>NC_051180.1:76134494-76843791 GCF_013339695.2 Rhipicephalus sanguineus | reverse complement strand
GGAGAAAGGTTTATAACTCAGCACTGCTACTGTGACTACACAGCGAGCGCTGGAACTGCTGCAATGCACCTGAGGTCCAGAAGTAACTTCTGCCGCTTTCTAAAGGTTCTGGAATGTTTTATTGTGGTTTGTTTCACTTTTCGTTGTAGAATGAAATTGCGTTAACTTTTCCTAGCCGTATATTCTGGTCCTTGCGTAAAATGCATGTTCGTATTGGCACGTTGACTTTTTTCATTACACCACCGAGCCGCGGTCCGCTGAGAAAGTAATAAAGTGGCGTAGACGGCGGTGTTCACCTTCGATTTTTTGACAGTGAAAAAAAAAATAAAAAACAAATGCACGTTGCGGTAAAAGAAGCAAGCGTAACTGGTAAAAGTGTAAGTGAATGTATGAAGAAATATTTTTCCTATGTAAGAAGCCTCGAATTCCTTTTTGTATTTCCTTAAGTGCGCATGGCTTGACGCGTTCGAGTGACGCGTAGTCACTATAGTAGAGAAATCAGGCCACAAATTTGTTCAATAAACAAATTAGTGAAAACGTAGTGCGTACCTACAAGGGTAACAAAACATAATACTCGTGGCGTCAAGTTTCAGACGCAGCAATATTCATTATTCATGGCTTACCAAAGGTCGTTAACGCGCATAAGGATGACAACGAAAATGTGTTGTCAAACAACAGAACGAACCCCGACTGGACAGCAATGTAAAAAAAGGGAGACCTTCTTGAAAAAGAAATTTAGATTTAATGTCTTAAGCTTTGGAATGCGGAGTAAAAACCAAAATATACACAAAAAATTTGGCAAAGCTTGCACTAAGCACTAAGCCGCGCAAGCCTTAAAACAGCGATACTGGACGCTTCTGAAGACTAATCTGGTTGCTTCTAGGTTGTTTCTAGGCCTTAGCTAAGTGATGAGGATTGTTTCTAGGTTGCTTCTACGTCGTTGCTAGACTTTAGCTAGATGACGCTAGTTTGTTTCTACGTTGATTCTCAGCGCAGACAGGTTCGAGTTAAACCAAACACAGTCACAGACACGACACGAATGTCGAAACTCGAGAGACAGAAACTCACGCTGAAACCAAGCGTTCTCACCTCTCATAGATCTACGCGCACGTCGTGGTTGGCGTAGGCCTTCCATCGCTTCGGATAATTAAGCGTAGTTTTTGAGATCGCTTTACATTTCAAACGTTCCTAGGCCTAACTAGAAGATTGATGTAAACAAATGTGCAACATAAAAATTCTCGCTTTTGGTGCGTGGTCCATATTTATTTGTTTTTATTGTTACTGAAGAAGTAGTAATATTGCGGCGTGCGGGCATATAGGCGAGCATTATCGGTTTTTTTTCTTTTCACTTTTCTTCACGCATTCACCCTCCGCTAAGTGACGCCGTCGTCACAGCTTGGGCACGTAAACGTTATCCCGCTAAGCTAAAAGACACTGTCCGCCACGACCGTTTGGGGCACGGTAACGCAATTCCCTTAACCCCCGATATCATACTATCACTAATATATAACTGTCTAACGGCTATTTAACGGTGTCGCGTTAAACAGGACAGGAAAGCGAAACCCAGGCGAATGTCTGGGAACGAGGCTTCGGAATTTAACAAGTCAATAACAAAACTGAATAAAGCTAATCAAGCTCTGAAGCGCATGCATATTCTCTTCTCACTGTTGCTTCAAATAGTGCTGCTGCGTAACACCCTTAAAACTCGTATCATTAGAATAATCTTAGCGTAAAACAATTTAATTAAGGAAACGGGGTGGCGTCACTGGTAAAACCAAGGGCCTGTCCTAAACAACGAGAACGGCACGCTTGTGTACTCAAAGGACGTAGCCTCATCTCGAATGCAAACAGTCGGCTTTCTCAACTGCGAGAGAAGTGTTTGAAGACAAAGTTTAAGCGCTTAGGCTTCATAAAGAAGCAAGAGAAACGTTTTCGTTTTGTGTTCTGTATTTATTTGTGGGGACTTATATTGCACGCCGTTCTTTCAAAAGCACAAAACAGATGAACAGGGACAGGCATTGTGGTAGCGCAAGACCACAGTAAATTGGAAGAGTTCCTTCTTTGCCCTCAAGTGTTTGTCTCGCATATTAAAGGCGAAACATTTCTTTAGGAACAAAAGACGCTTCAACCTTTTCTATATATATATCCATCTTGCCGCCTAAGTCTGGGTGCTGTCACCGTCGCCTGCTTAACTTGGCATACACCAAAGTTCGCATCTGAGTGTACGAGTGTATAAGTCTATGACAATCATGACAAACAGGTTTCCGAAAAATGGCGCGTGGTTTAACTACTTCATTCATGCTGTCATTTATTCATTCACTTTCTTGCAGGGAGTTTCCAACATGACGAAAATGTGTATTTTATTTGCCAAATATTTATACATACCTTTCTACGCTGATTTCGCTTATTTTTTGCAGATATTACACCATTTAATATTTTAGATCACCTATAAGGAAATGTAGTGGAAATGTGGTTGGTTTCTTTGTTAGGGCGCGCTATCGCAAATACTAAATGAAGGTTTTAAGCAATAATTAAGAAATAATGACACAGAGGAAACTTCAAGAGGCACTAAACATTTCAACATATATCTGCTCACCCCAATGAACACAGTTGGTTTCGCTTAACCGGCACCGTCACCGAAATTCGGTGCAGTCCAGCGCATGAGGCAGTCACCCATCACAGGTAATGATTCCCCCAGAACAAGTCGTTTATTGTGCATATACTTTAGGTATAAATATTTGCATGTCAACCAAATGGCGATGAGGAAGACAAACCCAGCAGATCAAAGGGTTGGAAAAACGGCACTACAAAAGAGAAAATAAACATAATTCCAACCGTTATAGCTGCGTAGGCTATTTGCAGTATCGACTGAATAATGAGATACAATCACGGTATCCATCGCCAATTTCGGCAACTCCACAGGGTCGCTACATAAGAAAGTCATAAACGGTGATAAAGAAATCAACGCGTGACCATCACCAGTTGTCCGTTTTATTTCTGTACTGCCTATTTCATCCGTATCCCTATCCGTAAAGTAATTTATGCGTTTCCCATTAACACCAAATATAGATACAGAAATAACCCTTTGTTTTTAGCTTGTCCGACGAGCATGTTTTTAAAAAATGTACAAAGCAAAGAAAGGCAGAAATCATTTGTGAGTGTGTGTTTGTTTCTTTATTTCTGCGTTTCTCATGGCTGGAGCGCTTCAAGCACAAACAATAGGAATCCTATTGAGGCTTTAAGTTCTCACTACGAATATGTAGGAGTCGTAAGCATTCTTAAGTGTCGCTCAGGGATTTCGGAGTATTGCAGCATTTGTTTCGCGTCGACGACCGAAAGCTAATGCAGAATCCCATTTTTCACCCCACACATTTCACGTAACACTTAAAAATCCACCCGCCAAAAAAGGGTCGACGCAAGATTTATCTTTGTAAAAGTCAGAAAGATACAGATCACCATTTTTGATGATAAATCGATCTTTGAAAGGATAACAGTGAACGCTAAGACGCGATTTCAAGAAGAAAAAAAAATCGGCAGATCCCACGAGTTGTGGGAATCGGTTTCATGCGAAACAGTCAGTGAGTACTCCTATGCTGTATTTTACGGCTTTGAGCCAAGCGTTAGGAGGTGGATTGAGGTTTTTTGTAAGTGTAGTAGTTGTGTGCACATCGTGGGCTTACCAGGCTCGTCGACAACACTGGCTCTTAAAAGATAACTTATGGTGCGACGTAACGTTAGCCCTCACGTTAGAGTACATACGTCAGTATTATCGAAACTAAGTGCACTTGATAGTGCAATGCTGTGAATATCACGCGTAACTTTCGTTAATGTATTCCCCCGGTGTCGAAGAACGCTTCAATATAACCTGCTGATTCATATGAATTCAAATGTAATGTTTATTAGACTGCTATAAAAGCGGAGCCAACACTGGAACCACAGACGTTAATCTGATACGACACCTGTATCGTAGAAGTACACATGTAGTGTTTATTGCTTTCTTGTAAAATTAGGCAGCCAGCACCACAACCACAATTGACGTTGCACCGACATTGCACATGCATAGGATGTTTTTTTTTTCCAAACTGGTTTATAGACTAGGCATGGCCCTGTGGTAGAATACCTGATTGCCACGCAGAATGCATGGGCTCGATTCCTGCTGGGATCTTAATTTCCCTTATTCTTTCCATTCGTCACTGCCGATGTCAGTTTTTCTTAACGCTCTCGCATTTATATTACTGATGGCTTTTCTCGCCGTTCCTGGATAGATATAAACTGTCAATCACCTGTCGCGCATACCCGTGCACCACGTCCCGTGGTAAACGGGTATGTGCCACACATGTCTGGAGGAAACGGTTTCACCACGTACACGACAGGATCTTCACGTTATTCATGTCACGACCAGACAGTCATATTTGTGAAATCCTCTTACCCTCCCATGCCAATTTCGGCCTACACCAAGTTGAGGAGGTGATCATGGCTAGATAGATAAATACGTAGATAGAAACGCTCAAAGTGCCAAAGGTTCGCTAAGAAGTGCTTCGCATTTAAACGCTGAGGAACCAATGGGATTGCACGTAGATCACATATTGTTCCCAACTAAAGAGAATGATTAACACTCATTAAGCGGGGTGCGGTACAAAACAAACACGGGGGGGAAGAGGACAAAGACAGGTGTCCATATTTGTTTTACGCAGCGCCTTGCTTAATGACGCACGACCGACTCACCCAACAATATGCATTGTTGAAAGATGATTAAATCATTTGGTAAAAAACAGATCTACTGCGAAATTTAATATTTTTTTAACTCCTGAGCAAGATATCTTGATGGGACCATGGCCCTCTCCTGAGCTGTACAGACACTGCCGTATCGAAAAAAAAAAATCACAGAGTCCCTTGCGCATTCCCCTAAGACGAATCGAAGGCGAAAGCCATCTTCTTTTTCTTCTCAGTCGATGTATTAGGGAGACTACATGAACGGCCGGTCATGTAGGCTCTCTAGATGTGTTTATCCTGCGCCGCCACCCTCCGAGCTTTGTGCAGCTAGCGTGATTTCGCACTGCCTCCAAGATCGGAGGCACTTCACATGGTTTTGCACTGCCTCCGTGATCAGCCCACCTTTCACCAAGCTACGATGCCACGTGGTGACGGTGTAGGCTTATGCCACAGGAGTGAAAGAACGAGACGGCTGAACCAGAATCGACGCCAGCAGTGAACACGAGCCGTGGCTTCACGTGCCACTACGAGGCACAGTCTTTACTTTCTTCACTTGAGGCCGCGCGCTCTCCGGTTTTGTTCGTTACCCAAAGGAGTGCGCTGCGCTACAACGGCATTATGTGGTGTTACGTCACATTACGTCACGCCTGAATTTGTGACGTCATGATGACGTCACAAATTTCGCGATCTGTGATGTCATGATGGCGTCATATGGTGACGTCATCGCGTGATGATTTTTCGCACCACTCGTCCCCGACGCAGCAGGACGCGAGACGCCGCCGACGACGCGGGACGTCGACGCCGACGGTCAAATTTCTTGTTTATTGAGGCGTATAAGGCTTTCGCCTTAATAACTTCGGCGACTTAATAATATGGTTTGCTGGCGCCTTGGTTCATAGCCTGGTTCATATTCTACGCATGTTTTTTTTTTTTAATATAATGGTAACCAAGGACCCCTCATGCTACATCCAAGGATATTTATTTACTTTTCCCTTTTTCCCTGTAAAGCTAGGTACCGATGGCAGGCCTCTGTGCGAAGCAAGTCATCGCTTCATTTTCATTTTTGCATCCATTGCGGAGCTCGTTTTCGGGAAGAAGGAGAGGGGGAGGTCCGCGGTAAAACTTGTAAATTATCTCATGCTTAGTGCATAGGCGTACCCAGCGCGCATGCTTGTGCACATTAGTGTACACATATTCCGGCCAGTGAGACTCGAGGTTAGCTGTGACATCGTTCAATAAAACAGATGTGGCACAGCAAAGGCCGATGTCAACGTCATGCGACGACTGCAGTAATTTACGTCGTCACAGTGTTGTCTTAGCCTGTTTGCTCCTTTGCGACTACATCGAATGACGCATAAATCAACGCGCTATCTGCAAGTCAACGTGAACTTAGTGGGTTGAGAGTTCGAAAAATGAACTTAGGACACCGAATCGACAGTCGATTTTATTGTTTTTGAAAATTTTCATAATAATCCCGCATTCATGACGATGTGGCTGAAAACTTCATTCTGAGAAAGTGCTGAATGGGCTTGTAGCGTGAGGCAGCAAGGCTAACCACGCGGCAACAGCCTGTCGCTAATACAGTGCAATTTCAAGCGAATCGTTAACATCATCCAGGAGGTACAAACACACATAACCAGAAATGTGAAGAAACTATGAACATTTAAAATACCCCAACTGTAGCATCAGAAAGGTTACCTAACCTTTGCTTGACGCGCATAGAGACGCTGTTTAGGTAAAGCGGGAAATGAAAGGAACTGTCACGGCCGCTACATAAAAAATTGGCCGCGTATCTGCGTGCTTCGCTGCAAATGTCGTGTAAAGACGATAGAAGAGGCGCTGTGTGAGATATGGACGCCATCTGGCAATACGTCGGGAAACATGAGCGCTGTGTTGCGTGCTGGTAGTCGCGGCGCAGCAGCAGGCGAAGACCTTTGCAGAGAAACGTCCGCACTCAACGAGTACTCTCCACACACTCTTTTATTTACTCGTCTCCTGGGTAAAACGGTAACGCCAGAGCGGCGCCCACAACCGGCAGCCTGAAGGCCGCCCACAACGCTGCTTTTTCATTTTTTAAATATTTTTTTCACCTTCTTGGCCTTCTCAAAACTAAAGTTTTTCAATACCAACCCATGGCATTCGTACAGTGCAATACAGACTCGAAACCGAAACACAACAATGAGCTCGTGCGAAGGGCACGGAGGAAGGCAAATTTCAGCGAAGTCGCATTTTCAGCTTTGTTGAAACAGCGCTCACTAGACGACGACGAAGTAAAAGAAGGCACAGGACAGGCGCTGCCTGTCCTGTGCCTTCTTTTACTTCGTCGTCGTCTAGTGAGCGCTGTTTCAACAAAGATGAACGCATACCAACTCGCTCAAGCTTCCATTCTTATGCATTTTCAGCGCAGCTTAAGAAACTAGGGTCCTTAAAATTACGTATGTATGCATTTTCTATTAAAGGAACACGCCATCTAATACTTACCTAGTGATGTTGCACCTCAGATATGCATGACATTTACTTTTTGATCGACTACGTTCACAAGTATGAACAGCCTTACCAGTTCAAGACGGCTGGCCCTTGGGCAAGTGGTTCAACTTTGGCCGAGTGGCTGAATTGAGGGACGTGCCGACAAACAGAAAGACAGACCAAAATTACTGCGTTTAAGTTCCCCAAGAAAGACTATCGTCTTTAATATCGTCTTTAAAAAAACATACAGCGGCCGTGGAACTGTTATGCAGAGAGACAAGCCACAACGTCCTTACGCGGGGCCAGCTGTATGTTTGTTTGTTTGTTTGTTTGTTTGTTTGTGTGTTTGTTTGTTTGTTTGTTTGTTTTTCCCACAGCACTCTGGCACATACCTACTCCGGGGGAATGGTTAAGAAATCGCAGTTTTAACGCGATAGCGTTAAAGAGCTCGTATCGCAGAAATTCCGCCGTCGGCGTCGGCACCGTTGGTTGTGAGCGAAAAATCATCATCTTGTCCGTGACCGAAAAATCGAAAAAGCTGCAAATAAAATAAATAACAAAAATGTTGGGTCCGAGTGAGAATCGAACCCAGGCCGTCTGCGTGGCAAGCAGGTGTTCTTCCACACAGCCACGCCTCTGCTTGGAGCTGCACTGAAAGTAACTTTGATGCTTCCCAAAAATACGCGTCCTGTATACAGGTGTCACAGTACGAGATGTAATATCGCAGTAATATTGCGTGGTACAAGCGTACATTGCCATCGGGCGTCGCACCACGTCAATATCATAACGACTTGGTGGTTTAAAGACAGCCACCCATTACAAAAGGCACACACATCACTGCGCGTATTCCCTTAAGACCCCGTAGTGGGTGCATCGCAGCTTCGAAAAAGGTTCTCGCGCATAATTTCTCCTGGTTGAAAGCATGCTACCCATTACATAAGGCACACACATTATTGCGCGCATTCTGTTAAACACTCGTAGTGTTCGAAGTGCGCACTAGGGGCAGGATATTGCTATCGCGTTTAGGGTGCCTTGATGCGCGTTTTGTTGCGCGTTTTGTCCAGGGTGAGGACATCTGCGGCGTCTACTGCGGCGCGGCTGCCATATTTTAGCCCACGGCTTCTTACCGGCGTCTCACCCCTCTACGGCAGCTGCGCTGAGAGGCACGAGACACGGGGCAAAAAATGGCGTCGTGGCGGCATCAGCCCCTTCAAAGAATAGCAACACCCTAAGGGGGGCGCACACATCGAGGCACACTAATCGCGTTCAACTCTCAAAGCCGAGGCTTAAGCGTCCCCCAATTTTTAAATTTAGAATTTAATTTGAACAATGTTGAATCATAAAAAAAGATTCTTATTACCCCCTCGTCTTTCTCTACTTCGCTCTAGCTGCACGCGTGCCAGAGCCTCGGTGCCTCTCGGCCGCTCGTCGTGATCACACTCGGCCACGACTGCGAGCGTGCGGAACAGCCGACATGTTTCTGGTGGGCGATGTTCGCTGCATCACGGTGGTCGGTCCTGACCACGCTGCAAATTGGTTGGGATACCTGCCAGAAGTACCTCTGGTGAGCGACACTGGTTGTATCACGGTGGTCGCTCCCTGCCACGATGCAACTTGGCTTGTCGATGAGCCATAAATGTCTCTGTTCGGCGACACTGGCTGCATGGCGGTGGTCGGTCCAGGCCACGCGGCGACTTGGCTCGAGAAGGTGCCTCAGCGTTCTCTGGCGGGCGAAACTGATTTTATTGGTGTGGTCGAAGTTCTCGACCGTGGTATGACATCGTTTGAAGATATCTCGGTGACGGCTCTGGCGGTCGGCCCTGGCTGAAATAGAGCGGCCGCATGTAATCCGCACGTTTATCCCGTCGCATTTGGGATAACAGGGTAGGAAATGGCAGGCCCTGCAACGCCACTTCCTGCACCGAACGAGGCCATCTATGCTTTTTGCAGTGGTTCGAAGGTCGTCTATGTGTCTCGCTAGACGTCTGAGACAACGGGAAGCTGAGTTCACGCGCTAACCTGCGACGCGGCTTGTGTTTTTGCAGTGTTGTCGCTGTGGAGCAAGCCGCCATTCTGAAGCCAGCTTTTCTTGAAGCTGCGCTGCGAGCAGCCGGGACATCCTCGTTAGAAACCGTTCCAACAGCAGGAGGCTCGTGCTGCACTGGCAGGTCTTCTATGAAAGCGATCTCAGCCTTGTCAGACACTTTGGCGTCTTCTAGATAGACGTCTCGCAGCAAGTTGGAAGCGTTCTCACGTTCCGCCAGTGTATGCTGTGAGGTACGCGAATCCACCTCGACCTGGTAAGAGAGGAGCTTGTTGGAATCCACGGACCGGTACGGCTCGTTGTGTGGTTGTAGATCGTCCAGTACTACACGTGCCGGTGCCTCCAAGTGCTGAAGCGATGACGAGCATGGGGGAACTCTTCCGAGAGATGTGGATGGAAAATGATCTCGGCCACAGGCAGGGATGTTATGGTGTTGGATACCGACGCCGAGTCCGTGACATGAAGTGGTGAGCCTGGTCTCAATTGTGTGTTTGTCTCAGGGTAGGTTGTGGCACTGTCTCCTGGTGAGCTGCAATGCGCAGTGCAGCCTCGAGGTGGTGCCCTTCCTGAGCTACATCCTCGGCAGCGGTGAGGTTGAACTGGGTGGTGGCAGCGAGGTAGCAGTTAATCCGTCTAAAAGCAGCTATGAGCTTAGGTCTCCACTCCGCCCAGAACTGCTACCTCACGCCTTCGTACCTATGCCATGGCGCGGCACCGTTCCGAAGGCGGTCTATTGCCACGCACCATTTCTGCTGGTCCGTCCAGGTCTCGCGATCGTCGGCGTAATTCTGGAAGCCGCGGAACTCTGGTAGATCGCAGAATGCCGGTGATGGTGGGGTGGCAGGAGAAAATCCGGAGTGTGCCGACTCCAAGCAGCGCAGTTAGTGTGAGAGCTGCGAGAGGGCACACCTGAGCTCCTTGCAGTTCTCGCGTGAGCTGCGTTCAAGAACTTGCGAGGTGGCCGCAGCCACCTCGCAAGGTCATGAACACCATTGTGCGCTCGTGACGCACAATGGTGTTATAGCGGCAGGAGATAGCTCTGTTGTCCGCGTTATCAAGGCGTTAATAGCGACGCGGTGTTGCGCGATGGTGCGTAACAGCTCCGCGGCGCTGTCGCGCTACTTCGCGCTAGCTGCCCGCCTGCCAGAGCCTCGGGGCCTTTTTACAGCGAAAGCTGTTATGAGATCACAACAAGGGCCGTTTTAAGGCGCCGTAGTTGTCCGCCGCCGCCGCCGGTGTCCGTAACCACTATCACGCGAAATAAGAGAAAAATATCCAGGATAGAACGAGGTTCGAACCTGGGTCCTCTGCGTGGGAGTATTCTACCTCACAGCCATGCCTGTGCTTGAAACTGTTTTGCAAAAAGACCCTATGCAGGCTTCATATCGGGAAGAAACCACATTAGCATATGTAATGTAGTGTGGTAGAAGAGCAAAATAACAACCAGGCATCACACAACGCGAATTCTGTAACCAGGCGTCACACAATGTGAACTGCGCAACGAGTGGGTTGTTGAATGCTTCGAACCCATTACAAAGGGCTCTTCCATAATTCTTCATCGTCATGAGCCACAGCATCAACAAAGTCCACATAATGTCTTACAGGTGTTTAGCGGGTACCACGGTTCTTCGCAGAATGACGAAAAAATTGCATAGTGGCTGCTTTCCTACTTCACAAAAATTATGATTTATAGCATAATGGGTTCCTCGCAAGTGAACATCTATTGGTTGCCAAGGAAGCCCATAAGGCTCTCATGATCCATTTCCTCAGGGTCTCAATAAAGTTAGTCCCTCTCTCTCTCTCTCTCTCTCTCTCTCTCTCTCTTTCTCGCGTTAACATATGTTATAAATCGGGATGGGAAAGTTAAATAACGACCAAGCCTCACACAATGTGAATTATGTAACTAGTGGGTCGTTTAAAACTTCCAACCCATCACAAAGGACTCAGCCATAATTCTTGACCGTCATCAACAGTAGCATGAACAAAGCGCGCATAATGCCTTACAGATGGTACCTCGCTTCTCCGCAGAATGACGAATATTGTCGTGGTGGGTGCTTCCCAACTTCACAAAAATTATTTGTGGCGTAGTGGGTACGTTGCTAGTGTACTTGTGTTAATAGCCACAAGAGAGTTCATAACGTGCTCTAGAAATGCCGCTCTTCCAACTTTCGCTGTGATTGTGCTGCGCTTTCCGCGCAGGCCTGGCGTATTTTTCGTTCTGACTGAACATTAAAAAAGAAAAAATAGGCATTACAAGCAAGCTTCACGCAAGATGAGGAGTGCTAACTCCCGTGGTTGTCATCGATAGCTGAGTTTCGTTCTTCGAGGAGTGAAATAAGTGAGCTGAATGAAGAAAAGGGCTCATTTTTGAAAATGTTTTTAATGACATAGGCATACGAAGCCAACACATAACGAAGCTAAGGAAAACGTACGGGTTGTTATTTGTAGTTTTTAACTGAAGTACAGTAGAGGTGATGGGCTTAAGGACCGCACTCGGAACCATTGCGTAAAGCGTGCAATGTACTACCGATTGAACTACGGCGACGGCCATTCCACATACACTTTTTTGTTATTTATGTACGTGTAACCATGGGTATGTTAGCCTGCGCCACTCATGTTTTTCGATTTGGCAGCCGACCAATTAATCTTCGCATGCTACCTAAAGCCATCAAGCCGGCAGGGATCACCAGAAGATCGCGTTCACTTCGGTGGTAACGGCAGTGGTGGTGGGTATGTTGCCACAGGCACGGTTACTTGTTAGACCTGGCCGGCAATTGCTCCGCCTGAGCAACTTATCCATGCAATATTTCTCACTATGTATCACTCGGAGCGGTCTCTCGCAGAAAATATAAAACAATACCAGTCACGTTCTTGCGACCCAACCGCGCACCTTTCGGAAACAATATCTCTTCATCGCAACCCTGATGAAACCCTCTTTTCTACGTGTTCTCTATGAGACTCGCCCTTTCAGGGCAAGTGCGCTTGCAGGGCCAACAGATGTAGTGGTGTATATCCTCAACTTTATTACACTCATTGCACAATGGGGAAGGAGCGCCGCTTAGTTTGAGCAACCCTGTAGCAGTGCAGCCCGATCCTGTTCTTACTCTATATAGCAGGGTTGACTCGGCGCTACTAAGTCCTCTTGTGACACCGGGCTGATGGGCGACTTCCGTAAAGAGCGGAAAGGGCAACGCACTGTCTGTTTTAGTAGTTGCAGATTCACAGGAACTCTGACTGTTGGTTGCCTTGAAGCCGTTTCGTTCGCTATGGGAAATCTGCTCCTTCGCTGCCGCTGACACCAACATATGAAGACATCCGCTGGGATGTCATCTTGATTCCCTTTTTGGCAGATTCTTTTAGTGATCTTAATGACTGAAGGCATTCCACTGAACGCCGAGTCTTTGCTATGATGTATGTTGCTGAAATTTTTGTACTATCTTCACTGGCTGCGTACACTGCATTCACTAAAAAAATATTCTCTAATTTGAAAGAGAAATACAATAACAGGAGATGGCAAAGAACAAAACTATTGCACAAGTTTCGTCCTGTTAAATGCACTGTTAGTTGTCGCTTCAAGATGAACAGCCAACCCGCCACAGTGGTCAAGTAGTTATGGTGCTCGACTGCTGACCACGTATGTCGCGGGATCGAATCCCGGCCGTGGCCACCACATTTTCGATAGAGGCGCAAAATGCTTGTGGCCTGTGTACTTAGATTTAGGCGCACATTAAAGAACCCCAGGTGGTCGAAATTTCAGGAGCCCTCCATTACGGCGTCCCTCATAATCATATCGTGGTTTTTGGCCTTTAAACCCCAACAATTATATTAACGAACAAGAATGTTAGTCTTACTCGTTCACTGCTTGCACTTCGTTGAGGGTAACAAACGATATTCGAAAAATGACGCACTCCCAACACGCACAGCACGCTCATTCGGTCGGATATACGACGGATGAACGCGTCCACAACTCTAAACAGGACGATCATCAAACAGTGAGCGAGATATCCCCGAGGCGACAGCAGTTGCCCGTTGCTTCAGTTTAATCACTTGTTCACCCGATGCCCTACGTCGTTGCGTGCTATTAAGCATGGAGCCACTATTTCCTGAGTAAGGAACAACAGTCTCTCTATGCAAAAGCGTAGGTATGGTAATACTACGTTTTAGTGATTGATTGTCATACATGCAACCGGTCCAGCGCTAAAGCATTCATCAAACAGATTCGAGCAATACGTTATGTTTGGAAGGAAAACAAGTGAAAACGATCGGGGCGTACGAAGTATACGTGCCTACTCTTGGAATTACGTGTGCTTCATTTGAGGCGTTGTGGTGGGCTTCTGCCCTTTTCCTTCTTGTTCGATTTCTTTAACGATGCTTATCTCTTTTGTCCCCTCTTCAACTGCCCTGGCGTCGCGACCGTTTGAAGACACAATTGCTAGCTCGCTTGTGTTGAATAGAGCGGCTCTTAGGCGCTCGTTCGTACATTTCCCGTCGTCGCTGTGAATGAGTGAAAGATCTTGCAGAAACATTTCATCATTCAATTCACTTCTAATGCAACTTCATTTGACGATACCCGCATTATCACCTTGTTTTTAAACTATTCTAGAAAAAACAAATAACTGAGCGCCAACTCTTGCCGAGTAATTCATGTCCACGCCCTGAAATATAACTAACGTTCGCAAAAGAGCGACAAACGTTGAAAACACTCCAGGCAGGCGGGCACAAGCGATCATCTCCATGAATTACTGCGGGCGAACTAGCTTCTGTAATTTCGTTCCGAACTTCTGTGCAGTGCTTCAGCGAGTTTAACGTGTCGCCCCTCGCCTCTTCCACCGCGTCTTATGTTCTCGAGCTAATAATGAAAAACAGAACAGCAAAATCTTGTACCAAAGAAAGGAGTTCGCCGAGATGAAAAATTATATAGCTATTTGCCGAAGGACCTTCGGCATTTTCGTGCCCTGTCGGGCCCCCTAGTAATACGTCACTTATATTCACGCGGTTCGCAAGCTAAAAGCCGACATGGTGCTTAGATAAGAAAAACAGTAACAAACACTGACTACAAACAGAAAGATGCAAGGCCGTTGAGTGAACCCGCATACACGAATAAGATTATGATGTCCCGAAAAGGCGAGGAACTAAAAGGAATAAACAGGAATGGGAGTGATGGACGTTTTGGCTGCATAGACCCTTTGCTGGCGCCGTTTAACGTCAAGCGTCGTGTGAAGATGCGTGCTGGCAGTCCGACAAAGACATCACATCATGCAAACACTGTTGCTTACGGGAAAAAAAACAAATCCGTGAGGTTGTGAGAAAGAAAGAAAGAAAGAAAGAAAGAAAGAAAGAAAGAAAGAAAGAAAGAAAGAAAGAAAGAAAGAAAGAAAGAAAGAAAGAAAGAAAGAAAGAAAGAAACAAAGAAAGAATTTGTTGGCTTGAACGCAGATACGAGAAGTGCGGGACGAAAACATAGTTTACGCTTCATAGCGCCGCAACACGCGGAACTTTCTTTTTATTTATAAGGAATCATTCCGTTTTCTTCTTCTTATTGCTACTATTAACATTGTTTGAAACAGACAAACACAGGCGTATGTACACAAGGCTATGGAAAAGCCTGCAAGAAACACGGTGATATATGTTCTAATGCGAAAGAATGTCAAGAACATGTTTACGAACTTTTTAGAAGATAACTGTACAGGATGTAACAGTATGGATGGGCATAGTTATAAGTGCCGCGCTAAAACTTAGTTCATACTTAGAGTTTACACTGGAAGTAGCGGAAATGGTGCAACGAGGGTGTTGACACGAAGGAGAGGTGGAGTCGTACAAGTGCTCTGTGCTGTTTATTCATAAAGCCAAACAGCGACAGCTATACGGAGCCAGGCGCATGCGCACCGTCTCATAGACGCATCACACAGTCAGCGACCAACAGGGCCAACATCACTTATGTCGCAGGACAGCTTGCAAAAGATCATGCCCTCCTCGCCCGAAGGAAAACGGCCGGACCAGTTTTAAATAAAGTTTATTCACTTACTCAGACGGATGAAGTCTTACTGCGTTTGTGTTTCGTAGTGAATGTGTTCTCATAGCTTGTTTCCACTGTAATTTAAGTACGCGAGACCAACTAGCCTAACGCTCTGTTCTCTTGACGTACTGCATTGACACCAGCATACCCATTTTCAAGCATTCACGGCCAACAGCTCGAGTCCCTGCGACCGCGTGTGGCGGAATGTATTGCTGCTTCTAGTTGTGATTTAGATGGCATAGATGTGTTAGCGGTCGATGGCGATAAGGGTGACATTCACTTATACTTGGCCAGATTTAGTAAGGAGGGAAGGCTCTGGAAAAAACCTCGACTATGCTAAACAACTTGACAGAATGTCAGCTTGGCTAATTATTCGACATCCACATGTTTGCACAGCGCAAATGGAACGATGACAGAGGGGAGGACACGACCCAGCAAATGTGTTGTGTCCTACCTTCTGTCCTCGTCCCATCTGCGCTGTGCAAACGTCTCGATGCTAAATAACGGAGGGGACACAAACGAATAACGAGAAACTCGCAACATGGAGAATGTCGGAAAATGCAAAGCAGCCAATGAAAATAAAGGAACATTCTCGTAAGGAATTAGCGTTCAGGCAATGTCATGGCACTTATGTGTAACAAAAAAGTAGGGGCTGCGACAAAGAGAGAACCGAAACAAACAGCGTCGTCAAAAAGAACACGAACATCTGCCTGTCTGTCACATATGTACAGTGAAAAAAGAGCAAAAAAGAAGACAATGTACACAAAAAAATAACTTCGGAAAAAAAACCGGTAAAAATTCGGCCAATGTTGCAGATAATAAAGCTGTCTTTATGAAATAAAGCATATTATCTACAATACGCATATTATCATTAGCATATTATCTACAATCTACGCGTTCTGATCGAGACGGAAAGTGGAGTTCAATATTAAGCGCTTAAAAAACTTACGAGTTCTTTAATCACAATAACTGCGTCTCCTCAATAAGCCCTAAGGTCCCACCTTAGTATCTGTGTGCTTTCTTGTTTGTTTGTACGAGTAAGTAGAGTTTCGGTTAGAAGCCGTCACCAGCCGTTTGAGAGGGCAGCTTTTAAAACAATTAAGCTGAACTTCATGTGATGGCTACTTTCTTTCTTCTTGTTCTGGAATGACAAGGCAATTTCGAAAGCGGTAGTACGTTCTTCATTTTGGGCAGCTTGTTTGCGCGGTAACTTTCGTTAGGTAGACCAATTTTTTTTACCTCTAACTTATTTCTTTTAATTTATTACTCTAAGCGAAATGCGGGCGCCCACTCATTAGGAGTGGCTACATCGCTATACGCAGACTTTCATAGCCCCAGCAAATGCGGAAACGTTTCGCGAGCGGACACTAACAAACGCCAGCTCAGAGAAGCACTTTACGGGCATCCGGCTAGCGCGTAGGCCAATTTTACGCGCGACCCGCGCTGCTGGCAGCTAATTTAAACAGCGTCTAGCCCATTCCCTCTCTCCGCTGCATCCTCGCTACTGCCCCGCGCATTCACCCCTTTCTGTTGCAACCTAATTTTGGTTACATACACAAAGTTCTCTCTCGGCTGTGAATCATCTCCGCACTTCGGAACGATGACTCGCAAGTTACATCGTACACCTTCTCTGTGAGTGTACCCGCTTCAGCTCCGAACCGGGATTTATACAAATGCCCCCCACACCCCTCTAACACCCCTCCAGAAGGAACCATCCCTCCCCCCTCAAAAAAAAAAAAAAATTACGGGAAGCTGGTCGATCCTCAAGTCTTCTGGCTAACTGAGATTAATTCCTTCCTATCTCTTTTTTTTTTCTCTCTCTCTCTGCTTAGTGCTTTCGCTCTCTCTTTCTTTTTCTGTCTTTCTTTCTTGCTGTCGATTTCTCTCTTTCGCTGACTTTTTACGCTATGTGTTTCTTTCTTTGATTCTCCGTGTTTCTCTCTCTCTCTTTCTCTTTCTTTCTTTCTTCTCTTTCCTTCTATTTCTTTCTATTTATGTCTTTATTTGCCTCCTTCGTTTTTAGTGGACCAGCGGTGAGTAGTGGGATATGCCCCATTTCTGTGGCGCGTACCCGTTCATGATGATGATAGTTTTTTGTGGCCGTCCGTTTCACAAAGAGCTTTAACAGCTACGCTGTTAGAAGTTATTACAGCCCAACCCATAATAGGTGGTGATCTTCATGTCGCAAGCGCCTCTGGTTAAAAGGATCAGCTTCTCAACATATGGTGCTTTAATGCAATTCTGTATGGAGCTCGTATATCCGAGTTAAAGCTCAGGTACGGCACTAAACTCTCATCACAGCGTGTCACTTGTAGGAGACAAACATGGAGAGAGAGAAAGAGAGAAGGCTGTTATGCTAAAAAATATATTGAAAAAATAATTTTAAACTGTGTGTTCCTTTTCTCTCTCCCATAGTGGTGGCAGGCAGAATGTGAGAGTGTACGCAAGAGACGCCGTAGCACTGACTTCCTACGCAGATAAACAGATTGCGCTTGGATTGTAGAAAAAAAGAAAAACAGTATCAACAAATCAACACCGCTGAATTATTACGTTCGATGCGCGAAATATACGGAAGCCTACAGAAAGAAACGTTGCAACACCCTTAAAAGCTGCCTCCTCACTTTAGAAATGTCGTCTCTGTAGTCTGCAGTGAAGCCGAGGGTTTTGTCGCGTAGCTACTGCAGCTTATATCGAGGCAAAAAAAAAAGTATTTTTAGCTCGCGCGCCCAGTGGTCTTCGTGAAAGGGAGGTCCACTCGCAACCGAAGTCTAAAGTGCTAACCCAGATTGTACACGAGCTGTGCCCTGTATTTCCTCCTTGCGCGCTTTGACTCGATTCACAGACTATACCGGAGCCAAATTGAGATTTAGTGACAGGGAGAAAGCCAAGTCGGTGAGCTCCAATGCCATCCGAAAGACGTTAAGTGCTTCGGTGGCAGCCGATGCTACTCGGAACACGACGTTCCCCTGTGGGCCGTCGTGGAGGAAGCAATCACGCCAAGAGAGACGACGTGAACGAGCAAGAACACCGCAGGGGAGAAATCTGCCCACGCGAAACTCTGGAACAGCCACAGTATAGCCCTCGTGTACTCGATCATTCATTTAGTGTCGGATGGGAAAATAGAAACCAAATCATTGCAGGGAAGCACGTAACGTTGTATACACAATTTAGCGTGAACGCTTGCTTTAAAGGGACAGACAACGAATTTTTATGGTACCCGTTTTCTATAGTGCAACGAAAAGCTCATAGGCGTGTGCGTAGGAAGAGGGTGGTGGGGGAAAGGGGGGAAAGGGGGGCATCAAGCTTGACATATACCTTTACTATGACATATACCTCTACCTCCCCATCATTGCGTAATATACAGGGCTATGGTCATGCAGGTGGTTAATGGTATTGGAAGCCGAGTACTACCGAAATCGCATTCCATGAACCATTTACTACGCAACTTTACCCCTCGAAAACTGGGGACAAAAGGCAGGCCGTTGTGAGAAGCACGTCATCGCTTCATTTTCATTGTTGCATCCATTGAGAAGCATGTTTTCTTTCGGACTCGACAAACAACGAGGCGGAGGAGGAGGGGGTGGCACTGCGGTGCGACTTCGACCCGCTCTGTCCTCAAATGGAGAAGCCTGCACACGCCTACGGGAAAGCTTACCGGTCAGAGTGTCTAATCACGGAATGGTAACGCGAAAAACGCAGTGAGACACTTATCAGAATTTCTCGATCTGCGGCGAATTTGAAGCGTGTACGCACAACACACGCTGCGAAAAGTGGGAGGTGAGCGCCAGAGCCGTTCGTGTTTGTGCGATGCGATGTGCTGCGCATGCGCTGCTGCTCGGCATGTTGGCGCGAATGCAGCGCCGCATCTCAACGTCAACTCATTTTACCTCGTAAGCAGCACAGGATAGAGCGGGAAGGGGGGGGGGGGAGGGGGCAAGGTGGATAATATTAATATACATACGCTAATTTCCAGCACTAATTATGGCGCAAATAAAGGCGTGAGACAACATACAGCAAACAGTACGACTCATCATCAAGGCACACTGGTACGCATCAGACGCGCGATCAGGCATGCGAAGGCACGCGATCAAGGCATGCTGCGCGACATACCGATTTTCGCTCGACATTTGAGCGCAGTTTCAGAATATAATCTTACTCAAACCGCGAAGACCATGCTTCAATCTGTCACTAAGCTCTCCCAAATAGCGTTTCGACAATTACCAAAGGCCAGGCCGGTGTGTCCATCCAATCATTCAATTTTCCGAGATGCGTGTGTCGTAAACGGCAGCCGCTCGCGATCCTCTAAATCGATTCATTTTTCTGGATTAGCCGCATACCATCATTGCTTGCTCCAGCTACTCAGACAGAAAAGCATTTCAACACAGCCCCACAAATGACGATCTGTTTTTACTGAAATCATTGCTTTTATTCGAGATACCCAGAAGAGATGCTGCACCAGAACGCTTTCAGCTCCACGGTGCAGTCTCGCCCATTTCGGTATAAGTTGCTGCAATCGAATTCTGTTCATTCCATACCATTAGGGCACACGGATGTCCACAGTCAGCCGGAAACACAGAAAAATCGAGATCCGCAATCGTACAGCTCCCAGAGTTGTCTAAGAAAAGCTCCTAGAGCTTGCACCGCGAACTGAAAAGACAAGGAATGCAACATAACTTTCTCAATATACGCAGTCGGTATACTAATATACTAGAAGCATTCAATGTATAGGAAGACTAGGCACAGCTGAAGGAGTTTAGTAGTAGATGGAGGCTTAAATTGATGACAAGTTGTTGAACATGGGATGTCGTTGGAGCAAGCGTTCCACAAGTGGACTTGCTTTCGTCAGTGCAGCAAATGACGAAGATGAAGCCGAAGACGAAAAGAACTGACGAACACAAACGAGTGACAGTTATTGCCCCCACGAAGACAAATCCACTTGCAGAAACGTTGCCTCTAACGACATACCATAGTCAACGCGAACACCTGGAGTAGCAAGCAAGAATATGAACCGTGCCTCATCTCGAATGCAAACAGTCGGCCTTGTCAACTGCCAGAGGAGTTGCTTCGACAGGCAGCCTTGAATTTATTGTAAAATGTTGCTTGTAAAGGGCGCTATTAACGGGTACTGTGCGGTTCGACCGAATGCAGCCACAAATTGCCGGTAAATTCCACGTTTTCTCGGCCCTAGTGGTCTCTAAACTTTTGAAGACGACTGTACAAGACAGCGGCGCCTACTTTGGTGCAAGACAGCGTTGAAGGCTACAACAATGATTTGCAGACGGGCCAGCATATAACCGCGTGGGTCCCCGGGTAAAGTGATGGCCAAAACGTAAACTAAGGTACGAGTGGATACCAGGTAACAGAAAATGTAAAAAAGATCGATGAAGCTGCTTGAATATTTCTCAACATCGGCCTTAAGTAAGTGTCATTGAGATGCAATGCGGCCATCAACAAACATATGCAGAATAACTGGCTGACAACACAGTGATAAATGTTTTTCATAACTTTTTTCTGAAGTACCACAGTTATTGCAACAGCCGGTACAACAGGCGCAACATTCCTCGCTGCCTTTTGAGCAATGACATTTTTCTTCATTTCATATAGTCTGAAGCGCGACCCGCCAAAATGGTCTAGTGGTTATGGTGCTTGACTGCTGACCCGCAGGTCGCGGGATCAAATCCCGGCCGCGGCGGCCGCATTTTTGAGGGATGCGAAAATGCTTGAGGCCCGTGTGCTTAGATTCAGGGACACGTTAAAGGGGTACTGACACAAAATTTCGCGGCCGAGATAGCCATCTGGATCGATTCCCGTGTACGTGCGTGTACCATCTGCAAAATATCGGCGGTGAATAAAGCTTGGAAGGTATTTTATATGAATTTTGAAGTTCGCGAGCGCGATCCAGCATTATAGGCCGCACCTAGTGCATTGACACCCTCGGAGGTGACCCGAGGTGACCCCCCTACTTCCCCTACGTAACCGTTGCAGCCGGTACAAGTTACGATGACGTCGTAGCCGCCATTTTTCTTTTGACGCGCTTCCCGACGAATCGCTCCTCGCCAGCGGGTCAAACAGTAAGTGATTCGCCACGTCGAAAATTCCTTCGATCCCCGCCGCAAGAAAATCGTCGCCATCAGACGACGATGAGCCCGACGACGACAGACCGCACGGAAATGCGTCACTCTTCTGTGTGCTCACGTGACCGAGCGTTTCACTCGCTAGGTGGTGATAGTTGCACCCGGCGGCTTGTCGTTCTTGGAGCTCCGTCAAACCGAAACTGAGGCTGTGTCGGTAATGAGGAGCTTATAATTAATTACCTGTCGCGCGCTGCAGCAAACGATGTGCCGTGTTATGACTAACAGGCCCCCAGCAACACATTGCAGCAAAAAAACGCGGGGCGAAAATTTTTGTGTCAGGACTCCTTTAACGAAACCCATGTGGTCGAAATTTTCGGAGCCCTCCACTACGGCGTCTCTCATAATCATATCGTGGTTTTGGGACGTTCAACCCCAGCAGTCAACTCTGAAGCGCAACGTATAATGTAGCAAGAATCAGGTTACACTTGTAAATGATGACTATTAAGTATAGTAAGTTATATCACCTGAAAAATATATCGCAGAAATATAAAGCAGAGAAGGAGACAGACGAATACATACACATTCAATCAGACATCTCGTCAAACTTCTGATGTCCCATGTGTTTTTTTGTACCGCAACTAACACGATTACTAGAGGAAGAACAAGACGTGCACATGTGTTCATAACGACGTAACAGAAAGATGCTAGGTCATCAATAGCGAGCTTTAGTATAACGGGAAAAGCTTACGTTAGCGTTAGCGTGCGTCTCAACGCTAGCGCTAAAACGGAACGCGCTGCGTGTCAACTGGTGGTCTTTTAGTACAGCGGAAGGCATTCCCGCTAACGCTAACGCAAGCACATACGGCGCTATCTTGACATAAAAACACTAAATGCACTGTAGAATCCACAAAAGCGCCACCAAGTCGAGCTGATCCAAAGTCATCACTGTTGCGTCTCCATGGGTGTGTTCCAATACTCACCGTAGACGGCTAAATAGACAGCTAAGTGGACAGCGGCCATCTTAAGTCCCATTCCAATTCTCACGTAGCCGGCAAAATAGACAGCTTCGAGAAAGACAAAAACGATGCAGACTACTTTGCAACTTTGCTGTCCAAACAAGATGGCGGCTCAGCGCAATGCTCGCGTAGCTCAGATCTCGCCGGTATGGTCGTCTGTACACCAGTAGGCGCTTTTCCAGGCGCTCAATGTAAGCTACGTTAATTTTTTCATAGGTTTGAACACGAAAGAGGCTAAAGAAAGACCATTTACGTTTGTTTTTCTTAGCTTTCTCTTCTCGACGCTAGGTGGCATCACGTCGCGTAGACGTCTTCTAGACGCGTTCCATTTGTCGGACAACATGACCTCGATGCTGTCTTCTAAGCTGTCAGCGTAGACTGTCCACGATGCTGTCCAGAATTGGAACACAGCCCATGTCGCGTTTGCAGAAGCGTTGAGTTCTGACACATCATATGCAGCTTTTCTGGACACCAGCGGCCTAGTTCGCGCGAACGACACCACGTGGCGTATCGACCTTAAAGAATTCAAAAGTCCCGCCATGACGTATGCAGTGACGCGGCACTAAATAAAAGAGAATCAAAAGAAACAGTACACACGCCCCGAGACTGTCGCTTCACCTCAGTGCGCAGAAAAGAGAGCGCTGTGTGTCGGCGTTATCTCGACGGCGACGACTGGCAATGAATCGGCAGTTTTTCTAGACGTGCCACGCCAAATGTCTGGCCGTTATAGATGCGCCCGCGATGCATCAAGAGAATCGTGCTTTTATTTGTTTGTTTAGTTTTTTGCGCTGCCGTACCGGTGGGATATTGAAGCAGCATGCTGCTTTCCGAGTTTCTTTTTTCAGCTAGCGGGAACCATTATGTTTGGGTACGAACAGGATATTGTGGTTGCATAATAACCAAATTTCCTTTGGTGTACCACTTGGGTGATGCTTCTTTGCTCCTTGCGTTACCTCAAATTAGAACTGGATAAGTTTGAGAACGCTAGGAATGAGAGTAAAAAAAAAGAAGTTAATGATAGTTTTTATTTGTTTTCATTTAGTTCTTATTGAAATGTGGCTGCCACCGCAAGCTTGGCGCCGTCAAAGCGGGTGTGCAAAAATGATACAGTCGTTGAAAGATGATCTTGTACACCGGAAAATGTGAACTTGGTTAGTTTTTTTGTTAGGAATGAACGTATAGTAGAACATATACGACTGACGTGTTGTGTAATAATCTCTAGATCTGCCGTCTATCCCGCTAAAAAAGGCACTTATCATAATTGCATTTCTTCTTTCTCTTTCTTTTTTTTCCCCTTTTTTTTCTCACGGGCGACCGACTCATATGCTCGAGGTGATTGTCTTGAATCCTGTTAGCGCAGATACACCAATAGGTTACTCTAATGGGCTGGAAGTTCTCCTGAAGCTCTCCTTTCATGTTCTGTGGGCGCAGTCTTTTTCAACTTTGCACTACAGCAAGCACAAAGTCGATCATGAATCACCTACTGGCCTAATCGTCCACTTTGATCAGCACAAAAAAATTCAGAACAGCGAATTTTGGCGTTTTTGCGCTGACAACAACGATTGTTAATGCAACATAATATAGTAACTATTCCTACAATCTCTCAAAATCACTTCTTTATTCTGTATCACTCCTGATGTAGAATACAAAATGCATTTGACTTGCTCAACAACGGGTCACAAGACACATCAGAGAAAAGCGAACCCTTTAATTCCCCCTTCTTTCGTTCACCCAGCATATGAAAATTTCTTCAGTTGTGAGTGGAGCTCCTTCTGTTGCCACGAAGATGTGCAGGCGTTCCAAAGGAAATCTTAAGCCTTTCTTTCCAGGAGGTTCCCTTAAAGAACAATGGTGTTTATGCGCACAGGAATTTTGATTAGTAGTTTTTCGCTCGTAGCAATGACTGAAAAATACCAGTCTTCAGCCAGATAAAGCCTAGCGAAATCTGCTTTTTCCCTTAATATCTACTGCTTTTCAAGCAGTAGTCTTCTTCCTCTGAAAGCCCAACGGAAAATGAACCATGTCGAATAGAATGATTACAGCTCCGCTCGAGGGTCTTCAAAACCGGAGCTTTTTTTCGTACTTCATGATGCAAAATATCAGCCGCGTATTGAATCCTGGAATCTTCTGGCTTGATAGGAATGTCAAAGCTGCGAAGACATTCCTGGTTGGGATTCATTTTTGGCTCAAACGTGTAGGCCCACCTTGAAAGTCCCTTCCACTGTATCGGGTAGTTTTGTCTCTATTGTAGATAAGGAAATCATAGTAAAATAGATAGTAAGAAATATATAATTCAATATTAAATTTTACTGCAACATAAAAGTTGCAATAGAAATACGCGCAAAAGCGACTAAGAAAAATTAATAATATTTCAGAAGACACGATAACTGGCATGTAGCCTCGACTTTAATAATAGGGATATCTGCACACAGGTGTGAAGTCTGGTTAATGCGCATCAATAGCACAGTGCTATCATAGATGCATGCGTTTTAGAAAACACCCTCTAGACATGGTATTCCCTCTCAGCTTTGTCTGAGTGGAAACAGCTCAAAGAATTGAATTCCTGTCAATCTGATAACATGTTATTTTTTTTTCTTAGATTAGGCCCTAAATCTGCCCTAAATGGTGGCTCTGCGCTGTACAGCGCACACGTGTTCTGTACAGCGCAGAGCCACCATTTAGGGCAGATTTTGTAGTGACGCGGAAATTACCTCCTCGATAGTGAGAAAGTTCAAATATGTATACACAATAACCTTCTCAATATTTACTTATGGACAAATATTTGGGATCATGGAACATGAGGTGAGCATTAGTGAGGTCACGCCTTTTTAGAGTAAATACTTACTCTATCACTATATATATTCGCGATGTGCTTTCCTAAAGGGACTGACAACCGATCGAAATGTGTCACAAGACCCTGGCTGTGAATTACAGTGACATAAACGAGCTTTTTTTTTTCACCATATGATTAGGATTTGCATTGTTGAATTGCGCTTTGAAAGTCACAACGGCATGTCGCGTTGCCTGACGGACAAGCCTTCATAGTGCACGAATGAGATGTGCAGGATGCTGTCCGCTGCTATTTACTAAAGAAAAAAAATGCGTTTAAAATAATCCGCACGTTATTAGGCATTCTCGATTTATTCTGTGCTTATAAAAGAGTAAAAGGAGTTGACGTTGAGAGGTGGCGTTGCCTTCGCGACTACTAGTGAACGCATGTCCAGCAACGGCGCATGCGCGCGGCGCTTTCTACATTGAATGAACTTCCATGTAGCACACATCAAAAACCGGAAAAAAGGCATTCCATACCGCTGGGGCTGTGGCATGGGCTTCGCAAGACACTGACCTACGTAGGCGGTGTCACGGCTGAAACATTAGTAAAGGCATCTTTTCTTTTTTCAGTGAGTACTACCCGCAAGGCATTCTCTACACACACACACACACACACACACACACACACACACACACACACACATTATATATATATATATATATATATATATATATATATATATATATATATATATATATATATATATATATATATATATATATATATATATATATATATATATATATATATATATATATATATATATATATATAGTGCATTACCGACCACGTTAGTCATAAACCTGAGGCGAACAAGCAAGACGAGCTTGATCTGTTCATTAGTTTGATGAACCGTAATTAGGCTTGGCTCGGGAACACAGTGCGGAGGGCAATCTAGTGAGCATCGAATACTTGGCTCATTGAATCGGTAAGCAGAACTGTAAAGCGAAAAGCGCTTGTTAGTTTTGAAGTCTTCTTCCTCGCTGTTTTCATTCACTCTGTTGTACTACATTGCTGCTAACATGGGTACCTGTTAAGGGAAAGTCATCAGTAAAGACTACATGCATGTGTCCATGCCTGGACTTCCCTCTTAGTTATTCCCTCTTATTACTCTTTCAACGGCGTGAAGTGGCGTTGCGGCAACAAAGGCCAGTGTGTAATCGGCTAATATTCCCTATGAAATTAACTATGCTTTTCAGGAAAGCAGCGTACACTAAAGAACGTGTTGAAAGGGTGTCGTTTCGCCTCACAAAAACAGTCCTGGTATCGTGCATGCCTCTCGATTGCATTATCGCCGCGCGCCCGGCACTTCCAGGTCACAAATGGCATGCACGTTATGAGCGTGAGACAGCGTTCTTCATAGGAAAGTGGCGAGTGCCGAGAATTCAAGAAAGGAAACGCAAGCCAGCAGCAAAGCAGCCGGTTGAAGATCTCTCCGTCGTTGCTATGGCAACGGCGCGCGCGGCCGCGCTCGCTTCCGAGTCTGCTTGCCTACCGTTTCGCCGTCTGTTCCGTGCACACCGGTCCCCGCCGCCGGCCTGCGCCAGTCAGCGAGGGGGGGTGGGGGGGGGGGGTGTTGGGTAAAGGGAGGGGGCACTTGCTGAAGGCCTTGACAGTTTGAGAGAAACACCTATTCTCATTATTCTTGTCAGTAAAACACCGCCTCCGTCAAACTTTTGGGAGGGGAGGCGGGCCCTTGGGACATACCCCCTAGCTACGGGCCTGGCCTCTGGTCTCCTAGGTGGCCCCGGTCGGTTGAGGTTAACTAAAATCTGGGTTCCTTTTCTTCGTTATTAAGTAATGGGTTGTGTGGTAATAACAAATAAAACATTAGAAGTTTACTTGCTCCATTTCCAAAAGCGAAACCGAAACTGCAGCAAATATCTTGGTTGCAATGCTCCAGCGAAAAAAACAAGCAACTAAATCTTCAACAGCGTTGTACTAGTAATAATAATTGCTGGAGTTCTACGTGCCCAAACCATAATATGTTTATGAGGCATGCCGTAGAGGAGGGCTGCGGAAATTTCGACCAATTCAGGTTCGTAACGTGCATCTAAAACCAAGTACACGAGCCTCTAGCATTTTCGCCTTGTTCAAAAATGCTGGAGCCGCCGTCAAACCATGGGCGTCGGCAGGATTTTTCTTTGGGGGGTGCAAACCCGTGCTGCATGGCAGCTGGGGGAGGGCGCGAGAGCTGGCATATAGCTAGGGTGGGGGGCAAGCGCCGGTGTGGCTTGAGGGGGGCAAGTGCCCCTTTTGCACCCCCCTGCCTACGCCCATGCGTCAAACCTGTGCCCCTTGGGTCAGCAGCCGAGCACCGTAACCGCTGTACCACCGCGGCAAACATATGCAATTCTGAGAGAGACAAAAAAAAAGAAAAAACCGCATTGGGATTCGAACCAAGGCCCCAGCGACTGCGCGCAAACATCCAGCATGGATGATCAACCCATTCAGCCACAGCGCGCGGCGGCCAGCCCGTGATACGATAGCTATTATAAAGATACTACGTTCAAACTCTCCTTGCAACGCTCCTTGCAAGTGTCCCCACCTTCCAAAGAGCAGGAACGGAATGCAAAAGTGAAAACAGCTGCTTTCTGTTTGCACAAATGCGCTGTAGACCATAATTCGATGTTTCACAGCGCAAGGAACGAGGACGACATTGGAAAACACACACAGCGCTGAACTTAAAACTGACTATATTTTCAAACTTACAGCAATATATGTGCGCTCTTCACCAGGAAAGAAAAAAAGAATAGAGCAAATGAAGCATACAAAAAATTCCAGAAAAAATCGTAGAAACTCAAACAATTTTGAAACGTAATAAAAAGTGCACGAGTGCAGCTTCGCTTGCTCTTTCGAGCAACGAAAGTGAATTTCTCGTAATCGTAAAATATATGTGATATCGATGGTGGGTTGTTGTTTCCTGCGACTACAATTTTTTGTACACCAGGCCTGCAATTGTCGCGTGACCAAAATCACGTAACATCGCACATCTACTTATGTGACTACAATCACGTAACAACTAGCCACGTGACTAAAAATCACGTAAAATCAAGTAATTAGTCTCGCCACTAAAATCCCGTAACGTCAGGTAACTATTGACGTGACGTGTTGGCGTCAAAAACTTCGGAACAACCGGGTGGCGCGGGGCAACCTCAGCTTCCGCACTGGACTGTAACGAAGATGTACTTTCTCTCTCACGTGACTAAGATCCCATCACGTAACTACTAGTGACGCGACATTTCTCCTTCAGAACCACGCAACAAGTGCGTAGTCTGGGGAACCGACCGAAACCTAAGAAGAATAGATTATCCAAGCCTAGCCATATCCTATAATACTATACTAGCAAAAACTTTGCACCTCTAGCAATAGCTTGGTATAACTAGCAAAACCTTAGAAGAAGCTAGGTCGAACGCTAGCTCCGCTTTCAGTTCCAGCCTTACGCAACCAGTACATGCTGCGCACATTTTCATTTACAGATGTTTAAAATGGCATCTTATTGCGGTACGTTGAGGTGGGCTGCGGGTGCGTGCGAAAAGCTGCTGAATCACAGGATTTTCGTTTTGTAACTGGAAGCACCAGTCCCTGGACTTCCCGAAAGCTTTGATCCACACACGTCATATCACACGGACCTATCCGATGCAGCGCACAGTGCTATGTGATGTTAAAGGAGAAGGCATGCTGGTTTTTTTCTGTTCACGTAGGGCGATAGATATGACAAGAGATGAATAAAAATCCCAGTTTCACCGCAAGGACGATGCAATGAGTGCGATAGCAACAAATGAAGTAAAGCTGCAGGCACCTAACTCAGATGCAGTCTCGCGTAACTCTACAAAATGGTGCTGTAAGAGAACACAGCCACTCCAGGTAGGAAAGGGGATTTCGCACAGTCTCTTCGAGTTGAGAGCGCAGCATATAGAAGGGTATATGAGCCGTCCGCTGATGCTTGTCGAGATAGCGATTTTGATTTCATTTAAGTTAGGGCGAAATCATTGCACTGCTGTTTGAAAAAGAACAAATAATTTTTCCTATTCTTTGATTGCCTTAACTATCTGTTGGTTTCATTAGTAGTGTCTAACAAAAAAAAGAACCCCTCGAAAAATTCCCCTTCGTTCGTTAAGATTACGACAAACACTTGCGTTAGCCCTAAAGTAAAAAGCAACTGCAAAAACGTCTAACTTTGTCATTTAATTACTATGCCTCGCTTGTCTAAGCTTAGTTCGCTTCCTTTACGTTGCTGAATTGTAGGTAACTGAGAAGGCCGTAACGACATCATTGAGAAGGGAGAAACAAGTTTCCACCATAATGCGCGTACAAAAGTTCGAAAGAGCTTTGTTCACTATAACTTGATCGGGCGTTCTGTTCCTTAGGACGTTTATAAAAGAGCAAAGTAAGAATTACAAATGTAGATCTGAACGATGTGATACGCGTGGAGTGTTTAAAGATGCACTAAAAAAGTCATATAATAAAGAGAAAAAAGAAACGGCAGGTCAAGATTACAGTCAAGAACCGAAACTGAAACGAAAGCTCTTTTTTGTTTCGGCGGCGACATCCTGTGCGAAGCTGCAGAACTAAGTCACTGGCTGAAAAAAAAAAAAAAAAAAAAAACGCTGATCCGTCGCCAGGAATCTATGCCGCGCTCTGAACTTGAGCGATCAGCTCGCTCGGCCACGGTGGATACCTTGTCGCCGGTGGTAAGCAAGGGTTTATCAATTTACCAGAAACATTTGAACGACCGCGCTTCATAAAACGCGTTAGGGAACAATGTTATGCCAATTGCGGCAAGTTGAGATTGGCTTCAAACGAAAGCTGATTGTCAGGACTACATGTGATTTCCTGACCATTACCATACCTTGCTTAGTTTTACGATAGTGACCGTTTTTTTCTCGAAAAACAGGCCACATTTTTCGCCGTTTCCATAGACTCCCATTGTACAATCTTTAACTGCTCCGGGAACAAAATTGAAGCTTACTGCAACATGATCGCTGCAGTCTTCTCATCCGTTTAGGTTCCCAGAAGCGCTCTGTGGTCTGCGTTTTTCAACATTCACCCTCTACACTTAATTATTCGGGAAAAACTCGCCAGTTCCAATCAAAACGCGCTAGCTTCGCGCCGTGGCCGCCAGGGGCGCTGGCTGTGATGTGTCCACAAAAGCTGGATATGTGGTTTCTGTCGACATGCCGCGTTCGAGAATTCTTCAAGACCCCTATTACCTGGCCTTTTTAAGCTGGGGTGCTATTTTGTAAGCGTTCTGTCACAGAACGGAGGTGGAGCGTTCTGTGAACTGCACGGGATTGGTCGAGGCCTCTATTCAAATTCAAATTCAATATGTATTGTTTGACGGTCCAAGACGTGAGAATAGCCTGAGAAAGCCATAGAACGGTCACGTGACAGCCACAGAACGGCCGAAGACCTCGTTCCGTCGACCTCCTCTCCCCGTTCTGTCGACAAAAATGGATACAAAACGGTCTCCGGACGACAATGGATACAAACGGTCTCCGGTCTCCAAACGTATGCGCGTGGGTTGGGGAGAGGAGGAGCGGCTTCACGCGCTGACTGGTATTCAGCCATCTCCCTTTTCTGACAGTTTGCGAAAAGGGCGTCTCCGTTCTCGTTCATGCAATTTCGTGTCGCCTGCGTGGCTCCTGCAGTCACGCAGAAAAGAAGCCCCGAGGTAGAAGATGCGTTTGAGGTGATGACTGAAGAGGAGTTCTGGCGGCACTTTCTTCTGAATAACGGTTCGAATGCTCGCGCTGTTCAAATATTACTACAAGTGGACAAATACTAGAAGTATTGGTTGGAAGAGCGTGGTAGCCATCGCCACTATCAACCGTCTCTCGAAACTGTGACACCACCTAGCGCTATGTCAAGATGCTAACATAAATAAATTGCTAAAGCAATCACGCTCTTCAGTTTAAAGCCTTGAAAAACAATGTCAGACAATATTAATGTTCAGCTGTAATAATTTCATATTTTTTCGTGGGCTAAAAACATTCCCAAATTCCTTAGCTAGCTATTGGCTGGTTGCTCCCTCTCTTTCTTCTGTTCGGTTCCGCCTCCGTTCTGTGACAGAACGCGTACAATATAGCCCCCCTGGGACGCATCACGCGTCACATTCATGCACTGCCGCGAACGGCATGAAGGGAAACGATGCCTGACATGTATCTGCTTGACTTGTGGCCGTCTAAAGACAGCGTCGCCATCTCTGCGCCGCTACCGAAAACATGAGCGAACCTTGCAAACAAATCTTGCTAAGCCTTCTGCAGCGCAAATCCACTTTGTATCTCAAAAACGGAGCTATTTTATCGGCGGTACACGGTTGGCGAAGCCTCATTACTCAAATCTAAATCAAATACGAACATTATTAGCGAATGAATAAGTTTAATAATGCAGGACGACGGCTACAAAGATTCGAAGTGGACGGCTCTCGCTTCAACAGGCACCGCCATCTTGCCCGACGTACGGGATCTCTTGCGTGCGTTACCGTTGAACGCTATATTCCAGAAATAGCGTTCGTACGTAAGAGCTCGGGCTACGTTTACGTTCTGCTCATGCGCAGTTAGGAGCACGCAACGCTAACGCTAACGCTAAATTCTTGCGTTTGCTGTTATCCGCTATACTAAAACTCGCTAGTGATATTGCCACACGCGCTGCTTTCTTTCTATTTTTATGTTACCGCCTTATTACACGTGTAACTGCTGCCTTGCGCAAACCGCGCCTGAATGACTGGGAACCATCCAGATATTTCAGAACCTTCCGATGAGATTACGCTCGCAACGCGAACATTAGAGCTTATTCTGTAACTAACGTAGCCACTAACGATAACGCTGGAATCTTCGATGACGCATGTATAGATGCCGAAGCGCTTTACTGCTTGGGAGATCACTTGACGGCCGACTCTCCGCTCGCCGATCAATCTACTACAGCTTCAATTGCTTGTACTTTGACTTTTTGTTTCCCGGGCACACGTTCGCTCAAATAAAGAATTTTTGTCTTGAACACGCCGACTGCTGCTTTCGTCAACGTCACGAACACGTGACAATATACTCTGTCCCACTTGCTTTTCCTGCCTCCATCCAGCATGTCATGAGCACGTTTGAAAAGAATGTCTCTACGGCGAAGGCGGGATTAGGCGGACGGACAGTAGCATGTGCAGTGTTATCATTATGGCAATGAAAAAGCGGTTCAATGCGACAGCAGCTTGGCAGCTCATCTCTGTGAAAAATAGAGTGAGATAAAAGATTAATGTATTGTTTACTATCCACTGAGCATATAAAAGGCAAGAAATAAGAATAAAGAATAGTGTATAACAATTATTTTCCTTGGAAACTTACTTTTGTGAGCGCTTCAACACGGAAGCTTTAAATATATATAGTGCTCAATTGTACACTAGAAATCTACAGTTTCTGTTGTAAGTTCAAGATACGGGCGTCACCGACGAAAACAATTTTGTGGCGTTGACGTCTCACACCAACATACTGTGTATATGGCAGCTGCAACTTGAACTGTTTCCACTTTTGCAGACATTTTGGACTTTTTGGAAAGCCCGAAATACACAAATAAAGAACTACTACAAAATACTAGAGATACTCCAGAGGCGTTGGGGACAGTTTTCTCAGCGTTCTTGCACGTTTCGTCTGTTTCTTTTTCTCTTAAAGCGCCCTCCAGCGTCGATGGAAGATTACTATACTGTCATTGCTCAAGCCATACTCGAGTACGTCCACTTTGGCTCTGTACGCACTCTTTCGTCGAATAAATATATGAATATGTTGTGTAAAAGAAGAAAGGAAGGGATAATGAAATATACAGGAACAAAACTTGCTAGCCTGCCTGCCCGATCGATCAATCAATCAATCAATCAATCAATCAATCAATCAATCAATCAATCAATCAATCAATCAATCAATCAATCAATCAATCAATCAATCAAGCTCGCTAGCTAGTAGTAAACAAAACGAAGGAATTTCAAGGATCACAGAAAAATAGTCTCAAGAAATGCTTCCTGCTTATCTCCGAAATGCATTTTCTGCTCTTGTTATATTGCGCTATCGCTCATGTTAGCTTGTCGTTCTCCACTGGAACATTGAGTCATAGAGATAACTCGACGCTAAAAAACTCGACATCACCTGTAATTCGACTCACAGGTGATGAGTCTATCGGGGCCCTTACTTCGGTTCACGATGTTACATCGTTTGACTGAGCGTTCTGCAGAGGCACTGTGTGTTGTTGTTCCTTATATATCCGTTGCTTTTGCATCAGTTATAGGCGTAACTTTTAACTCCTAGTATACGTCCTTCGAATGCTTTAACCTAACCATAGCAAATTGTTATAGTTGCCATTTTTGTCGCACACAAAATACGCCTTCGTACTGAAAGGCTAAGCCCGCTTAGAGTTGTTCGCTCCGAGTTCACCGCCATATAACCTTCTACTGTTCTTCAGCAAGCATCGTGTATGTGAATTAATGGGAATCCACTGTACCTAGCTGTGCACGAGACAGCATTTAGTGCATGCTTTCATTCGGGCCTAGGCATCGTGACTATCAATGCGCCGGCGAATGCGATCCTTTGCGTAAACGGTCTCATTGAACCGGCAACTTTTCCTGTATGTGTTTTCGATCAGTTTGCCAGAACTAGTGCATGATAATAACCATATGGGTATCATCTTGGCGGATAACATGTTTTTTTCCTCTCGTCTCATTGAAACTCGAAATTGCAACAGCGTGAACGTACTCTAAATAATATCGCAGCGGTGTCGCCATAGTTCTAAACGTCGCATATTTCACGAAGCGAAATTTATGAGAATATTGCGGCCGTTTGCTTGCGGTCAGCCGTCGCGAAAGGTCGCCTGGAGATTAAAAGAACGGCTGGAAAAAGCGATCACTGAACTATTGAGGCCCTAGCCAATAGCCATAATAATAACAAATGAGCATAGTTCCCGGCGTTTCGATTCAGCTCGGTGCATATAGCATGGAAGGCAAAAAAAAAAAGGCAAATGCAGGAGTGCAGGAGGTACTTGCTCACAAGTCAAGTCATCCGTTTTGTTCACTGCTCATTTTCGAAGCTTCTTCGTATATTACACGTTGCAACCGGTTTTCTTTGCCGGATTTTTCTCCATTGGCGGGCAATGGAGTTGCCGCCGGTAGTTACGGAGTTCCGTTTGCGGCTAGTTTTATTGTTCCTATCGATCCATACTTCGCTTCAAGATCGATGTAGAAGAACGTCAGTGCGCGCTACTCGTTTTGGTATGCGTTATTGGGAAATCAGCAGTGGGGCGGGAAAGAGTTGCACTTCCTTCCGCTACTGTTTCGATCCATACGAATGCACGCAGGCTTGTGAACTTATTCAATCGTGGCAGAGTTTCGCTTTTGAAGCTAGAGTCACTGGAAAATTTCAGAGTACCGCAAAGGTAGGCTGCACGCGGGCAACATTGGACGGCGGCGGCCATTTCCCTTCCAGACCGTCCGGCGCGTTGGTAGCGTGTGTTGAGAAGTGACCAATCTTTTCGCCTCGATGCCGTGTTACGCTCGGCGTAACTGCATTATGTGTGTGTGTGTGTTTCTTCAAAAGGATATCAGAAGTTATTTCGAGTCATCGACAGTTATGGATCGAATGCGCGGTTAGCGGTGTAACTAATGAAACGTGCGGCGAATGTTGCCATGTGCTCGCGAACTCTCTTCGTGGCTTCATCGGCCTCTTTTCGGGTCACGGCCGGGTGTGTTCGCAAGGTCTGGAGCTGTAGACATAGTTGCATTAGCGTAGTGACCGTGCGAGATGCCATTTACTTCGACACTCGGTGAATATTAACTGTTTGCGCTAGCTTTGCAGTCGGTGTTCAGGTTCACTTCATAGCGCATTCGAGAACATTATCGAACATCGAGAACATTCAACATTGCGTCCTTCGACTGATCGCTGACGCATACCTTGCTTGCGCACCATGCTTGCTGTTCAGCTGGGTGTTATGCGTAATAGAAGTGGTGTGTATACGGTAAGTTGTGCGTGCAGTATTTATGTCTCGGTTCGGAACGCCAGCAGCCAAACGCACGGGCGAATCGGCGTGCGGTAGGTAAGGTGCATCTTATTTTGCGAATTTGTTGTCATTTCCTAAAAGATACGTAGAAAATAGGCCATCAAAAATTACTGACATCACTACTTAATTGTTTCATTTCCTATTTTTTGTCTCCGTAATATTCTCAACGTTACAGTGCACTTGCAAATATTTTGCTGTGTTCCGACAAACAGTTTTTTTTTTTTGTTGGCGTTGCCAGCGCGTAAACAGCTGGGGTTCGGTTTCTGCACTGCCTTTAATTTCAACTTTTTTTCTTAATGCACTCTTGTTAAAACTTCCTCCGCACAGTGCTTTATGTTATTTTGATCAGAAATAGCGCATCCCGAAAATTTTTAACGTGCATTCTACTGCAACACAGCATGTATATAGACCTAGGGCTCGCATGAAATCGATTCCCTCAATGCGTGGGAAAATAAGCCGTTTTCGTTTTTTTTTTTTTTTGGTGTGACCATTTCTAACCCGCTAAACCGAATTGTAAGGGTACGCTGGGCGCAATGCAGCATTGGCAACATTTTTTTCCTGAAAAAAAATCAAAAATACCCTTAATGACATTGTCTTATACCAAGTTTATGAAAAGAGTAACACGCTTCACTTTTGCGCAGTGGCAAATGATCATGCCACGATTGCCTTCAAGGTATACAGTAAACAGCTATTAATAAATCTTCGATTTCGCTCTCGTGCATGACGCGCTTATAACTCGAAATGCATGCACAATCTGTTCAAGAGATCGATATATAAACAGCCGAGCAAATAGAAAGGTATGTAGTATGTGGTTTTCAATATCACTCAACATAGCGAACCGAAAAGGTGAAGTATCCTGTTGCGTGAGAGCTTTTCCAGCAAAGTTTGTGTAGTTCACTGCGGAAAGGAGTGTTCTTCAAGGCGGGCGAATTCATTCCGCCGTCAACTATGCAGCCACGTAGAACGACGCTCTTTGATCTTAATGTTTCCCACACGGAATGCAAAAATATACGAAATACCCGGAGTAGCTCACCAGCAACGTTCGGTTGCTGGTCAGCTACTCCAGGAATCTCGTATGTTTTTGCATTTCGTGTTGGAAACATTAACAGCTCACCAGCAACGTTCGGTTGCTGGTGAGCTACTCTGGCATCTGCATGGCGCCTTCAAAAAGAAGGCACAGGACAGGCGCTGCCTGTCCTGTGCCTTCTTTTACTTTGTCGTCGTCTAGTGAGCGCTGTTTCAACAAAGATGAACGCATACCAACTCGCTCAAGCTTCCATTCTTATGCATTTTCAGCGCAGCTTAAGAAACTAGGGTCCTTAAAATTACGTATGTATGCATTTTCTATTAAAGGAACACGCCACCTAATACTTACCTAGTGATGTTGCACCTCAGATATGCATGATATTTACTTTTTGATCGACAGCGTTCACAAGTATGAACAGCCGTACCAGTTCAAGACGGCTGGCCCTTGGGCAAGTGGTTCAACTTTGGCCGAGTGGCTGAATCGAGGGACGTGCCGACAAACAGAAAGACAGACAGACAGAAAGACAGACCAAAATTTCTGCGTTTAAGTTCCCCAAGAAAGACTATCGTCTTTAAAGGGCCCCTCACCAGGTTTGACAATTTTGAGCTAACGAGCGCAATGCATACACTGGGTGTTCACGATCACGTCAGCCAAAATTTGCAACGCTACGCGCCACGGAAATGGGTCAAATTTCAAGGTGAACGCTGCTTGCCCTTCCTCTCGCGGGCGCGCGCTTTAGAGAATGAGGGGATGACGTACATGAGAAAATGGCCCTACGTAGATGGTAGTGCTGTGACGTCGCTCCTCTACGTAGACGACTGTGCTCTGACGTCGCCAACAGTAGCACGTGACACTGCGACAATTATTTGACACGACATGTGTAGTTTTGTAATTTGTTGCTTGACTAGATTAATATAACTTGAGAGAAATAATGAGACACACAAAGGGAATGTGTGCGTCTCTTTCATTTTTTTTTTTCGTGAATTGCAGCGAGATGCGGGGCTAATGTGTCTCCCTTTCCTATGCGTTCGTGTCCCCGCGGTTAGCGCATCGAGCAGACGCCAGCCCTGGAAACGAAAGTAATGTTCCGGCGCGTTCGAGCACTCATTATGCTCATTTATTCTACGGCGTCCAAGTAAACGTTAATGCGGCACTGGCTCATGATACCGCCACTCGTGCCCGTACAAATGTCTCAACTTTCATGCCCCGTTCCGCAGAAATAGGCAGTACACCACAGAGAACGCCGACAAAACGCCCACGGCCGCTGCATAAAAAAAAAGGTAGCGGCCGTGCAACGCCGCTCGCGTGCTGGGGCTGTCTCGGGCACGTCATGCGCACGTGACCATGCATGCGCATGACGTGTTCATGCGTATGTGTCAAGTGAAGAGGGCAGGGAAGGGATTTGGCTTGCTAAGGCTACACGGGGCGAGTGGCAAGGGTTTGAAACTCGCCTCCTCGCATCATGGTTTCGCGCCGCTACAAATTATTGTTTTTCTCAGCTCCTAATGGAGCGATTTGAAAAATTCTTGCGGCATGCTGCTCTTCCTTCGGCACACAACAACTTCCAGCGTCTAACTAAAATTTGCTATGTGGCCTGGTGAGGGGCCCTTTAAAAAGCGACGAAGTACTTGTAGGGACCGTGGTACTGCTAAAGGTCCGGCCACGTTCTGCATTCAACGCGCCTGCACCCAAAGCGCTTGGAAGGGATATGGCGGCGAGAGGTCATGTGATGCCAGTAAGCCAGTCGCGTCCGCGGCGGCGCGCGGGAAACAGATGCGATACACTGAAATTTTTCTAGTGACTCTATTTGAAGCCGTTTCTGAGCGTTCGAAGAGTGATGTGGCCTTACCGTAAACTTGTGGACGCGTTTGTCGTTAGAGTATATGCCCAAACGTTTTCGACGCACGCAACTATAGGTAGTCTTCACGGCCATTCCCGTTCGGGAACGTGTCGACTAAGCTTCGTTAAAATGTCCTACCATCCGGCATTTCCGTCAGAAGTGAACGCGGGCGCAGTTGTTTTCGATTTTGTTGGTTCGTGTTGTGTGGGTTCGCGATCGCGTGGCTTTGATAGTGTCATGTTTTTTTTTTTTAACGCGATAGCATTAACGAGCTCTTTTCGCAGAAATTCCGGCGACGGCGTCGGCGTCGGCGCCGTTGTCGGCGTAGTTTTGTGAGCGAAAAATGAGAAAGATACAAATAAAAGAAATAATAAAAAATTACAGCATATCCACAGATGAATGATGAAGAGCTTGGGCGAAGCTCCTGAAGCAATCATGTGTACACCGTGAAATGTTCAGTGGTTTCGCCCAGCAGTAATCAAAGCGATACGCCGCTTTGATTATTTTTCCTTTTTCCTTCTTTTTTTGTATTTTTTGTTATTTTTTATTTATTTTATTATTTATTTTTATTTATATCTCTATGGGACAGCACCATCTAGTATATCGTCACCCAACTGCAGTTTGCATGCATCTCTATGGGACAGCGCCATCTATTATACTGTTCGGGAGATACTGCCGCGGTTACGCCTGACATGGGACAAGGTTAGACTAAGAGCAGCTACGCCCCTAAAATCTTCGGTTTCGAGTGAGAATCGAACCGCGGCCGTCTGCGTGGCAAGCAGGTGTACTACCACCGAGTCACGCTATTGCTTGAAACTGCTTCGGAAAAAAACACTGTATGAATGTCACGTAGTGGAAGGAGTCTCCTTAACGCAATGTAATATTGCGCGGCAGAAGCGTAGAATGGCGCCAGTCGTCAAAACATGTGAATTGCGCAACGAAAGGGTGTTTCAAAGGTCCACCCATTACAAAGCACTCAGGAATATTTAATCATCATCAGCTGCAAAGGCATCAACAATGTAGGCAGCTGCGTAGGTTCGCGTATGGCCTTACGGACGTGTAGTGGGCCCTTCGCTGATTCGCAAAAGAACGAATTATGGCATAGTGCACACTTCGCAACTGTACTTGCAGTAGGCATTCTAGGAGAGTTGGAAGCGGTCATTGTTACACGCACAGATGTTCGTTTCCTTGCGGCAAGGTTGAGGCATCCACCGACAACGGAAGCTAGGCTAGCAATTGAGAAGGCGATGCGCGCGGGGCCCAAGTACGCTATCGCGTTCTACTCTTGAAGGCGAAGCTCTAACGTCATCCAAGTTTCATGTTATCATAAAACTGTGCGAAAATAAATTTATTTCTCTGTACTTTTGTTCAACGTGACTAAATGTGATGAGACTACGAAGTGTGTGTGAACATCAGAGCGTAGTTTTCTTTAGGCGCCCGCGTCACATCAAAAGAAATTGAGACAGACACGTTGCGCACGTGGAGCACTGTGTGCTACCACTGCTAACAAGGTTTATCGCTGTGCCTAAACTCACCGGAAGGTGTTATAACTAACCGTGGCCGCTACGTGTTGGCAGAACGCAACCTCCAAGACAACTCGTACTGGGAAGGATTAAAAGCACCCTGGCAGCTACCACGTGTCATATTCTGCCTCAACACTATTTCTCGTGAGTTCAAGTAAATGCCGCGAATGACGGAATGAATTAGGATTGACAAATTAAATCTGCGTAATGCGTTTACTTAAGGGTCTTGACCCTCCTCCCCCCTCCCAAACGACTATGAAATGGTAGACCGGGTCTGTAAGTTTCCTTCAAGGCATTTATGATCTCAGGCACGCGCAAATGTCTGTCTATATTTCAAAAATAAATAAATAAATAAATAAATAAATAAATAAATAAATAAATAAATAAATAAATAAAATATGCCACTTTCAGTTTACGGCTCAACATGTATATAGAGAAATAAGTTAATTGATTTTTGAAAAATATGCCGAAGCAACGCGAGCGTGCTTGAACAGATTAAATATAAATAAATAAATAAATAAATAAATAAATAAATAAATAAATAAATAAATAAATAAATAAAATATGCCACTTTCAGTTTACGGCTCAACAAGTATATAGAGAAATAAGTTAATTGATTTTTGAAAAATATGCCTAAGCAACGCGAGCGTGCTTGAACAGAGAGAGAGAGAGAAGGAATGTAGGAAAGGCAGGGAGGTTAACTTGAACAGATTTCATTAATGGACAAGGGGCTTAAACAACTCTTTTTGTTATTTCGCCTAGATGCTAACGCCCTAGTTCTGAAGCATGATATCGTGGCGGGCGGGTATTTTAAGTATACCTTTTTAAGCGCGCACGTGGAGCACAAAGCCGATGCATGAATTATCTGTTTCCTTCGAGTTGAGCGCAAGTGCCTTGGTAATTTGCTCTTGATCCGAGACGCTCTCAAACTGCGCTGTAGGAACCGTAATCATGGCGTTATACCAAAAAAATATGCGTAAATCGACCCTCCCGCCTATGATCGTTTATTTAAAAGCTGTACGACGCAACCCACCGTAAATTTAGAGAGGATAACCCTCAAAGGAAATGGTCACCTTAAAAAAATTAAGTAGGGCTATCCATCTACTGGCGGATTCGTTTCATATGCAAGCGTTACTCGCGCTAACGATGCCGGTATGAAAGTAATGAAGATAAATCACCATGTCGTTGCGCCAGCGCCATAATGGCGGAACAGTATGAGGCGTTCTCAATTTAAACTCGATGCAGCCTTTGGTTTTGCTACGGAGAGAGGCCGTGTCTGAGCTCTCTCTCGTTTCGTTGCTAGAATGCTTTCCCTAATGCATTCGAGGCGTAAAGGCTGTAGATCGGTTTCACCTTCTGCACATGCTGCGGTGTATATTTAAGATATTGCGGCTGCGGTGATTCAAAACTGTTAAAAAACAAAAACAAAAAACTTAAACACCACTAAGCTCATGTGACCGTGTATATAAATGCAATGTGTACACTGCTTCCTAAAAGTAAGAAACGAAAAAGATTTTTACGCGAATTCTAGAATTTCTACCCGTTGGCATAAAAAGAAGAAAAATCAGAGAACGAAGTCTCACTAAATGGCGCGGCGACATTTCTGTTGCAAGGAAAACGACCGAGGGCACCCGCAACATTGATAATGTTAACAGAGGGTCTTATAAACTAGTGTCTTCATGCTTTTTTGAGCCGACGTGTTGTGTAGTGATGCAAGCGTGAACGTAAAGATCATCAGCAAGAGGAAATAAGATAGTATGACTGCGATGAAACGATCACTGGTTTATTGTACTTCGGCGTTTTGTTACTAACTAGGTGGATCTTTAAGGCGGTATACAAAACTGGTATGTGTTAGAATCATGCGCATATCTTGCCCCAGTGCAGAGTACTGGGGCAACCTACGTGCCTGTCCTTGCTTCTTTCTCTCTCTCTCTCTTTTTCCCGTGTGTTCTCACTTTTGCGCGAAACTCGTTGCTACGCGACGTAGTGCATGCATAGGACAATGGTGCGGTTTACTATTATGCGTTCGTTCTATTTTGACGCGCAAATACGTGCTCCAGCTGTTTTTTTAAAGAGAAATTCATGAAGTGCCGCGCTACGAACGTCTCAGTGGTCAGAAAGCACGCTATTAGACTTTACTATGTGACGCCTATGCCTGCATTCGTCTGTGCCCTAATGGGTGAAACATGGGTTTTCTTTGCAGAAAAGACCAATATTGGTTGGACACGGCATCTTCTTCTATTGAAGGGGTCCGCAGTGATGACAGACTGGAAACGTTGTAACCATCGCTAAATGCATGGTATAAGGCAAGGAAGGCTTCGAATTAAAACACAGGTGCGATACAGTAAACGCTGCATGCGGTAACCCGTGCTTGATCGACGGCCGCCTCTCAGCTTTCAAAAACGATGCCCCTCAATCCACGTCTCACAACTGCTATTGACGGCTGCCAAACACTGCAGATGTTTGAAAATTTTAGGGGCGAAGCTCCTTAAGGCGGCACCCGTTCGTCCCTCGTAGTTGTCGTAGTCGTAGTGCGTAACCAGTCGTAACGCTAGTACCAGATCTTGACCTCCAAGGTGGTGCCGGTGGGAGATTTTTTCTGTGCGTTGTTGAACAATAAAAAATTCGCAGAGTGCGCGTTAACTAAAAGCCGAATTCTTCTGTCTCTCATTCCCCATTAGCAGCCATTGGCATGTTCCAGTAGGAAACGTTAGTAGAAGTAGAAGTGTAAGTGTTAGCTAAAAGACGACTTCTTCTGTCTCTCATTCCCATTAGCAGCCATTGTTTACCTCCAAGGTAGTGCCTGGTGAGATTTCTCCTGTGCGTGATTAAACAATAAAAATTTTGTTCAAAACGCCGTTGATTGATGAAATAAACCAACGAAAGACGCCAGATGTTTTGTAAAAGCAAAACGAAAGAACGCCAGATGTTTCTAAAGCAAAACGAAAAGACGCCAGCTGCTTAACGAAAGACGCCAGATGTTTTCTAAAGCAATGGTTTTCTAAACAATGAAAATTCACAGCGTACATGTAAAATTAAAGTGAGCTGCAGGTCGTCATAACTCATCAAACCTTTAGTATAAACGCGCCCGATCTCACATCGGTGATGATGTACTGGGCAGAATTCACGGAAGATTCACGGTTTACCGATGAACCTCCGCAGCTTCGCCCACTCATCATCATTCACTCCGTGGATATGCTGTGATTTTTTTACAGTTATCGATGACTGAAGGAAAGGGTCCGTTTGAAGCTTACCTCCGAATAGCTTGTGCGATATACCGGATCGCCAGTCGGTGCCGAGGACGATGATGTGGCAGCGGAAGGTCACCCAGTCTCGCACCTGGAAGGCTTGGTGCAGCCGCCGGCTCGACGCGGTCGAACGGCACCGTGTTCAGGTACACACGCCCGTCTGGGAACATGGTTTGGGGAACATGCCGCCGCAGTCCAGCTCCACCGTCTCCATGCACGACACACGGTCCGAGGACGTATAGTCCAGCTCCCTTCCTTTCACGAACCTGAGGTGCAAACAGGACGATGATTAACACACCCGCTGTGGTCCTTTATCGGCTATGACGTTGTGCTGTCCAACACGAGACCGTGGATTCCATTGCGGGCCACGGCGGCTGCATTTTGACGGGGGCGAAGTGCAAACACACCCGTGAACTTAGATTTAGGTGTACATTAAAGGACACTAAGAGGTCTCCCACTAAGAGGTATACACATGTGCCTTGCATGTAGCAACTAATTTATGCTTATTTCCTTATGACTCAATTTTACACTGAGCATTGCGTCATTTTGTTGGGACTTTGGGTTTACAGGGGTCAGGTGCCTTGTCAGGCTTTTATGCCTTTTCGCCGGCGACCTAGGCAAACTGTACCTTTCTTCTTTCTTTTTTTTTCTGCTTTTTGCCTGAAATAACCTTTAACTTCCTTACGGCCTGACTCATAATGACATCATCACTTTGGCTCGCAAAATTCCCTAATTTATCTTAACTAACATCGCTGCGGGTATAATTCAACAGCTGTTTTGGTGTCATATTGGAAACAGTCTGCTCATCGTGCTATGTCTGTTTTTGAACACTGCCGGTTTTTCAACACTGATTACGCTTGCTAGTGCGTAGTCTTCGTAGGTGTGAACGTTTATTTAATTCCGCGCCATCCCAAGATGAAGAATATCTTGTTTAAAATTAAAAATGTAGCAATGAACTAATCGACCACCCACCGCAGTGGATCCATGTCAATGGCATTCTTAGTGTATGCTTTGGTGCATTAAGCTTAATGAAATAAGGGTAGCAGACTGAACGCTCACCTTATTAACCTCCCGGCCTTTCCTCCTCTCTCTCTATCTCTCTGCCTCTTCTCTCCTAAATCAATCAATCAACCAATCAATGATCTATGTATTTACCTGTTCTCACTCATAGAAATTTGCTATTTTCACTGAGGAGAAAAAACAAATCTAGAAGCATTTTTAATGCTCATTATATGCCAGAGTTTCGGTATGGAGGCCTGGAATGTACACTTGCTTTCATAATTTCGGCTGAAGGGGAAAAATGAGCGTTTCTAATTCTCAAGCTAAAGCGTGAGTACAAGCTGTCGTTGGAAATTGATAATTGATTGAGTAAATTGATAAAGGGATATTCAGCAAGAAACTCAATGAATGTTAGAGTTTGCCTAATCAATGAAAACGTGCATCGTCAAGCGAAGCGCATGTAGCGTCATTTCTTGGTCTCTATATGAAGCAACTTGCGTCTTTGAAAACAAAGAAAACAAACACTGAAATACCTTGGATGACTAGGGACCTCTTGCATTTGTCGCGTCGTGTGACCAGACTACGTCGAGCAAGACGCTCTGGTGACTTAACAAAGCTCCAACAGTTTGTTAGCGCCAAAAACGAACTTTGTGCTAAAATTAAGGCAGCGAAAGAATTTTATTACAGGGTTACCTTGCCGAAGCTAATGAAAGCAAATCCCCGTAAATTCTGGAAGGCTATCCAACCATCTGGGTCTTCATCACACACGATGACAATTGACAACGTTGCAGTTTCTGATCCACAGACAATCGCTTCTGCCTTCAACGCCTACTTCCACTCAGTCTTTACAACTGACAACTCGGACATCCCTGTTTTTCATTCAGAATCTCACCCCGGAATTGACGATGTGTCAGTATCAATTGAGGGCGTACTCAATCTTATTTTAAATTTAGACACCAAGAAATCATGCGGTCCCGACGGCATCCCAACAGCTTTTCTAGTTAGATACTCTCTTTGGTGTAGCAGGTACCTCACAATTATTTTTAGAAAATCTCTCTCGTCAGCCACACTTCCTTTCTCGTGGAAATGTGCTTCAATTCTGCCCTTATTTAAATCGGGTAATGCTCAATTATTAAGCAATTATAGACCAATCTCTTTAACAGCGCATTCATGTAAAATGCTAGAGCATATTATATTTAAACATATCATGGAATTCCTTGAAACGAACAAAATCTTAAGCACTTACCAGCACGGCTTCAGACGCGGTCTTAGCACTATTACTCAACTTACAGAATTCGTTCATGACATCAGCAGCTCGATGGACATAGGTGACCAGGTTGACACCATTTTCATAGACTTCGCCAAGGCATTCGACACTGTCTCACATCCTAAATTATTGCACAAGTTGTTTGCCATATTAAAGAACGTGTCCTTGGTTGGCTGGATACCCGACTTTCTTTCGCAGCGTTCACAGTATGTGTGCTTCAGCTCTACTAACTCGCCTTCGATGCCTGTTTCATCAGGTGTTCCCCAGGGTTCTGTGCTGGGCCCCCTTTTATTCCTGCTTTATATTAATGACCTCCCCTTGTACACCCCTGTGAAAATACGCCTTTTCGCAGATGACTGCGTCCTATATCATACTGTTAAATCTCCACTGGATCATGCCACTCTCAACAATTCCTTCTCTCACTTTTGTAGCTGGTCCAAATCTTGGCAAATGAATATTAACTTCTCCAAGACCGTCGTTATGTCATTTACCCGACGTTCATGCCCCTTGACTTTTGACTATGGTTTTAACAATGTTAGTTTGTGCAGGGTGAACGAATTCAAGTACCTCGGTATCCTTATGACACACAATCTCTCATGGTCTAAACACATTGATCACACATGCAACAAGGCTTTTAAGAAATTAGGCTATTTACATCGTACGCCCCGTCATGCTCCTCAAGAAACCAAACTGCTTACCTACAAAGCTCTCATTCGTCCCATCCTTGAATATGGTTGCGTGGTGTGGAACCCACATAAGAAATGTGACATTAAAAAACTAGAACGCGTTCAAAAAAGAGCTGTGCGTTTTGTATGCAAAAGATATGACAGGGATTTTTCTCCGTCGAATTGTCTTCCTCACCTAGGTCTCACTACACTTGCGAAGCGTCGCCACGTTGAATGCCTCAAATTCCTTTACAATCTCATCAATTCTCCCCGCCTCGACACTCTAGACAGCTATCTTCAGTTCTCCAGACCTTTATCTACGCGGAGCGACCACGCCCTTAACATTACAACTTTTTTCACCCGCACTGACATGTTCAAATATAGCTTTTTTCCTGCAACTATAGAAGCCTGGAATTTGTTGCCCGGAAGTGTGCGTTGCTTACCACTGAAAGAATTTCTGGAAGCATGTTCATGAATGTTGATTTGCTGTTATTGTTTTGTTTTCTTTTCCCACTCCTGCAATAGCCTCATTGAGGCTGCAGTATGTAAAAAAAAGTATTCAACAAACGATATTTCTGAAAAAAATTAATAACACTACAAGGCTTCACAAAAAGCGTAGGATAAAGAACTACTGCGTATTCCGAATTTATCAAAGAAAGCAGCATTGAGAGCTAAATTAAAGAAGAAGAATTTAAGGGCTCGCTTTTCTTTCATAGAAACAACCTTAATGAGAACCAACAGACGAACAAGCCAAGAAAAGTATAGAGGACGTTATTTGTAGTAAAATATAATATAAATGTGAAGACATAAATGTGGACGAAAAGACAACTTGCGCCGGCAGTGACCGAGCCTGCAACCTCCGAATAACGCATTCTAATAACGAACTATTGAGAGATAGTAATTCTTCGCGTTTGTGTTGCTTGGTACTTCTTAGATCATGAACTTTCACATGTAATATATGAAAAAGTAAGGACTCATATCTGAAATTTTTGCGAAGCGCCTGTTATGTAATATAACAATCCATGATAAAAGAAGGTATAAGCGTGCAAACACGGACACAAGAGAACAGATCAACGCAACATAAACGCCGGTGTTCATGTTGTCATGATCTCACCTGTTGTGTTTTTGTTTTGCACGTCCATGCCTTCTTTTATCACGAATCTGTACCAAGTAGCTCAAATTTCTGTTTTTTAGTACAACGAGCAGCAACAAATTCTCTCGTTTGCCTGTCGTTCGTAGACCCGTCGTGAAATGTAGGTTCCAATCGGTCTCCTATTCCCATTGCGATGAATTTCGAGGATGGTCTTTCATGAAATTTATTTCTCGAAGCCCATGGTCTACGTTATACGCTGCAGCAGGGTGAAATCCTATTTCTTCTCGCAGTAAAAAAAAAATAAAAAGAGGCAAGGCCAAGATACAATATGCTTTTGCCACTGCTTTTCAAGGACGAGGAGCAAGAATCTTATTGGCTTCCGGGATTTTCCATCCACGAACGACTTTCTTCTCCTCGAGAACAGTCGAGAGCTTATAGAGAACTTTAGCCGGCTTAAGGCGACGCGACTGAAGAACGAACTTGCAAGCTGCTTGGCAATATTGCACTTCGGTGTTTTCCTCTTAGCGTAAATGCCATACTTGGAATTGCATAGTTCTGCACGCAATATTACACTGCGCCCTACAGAATTCGGTGGATTTCACAAGCCAGAGTTTTCGTTTACCTAGAACCTCGACCAAAAGTTCTTGCTTTCGAACGATTTCACGACGACGGGAGGTGACTCATTTTTCGTACGTTGCTTGTAGTAGCGTGCACTAATGCCCATACTGTTACATCACCGGAGCAGCCAGAAGTCGAGAATGTGAAGTATGTGAGTGCAAAGAGACAATATCGCACCTTCGGCGCGATTGTCGCCGTTTAAGTGAACATAGACTGGTCCTCGGCACTACCTTCGATGAAATTGACAACCGCTTCCTTACGGGAATCGGAAATTTCGGACCCTGGTTCCAGCAGTTGTCTGCCGGGACTGCTCTGAAAGCTCTGGTGTGCCTTTTTTGTCAAGCTTCAGGTCTGAGCGACAAACAATAAAGTGTGGACAAATTTTCTTTTCTCTGCTTTCCACCCGATCTCTGGATACCTTACCTCAATTTGTCTTTCCCAAAAGAAGAACTCATGCTTTTCCTCTGCAGCGACGCGCCATGTGTCGGTAGGTGCTCTCTCGCGAAAATAAACAGAGTCGAACTCTTACTGCCTTAGCAGCGAGGATCCAGAGCATACAATGTCATCGCGAAGATCGCCTACTGTGGACAGTGAAATCGCCTACGGTGTCACAGTGTGTCACAGGCACACTGTGACAGCCTGCCTGGCACGCAAAACTCCAGATCAAATTGGCAAAAGTGAATGTCGCGCTTCTTTCGCGGCATGGCGAGAGTAGACCACAGGAATAGTAGGTGGCCCAACGGTAAGCCACTGTTTTGATATGGCTGACGACTTCCTTGCGCTATATTTTTGCAGGGGCGCGATTTCGCTCCTCACTCGCTTGCTTTTGTTTGGTATATAATGAGCGTGAAACTGCGCACGAGAAGCTTTCGTGACGATGACAGCGCAACAACAAAGACGGACAGACAGTCCAGTTTAAAGGCTTATAATTACGTCGCTGTATAAGACACTGATGTTTTCAAGTGTGAGAGAGGGAGAGAAATAGAGCACGGATAAAAGAAACAGGAAGGTAGGGAAACCTACGTAGTGTATGTTTCGCTGGCCAACAAGGAGGGTACGAAAGGAAGTCAACTGAGCGAGAAAAACGCGGCTTGTTTAACAACAACAAGAGCAGCGACAACAACAAGAAAACAACCGCTCAGTGAAATGAAAAACACCACTTCCTGGCATTCTCACGAGAGAGATATAGTATATGAATGTAATGAGGCAGGAATATTATCCAGAAGATAAATTTTCGGTTTGCTACCCTGCCCGGGGGAAGGGGTAAGCGAGACTGAAAAGTGAGAAAGAGAAACCCACCTACAATGACGGTGAGAAAGTAATCGTTCTGCGAAGTGCCCCGTCTCGACATTGCACGTGTAGTTTCCCTGCATCGACATGTGTGCGCAAAGGATCGGGATGGACGTAGACGAGCGGTTGCTCAGGTCGACGTGCTTGTCGAACAGGCGGCGCGCCAGCGGACGATGCCCCTTGCGCCAAACGTACACCTCGGCGCCGTCCATGAACCAGGGGACGCGGCGCAGGTCTTCGCCGGGCAACAGCACGAAGAAGCAGAGCAGCGTGGCACCCTCGCCTTGAAGCACGCACTGCGTCTTGTTGCTGTCCGACAGGAGCCGTACTTCGGTGACCACGAGTCCCAGCACACCTGCGTCGATATATGACAGGGGTGTTTACTCTAGCCATTCCAATTGGGTATAGTAAAAGCAGCATAAGTGATACATTTATATATATTAATGAGAACTAACAGACAGCAATGCCAAGGAAAGTATAGTGGGTGTTATTTGTAGTAATTAGAATATAAATGTGAAGAAAGTAAAGTGGACGAAAAGACAACCTGCCGCCGGCAGGGACCGAACCTGCGACCTTCGAATAACGCGTCCGATGCTCTACCACTGAGCTACAGCGGCGGTCATCTCCCCGTCCACTTTATAGGGTATATATGTAGATTGAAACTTAGGAGTGTCAGTCAGCGCCAGTCGCAGCCATGGCGGCGAGTGTGGAACACTCTTTTTTCTGCCTTTTTGGCGTCACGTAGCACGTGATCTATATACGAGCAGGCAGCTGACCAGCTGACCTGCCGTAGCTCAGTGGTAGAGCATCGGACGCGTTATTCGAAGGTCGCAGGTTCGGTCCCTGCCGGCGGCAGGTTATCTTTTCGTCCACTTTACTTTCTTCACATTTATATTCTAATTACTACAAATAACACCCCCTATACTTTCCTTGGCATTGCTGTCTGTTAGTTCTCATTAATATTGTGTGTAACAAACAAAAACGAGCCCTTGAAAGTAATCTTCTTACATTTATATATAGCAACTCACACCTTGATTCCCCACCACCTTGCAATCAACTGCCGTATAGGTATGGCTTGCAGGTTTGAAAACGGCGCGCAGGCAGGCAACGTACGCTCTCTTAAGGATATACAACAACTAAAAGATTGCTTGAAACCAGGGTTCAAGCTTAGGCTGGTTGGTTCATGGTTGGAGCAAGGAAAAACAGAGCAAAATTTGGACAGAACACAAGACGAAGAAGGGACGGCAATTACGCTGCTGTTGTCCCTTCCTCGTCTTGTGTTCTATCGACAGTGTGCGCTGCTTTAAACTAGCTGTGTTACGGCAGACCATTCTCACTGAACAGGATGTTGGTACCATGTTAATCTTACGCATTGTCGCTGCAGAAAACCGCAATAGCGTTGCCGCAATTCCCGCATCCAAGCAGTCTCAGCGACCGTGAGTGACACGGCGCTGAGAATTTCAATACAATGCCGACACAAATGCGAACGCATAAACTGTTGTTCTTGTTCACCTATTAACTATGGCTCACATTCACTGTGTTGGATTGGCCAAGAATTGAGCGGTTTTATAAATTTATATAAAACTTAAGAATAGGGTCATTTATAGAGTAGAAACTCTCGATTGTCTCTTTTTTTTTTCATTCGCCCTGCGCAGGAATCCGCCCCAGTTCTACTGAATCGCTTTCATTTATTCTTTTTCCTCTCGATATTCGCGCACTTATGACCCTCAGCGCCCTCAATATACTCGCACGCATTTTCATTTAAAACTGCAATTGAAACGCCGCCAGCGCAGCGGTGAAGCAAGACAATGAACGCGGAGGCTCTTCTGTTATTAGACCCTTACCCTCTCTCAGTCAATTGTTCTATTACGCATATCGGAGCTTTTTACCCCCTCAACCTGTGTCTTCCTTTTTAAATAGTGTTCTAATATATACTATCTCTTTTCTTTAGGACGTGAGTTGCATGTGCTTCCGGGAATTTGTGAATGTAAATGGCGAATTACGAAGAGGGAGCAGCGAAGCGTTAAATCGCCCGAACGACAATTGTTTTTGCTCGAACGGCGGCTTGGTTATAAGGGACCTCATTTGTGAGTATTTGCATTTTTTTTTGCCGCGCCGTAGCTTTGCTTAGGGGGAAGTAGAGCGCGCTACGTACTACGAAATTTGTCGAACGAAGCATCGTTTGTTGATGAAGCGGACGCTAACGTTTCTCGCGTTGCCTTGAGCGAGCTTGCTGTGCTGTGAAGTGCCCTGCCGTGAAACCTATTTGCAGGGACTGTCGGACAAGTCGCGTAGGTTCACGTTGCTGACGAATGGATAATGGTAAGACGACGTAACAAAAGGAAGGAAAAAGAACTTTGCGCCTATACCACGCACTGTGGGAAGTAGCGTATGCGAACATTTTTGCATGTAGCTGTCTATCTGGCAGTTGCATAAGGCGCATATGAAGGAAAGGAAGGGGTCAAGCTTACGCGTTCACTTCGCTATCCTACACGGGGGAATGGCATTAACAGATTGAAAGAAAAAAGAGATAAAAAATGGACAACATAAATAAATGATCTTCATATTTTACGAGCAACATCGCCGTTTGTGTTTCTGCAAAGCATCGCGAGATGGACGGGCGTGTTTTCGTAAGGAAATATATAGTGTATTGCTCGAGTATATGTGCGACGAGAAGAAGATGGCGACAATGATGACAGCGGCGGTGAACGTACGATTGCTTGTTTATTGTGCTCTGGCGAAGAGACGTTCTACAACACGGATCGATACAGAAGGCAGCGAAATACGGAAAAAACATGGCACAACCTTCCTTACATAAGAATCTGGCTGTTATGTAAAGAAACAACAACAAAGAGGCAGTTAATGTAAACAGATACAGAACTCGCTCTAACAGTTCACAAGCGTTCATAAAGTGCAGCTGACCAGAACATCTTGGCTCCTAGAGTCTCCTGCATACGATCGGAGGATCTCCTTCTTTCCCAGCAGCACCCACGTTTTTATATCTTTTGGTCTTCCAAACTTTCCCACGCTTTTCAAGAGTAACATGTATGTTGACGGCTCGTGACAGCGTCGGTGCGCATCGCTATATGCATCTCTTACATCCGCACACCTCTCTCATCCCAAGTCACCCTATTTCATATCCCCAATTACCGCTTTCTTTTTGGGAAGGATGGAAATTGGGAGGAGGTCATCGTCAGGATTCTCCCATCCTCGCTAACCACTCAGTTTCTTTCACGAAAGACAGCGCTTTGCTGTTGGCGAGGGGGAGACAACGCGAGCAACCATCCTTCCGGTCTTGTAGGAAGTGCCACCGGCCTCCCTCAACGAGACGACGGCATTGTTCGGAGATTAGAAGAAAAACGCGTTTTGGCGGCCGGAACTTTGGGGGGGGGGGGGGAGGGGGGAGATTCGTTGACGAGGCGGGGGCAGCTGCAGCCCAATTAAGTCTATATACAATAGGTCTTCCCAGTTGGCCAACTCCAGAGAGAGTCCCACTAATGTGCGGCGAAGTTTGCTGCACAACGCGTGCTCAGTCGTTCCCCGAAAAGGAGTGAATGACTTTTTCTTTATCTCGTCTAGTTACACTTGCGGCGATAGCGATTCAACTTATAGCGGGAAGCAGTAGGCATGTTGTTTAGAGGCACAGGCACTGAGTGACCCTCTTGTTTCTCTTCCAAGCAGTTCCGGTCGAGCTCTTACTTCAGGATTTAAAAACCGTCATAAACCATCTTCTAAAAATAAAAAAAATTGCAGTGGCTTAGCTCGGCTATGCCAGGATATACGTAGCGTTAGCAAAGGTTCATCTGTTTATTCTTAGCTTCCCAGATTGTCTAGGATTATTAGCCTTCTTCTGTTCATTCTTCATACACTGAACCGCTAATTGCCAGGCAACTACTTCGGGATCAGATTAGATAAGCTTCTCGGCTCTTTTGCTCCGTCGGGCAGCATTTGCGCTCTCCTTCTCCATGGCGTTACCCACCTGCAAACGCCAGTCAGAGGCGCTATCAAGCGGCCACAGCGCAGTGTCAGACGGCGACTGCACAGCGAAGGCGAATAGCTGCGCGCGCGCCGGCGCTACTGAGTCTATGTCTACGACGTCACTCCTCTCGAATGCGGCGCAGACCAGCAGCGGCGAGCCGCGCGCGGTGGTGGCGGAGTCTGCGCGCGTGCCGGCGCCACCGTGTCTGCCGCGCCTACGGCGCCACTCCTCCCGAACGCGCAGACAAGCAGCGGCGAGCCGCGCGCGGCGGTGTCGGAGAGCGCGTGAGATGCCAGCTCCGGTGTCCCAGCTGTGTGACATCACTGATCCTCGCGCATGCGTAACACGGCTCATGACCCTCCACGCGCAATCGGCTCCGGCTAGGCAAGTGCAGCTAACGCTACAAAACTCGATGGTCCAGGTTCGAGTTAGGAGTTATTCTTGATACCTATGATATCAGAGCATAACTTTACCTAAGAGAAGAGCCAGTTTACTGTCAAGATAATTATTGAAAATTAATTGACCGAGTTCATTGTAAGATTGTGAGCAGCTGGGGTCGTTGCGACAGCTAGCGGAGCAGATCTAAACCACGCGCTTCTTTCTACGTGACCTCGGAAATCCGCTTCGGCAGCGCGTGAAACACAAAACTAACCCAACTAATTAATTCACCAGGGCACACGAACGCCGAGGTGCTAGCGCCACTACAAGACACCTAAGTCAAGAACTAAGGTTGCCTCCAGAATTTTTTTATTCGGGGAACTTGCTTCAAAGCTTATAAAGTAACAAACGAAGGAAGAAACATGAACTAAACACTAGCAGACCTGTTTCATTCAGCGACTGCAACAATGAGTTAAAGCGCATCCGTTTTCTGTTACTCGCTGGGCAAAGTAATCAAGGACATTTAGCTTTTGTTTTGCCTTCCTGAGCATTATTATGCCTAATATCTAATATACAAAGGTGAAGGCACAAAATGTTAGGAATGACAACGTAATCTAATAAAACGGTCCACACATTGTATTTTTTTATGAAGCGCGCAGTGCTCAAGAAAAGAGAAGTTCGCATCAGCGCGTAAAAGTGCGTGTGAGAGAGAGAGAAATGGATGAAAAGGAAAAGGCAGTGAGGTTAACCCGGTAGTAATAGCCGATTTGCTACCCTGCACAGGGGTGGGCAGTAGACTGCATACAAATTATTTAAAAGATTGCTCACTTTTCAACTCTATGTAATCTACGTTTATAAGCTTGACTACGACCGTAAACCCTAAAGCGCATTGGAGCATACACCGTCGTCACGTAGACGCGGATCCTAATAGATGCATGCGCCTGGGTGTTTTCTAGCGTTTTTCAGTCGCGACACGCCATATAAACAACTGTTGTCCTCTCACGAGGAAAGCAGTAAATTTTCCCCATAGGTTCAATAGCTCTGCACTGTGTTTGCTTTTTTACAAGAAAGTGCTTTATGTCGGGGTCCACCAAGACTTTAGTGACGTATCTCCGTCACGGATATGACGTTGATAAAATAGACGCTAACGGATGAGGAAAAACAACTGTAAGAAAAGTTCCCCCGCCGGTAATCGACCCTACGACTTCTTGGCCGCGACGATAAGCGCCCAGCGCTCTACCGTCAGAGCTACCGAGGCAGTTGCACCCCACTCCACAAACGCCCCTTATATCTCTCACACATGATCTCTCGCACGGTGCTCTCTGTTGGAGGGGCTAGGCTATGCCACCATAGCTTGGCGGTAGGGGGGAGGGGGGCTTTAAGCGGGGCGGGGTGGTGCCGCCGTCTGTGAGCGGGGAAGTGAAATAATGCGGCATGACACTTACTAGCGCCGATAGAGAAGGATTCGGCGACGACGCAGTTAAAGCATGGCCTCGAATACTGCTCGCTGGCGCGAAATCTCGAAGGCCATGGTTAAAGCGTCTCGATGCCAGCGAAAAACACTGACCGCGCAAGCATCGGGGAGTCGCCTTAGATTCCATTACATTCTTTGCCTTTCGCTTCGCGTTAGCGTGTGATGGCTCATTGTCGGAGTCGTGCAGCTTCCACATGTACCAACGGTGTTTCGCCACCGACTATTTCGAGTGCGACAGCGCCGACTAATAAAGATGGGGGATCCTTAAGCTTCGCCTTTAAGAGTTGAACGCGATAGCGAAATTCGGCCCCAAGTGCGCATTTCAACCACTGAGTGCATACTTATTAATGTGTGTTGTTACACACATACGCACACGCACACAGATGCACACACACGCACACACACACGCGCTATGTATCTATAGTAATGGTACAGGTTTTCGATCTAAAACACTTTCCTGTGCTAGAATCGAGACATATTTCTCAAATGCCTCAAAAATGGCAGCACATTATCTAATGTTTGCTGTTTGTTTGATCAACGCCTCCTCTAGAAAGGAAGCGTTGGCTTGATATGTTTTCCGCTAGATCGACATAGTTGTCCATTGTTCGAGCTGTTTGAAAGTTCGTGTCACCCGTGTGTGTTTTTAGCGGCGATGGCTGCACTATCCAGGCTTTTTTCGAAGCATGGCGTCGCGCAAAAAGCGTAGTTTGATGGCCTCGCCAATGCGCCTATACAAATCGCCGAATGGGCTCATTTTTGTCGTGACACCTGCCGAACGAAACGCGTTAGGAGACTGCTTCCACTGCATGGCATTTATGTAGCGTTTTTTCCCGAAGCAGTTGCAAGTACCATCGTGGCTTTGTGGTGCGACACCTGCTTGCCACGCAAACGGCCCGGGTTCGATCCTCACTAGGACCGAAGGTTTTAAATGCGAATGCATTTCTTAGTCGGGGGTTGTCCTGCGTACCTGGCCGGCGTGCGCACAGGTGGTATCTCTCCGCGCGCGCTCCTCCTCGCCCCTAGCAACAGCTGCGCCGCGCCTAGCAACCGGAGCAGGTGGTGAGCGGCGGAGGGTAAGGGAGAGGAGGAGCGCGCGGGCGTGTGATGGGGGGGCGGGTGATTCTCAAAAGGAAGAAGGAAATGAAAATTGGGTGCGATAACTGTCTCTCAAGTGAGGACACCTCAACCGATACACTCACGGGGGATTGGGAAATGAAGAGACAGTGAGTGTGAAAAGAGAATGGTAAAAGAAGAAAAAGAAAGGTATGAGTGGAAGAAAAAAAAAGTGAGGGCGGGGGGGGGGGGGGCAGGAGAACGGGCGTCCGAGTCACCGTGGTGAGCGGCTAGAAAATTCGTTATCGCGGAGCAGCGGAGGGTAAGGGAGAGGAGCAATGTACCCGGTGAGGGCTTTCGCATCGCGGAGCTCGCTCGGCGGAGAGAGAGCTCGAGCGCTCCTGCTCTCCGCGCTCAGACCTATATATATATCATGCAGGGAGCGCGCGCTTTGGTGTCTTGATAGCGATGGAAGTCGGTGAAGTCGAATCTCTCGCGGCAACGATACCACTAAGATGAAGTGTAACACAATGGAACTCGAGCACCTCTACGTGCACACTCTCGTCTCTCTTCATTAATTAATCGCACACTCTTCGGGTGCACCCAAATGCATTCGCATTTCCTCACGATCCCCTTCGGGGAGGTGCGGCTTTTTTATTGCTTATTTTATTTGCATCTTTCTCGACTTTTTGGTCACGGGCGATTTTTCGCTCACAAGCGACGTAGCGACGGCGACACCGACGGCGGCATTTCTGCGAAACGAGCTCTCTAACGCTATCGCGTTAAAACTGCAGCAGCAAGCGAAACGATGTCGACCGGCGTGTCCTTCCTTGGTGGAGCGAGAAAGAGGCCAGCGAGAAGTGGAACGCCTGCGCGCGTTCGCGGCTCAAGCTTCGAACCTCTGTCTCCCGTGTTGCTTAAGCAGTGTGGTAGTGTATCCATGAGCACAGGCGTAGGTTACCCTATTACGTGGGAGCGCACACCATGCCGTTTCTCTCCTTAATTGACGACGCTTTGAAGTGCATATCGAGTCCCAGTGTTTAATATGTGCTTGTTGATGTCATCTTTGCGCGGGATTCACGATACGCTGTGTCCTGGTACGTGTTGAAAACTTCAGCTACCACAGCGGTTATATCATGATCATGGGAGCTAGTCTTCGCGATGCAGATATGCCACTAGGCGTCAACGTGGGTGCATCCACGTCAAACTGTGCTATAGCAGACAAACACCAATAGACATTGCGCGAGCTCTAATATATCACTACACAATAAGCACTAGTACTGTGAAGACACGTGTCACTTTCGTGTTATATCGATTTTTATGACGCACTGATCAGCCATGTTTTTTTTTTCTCTCTGAAAGCTATATAACGTCACCACGGTCATTCGTTTGAGAGAAGCTCCATTCATTTATTTGCTCTTTTGTACATTTCCTTTTGAAACCGTCCTGCCTCCCACGAAATGCGAACAGCCCACGCGACAGAGTTGTATAAACTGATGACAGCTACAGAATCTGCTGAGCTCTGAAAGCGACATAAGAACATACACAAACGTTCAATGAATCAAACCTAACGCACGTCGCTGCATACGAAGGAACGAAGGGATGGGAGGTGAAAGCATTCCGCATACAGGAATCCCGCATTCCTCGGCGATGGCACGCGCGAGAGTGAGTCATGCCCGAGCGAGCATATTGCGCTCCTGGTTAGGCAGTTCCATGCAGTGTTGCCGAACGTCACAGAGTCGGCGACTGTAAGAGCTTAACGATGGGTTTGTGTTAGATAAAACGTGTGTTTACTGCGCGCTTCTCCTGCTACTGACGAGTTATGCCAAGCACGTAGCGAGCGAAAGTCGCATGAATGTTTGGAATGGTTAAACCGGTTAGGCGCGGCAATATTAAAAGACCAAAGGACGCTAGAATAAACAAGTCAACGCGCCAGTTTTAGCGAGGCGCCGATGATGGTACAAGACGTTCCGCTTTTGAAGGGCGACCAATGGGCGTTGAACCGAAATAAACCGTAAAAAAGAAACAGCATCGAGGAGATTGGTAGAACGCATGAAGGTCGCGAGATCGAATCCTGGCCACGGCCGCCGCATTTTCAGTGGAGGGGAAAATGCTTGCGACCCTTGTACTAAGATTTAGGTGCACGTTAACGAAACCACAGGCGGTTGAAATTTCCGGGGCCCTCCACTACGGCGTCCCTCATAACCATATCATGGTTTTCGGACATAAAACACCAACAGTTATTATTATTCGTAGAACAAGGTAAAATAGGCCCGACTACTTATTTGTTGGTGGTTCGTTTTCTTTGATGCGCGTGGTTGACCGAGGCTTCTCGAGCGCTCAAGGTCTTGTTTACACATAAACTACGGGGCGCGTGTTGATGAAACTTTTCTTTCTCATTGTTCCACAGTTCAGGAAGTCGCCAGTCATGACCGGTTTGATAGTGAAACGACTACCACCCGGTGACGGCTAATCGCACGAGGCAAACAGAAGTTTTGTGAACAGTTGCCTAGCACCCAGGAAGCGGGGCCCGTGTTCACAAAAAAACGTCTTACGCTAAAAATCTTCGAAACAGAATAGTTCAGCCAATCACGATGCGGGACATATTTATTTATTTATTTATTTATTTATTTATTTATTTATTTATTTATTTATTTATTTATTTATTTATTTATTTCAAATACCTTACAGGCCCCATGGCGGGCATTGAGTAAGGGGGGCAATACATATATACACTTCATACTGGAAAAGAAAACATTAGTGAAGCAGGCTGACCAATGGGAAACGAACTGACGAAAGAGACGTGTTATGAATTCGTCCGCAGTTCTTCAGCTAAAAATGCGTTTCATAACAACACTTACTATCCAATCCTAACGAACACATCATTCGCGCAAGTTCCCTACCAATAACCAATGTACCTTAAGATCCTAAAAACAATGTCAATTAATTGTAAAAAAAGAAAAGCATTGCAAGCCGTTGTGGTCGCAAGAGCTGCTTGCTGTTAACGGGTCCTTTCATTATCATAGTGTGCCTAACGTCACGGTTACCCGGCCCCTACTTTTACAAACAGCAGGCGCTGACAAACAGTTACAGCATAAAAGCTTTCCAGAAAATTAGACCCAGACCCACAGATGCCAGTTAGCCGTCACGGCGACTGCACGGTATTAGCTTGACGGTGTTTAACTCTGCTTTCAAAAGGAAGAGAAAGGTCCACATCTTTTACATAGCTTCACTTATTATTATTTCTTGTCACAGCGCGAACATCCAACGCAGCTGTAAGCCCCCTCAACTTAATAGAATAAGAGAGAAAAAAGTACATAAGCAGTCGTCAAAGCCAACGAAACCGTCGAGACATCGACACCGGCATGTGGCGCTCATAAATCAAGAGATACTCAAATAAGAGTTCTGCAGCCAGACACGTGGGGCCTAAGAGGAATGAAGAAAATAAAGTTTCGTCCGAATTCAGAGAATCCGCGGCTGACGCGGTTCTAATGCGGCGGTGGAAAAAAAAATGTAGGAGAGAGAGAAAATTGAAGGAAAAAGATATTACTACACTACGATTTGCGCGGACGAGAAACACCTGCGAAGAGGAGATTACGCGGCAAAATCACCTTTTCTTACTTCACTGAAAATGTCTGACATTACGGCTTTTAAAAGAAATGTAGTAAGAAAGAGAGGAAATAATACAAAAAATTTGAACGTTCACGCTAGTGGCACCCACAAACCAAGGTTGAGCACCTTACACGCATAACTAATGGTAAAAAAAAGTAAGAGGCATGAGAGGGTGAAAAGTAATAGAACATAAAGAGGGCAGCCGCGCTACGTGCGAGGCTTCATCGCTTTGAGTGCTACTTTTATGTATCGTCTGAAGAAGTGAAATTTTATGTCTTCTTTCTTGTTCTTGGAGTTGAGAAAAGTCGCTTTTTAAACGCAGGAGGGGCCGGCGCTTCTTTCCCGACGAATGCCGTCGTTCCCGCTTTTCAGTTGAGTGTCCGTTGTCATACACTTCAATGGCGGCTACGCTTTCTTTATACGATGGGGACGGTTCGGTGAATTTCTTCGCGAAGGTTATAAGAGGATAACGTCAGTGAGCAAGTGCTTTCTCATATCCGGTTAAACACGAACAAAGAAAAAAAACGTCAGGTGCCTTTCCCCTATCGGGAAAATTGGTGCAAACGAAGCTTGGTGTATGCGTGCCTTACCTATATACTACTTTTCTTTCTTTCTTTCCTCGGTGGAAGCGAGAGGACTATGATTGGTTGCGGGCGTGGCGTGGGGGCGCGCCTACGCAGTTTTTCATCGTGCTAATAGAGGATTTCAGTCTCTCCGGAACACCGCTATACGGAAACCGCTTTGCGAGTACCAGAATACCACGTGTGAACTGCGCATGCGCACTCCCGGTAAACATGGCCGCGCCGCCGAAAGTGATTGCCGTCCACCTCGAATCTATCAAGTGGCCGTCGTGCGCTCTGTAGCTCGTTAGCTCCGAACTGATGCTTTTATTTGCTTTAGATTCATGGTCCTTAAGCTTCGACAGCAAAACATTCGTGTCGATTCGGCACCGTTTTCGAGGGCCACACTCAAATATTCAATGCTGTAGGCTTAGCGAGGGACAATCCCGGAATCTCGGAGGACATAGGTATACGTCTTTTTTAGTTGTCTTTATCCTCTATAGGTGGCGCCACCTAACCTGCCGGTAGCTATGGCACACGCTATCCGGCATTACGCTACGCCTTCGCTTTACCGGAATGTCGGACAGACTAAAACCCTCTAATGACTCACGTTCTGACGCCGGCACCGCAACGTGAGATCATGCATCCATATCCAACCAACTATGAAGTGTGGAAACGTGAAACGACAAGTGAGCTTCATAAAAGATCAGGTTGCCATATTAGAAACAGCTGATCGCCGACAAGGCGCCGATCGAGACAGCATCGATTATTGGAAAATGATGCATACATATACGCATGTGACTGGCGCACCTTGGAGGGCCGCATCGCTGCGTGCTCAAATAATCGATTCGTTTCGGCTTCGACGCCGAGATTCTCGCGTACGAGAAAGCCACCACTGAAATCTGTAACTCATAACGCGCTTCACTTGAAAAAGAAAAGGAATAGCTTGTATGTCTGAAGATCGATAAAAGGACAAGCTCACGCGCAGATGGGAAAAGCTCGTTGTTCGACATATATTCCCGGTATCCATTTTCAATGTTCCTTTATCTCAACTTTCGTTTTTTTTTTTTGTTTATCTGTGAGCATCGAAGTGGGAACAATCAATAGGATAGCTTTTATGTTCGAAGCGCTTGTACTTTTATCCTTCTATTTGTTTCGTTCTTCGAGTTTTGACGAACTGCGACCGGGCGGCGTTTTAACGCAACACTTACTAACAGACGATGCTGGTAGAAACGGTTCCGTGAGAAATTGAATTACGAGAAGCAAGCAACACCATGGAGGCCTGCTTCTCCGCATGACGTCCCTCGTTCTATGCTCCAACATTTTGCGCTGACGCGTTGATAGAAGTTGGGAGGCGGGTGTCGGAGAATGATTTCCTCCCTTTTTGGGAATGCGGGAAGCTTTAGTCGCGCGCGAGGGGTCGGCAGGGCAAGCTCCCGTGGGACGAAGAGTTGTGGTGAAGTGTGGAGGGTGGAGGGTACGTAAGGATACGGGGGAGTCCCGGGTTGAGTCACGAGTCTCCCGGGGTTGCTGTCATTTAAGGAAAGTAGACGGAAAAGGTGCCCCCCTTCCCCCGTTTGACCGTTTATGCATGCAGCGGCTACGCATCCTTTTCATTCGGGAGGAGCTTCTATACCCGTCAGCGTGTAAGCTAAGTGCATGTGCTGTATCATAGATGCATCTGAGTGTGTGATTTGCCGACTCCGAAAAAAAAATTAAGATGTTGTAGTCGCTTAGCCACGATTTAGCGATCAGTTCGGGGGTGCACTTGGCTCGAAGTTTTTTACTTAGGACGAGAAATATAGTACTGTGTGCATTTTGTACGCCTAACTTCCGCATAGTTGACCCGTCTTTTCCCTGCGAGTGCAGAAGATATTTTGTGTCTCCTTTGCGCAAAAGGGACACGCAAGAAACAACAGAGTCTGGGATATCTATGATTACTGTAACAAATACATTACGATTCCAAGCAGGACGTAAAATAGGCAAGACGAAGCGGAGCTAACTAACAACGGAACTATTTATTTGAGGGGAGGAAAACATAAGAAAAAAATTACACCATCTCCCACTAAAGGGGACCATGTGGGGATGCGAAGTAACGCATGCGTCGACGGGCACCTTGCCCGATGTTAACGCGTCCTTGCAAGTGGAGTCTGCAGAATATCGTTCCCCGACTCCACCACGCGATTGCTGAGAGAGTGTAAGGGGGAGAGGCCACAGCGTCTTACCCTACGCCTTACACAGGCCCGAACGTGCTAGAGCGTGCCAGCACACATGGTTTCCGAGATTGTAAGGGGGAGAGGCCACAGCGTCTGTGATAGGAATTTAGAATATTTGAAGTGCGCGGGCGATTGCGCGTATGTGCCGTCTGATCGCGAGAAGAAGAGAAGGAGGGCATGTCTCGCGAGAGAGAGGTCGGCTGAGTGCTAGCCTGAGCTGCCTGGGCGGGACCCGCGTTCCCGACCGAGTGTGCGGCCACTGAAGACTTGTGCCTGGGCTTGTGTACCACGGGCGTCAACGGGTTCCGGTGCCTGGGCCGCTACCATGCTGGGCGACGTTCCAGACCAACCGGCGCCGGGTCTTCGTCCGACGTACGCCTGGACCGTCGGTGACAGCATCGCCGCGCGGTCGACGTGCCGTGAGGGTGTGAGTGTGCCGTCGCCGCGCCGATAGACGCTTCTCACTAAACGTATAGACCGAAGTGTGTGTTATGTGTATGTGCTTGTTCAACGTGCTCGTCAGTTCCGTCCCGCGTCCACATTAAAGCCTCGACGTTTCTGTGAGACCTTCTTTGTGTGCAAGAGGCCTGAGCCCACTAACAACATCACAGCGTCTTACCCAGCCCTTTACACAGGCCTGAACGCGCTAGCGCGTGCCAGCACATGTGCTTCCCGAGCGGACAGTTCCCGATGGAAGGAGGGACACAGCACCGTGCAAAAGCTGCTTCACATCTATAAGACGCATGAAGACAGAAAGAAAAAAGTTCAGACAATTAATTCTGTGCAGGCTGCCATAAGAGATGAAAGGACGCTTTCTATAAGTAATACATTGATTGAGGCCATTTTTCCAAAATGAAAATCAGACTTACAGTCATGTGAACCCTTTGTACTTCATCACCCACGTATATGGACAAGACATATCAGTAAAGTGTGGTCAGGCTAGCCAACCCATTGCATTAAAAATAGATTTGAAATGTTGACATTATTTCAGCATTTCATAAAAACATCTATATGTGTCAACTTCTGTGAGCAAACAGCAGTAAATGCGCACAGAACAATGGCGTCCTTCTGAAATCACCTTTAGAGGTGTATGCCTACATTCTTTTGATAAGTTCACTCTGAATTCTTAAGGGTTTCTGAATTATTCGGTTTTATTCGGGAAAAGGAAGGCTATATCTTGTTTTTGTGTGACTTTTGTTGCACTGTGAGCGACTAAAGTTTGTAAGTTGAGTTGTCACTGCGGCGTCCACGTTTGTGGAAGCTGATAGAATGCCGCATGGTAGTAGGATCCGCTTCGTCACCGTGCGGCTCTGCACAAAACATCAACTGTAATTACGCCTTTTCGAAGTTAATTAGGATGTGTTTGCTTTATTCGGGACGTGGATCAAGTGATGAAGGAATACATGCCATAATTTTCGAGCTGACTAGCGGAAGCGAATGTTCCAATTTGGAGAGCACCGATATTTAGCGCGTCGAAGCAGAGCCATTAACAAGGAAAGGCCTCTTCAACAATGCTGCTGCTGATGATGAAACCGTTGAACATGAGGATTAACGCGTTGATGATGGCGACTATGAACGATGATGGTGAAAGTGTAGAATCAGAGGCGTTAGCAAGCGGCCACGTGAACATTTGTGATTATTATGATGATGATGATGATGTTAATCATAAACGCACTGAACTGATAATGAAGGCGTTGATTTTCGTAAGGAGTGATGATAATGATTAATGCTTCGAAACAGAGCCATTGGCAAGCAAACATCCCATGTACGACGAAGAAGAATGTTGGACGCAGTGTAACTGGTGTTCCCAGCGTCCATAAATGTAGACACTTGTATTCTTCAAGAACTAAAGCTAAAGTTTCCAGGTTTTTAGTTTATTCCCACTTTCGTATGTATTGTAATTGCATGTACACAAAAAATATTTTCTAGCGTGACTGGATTGGCCGTAGGATTCAAAGTGTTGATGAAAACCAATTTCTAACAGGAAGTCCCCTTTCAGCCATATGCTGGGGACCTCCTTTTACATATGTACCCCCACGTGTATATACATTTGATTGATTGATTGATTGATTGATTGATTGATTGATTGATTGATTGATTGATTGATTGATTGATTGATTGATTGATTGATTGATTGATTGATAGCATATGGCTGCAGCATATCTTAGAACGAAACTCGCGCACCACAGCATACGGGAAGCATAATGAATAAATCCAAATGTGTTAATGGGATGCTAATTTTTATTATATCGTTTAGTTTATCTGCGTGTACAGTCACAAAAGAAAATAACGCTAAAAGAAGTCAAAGTGATTCATAAGCACCACTGAACACGTTGCACATTTACGACGTTTGCTCCCGCATTCTATATTTTGCAAGAATTGAGTAATGTTTGGAATGCAGCAGCTTTAAATGCTGATATCGCAGCCAGTAGCAACGGCGAATATCTTACGCCGAACTATTTAGTTTCGCGTTCACGCGAGAGCAGCGTAAATATTTAAACGCAGGTTGCGAGAGAACGCGTAACCGTCTCGGTCGCGTCGAGTAACGTGCCAAACGTAGCACGTAGCCAATCTCGAGGAGTGCACGAGTGGTTCGTTTCACGCATGTGAATGAATGAAAAAAAAAGAACTTTATTTAGTGAGCCTTACGGCGCCTGCGCCGGATGAAAGTGGTCCCCGTACTCTGTCGAATAAATCTTGATTTATTTACGCATACTGCCCGACATTTATTTTGCTGTTTCGCGGGGTCACGCCAAGAACGGAATCTGCCGCTCTTACGGCTGTTAAAGGAATAGACGATTATTTTATTAACCTTTTGTGAGTTCGCGTTTTCGTCAAAAGTCTTGAAGCCTCCGATTCTCTCCCCCCCCCCCCTTTTTTTTTTGTTCCACACACTCCTCTCCGTCCTTCGTCTTCGCATCAACTTGGCACGTTCATATTTCTCCCGAGGCAAGGGCCTCCGATTAAAACCGCATTTGGCGTACAAGTCACAATTTCTTGCTGCTGGTGTTGTAAACATATGCAAGACAAAAGCCACCCGCAACTGCCTGTTGAAAGCGAACCCACTCCTCTATGCGCTTGGAACTATCTTTTTATTTGTTTCAATTTCTTTCTGCACGATATAAGTGCATAGTTACATTTGTATTCTCGTGATAGGGCCTTCTATAATTTGAAATGTTAAGGTTGATTTTTTTCTTACCTTTTCTTAACTCTCAGTTCTTGAACCAAAATGCACTGTTCTTTAAGTGCCCACTCATATTTTTGCACCCTTTCAAAACCCTCACAACAATCAGCACCCGACACGTAAGCTCAATTTATTAAGGGTCGCAAAGCAATACGGTTGGCCAACATTTTATTCGAGTCATATAAATTCGAAAACTTCATTAAACTATCGTTAATAAATTAGGTTAAAATATTATCGTCTGTACAACGTCTTGAAGTAATCTGGCGGTTCCTCCCTAAACGACCACGACAGACAAAGCGGATGTGGCAAGTGCGCTTGCATATTTTGACAGAGAAATTAGTTGACTGTCTAGCCACAGGAGAAGGCTTACTAAACAACATGTATGAGGGAGCGCAACCGGTCTTACACAGTTTCTTCCAATTCACAAGAGACGCACCTTAGCGTATCGGCCATTACGAAAATATTACATCGTGAATGCCAAAGAGTCATAGATGGTAGAGCAATGTTGAGTACGTTATGGTGAAACCGTTCGAACGACGGGACAGTGGAAGAACAAGCAGGACAAAGCGCTGTTTTCTTTAGCTGTCCCATCGTTGGCGCCGTTTTGTCATAATATTCGTAAACCAACTTCCCCAGTTGAGAACCCTTGTGCAGTGTTTCGTCTTTACGGGAGATGCTACTTGACACTTTCAGCTGTTACAGTGGACATATAGAGAACGTTGGTGGCAACTCACACTCATGGAGAGCTCCCGAAAGCTGGAGACGAAAGCTGGAAGTTGCTGAAGTTTAGAACGACAGATTGAGCTGGTAGATAACGTTTGATGACGAAATGGTCCGTCGTGCAAAAAGCTCACTGTGTGTGTGTGTGTGTGTGTGTGTGCGTGTGCGTGTGCGTGTGCGTGTGTGTGTGTGTGTGTGTGTGTGTGTGTGTGTGTGTGTGTGTGTGTGTGTGTGTGTGTGTGTGTGTGTGTGTGTGTGTGTGTGTGTCCACGTCTGCACGGCTTACCTTCTTTGATGATGCTGAATAAGCGAGAATAAATACTTCATCATGATATCTATAGTAAGTCTCGCATATAAAATAGTAGCGTGGTATGGTATAGATGCCGCAGATAACGAGCAGCTAGTCAACAATATGTTTTAGAGCCGTTTGCCGCGACGTCGACCGATAGGTTTTTCATTACGATCATCGATGTAGTCTCTTGTCGGCCTTATATACATCAACGAAGACAAAAGAATAGGAGAAACAAAACGGGCAACGCTCACTAGACCAGAACGCCGTTTCGATGCAGGCACGCGCTCAGATAACAGCGCTGTGTTTGGCGACGCCGTCCTCTTTGTAAAGAGAAGCATTGTGGCGTGCCCTTTAACAAACATTACAGGGTACTGGGAACAAAGGGCACACTCCGGAACGGCGTCCTCGCCATTTAACGTCTTGCGCAGTCAGCCAACGCAGCGATCGTTGTCAGGGAAACGTATAAGAAAGCACAGCATAGATAGCGGGCTTGTCCAATGAGCTGGCTTGTCACGCACAAAGCGCAACAAACACTAAAAGGAAAGGGACTCGCGTACCGTGGCACGAAAGAAGACGGTCCGTGTAACAATACAAGTAACCAAGACTAACAAAAATACGTTATAGAGCAAACTCAGACGCAGTGCTAGGAATAAAAACATAAGGGAAATCCATTATTATAACAAAGGAAGCAGCACGCGTCCTAGCCACTTCTGCGCAAAAGACAGTTTCTTCTATATCGAGGAAACAAATGTTGCCGTCTCTTTATTTGTTTCTTTTTTTTTTCGAGGACGATAAAAAGGGGACCGGCAATTCAGCGCGGACCCTGAAGGTAGAAGATATTGCTTCGCAGTAGTAGTGTTTTGTTCCTAGCTTAATGGCCGCGGTATAACTCCTGGAATAAACGTAGGTATGGATCGAATGACTGAATCGAAGGGTTCTGGAAGCCTTTGTCTCGTCTCTGCCATGGGCCAGAGATCGCCGCGATGAATATGCGACGAAGTTCGTTCCTCTTTAAGCATCTTGTTTACCGGCGCTCCTTTGAGGCCATTTTTTGGTTTCACAAGAGTAATTTATTTGTTCTGCCTAACCTAAAGTTCTCTTTAATGAGTGCTATAATGACGTTTTGGAGTCTTCATTATTATTATTTCTTTTTGTTAAATGAAAGTCCTAGGCATTGAAATTCTAGCAAGAAATAAAAGAAGGCTTCATAAGGTCCTATAAGTAATGTACTACGGTGGCTTCTGTAGAACGGCTGAAGCTTCGTTTCCCAAGTGGCGTGTGTGTCGTGTCGTCACCACGCGGAAGATAACAGGGAAGCCGCCCGTCACGCGTTTTAACACTGCTCCCACTTACTCTATAGCCTGCCGTGTTGCTTTGATTTCGCGGCCTCACGTAGCAGAATAAGTCACTACCAAGCTAGATGGAGCAAATGCCAACACGTCCTGAAGTCCTGCTCCCACGTGACCCCCTCCAGCGTCGTGACGTCATGACCCATGTATCGCAAGGGAAGCGGAACCCGGACTGGATGTAGGAAAGTTGTAGTAAATCGTTTAATGTGCTTTGAAGCTTTGCAGTATACTGCAAAGCTTCAAGGTGCACTGAACGATTTACTCTTTCTTTTTGTATTAAACTTTGCGTCACGTGAATAACAACCTGTAGTTTGTGATTCTGATAACGCAAAAATATTTTTTTGTGTGTGTGTGTGAGTGTTAGCTTAAGTAAATCAGTAGTAAATCCGTAAAGTTTGAGTAGTTTGAGTAAAAAAGTATTGACTCGGCGGCCCATAGCTCCCATACCAGCACCACCCGGTATTATATAACCATCCCATCACATCGTGTACAAGAACGAAGCGGATAAGCAACTGGCGATGCACTTTGTTGCGGCAAAGTTACATCTCTTTTTTTTCGTGTTACTTGAGCCGTATTTTTACCGCGATAGCGTCAAGGAGCTCGTTCCGCAGAAATTCAGGCATCGGTGTCGTTAGTTGTGAGCGAAAAATCAACATTTTGTCAGTGACCGAAAAATTGCGAAGATGCAAATAAAACAAATAAATGTTTTCGTGTTCGAGTGAGAATCGAACCCGTGCTGTCTGGGTGGCCAGCAGGTGTTCTACAACAGAGACACGCCATTGCTTGAAACTGCTTTAGAAAACACACTACATGAATGTCATGTAGTGGACGGAGTCTCCTTAACGCATGTAATATTGCGTGGCAGAAGCGTAGAATCGCGCCAGGCGTCAAAACATGTGAATTGCGCACCGAGAGGATGTTTTAAAGGCCCACCCATTGCAATGCACTCAGACATATTTAGTCATCATCAGCTGCAAAAGCATCAACAAAGTGAGCCACTGCGCAGGTTGGCGTCTTGCCTTATGAACGCGTAGTGGGCCTTTCGCTGATTCGCAAAAGGAAAAATTGCGGCGTAGTGGGCACTTCGCAGCTGTACTAAAACTGGAATTCTTTAAAAATAACTCTCCCTTCTAACTGACTTTGTATCGTCTATCAACACTTAAAAATTTGAGACTATATGATCCGCCCGACTTTTACACGATCCCCCGGGTGTGTAGGTGCCAATCATTCCAGGAACATCGTCATCATAATCATCATCACTTGCAGTAGGCATTCTAGGATAGCTTGAAACGTGCACAGTCATACGTTTCCCTACGGCACGGTTGAGGCATCCACCGAGAACCGAAGCTAGGCTAGCAATTGAGAAGGCGATGCGCGCGGGGCCCAATTACGCTATCGTGTGCTACTCTTGAAGGCGAAGCTCAAGCATTCTCCAAATTAAGCTTCAAACTCGGGATAATTGCGTATAAAAAAAGCGTATCTCCTGTAAATCGACGAGTTTTCTGTCCACTATCAACCATTAGGAAGCTGTAGTTGCGCTCTATCCATTCGCTTTTCGAGCGTATCCCCGAAGTATCGATGGCAGAAGCTGCATGGGAAACCACTTTAAAGCCGGCTACCGCTCCTCGCTCTGTGAATGGTGCCCACGGTGGCCGTCCCGTATTCTCCTAGGATCAAAGAGGATTAGCCGCACGCTGACGGTTGGCTCGGCGATTGCGTTTCGCACAGATTGGACAGCGAGTGGCTTTGAAACGAAACTCTCGCATTAACGGTTGCTTTTGTTCTTTCGTTATAAGCTCAATTATTTCGGCTGATCCGGATTAGGCGCTTCCCGGCCACGCTTTGTTGGTCGTAGTTCTGGGAAAACTCTTGCTACTTCTGTGTATTGCTCGGTTCCCGTAAATTAACCCTTTGAGATTATCTGTCGATGTGTATTTCGTGCCTTGAATGCGAAGTAAAAGTCAAACCTTAAAAACAAGGTTTAAAATTTTGTTATTGCACTGTAACTGCAATTTTTTCGTGCTCTACAAGAACGAATAAACAAATCACCTAGTCCTATTTTACGCCCAGAAGGTCGTCTTCATCAAGACAGCATTATATTCATTGAACATCTTCAAAGTCAAAGCAATCATTTACTAAACTTTTATTTACTGCACACAAGTGACTTTGCGTGCTTTAGGAAACAAAATAACATTCGATATCTCTAAAATGGACAGATAGGTAGATAATATAGTAATTGCTGGGGTATGACGTTCCGAAACCACATTATTATGGGACACGGCGTAGTGGAGGCCTCTTAAAATTTCGCTAACTTGATAGATAGATAGATAGATAGATAGATAGATAGATAGATAGATAGATAGATAGATAGATAGATAGATAGATAGATAGATAGATAGATAGATAGATAGATAGATAGATAGATAGATAGATAGATAGATAGATAGATAGATAGATAGATAGATAGATAGATAGATAGATAGATAGATAGATAGATAGATAGATAGATAGATAGATAGATAGATAGATAGATAGATAGATAGATAGATAGATAGATAGATGTCACGGAAGGTATCTAAGTTTTTTCCACTATGCGAGCCTACACGTAGGGAGGGGCATACGGGCCCTTCTACAATACTTGAAGGCGAGTGACTTGCAAATTATCTTGAATGACGTTGCTGATAACTAATGAGAACAGACTAGTGGGCGGACAAGTATATAGTTAGTACGCTCCTTCAGGTTGAGCGTAAAACAGAAGCACGACGCCAAAGGAAACGAGGACAGTGCTGTGTCCCCGCTTTTCCTGTCGTCCTGGCCTTCTTTTTCGCACGCTGGATCTCAAGAAGCTAATGAATTCCTCCAGCGCATGTGAAGACAACATAGAGAAAGACCGAAAAAGAGGAAAAGTGTCTGTCTGGCGTCTTCGCATGCGCTGCACTCACATTTGAAATGGAATACCCGTACCGAACCTTGATCCAAAATAAATAATGTTGTTCTAGTTGCTCACATTCACGGCATAACTTGCCACGGCGCCATTTACACTGTAACGACTCTTGACTCGCATGTAAACAGTTTTTTATAGCAATATAGTTTGCATCACCAGCACCACCATGATCTAGTTATAGTTACAGCATCACCGCGACCATAATATTCTCTCTCTCTCTTTTTCCTTTTCCTTGCCTGCCCTCCTCCGCGTATAGACTTGCTGTCCTCAATCCCCTTCCCTTATACATAGTAGCGTGTAGGCGCCTATATATAAGCCGGCAGAATTAGCTGTTTTTCATGAAAGAACTTTCTCCCTCCCTCTCATAGTTTGCGAAACGTGGTTAGCTGGCCGTATCCTTGGTTAGCTTTCCATTCTCTTTCAGAGAGGGAGAAAACTTATTTACAGAAACGCAGAGCGGTCGGCCTGAGCGATAGATTGCTCTGGTCTGCTTCCATCCTCTTTCAGCTCCTGCCTGGCTACTTGTACCGCTTTTATCTTTCCGTGCTGCCTCAGAGAATGAGCTGGTGTACACCTTTCCACAAAGAAAACACACCTGCTCCTCATACTGAGGCCGGCCTAGATGGTTTGCTACGCCGCTTGTTTATAAGCCTTTATTGGCCGTAGGTTTCTCTAGCTGGGTGTACATGAAGGCAATTCGCGTAGGGCGGAGGAGACGCACTGACGCTGCGGCTTCGAGTAAACACAAACACGCCGTCAAAATATAAAAGCAGTACTCCTTGTCGGCGTGGCGTTTATGATACCGGGAAACGCTATTCTATTTTCCCTCCTTTTTCCTAGCTATGGCGGTTGCCTCAGCCCTCGCTTCCCTTTGATGACGGTAGGAAGGAACCCGGTTGTCGAGCGGAAGGAGCGCTCCATAAGCCTCGTCAGAAGCGCTCGTTTTATAGGGCTGTCGCATGCCGCGGACGCCGAAGGGAGCTGCGTGTAGAGACCACGCAGGCGTGTTCTTTACGAAGGTAATCTTTTCTATAGGTCGGTGGGAAGCAGAAACAATGTTTTCTATCTTTTTGCTTTGTTTTGTATAGCTGAAGACACTGTTTGGAGAGTTCGATAAGACGCGATAAAAAAGGAAGGAGTTGACAGCAACACGTGCTGCCCCCATATAGGTTCACGACCGTCGTGCCTATACTGCGTATGTGTATAGCTTCGCGCTTATGTATGCAAGAACGATGGTTTCGGCGAGTTGGTAAATATTCATCATGAAAGTTGAAAGAGAAAGATAGAAGGAACATGATAATTAAAATCACATACAATAATGCGCAAGGTAAGCCGATAAACAATGACTAGAAGCTGTGAGCTAGTCTAATAATAATAATAATAATAATAATAATAATAATATAATAATAATAATAATAATAATAATAACACGAAGAAGGAGAAAGCAGAGGATGTCTTCTATAGCGCTTCCTCCTACTTATAATCATCAATATTGCAACGGGTGTTTAGCGCGTTTTTTTTTATGTGACCGGGTTTCACCCGCAAAGACTGTTAGCAACGCTCGGCGCAGAACGCACCACAATGTTTTAGAAGCTTCGCGGTTGTTTGGGCTCGTTCTGTTAAGATTACACGTAGGACGCGAATAGTCAAGTTTATTCGAGAGCTTGCGCGAGCACCAGCGATAAGGCTCGAATGCTCGATGCCGCATGTATAAATGCCGACGCACCTCAACGCAGATCAGATTATCGACGGCCGACGCTCTGTTCGCCGCTATCATTGTACGGCGTGTATTATTTGTAGTTTGACTTTTCGTTTCCCGGGCACAAGTTGGCCCAAATAAAAAGCTTCGTCTTGAACCTGCCGACTGCCGCTTTCTTCAACGTCACGACCACGTGACAATATTTTCGTCACCCTTATGACCATAGGCGTGCGCACAGGGGGGGGGGGGGGGCAGGGGGGGGGCGGCCGCCCCCCTAATCACCTAAAGGGGGGGGCGAAATCTAGGCCCGTACATTGACCCTTCTAGTTACCTAAGAGAGGGGGGGGTGCAAAATCTGCCCCATACATTGACTTAGTAGGGTGGGGGGGGCGCTGCGATGAACCTTTGCCCCCCCCCCCCCTGATGGGCAACCCTGCGCACGCCTATGCTTATGACTACCTTCATTCTAGTCATCACCACCGCAGTATAATCACGACGACAAACACCACTGTCATGGTTATCTAAAGATCGAAGAGTACAGAGCGGAGAGGGACCACAGACATAGCAAGACGCAGCCGAGAGGGGGCAGCCGGATGGCAACGACGGGTCGAGAGGTCAAGTCTGCCGCAACGACGGAGAGAGAATCCCGCACGGTTTTAACACGAAAGTGTTTTATGCCGGGGTCCACCAAGACTTCACTGACGTATTTCCGTCACGGATATGACGTTCTTAAAATGTACACGAACATAATACAAAGAAAAAAACCAGAAGAAAAAGTTCCACAAACATGGAAAATTTGGGAATCGAACCCACGACCTCTCGGTCTGCGACGATAGATCGCCGAGCGTTTAACCCATTGCGCCACAATGGCATTTGCAGAGAGCAACACAGACGCGCCTTATATATCTAACACTCCTCCGTGTACCTGCGCTCTTGCTCGGGGCGGTGCCGCCGCCTACGAGCAGAAAAGAGAAGTACTGCATTATGACACTAACGCGCACCGGCAGTGAACGCTTCGGTGGTCTCAGCACTACGACGCCTCGATGCCAGCATTCGAAGGGACGCTGGCTTCAAGAAGCACTACCAACGCCACCTAGGTGGCGTTCGCCCTACTCAGCACAGCGGGGCGTGGCCTCCGCAATTAGCTCTGAAAATGTTTCTGAAGTTCATCGCGGAGGCTGCAATTGCGAGGCGCTATACGCGCTGATTTGACTCGGTGACGATTCAGTTACGTGCTTCGTCTTTCGCGTTGTGCTAGCGTGTGCAGCGTAGTGCAGCTTCCATATGCACCGACGGTGTTTCTCTGCTGTCTACTGATACGAGTGTGATGGCACCGACTACGAGAACTGCGGCATTAAGCGCCGTCGAAAGACAACGACGTCGGCGAGCTGACGTCGCGCAAGTGAGTTTGGTGCAGCGATGGACACGCCAGGGGGGAGCGGGAGGCCTTCGCGCGTTCACGGCTCAAGCTGAGAACTCTGCCTCTCGCTTTCCAGAAGTTGACCGCATCGCGACCCAACTGGCTGCCATACACACACCGAACCAAGACCGAAATGATCGTACCTTCGCCGAAGCGACCCGCCAGCGGGACGCCGCTCGACAATACGACGCAGGATGCCCAGCACACCCACAGGATGGTCCACGACCCGCAAATCATGCACCCTTCGCTGCAGCGGACCGCGAGTTCACCAAACGATTCAGTGAGAACCCGTTCGGTTTCGCCTGCACGGTTTTCGAACGCCTGTGGTTCACGTGTGATTTGCGCGATGCTCTGGCGCGTGCAATGGAGAGTCTCCGGACAATGTATCCCGGTCGCGAGTCTTTCCAAGACTTCCGCTTATGTGCCAACTGTTTCAATTTCGTGTTCTATACCGATTCCTATATCAGAGGGATCAACCACATTTTTCTCGGATCAATGGCTCAGTGGCAATATATACGCTCGCCGGACGCCGGGCGATGCGCCGCCCATCGCTTCAGACGGGCCTGCAAGCGCGGCCGCTCTTATGCCGCTCGCTTACCGTGGAGGTGGGGACTGCGTGAGCGCCGGTGGCGCGGACATCTTTTCGAGGAACATCTATTCCGCGAACGCGCTAACGGTGGTCCTCCCGAGAAGCACGGCCGTATCCCGGGTTATGGCAGTTCGCGCGGGAGGGGAAAAAATAAAAAATAAAGAATTCGGAAAAGTGTGACAGCGTGGCGCAGCGCTGAACGATTGTGTATGGTGGTATTAAAGGTTGTTTAGGGTGATATGTCGTACAGCAACTAGACTGCAGTGTGGCGCTAAATAATTTCTGGCATTTAACGCCGATAGACCTGTTATAGTGTTTCCGGCACGCCAAATTATTAGCTGTTGTAAATAATAAATGATTTAGCTTGCAAACTATCAAAACATTATCTACAGCTCGCCGACACCGCTTCGTGTTACACTAAAGCCCTTTGTGTGCGGTAATGCACTGCATGAACTGTGCGCCATAAAATCGGTACATTTGTTACCTCTGGCGAAAAGAAAGAAAAAAGAACTTGGAGAACTCTTGGCCTTCGCCTTCAAGAGTAGAACGCGAGAGCGTAGTCGGGCACTGCTCGCATCGCCTTCTCAATCGCTAGCCTACCTTAGCTTCTAAACGGACAACTGGACCGTGCCGGAAGGAAAGGAACATATCCGTGCGCGTAAAATTCGGTGTTTCAAATTAGCCTTATTAGTGCAGTTGCGAAGTGCCCGCTACGCCATGATGCTTCCTTTTGCGAATCGGCGAAGTATCCACTACGCGTCCGTGAGGCAACACGCACAGCTGCACGCTTTGCTGTTGGTGTTGCTAATGATGGTGTTTAATTATGCCGGAGCACTTTGTAACGGGTGGGCCTTTAAACCGTTCATTTGTTCCGCAATTCGCATATTTGGACGCCTGGCGCGATCCCACACTTCTGTCACGCAATATTACATGCGTTAAGTAGACTCCTCCCATCAGGGGCGTAGCCAGGAGGTTTTGGGGGGGTTCAACCCCCCCCCCCCGAAATTTTTTAGTTTTGCTTGCATATATAAACACGCACACATACAAACGCACGCAAGAACATTCATAAAGTATCGTTGAACCTGCCTCCAACTACATGGCCCTACGCCCCTGCCTCCCACTACATGATATTCGTATAGGGTCTCTTTGAAACTGTCTCAAGCACTGGCGTGGTTCTACGGTAGAAGACCTGCTTGCCAGGGAGAGGGCCTGGGTCCGGTTCCCATCGAACTGAAGGCTTATGTTCATTTATTTGTTTCTTTCTAAATTTCTCGCTTACAACCAACGACACAGACACCGATGCCGACCCCGGAATTTCTACGAAACGAGCTCTTTAACCTTGTCGCGTTATTATATTACGCTACCGTAAAGCGCCAACATACAAAGAAAGCGATCCCATATATAAAAATGTTGCCAAGCCCCTTATCGCAAGCGGCGTAGGAAGCGGTCAAATATGTCACCGGCATTCGCTTGCGGGAAGAACACAACCGAGTTTGGTCGTCATCGTTCTCATAGAACTAAAGTATCTAGGGAACCATCGCGGTAATGTTTTTTTTCCGGAGGCAATCAGGTTGTGCCGGAGAACGCGTTAGGGACACGCAGTCCCGGTTCAGTATTAGTCGAGATACGATTATCGTCGTTTTCGCGCCCATGTCGTTCGCGATCTCCTTGTCGCCAAATGTAGTTCTGTAATCAGTGATCCACCAATTTATGACGTTTATACCGGACGGCTGATCGCAAGCCAAGCGCAGTGTCGAGCACTTTCGTCTTGATGATCTCCGCGGTAAATGGCTCTGCCGGAGCCGCGAATGTAATAATCGCGTTGTAAATCAGGACGAAATCACTTCACAAGTCTCCAAAGGTTTCCACTGCGCTCATTATTACAAGTGTCTCCTACGTATGCTATAAATGAGTGGCTATTGACATGAGTGCTGCTGGGTAACCTTAAGCAGGGGGTCCATTTGGTTAGGTTATTGATGTGGTCTAGGAAAAATTTCATATTTTAGCCGCTGTTTAGCCGCTCTGCATGGATAAGCGAAGCAGTTAGGAGGGAGCATGACCCAAAAAGAAAGAAAGAAAGAAAGAAAGAAAGAAAGAAAGAAAGAAAGAAAGAAAGAAAGAAAGAAAGAAAGAAAGAAAGAAAGAAAGAAAGAAAGAAAGAAAGAAAGAAAGAAAGAAAGAAAGAAAGAAAGAAAGAAAGAAAGAAAGAAAGAAAGAAAGAAAAGTGGTACATCAGGCACGCACACAAGCTTCGCTTGTCGCCATTTTCTTGACAGCACAAATACTCCCGTTTCTCTCTCTCTCTCTCTGTGCTCAAATGGTTGACTCAGCTCCTGTTACTCCAAGACACCGTCCGACCTCTGGTGCAAAAAGAGAAGCGAGCGAGTGCCCATTTGTTTGGAGTTCGAATCCTCCACCGGCGAAGTCCCGTCGAGGCAAAATTCAATTTTCTTGCAGCCAGAGTAATTGAATGATCGATGGTGCAAGGGCCTTTTCCGCGGCCAATTAGGTGGTTCACCTCGGTTCCACCTAGCCCGTTCGCGCTTCTTTGTTTGCTGTCGAGGCGATGGCAGCGCAACCTCAAGATCGATCCCGTGAGGTGCCTGTCAGAGATAGGGTGTGCTTTGTTCCATTAATCTGCAGTTCACGCTGAAACGAGGATTGTAGAAGGATGGTTGCTTTCGTGCATCTCGAAAGCTGGGCTGTTGTTTTCTGTACATTGTTCTTTTTTTTTTACAGTGAAAGCTGTTATGAGATCATTTCACCGGCCGTTTTTGGCATCGTAGTTGTCCGCCGCCGCCGCCGCCGCCGCCGCCGGTGTCCATAACCAGTATCGCTCGAAATAAGAAAAAAAAAACGAAATAATAAAGAAATTCCAGGGTGGAACGAGGTTCGAACCTGGGCCCTCTGCGTGGGAGCCCAGTATTCAACCTCTGAGCCATGCCGGTGCTTGAAACTGCTTTGCAAAAAGGTCCTATACAGGCTTCATGTCGGGAAGGAACCACATTAGCATATGCAATATAGCGTGGTAGAAGAGTAAAATAAGCACCAAGCGTCGCACAACGTGAATTCTGTAACCAGGCGTCACACAATGCGAATTGCGCAACGGGTATGTTGTTGAATGCTTCCAACCCATTACAAAGGACTCTGCCATAATTCTTCATCGTCATCAGGCACAGCATCAACAAAGTGCGCATAATGCCCTACATGGGTTTAGCAGGTACCAACGCTCTCCGTAAAATGACGAGAAATGGCACAGTGCCTGCTGCCCTACTTCTCAAAAATTACAATAATTTATAGCGTAGTGGGTTCCTCGCAAGTGCACTTGTATTGGTTGCCAAGGAAGCCCATAAGCGCATGATCCATTTCCTCGGGGTCTCAGTAAAGTTCTTCGCCCCCACCCCCTCCGTCTCTCTCCCACGTCAACGTATGTTATACAGTATGACGGGAGAGGGAAATAGCGACCGGGCGTCACCCAATGCAAATTACATAACTGGTGGGCCGTTTAAAGATTCCAACCCATTACAAAGGGCTGAGCCATAATTATTCATCGTCATCAGTCGTCGCGTCAACAAAGTGCACATAATGCATTACAGACGTGTAGCTGGTGCCTCGCTTCTCCACAGAATGACGAATAATGGCTTAGTAGGTGCTTCCCAACTTCACAAAAATTGTGATTTATGGCGTAGTGGGTACCTTTCTAGTGTACTTGTATTGTAGCCCCAACAGAGCTTAACGGGCTCTAGAAACGCCGCTCTTCCAGCTTTCGCTGTGACTGTGCTGCGGTTTCAGCGCAGGCCTGGCGTTTTTCTGATACGCTGAAAATATTTGATATATCCATTTGACAGTTTCTTGTTCTGCGAATTTTGGGACTTGTTTGACGGGGAGTCATAAAACATCACAGGGTCCCTTACGCACTCACCTAAGGCGACTGGAAGGCGAAAGGCTACTTCTTTGTCTTCTAAGTCGGTGTATTGTTTCTGCCCCGCCATCCTGTGAAAGCTTCCTGCACCTAACGTGGTTTTCCGCTGCCTCCGGGATCGGAAGCGCCTGAGCTGGTTTTGCACTGCCTCCATGATCGTCCCACCTCTGACCAAGCTGTGATGTCATTTGATGACGTCATTAGTTACGTCACGTGACGTCACAAATTTCGGCGATATGTCAGCACGTCATCACGTGATGATGATTTTTTGCATCACTCGTGTGGACGCCGCCGACGGGAAACGCCGGTAAAATTTTTGCGTTTTATGAGGCATATATGGCTTTCACCTTAATATCCGCGACTACCAGAGAGCTAATAAACGAGCCTAAATCAATACCCCAGGAGCAAACCGGCCAAATGCAAGAGTGCTGAACACGCTTCACAGTGTTTAACCACTGGTGTGGGAGTTCTTCGTATGTATGTATAGTCGAGAGACGTAGTTGAAGGTCATGCGGTAGTGCTAATGCATAAAATTAATATTCAATGCACCAATATACAATCACGTTTATCAAAAAGATGTTCTACCTGTACACCTGTATTTGCTAATGCTACTTTAGGTTTAATAGCCCGTTTGTTCGCCGACACTTACGGTGCCCAAGATTTTTCAGAATTTATGTTCGGTTACACGTGGGTTATTGGGAACAGTAAAAGTAAACATTACGTCGGGTATTCAAAATTTTGAGATCTCTGATATGGATATCACACTTCTTTTACATATCACTGTATTACGTTTGATGATTTCATTCGTTATCCTTATATGGCTGCGGTCACGTCAAAACGCTTCTTAAGATTTCTGCGCAGTGCCCTCTGGCGGTTAAAAATTCCTGCTCTGAAACCAAAATTTTTTTGCTAGGCTCTCACTCCCCCCCAATCACCATAGCTTTCTGTTCAAATGTTGTGGAAGTGCTGATTTTTAGAATTCATAATGTCATCGCTACACAAATCGTTGGTGTAACTTACTCTTTGCACACTCAAAAAATAGCCCACTGTACGGAATCTCAATAAGACTGCTTGGTGAACCGTAGACATTGCTTTATACTTGCAGCACTGATTTATTCATATTAGTAATGTGCAACATAGCTAATTTCACTTCTGCCCCGCCACGGTGGTCTAGTGGTTATGGCGCTCGACTGCTGACCCGAAGGTCGCGGGATCGAATCCCGGCCGCGGCGGCTGCATTTTCGATGGAGGCGAAAATGTTTGAGGCCCGTGTACTTAGATTTAGGTGCAAGTTAAAGAACCCCAGCTGGTCGAAATTTCCGGAGCCCTCCACTACGGCGTCTCTCATAATCATATCGTGGTTTTGGAACGTTAAACCCCAGATATTATTATACTAATTTCACTTCTGCGAGTAGAACAATGTTTCCTCTTGCTTGGAAATTCTAGTATTTGCTTAAAACTAAAAAAGTCTTTCGAAACTAAGCAAAGCTTAGTCCGAAGCTTTCAGCGAAGAACCGAACGATATCTGTAATACGTTAAGCTTAAAAGGGTAAGCGCTCCTTGCTGCCTGCGCGAAATTAAACCTTTTAAACCATCCGGCCACAAATGAAAGATCCTTCGAAGGAAATGTTTCTTTTCTCTATCTTTCGTGGGCCCTGCAATTCCGACAAGAATTTGAGCTGTAGAAAGATAATTACAGCGAAAAAGGTGCTTGATGAAGATATGCGAACCGCGGCTACCGTCAGGAATTCCTTCGTTTAGAAAAGTACATCGAAGGCGTGGTTGGTGCGATAAAAAAAGCTCGCTTTTCTCATTAGCCGCAAGGCGCGGAGTAGCGATACGTCGTCGCTCGTTTGTATTTGTGAAGCTTGCACTTGGCCGATCCTTTAATTAGACGTTCAGGGAAGAGCGTATTCGAGAAAGAAAAGGAGGCCGAAAAAAAAAAACTGAATGGCGTCTCTTTCTTTTCTTTAAATGGCGCCGATTGGACGGCAATAAATAATTGCGAGCGAATAAGGACAACAGATTGTGCCACGAGGTCGCGCTCTTGCTTTTCTGTCTTTTTCTTTTGCTTTTTCTTTTATCCAGGTATGGTAAAAAAAATTGCAGGCTGACCTGTGCGCTGGTTTTTTAACAATCGCTTGGGACGTCCGTTTTTTTTCTTTTTGGTGTTTTGTTCTTTTTTTTTTCTCTTTTTCCGGCGGCAGGAGCTGCTATCGATATTGAGGAGGCGCTTTCTCCTTTCAGTAATGAAGGCTGTACCGAATAATATAACACCTAACCTTTAGCATTCTTGAGACGAAGGCAGCAGTAGAGGATAGAGATAGCACATAGAGAAGGGCATGAATTTTCAAATGAGAAAGAAGTAAAGACAAGTTGCACAGTTCACGGAACACTTTTCACCAGCCGTTAATATGCTGCATTAATATTTATCTGAATGTGAAGATCATATGTAGCAAAGACGACAAACAGCAGAAAGAACCTACTTGATATGCACTGATGGGCTAGTTGATGAACCACGATATTGATGAACCAGCGCACAAAAGACGCAATCACGCACACATAAAAAGGGCTCGAACACAAGCGCTGAGTTTGCGTCATTTTTATGTGTGCGTGACTGTGTCTTTTGTAGGCTGCTTCATCAAGAGAAAGAAGAAGCGTAAATAGGCTGGGGAGATGACATGGGCTGCTTTATCAGACCTTATTCCTCGCGATATCAAAAGCTAATCTTCAAACTACTCTATTGCTTGTTTACTACTTGCCTCGAACCGATATATAGAGCAAAGAAAATCTAACGCATTGCGGAGATAAGACACATCCACAGTCTGTACATGCAGCAATACCGTCCCACCGATAACTATCACAGAAGTTAGTGAAGATTTCCTTACGCTTTTTGGTAACGACTAACTTGCGCGAGTGTTCTTGACATCGCGGTGTTATTTGGCCGTGCGCAAATGTTTATTGCTTCTTTCTTCTTTCCCATTTCTATTCCTCTGTTCCTCCTACTTCATGGTTTAGTCAATCAGGTGTTTTGATGGTCAACATCTCTCTCTCCATTTTGTCTTTATCTTCGGTCACCTAACTTCTTTATGAACATGTTTTTGAATACGGAGGTCAGTTGTTCGCGGTGTCATTATCCTAGTAAAAATTCCCAACCAAAGACGGTCACTACCGATCGTAGGGCCTGAATTAGCGTCTACGAGAGATCTTTATTGCAGTTGAATTTAATTCATTATATTGACAGCTAAATTGTCCGGCTTTGCCTATATCTGTCTTGCAAAAAAACAAAGCTCTCGAAATTTTTTAACTGACACTTTAAGTAATGAAAATATTAAAAGTGAGAAAATGTTTGCAATACTTTCTTTACATCAAAACAAAAATTTAGAAAGAAAAGTCTTGTTAATTTTACTTAGAAAGGCGCTGGTCAAGGCTAATTGGTACGAAATCATGGTACGTTTACTTGCACTCGTTTTAACTACGTGGGACAGGGGTTGAACAGACACAAGAGTAAACAAACTATCGACTGAACCTAACACGAAAGACACATTTATACACGCACGTGTGTGACGCAGCACGATAAACATCTTCGTATCCACACACACACAAAAAAAGTCACAGTTTCGCCGCAACGGCGAAGCAATGATTGCGATAGCAATAAATTGCAATGTGACGCGAAGAACGGAAAGCAGCTCGAAATTGCCAGCGCGTCGCTCGAGCCCAAAGGACGCACGAAAAGAACGCACACAGGACGAGCGCGAACTAATGCGTCACAGCTCGACACTTGAAGCGCACTGCTCAAACATAAAGCAGGACGCACGAAACGAACAAACAGGTACACACAGGACGAGCGCGAACTAATGGTCACAGTTGTTACTTATTTCTGTTTGAACAGCGCGCTCCTTTCTCAAACGCGGCCGCTGCAGCGGGAGAAGTGACCTTCGTACGCTCTGTGACTTCAGCGCGGACCTCGCGGGGAAAGCACAAGACATACAATCCCCCCGCTTCACCACCCCCTTCTTTCCTCGAGATAAGTGCACGTAGGCAACCACGCCCTGTAGGGCGAAGAGCGACGGCGTTCGCAGGAGCGGGGCGACGATCTTTAAAGCCCGCCACACGCGCGCACATCGTACCTTCTATGTGGCAACTAAGAAAGCATGCTGAAGTGCATGGTGTATATAAATAGCTCGCCGTTAGCTGGTTGAAAGACGGTGCTGTCTTGGCCTAACGTCTAACGCGGCGGGCTTCAAAGTGAGAGGACACCCGTTCGATTCCGTGCGTCGGAAAGTACTTCTGAATTATTTTCCTTTGTCGCTTTTTTATATATATACATACTTATACATATACGGTGAATGACGGCGGCGACGGGGACGGACATTTTCCAGCCGAGACTGTCCATATGATTGCTATCGCAATAAAAAAAAATACATCAACGCACGACCTGTGTACTCGTGCAGTTACCATCAAATCAAAATATAAGAATCGCTTCGTTACTTAAAGGGGTCATGAATCACTTTTCCAAGTAATGATCTAATGACCTCCGTATCGGAGTTTACTGCCTCCCGAATTGCTTGCCGCAAAAATTTCTCGAATTCGTCAAGAATGAGGCGAGTTACGGGGATTGGGCGCACGCTCTCAGCGCTTTCTCTCTTTTCTCGTGCCGACGAGCGCACTGGAAGCTACACGGGGAGGGATGGCACGGGAGAAAGAAGTTACGTCAGCGCGCGTCATGAAACGCGATCGCTCTCCCGCTGTGATTCGCGTGCGCGAGCGCGGCTACCGTGTACTGAGGAGTGCGGCGCCTGCAGGTGGCGGCACCCCGTGGCAAGAAGCGCATCTGATCCGAACACCGCTCTCGATTTACGTCGGCTATTGGCCAATGAGGATGCTATGTCTTTTGCGACGCGGCGATGCAGATCGCGACGTCAATCGGCAGACGCCCCGCCCACCGACGAGAGTGAGAACCGGCCTCTGTTTGAAAAGAGGGCACCTGAGAAAACAGCAACTTCGCGTTCCGCTTGTAGCCTTTACGCGGCGCGCACGACGGCAATATTTGGCTGAGCAGTTCATAGCCGTGTCAGCTTTTCGCAGGATGTATTTTTTCAACAAGCCCAAGGGGTGCTTCATGACCCCTCTAACTGAACACCGAGATTGCGCGTTCATCACGCGTCGCATACGAAAGTAGCATAAAAACGAGTGCGCATGAGAACAGAAATTGTCGTCAGGTCAAACCATTTCCTCTCTCGTTTCCACGAGTCGCTGTCGGAAAGAGACGCGGAAAGGAAACGGAGATCCCAGCGTAAAGAGATAGAAAATGAAATTGGGAAGACGGGAAAGGTGACGAAAGTGCATTAGGAGGTGTCGCCACGAAAAGTGGTAAAAAGGATATAGCGAAGAAATAGAACGAGAGACCTGATAAAAAAGGAAGAGGAGGCAAGGAAGACAAAACGAAGGAAACTCCCACCATCCACTCGCATCAGGAAAAAAAGAAGTGAGGCACACTGCGGTGGCCACGGCAGTCAAGCGCTGGATATGGGCACGTTGGCCGTCGTGGTTGAAAGACACACAGTGGAAAGGCATAGAGGGCAAGATGCAACGATAAGAACGACGATGACGAAATGCGTAGGAAAAAAATATCGCGGCCAAGATTCACCGCAGTATTTTCGACTGGAAAGGCAATGAGCAAGGAAAAGGATATCTTCACCAGAACGCATGACCGACAGGTCGGCTGGCCGCAATTATCTGCGTAGAGTGCGTAAAGAACGAGGATTGGAGAACCGAAAGAAACATTACGGTGCAGTAAGAGAATTGCGCGTTGCTGGGTGAGGCAATAGGAGAGCAAGAGAGGGGGGTTTGATTGGGGTGGCTGGTAAAGAAGGAGGGTTAAGCAAGTGTGGTTCTAGATGAGTGCGCCATGCGGAGTGCAGCAGTAGCCTGGTCGAGGTTGCGGATGAGGACGAGGGGGAACACACACGCACGCACGCACGCGCAGAGAGAGAGAGATGGCACTAGGAATAACGGAGCCCTCTCGCTAAAGCCTTTAGCGTGATGCCAGGCCAGAGGGCTCGGGCAATTGTTATCTGGGGAGAACGACGACGAAGTGTGCGTCTTGCACAGCGCTTTGTTTACCGGGTGACAGTTTTTGGTGATTTTTCATGTTCCTCGCGTAGCCATCGGTATTTTATTTGGCTACACTGGAAGTAGACTGGCCCTCACACCCTCCAGGCATGCCTACACCGTCGGCGGGCCCCTCGAGGAAACGGAACAGCGAACTCAGCGACGCCGACAGTGAGTCCACCGATGTGTATTCGGCAAGCAGTGACGATTCCGACGATGAATTCACGCCTGTTTACAGTCGTAAACCAAAACGACGATCTATGGGTGCTTCACCAGCTTCAACCGCATCTACTGTGAAGCCGAAGGAGGCTTCACTGAACTACACCGTCTTATTTGTGCCTGTTTCGCCATCGGACAATCTGAGACACTTGAATCGGCAGACCATCTCGAGGAAACTCGAGTCTCTGGCTCCAAACGAAATCAAGGATGTTCGAGTCAACCCCCGCAAGAATGTCTTGGCTATCGACGTTATACACCAGGCATCTCTGCTTGCTCTGACCATGGTCACAGACTTCGACGGTATCAAGGTTCGAGCTCACCTTCCACTTAACAAGGACATGGTGGTAGGTGTAATATACGATGTCGACATCTCCATTCCTTGTGGCGACCTTGCAATGCTCATCAAGGAAGTTAGTGACCATAGCAAGATCGTCCAAGTCTCACGTCTGGGCAACTAGCGTTGCGTAAAGATTGTCTTCAGTCACGTGGTCCGTCCGTTTACACCACGACCACTCCAGTGCCGTAAATGTCAAAAAATGGGCCATGTCAGCGGAGTTTGCAGGAACGTGGCGATTTGCCCCCGCTGTGCAGAGCCACACAATGCGGAATCCTGCCGAGCAACTACCCTGAAGTGTACCAATTGTCATGGATCACACGAAGCCTCATCAAGGGACTGTCCATTAGTGAAAAAGGAATGGAGTGTCATGAAACAGATGGTGCGGGACGGCTTGACGCACAAAGAGGCTGCTGACGTGGTGAGAAATAGACAACGACGCTCGCGTCGGCGACGAAGGTCTAAAACTACTGCTACCCAATCTGGACGGACAACGGGATCTCCTACTCCGACAGATCGTCAGACTTCCCTTAAGCGACAGCTACCACCACTGCCGCCACCACCACCGCCCAATGCATCACAACTGGAGAGCCGGAAAGAAGCAGAAGCTATGAAAGCGGCGGCGGATGTCGCGTGGCCCTCGCTGCCACCACTGCGCACTCATAAAGAGCCGATGCAGAATGCCCCGCAGTGTGCTTCATCGTCCACAGATGACTGCCACGACAAGAACCTACAAGTCCTCGCTGTGTTGAGGTCTCTCATGACCACGATGCGCACTCTCCTCAACGGAATGACAACTCCGTCTGCTCAATGCGCTCTGCAAGTTCTCGATTCCTTGGAGCCAGTCCTTGCAAGCCTTTTTTAACATCTCGCAGAAGAACCGATGTCAAATATTTCTCCGTTGTGACTGTCTATGTGTATGCGCTGAACATTGATGTGTGTGCGCGTATTACTTGTTCCCTCTTTCCTCCTTGCTCTCTCTATTCTTTTTTCTCCCCTTCCCCCTCCCCCCGTGTAGGGTAGCAAACCGGGTACAACCTGGTTAACCTCCCTGCCTTTCCTTCGCTTTTATCTCTCTCTTTTATCTCTGGGGCAACAGGCGGAGGAAGGAGCGATCGTGCCACTGGAAGCAGACGCTAAACGAGCGCCTCTGGTTGTCGAGCTTTCTGTCTGTCTAGCGCATGCAGTTCTTCTATAAGCCAGTTTGTGCAAAAAAAAACGTGGGCGTGGGACGTTTCGAAAACGATCACTTGCGCCGTCACGTTCCCATTTATTTGCTTTCGTGTCGCACTCGAGACCGAGGAATGTGCCCCCACCGGATCGATTGAGAAAGCAATCGACGCGATCGTGAGGAACCAATATACGGGCTTCCCGAACCGCGCGATTCCCAGCGGCTCGAGACGCCCAGGCATTGAGCTTTCTGAGGTGCGTTTTTGGCGGCGGAAGGTTGTCTGTTCTTTCTGTTTCCTTTTTTGTCGCTTTCATTGTTCTATCTTCACGTTTGCTTATCGCAGGGTGCGACTCCAGTCACCACAGCACTACTGTATTGGTTTTTCTTCGAAGCCGCTCGGCGAGACAGCTACAGCAGGCGGATAAATAAACCCAACTTTCACTTCAAATCTCGTTCGAACGTTTGAAATAGCACGATTTCCTTCTGACGTGTAATTTGCATGAGATTAATTTGTCACAAATTGGATTGTAATTTCACTGTAAACAGGCTAGATGAAGCATTTGTCAAAGCGACAACACGTCTCGAGCTATTTATTTTTCCCAAGCAAGGCAAAAACTAAGACAATGCATTAAATGTGTACTTCAAGTAAACTACATTTGTTTGATATTTCTCTAGTGGTAACACTGGAGATAAGTTACATTCAAGATTTCATTTATCATGTTAATCTGTACATGCGATTAAGGAATACTGAGTAGGCTCTATAATTTATCTTAGAATGGTCTCGTTATCGGATTCTATTGCCGCATAAATTATAGCCGAAATTTTTTTTTTTCTATATTCGTATCCACAAGCGCGATGGAAGTTACACTGGGGGGAAAGGCGAGGGGCTGATGCGCCACGCAAAAGTTACTATGATACGAATAATCACCTTGAACATTTTCCGTTTTTCTTTTTTTTTCTTTTTTTCTTTTGTTTACGTATTGGCGGCTACTTACGTTTCAGACCGGCGACACGCAGACGTGTGGCGGCACTCCGTGGTCGACCGCGGTACCTACACGACAGGGAACGTGGCCTCCAAGATCGCCCGCCGATGCGCCGTTCATGTCATCAGCCAATGCGTGCCGCGTCCGCTCGCCGCGTAGCTGGTGACACCATTTCGAAGCAGAGGGCAGCTGATGTTTGGCGCTTGTTGACGCAAAATTGTAAGTTCTCAGCTGCGTGCAGTGAAATAAATTTTGTGAATATATTCACGGCACCTTTGGCTATACAGACCGGCCCATTCGAAATCGTGCAAGTTTTCACGAGTTCCACGCAACTTCGTCGATCCACTTTCACGATTGCCTGAAAATTTATTATTCGAAATCCCCTTTTTGATCTCTCCCCTCAGATTGCCAAGCATGCCGGTTGTCCCTATTGAAAGTTTGCTGCTACTCTTTTGAATATTTATCAAAGATAGTCATCCTTGTTTCTATTTTTCTATTGTAACTGCTTAAAATTATCTCACCCGCCGCGGTGGTCTAGTGGTAACGGTGCTAGACTGCTGACCCGGAACTCGCAGGATCGAATCCCGGCCGCGGAGGCTGCATTTTCGATGGAGCCGAATGTGCTTCAGGCCCCTGCACTTAGATTTAGGTGCACGTTAAAGAACCGCAGGCGGTCAAACATTCCGGAGCCCTCTACTACGGCGTCCCTCATAATCATATCGTGGTTTTGGGACGTTAAACTCCAACAATTTTCTTAATTAAAATTATCTCATCGAATCCATTAGAAACCTTGCTTCTTCAGAGAGGTAGAGTTCTTAGTAGCGATCACTTTGATTTTATTTTGCCGTGAAATATATGCGTATCCGTAAATATGAACATGAACGATATAATGCTATTGCTTTGTTCAAACTGTTTCCTTAATACGATAGTTCATTCTGCGGAATTAAAAGGGCAGCGCTTCTTGCAGAAGTACACATATCAAGTTCTATTCACTAAATTTACGCTTTGTGCGTGTTCGTGCGTCCTTGTATGTGCGCTTGTATAAACGCACATGCAAAATTAAAAAAAAAAATCCGAGGGGAGGTCTAAACGCCCAACTAACCGCCCTCCGCCCACCTCTGCGTACACCAATGTTGCTCAGGCCATGAACACATTATATATAGGTGGTGTCGACGCAACTCCTTAACGTAGCCCTCTCGTTACGGGAGAGACAGCGCGAGAGGTCTTATATTCATGTAGCGTTATCAATTCACGCGTTCCTTCCCTTCGAGGTCCACGTGATCGCTGAGCATTGTAGGATGAGCGGTAGTGAATGGGAGACTGAAAGTTTGTGAAAACACGCATGTGCCTGAATGTATCCTAAAGAAGACAAAAGAAATTTTGCCGGTCCTTTTAGACTGGTTAACACCCCTGCCTTTCCTGTCTGTCCTGTTCCTTCACTGATACGATTTGAACGGTGCACAAGATCAGCTCCACTATCAGTGATGGTTTCTCTGCTTTTTCTCTTGTCACTGAGTGCTCAGTCGAACGTGCTCACTAATGGAGGTGATAAATCCAGAACAACATCTTAAACGAAAGATGCGTTTACTTTTGATACGCAGTACACACGGAGTGATACGTGACATCGTTTTATTAGCATAACGACTGCTACGAGCAATCGCTCGGGATGATCGCACCATGTGGCTGCGAGTCTCGCCTCTGAAGGTAACGTTGGCTCTGATTTAAGTGTTAGAGTCAAAATTACGCCAACACGACGTGGACCGTAAAGCTAGAAACGAATGTACGTGCACTGCTCAGCTCTAAATTTTCGCGTTTAAATCCGTGGGTACTGAACATGTGCTGCGCGCTTCAAGTCAAATTTTTTTACAGCACTACACCGAACAGCGGAGCACCGCGAAACAATATACAACATAATATAGCACAAAAAAGGAGGCACAGTGCGTCAATTATGGTCGTCATAATTCGCTTTTTAACAGGAAAGTATGTTTTATACCGGGGTCCACGAAGTACATCCGTTACGGATATGACGTTGATAAAATGGACGCCAACGGGTGAGAAAGAAAAAAAAACATGGCTGATCCCTCTGTCAAAGGAATCGGTATAATACGAAAGTGAAAAGTGTCTTCACAGACGTAGTTGAGCGTTTTTGTTGTGCATTCTTTCGCCCCAAGCGCGAAGGAATGAATCCTACAGCAACAACTTGTAATGTCACGTGAAGAACGGCAAGTAGCTCGAAACTTGCAAGCGCTACTCAAGCAGAAAGGGCGCACGGAACGAACATACATAGGATGAGCGCGAACTAACTGTGTAACTTATTTCTGTGTGAGCAGCGCGCTGGGCCACAGCAGAGCACGTTTGAACTTCTCGTGTTAACCACCTGTGAAGAATCATTGCGCTGTCATTGAGCGCGTGCCGGTTCATGATGATGATAATTTTATGTGTACGACACGCGGCAAACCTCGACCATAACAGCTCTGCTGTAAAAGAACACTACACGTATTTGGGAAAACGTCTTGCGCCAGGATTGATCGTAATATAATATTTTAGCAAATCCTAATGCTAGATAACATTAGCGAAGCCGGTTGGTCGGTGGCAAACGATGCTTACAAATGACAGGCTTTGCGCGTTCGACCCCACAATTAAAGGAATGCAAAAAAAATTACACCATCTCCCGCTAAAGGGGACCATGAGGCAATGCGAAGCCGGAGCACTTGCACGATCGCGTTCCGTTGGCGTTCGTTGGGCATGCTACGACCTCGGGCATGTTACCGACCTCGCGTCGTGGAACGCGAAGAGGAACACTACGCGCGTCGTGCCTTCCCTCTAGCCTGGACGTTAATTCTCACAGGGCGAGCGGGGAACGCCATCGACAGGCGCGCGAGAGGGGGCAGAGTAGGAGAGGAGAGAGAGGGGATTGGGACGCGCATGCGCTGGCGCTTATCGCGGCGCTCCGTAGGAGAGAATTTCGGCATGTCGAGCCCGCATTTCAGACGAGTCAACCGAAGCAAGCGCTGGACTGAACGCGCACAGCGCTCTACCACTTGATGGAGACGAGACTAGAGGAGGAGAGTAGCGCATGCGCCGCGAGGCAGCAGCGACAACGCAGGAGAAGCGCAAGGAGGTTCTGGGGGAGAAGTGGAGAGAGTCATAGAGTTTCCTACAATACTTACTAGAGGGAACTCTGGCGCTAGTGTCTATGGGAGCTGCAACGCATGACGCTTCAGCCAGCATGGGAATGATGGGTAGTACACAATTTTGCCTAAACTTCGTACTTTCGGCTCCGTTTGGCTCCGCGTCGGCTACATCCGCTTTGTCCCAAAACGAAGTTCAGCAAAAGTCGGCAGTTTCACTTCGCCACTTTAACTTCTTTAGGCTCAGCAATTCAAACCTGGTCACGAAGTTCACAACGTTCTATTCTTTTATACGAAACAAACGCGATAATACAGCAATAAACAAAGCCAAAAGTACGTTTGTAGCCGCAAGCACGAAGACAAGGCAAATTTGTGTACTACCCATCATTCCCATGGCAGCTAAACGATCGTAGTGCCAGAGTCCCCTCTAGTTAATTTTAGGAAACTCTATGGAGAGAGTAACGCGAAGCTGTTGGAGAGATTGAAGTAAGAGAGTTGCACATGCGTAGTGTGAGTGCGGGCGTCCGCGCTCACACTACGCATGTGCAACTCGGGGGTATGTCTCGCATGCCGCGAGACATACCCCCGAGCAAGAGATGCTTCGCATCTAAAAGAAGAAAGCAGATCGATGAGTGAATGAGACGAACTACAGGTAATTGATGCATTTGTAATCGTGGTTACAAACTGCACGATAGCGTACTGGTGCACAAAGGGCAGACATATTCGTTTATCTCTGCGATAAAGCGGCTCTCGCTATACCTCTACTCTGCTGTACACCTGTACCACAGAATGTCAGCGTACGAGTTCCACCTGATCCCGAGAATTCTCGGCGAGGAGGATGAGTCCGAAGGGGGGTCGTCGACTTCGAAGAAGATGGCGGCCGCTGTTTCGAGCGCCTGCAAACGTTTACGTCTGTGTTCAGGTGAAGACATGCCCTGGTTCGATGCGAACCACTCTAGCGGTGCCGTCCCACGATGCGGCCGCCTCGCTCGCCCGATCACAGGTGAATGAGCATATTCCAAGAAAATGCGGGATTCAGCGCCCCCGTCTAAGCGCCGATCCCCGGTGAAAACCTTCTGACTGATTGGTCCGCGCACAATGGCGTCCGACAGGATGAATTCCAAGGCGAGACGTAACACACCGTACTCTCAATATTATTTGCAACCGCATCGTTTCATACTACATAAGAGCATAAGTCCACTCAAGGAATGGCGCGCAAGGCACGCAGTATCGAGGTGAAGAACTACATTAATCAAGTTAATAGTGCTAATCATCTTAATCCAGTTAAGCGAGAGTGCAAGAAAGCTGCATGGTGCCACCCATATGTTCGTAAGTCATGTATGGCTATAGTAGCTACCAGCGACGCGCTTTATGGTAATTAGGGAGAGTAGAAGCCGGTATCCACTGACTAGAGCACACGTACGCCAAGGTTTGCCTCTCTGGAGGCATCTCAAAAGCGCTCGTACACCGAGCAGCCAACAAGCCCGGTATTGGCGCCGCCTCCAAACGAACACATATCCCCACATATCAAAACTACACGCAATTTTTCCACAGCTATACACAACAGGGGCATGCCCCTGGTGTAGGTACCACACAGCCACACTTACACACATCACTTACCAATGTACCGAGCGGCCAGCCAATGCAGTATCTAGGTTGGTGTGCTCACTACAAATACTCAGAACGTGGTCTTGGGAGGCACGGCTTTCCGAGCTGGCACTGGGGAGCCAACTGGTGACCCTAGACCAGGCCCGGCGAGCCGCCGTGGCCAGTGGGGCTCTACAAGAGGGCTCCACCCGGGATTAGCCACGTACCCTAATTCTTCAATAAAGTTTATTCTCTCTCTCTCTCATGCAGTCGCGTATACGCCCAGTCGCGCCAACGTGTGAGCCATGCGGTAAAAATGATTCACGCGCGAACACGCGCCGTAGTCGTCGCCGTCACGGCAGTAGACCTTCTCAACCTACCCCCATCTCATCTGACACGGCAGCACCGGCTGCGAGGATCGCCTCCGTGGCGCTCTTGCGGCCCTGATCTCCTTCCTTCAACACGCGAACCTGATCGAGCGGCTTTTTTAAGCCGCTCGATCACTTTTCCAAGTAATGATCTAATGGCCTCAGTATCGGAGTGTACTGCCTCCCGAATCGATTGCTACAAAAATTTCTCGAATCCGTCAAGAATCAGCGGAGTTACGGGGGTTTGGCGCACGCTCCCAGCGCTTTCTCTCTTTTCTCGTGCCGGCGAGCGCACTGGAAGCTAGACAGGGAGGGATGGCATGGGGGAAAGAAGTTACGCCAGCGCGCGTCATGAAACGCGATCGCTCTCCCGCTGTGATTCGCTTGCGCGAGTGCGGCTACCGTGTACTGAGGAGTGCGGCGCCGGCAAGTGGTGGCACCCCGCGGCAAGAAGCGCATCTGATCCGAACGCCGCTCTCGATTTACGTCGGCTATCGGCCAATAAGCATGCTATGTCTCTTGCGACGTACAGCGGACAGACGCCCCGCCCACCGACGAGAGTGAGAACCGGCCTCTGTTTGAAAAGAGGGTGCCTGGGGAAACGGCAACTTCGCGCTCCGCTTGTGGCCATTACGCGGCGCGCACGACTGTAATATTTGGCAGAGCAGTTCATAGCCGTGTCAGCTTTCCGCAGGATGTGTTTTTTCAATCAGCCCAAGGGGTGCTTCATGACCCCTTTAACCAGACTCCTCTCTCCCGCCTCCGCTCCAATCCTCATCCTCTTCTCTCTTTCTACCGCCTTCATTCCCCGCCCCCCCCCCCCCCCAGTGCTTTGGCTGAGGTGTCCTATACAGAGACAGTTATCGAGCACTCTTCCCCCATTTTTCCTCCTTTCACTCTTTCTTACCCCTATACTAAAAGAATAAAGAATCACTAACAACCAGGAGCAGGAACAGGGTGACCCAGCGATGCCTTCGCACACCGCGCTGGCTTCTGCCGATGCAAGTGGCGCATATGGGGCTCATGACTGCTGGCACATTGCCTTCATCGACGCGGCTGCCGCCGGGTAACACACTATGTAGGCACTCGTTGAGCAGGCCGTCAACTGCTCGCCCCCCGCTCCCCCCCCCCTCCCCCCACCAGCGATCACCGCACAGTGAAAACTGGGCCGATGCCCAAGCAGAACGCCGTGGGCTTCGATGCGCGGTGGTTCACGCACCACGCTAGCACACGCACCGCATAAGCGTCCGGACACCGAGTGAGCGAGCCGCGATCAGAGCGCCGCTGGCGGCGCTGCTACTGTGCCCTCACTTCGGGAGAAAATTAGGCGCTCTGGGCGCTCAGCTCTAGGCGTGTTAAGGCGCCTACGGCGCTGCGCCTCGAGCTGCTCTTTGCTGCCTCGTCCGTAGAGAGCTCCATCCCCATTTTTTTCTTACTTCGAGTCGTTTCTCAGCGACTCCCAGACTCTTCTTTTTTCTCGGTTTTTATTGTTTTTTCGAACAACAAAATTCGCCGTTCACGCAAGGCCAAGAAAAAGCGCCAAGAGGATGCCCGCGCGTTTTCCTCCCGTGGCCTCGCTTGCTCTCGAGCAACAAACGACATGGCGTTGGCCCCGCGACCCGAAAAGGGAGAAACAAACCTGGATCTCCCGTTTCCTTTTTTCTTCTTTTTTTTCCTTTTTGGCGTTTCTCTTTTTTTTTTTGCCCTTTCGATAATTTCCCACGTTTTGGTGTTTCCTTCCATCTTTTCGTCCTTTTTTGCGAGCACATCCCTCTCGCCTGTAAGCAATGGTAATGGCCCCTAAATTTTAGTTCCTTTTTTTTTACCTGACGACATCCTTGAAGTACACTGTTTCCGCGTGCGATCTTGTTTCTTTTGCGCTGCAGGAAACTCCAATGGTTTGCTGAGAGGTGTGCTGAAATATTCACAACCCGTCGGCGGGTCTTTCAGCCCTGTCATGGCGCGTTCCCTTAGTGTGAAGTGGGTTGTCATTACCCCCCCCCCCCCTTTCCCCTCGTGTAACCCGCGAAGATGTTCCTAAACACACACACACACACACACACACACACACACACACACACACACACACACACACACACACACACACACACACACACACACACACACACACACACACACACACACACACACACACACACACACACACACACACACACACACACACACACACACACACGCACGCTGTCTCTCACTCTGACATGAGCCGTCAACCTGATTTTGTGTTAATTTCTATTCGTCCTCTACCTTTAACGATGGTCTTCTCTCTTAAAGCGAAAACAACAAAGCGATCTAGGTTGTGAGGGGGGTAGAGAAGGAGAGGGCAAGTAATACTTACGACTTTACTAAAAAGGAGGCGCTTGTCACCTCAGGCCACTTGATGTGTATCAGAACGATAGAACACGTTTATGCACTCAAGCAGCAGATGTTTCATAGCTGAGGCGATTGCGGCGACTCTATATAGTGATACATTTGGCGCGCAACAAAAAAAAAAGAAAAGAAAAAGTGCGTTCACAGCATCCAATGACTTTGAGCTGCGCGTGAGGATGATCCGTTGGAGAATCCTTTCAAAGCAAGGATGTTTGAAGAAATTCCTGTACTTGGGTGTAACGTAACGCCGTTCTGTGCATTAAGAGTTCGCCGAAGAGGTGCGATCCTTTGGTATAGGCTGTGGCTTGGTGAGACGTCTACGAATGGCCTATACGTTACACAAACGGCTTATGCTCAATGAGGGTGCTGATGCGGGCTTGTTTTGTAAATGCTGTGGGACCGGTTTTAAATGGCCCCACAACTAGCCTCCGGCGAGGAGGCTATACATTGTTTGCACATGTTTTGAATTTACCTACTTATGGAAATAAATTATGAGCGAATTGATGCGAGCTAGTTGGTACAAATCTATACAGTGAAGAACGGCGCGACGTAGACACAGACTAGGAAGTGCTGGTCCTGTGTACTTCCTAGTCTGTGTCTACGTCGCGCTGTTCTTCACTATGAAAACAAACTTCAGATTTCGTTTGTATTGCATTCTATTTGATGGCAGCGCAGGCCAGAGACAGGGTCGACAGAAAAGGCACACTCGGCACAACACAATGCTGTGTTGTGTTGAGCATGCCTTTTCTGTTGTCACTGTCTATAGCCTGCGCTATCATCAAGTAGAAGGTGAATGCTCGTCTTATTCGTCCCGCTTGGTGTCATATTTTCATGTCCCAATCGCCTCATTTGGGCGATCAACAGTTCACACAGATGATAGTAAAGTCATTGCTTTTTCGCCGTGCTGGCTGCTTCGACAAGCGGATCGCAACGATCGATAAAGGAAGGCACTTCTTGATTGTTGCAGTTAGCTGTGATGTTGATAATGAATACGTTATTCTCATCGCGAGAAGTGGGCTCCAAGTTATTCGTTTTTAGGTTCAGCTTACACTGTTGATACTAGCTCTGCATTCGTTACTACCCTTCCATTTTTACGCAAAACGTTCCGAGTAGTGGTGATGAGAATATACAGTCAGGATGGATGCATGCACAAAGTTAATAATTAAGTACAGTTTGTCGCGGTGTCTCACGGCATCAGTCTGCACTTCAGCTATATCGGCACGCAAAGAGACAAACACAAGCAGCAAAACTGGGGCATCGGTACCACTGACCTGAACCTCTAAATTCTAGGGGTGTGTGAATATTCGAAATTTGGAACATTTTTCTAATAGTGTTTGCTATTCGATTCGATTCGCACTCGAGTTTTACTATTCGAACTATTCGAACTTCCCAAAGACAAATACATTCAACGTCCTATTGAAAATGACCTCTTCAGACTTTTGATATGCTTCACCTCATTACACTTTCGTATGGCGGCAAAGCTGCCTTTCAAGCTCCGTTACGGTCGAACTTGGCCAAGACACAGTCAACGTCCTATTGAAAGTGGTCCCTAGATTTTTAATGTGCTTCACCTGATCACAGATCCGTATTGCGGCAAAACTTCCTTCCCAGATCCGCTACGGTCGCAAATGTATTAACTCAAGAAAAGGCTGGTTTCAATATGGAGACGAAAGATGCGGCAGAGGTGGAGGCTGAATTAATGCTGTTTTGGACCTGAAATTTGGGCAGGAATTCCGAAAAATCGGACGCTGAAGCTTTTTAGCGTCCAAAATTTCAGATGTTCTTATATATCGACGTCTACGAGGCAGAATTGGAACTCCGGACTTGAAGGGAGCACACCCTTGTCCGCCACATTAGTTGAGTTTCCAGAGAAGTTGAAAGAGGAGGAGAGGCCGAGGAAATGGCATCTTTGCCTATCACGTGTAAAGTGTTGTCGGCAACACTTTGGTTACCCCAAACCATGTACATAAATAGAATTCGGCCTCTACATTGCCTCATTCTTGATACGACAACTATGAAACACCACCCCGCCAGCGCTTCATCAACCTAGCGAAAAGAAACACCTTCATGTTCCTATCTGATAAGAATATGCTTAGGAATCCTCTCCAACTTTTTTTTCTGCGATTTCGCTTCGAAGTATTCGAGAAACATTCTAGACATATTCGAGAAATGTTCGAGAAATATTCGAAAGATATTCGATTCAATTCGCACTCACACTTCAATATTCGAATTCGCTTCGCAGCCAAAATTTTGCTATTCGCACAGCTCTAGTAAATTCCTTAGAGAAAGTCGAAACTAGCGGTGAGACGTTGTCCTGTCGATAAAGTTTCCATTGAGGTCATCCGTTAAATACAAGTTGTTGGCCCTGCAAAACACGTGTTTCTTTTTTTTTCCCTTGTCAGTGTTGCAATGCTTGCTGAAAGAGTCCTGCCGAAGGCCCCACAAAAAGGGTGCACGTGTGCCTTCATTGTTTCCAGCATTCCAGCTCTCCTTTTTTCCCGGAGGCTGACAAATGCGCGACCGTCTCGCGGAGGCGACAGTCGTTGTTATAATCAAAGCTGTCGTCCATCTCTATCGATTATATGGCAGCCCTTCTCCCCGCTCACTTACTACATCTCTTCATAGACGTGGCCATTCGAAATGGGTCAGGAAGGTGTGACCTCGAGCTCGTCTGTGTAATGGATGGTGTCATTAAAGAAAGAAAGAAAGAAAGAAAGAAAGAAAGAAAGAAAGAAAGAAAAAGAAAGAAAGAAAGAAAGAAAGAAAGAAAGAAAGAAAGAAAGAAAGAAAGAAAGAAAGAAAGAAAGAAAGAAAGAAAGAAAGAAAGCCGCTCCGCATCTGGGCATGATACGGCCGTGAATCAGACCGGAAGAAAGTAGGCCAGAAGACGACGAGAATGACCATGAGCACGGCGACCGCCCGACAAAGGAGTCTGCGATAAATCGTGCCAGGACGAAAGGACTGCCCATTTGTAGGATCTGACACGACGGCACAGAAGCGGAGAGCTAGTAAGTAGGAACCGCACTGCTACGAAAAACAAAAGCTATGCACAAAAAAAAAAGCGCGGGGATATTGAAACTGCGGCAAAATAGAAGACCGCTTGCTACACTTGTCCTCTGTTGCCCTGAGTCATAAAAAAATATTAAATTTCATCTGAATTTAATTTCGGCGGAAACCTAATATATCTTTAACTTCTATGTCAATTAATTATATGTGACTGCAGTTGAGGTAACTGCGGCTGCCGCAACTTTCCTGCTGAATTGCTGATGCACTTTTATAAAAAAAGATTGCTGCTTTTTTTAGGTTGACGCCCTGCTTAACGACTCCCTGTCTAAACATGACTGGATAACTGGGACACCTTATACAGGGGAACCAGGATATGACGCAAGTCAGGGCCGCAGCCACAAGCCATTACTTTCAATAATGCCCATTGCTATTGGCCAAGCGCCTTCGCTAATAGCATATGTCCGCCTTCAGTAAAGGAATTTCGGAATTTTTTTTGTGTGGCCTGCCTTGTAAAGCGGAAAAGGACCAGCACCGGAAAACATATAACAGGTTTAATGACAACTGCAGTTTGCTCTAGCGAACAATTCTAGCGCGGGAGCGTTTCCTGAATACGAGCCCTGATCGCTAAAACATCACGTAGGCCCTCGTTGGGGCGCGCGAGCGCCCAACTGCAGGCACAAGTGAAGTTTGTTCCAATCCAATCCAAATCCGCCGTACGTCAACGCTCCGAGTAAAACCAAATAAGAAAGACACAAATAAGAACGCATCTCGCACAACCTATACCGCTTCAATGCGATTAAACTTTCCCATGTGTCACGCCATGCTACCCATGTCAAAGTACAACAGCTGCCTGCTATACCACTTGCACGTCTTCCGCTGTCCGCATACGCCAAGCAATGGGAGTCATGAAGGGCGAATGACGTCACACGCTCGAACCGAAGCGCACGGCTCCGGAGGATAATTTCAGGAGGCACGCTAAGCTAGCTAGCGGAGCAATCATTAGCTTCAAACCTAAGCGGGGTGACTCTCTTTCATTACTAACTGCAGTTTCAGGCTTTGCATCACGGTTGAAGGGACGGCCGCATGCAGTGAAGGCCCTCCTCGTTCCATCAGTGGCCTCCCAACACCACCCACGCAAGCACGTCCCAGCCCAATAACTGGGCTTAGGGAATGGAGGCGCGTCGTCTGTTAGGAAGCCACGCTCAGACCGGATCCGCTGCGAGATCGAGAGAAAAAAAGGCGTGAAGGGCACTGCTGTCGCGTACGGACCTTGGACTGAAGCGAGCGAGCGAACGCTGCGATATGTGATGACCAGAGGTGCCCTTGCGTACTCATTATGCGTCCGTGCACTCTCCCGTTCCTTAGCACCCCCAGCGCTCTTATTACTCTGCCATCCCAACATAATCACCAAGCGAGAACCCTTCTGCATCTTGATATTCAGTATTGCCACGGGTGTGACTGCAAAATGGGAAAACAAGGACGCCATCCGAGCGAAAGTGAGCTTCGTGTTTTGCCTTGCTTGTCTTCTGGCATCTGGTACTTCCTGTTGAGAGACTGCTGATCACTTCTGATCCGCTGAGAGGCTTCTTAGACGTCTGCGCCTTTTGCCTTAGGGTATACGTTTCATTGTTCTTGCGCTTTCTCCGTTCACACTGTTCTGGTGAGTGTTAGGCACTGGCAACGAAACGAAAGGAATAAAGAAATCGTCTAAGTCGCATACTCCTGCATAAAATGATGTGGTCTAGGACGCTATGTCTTCGCGAAGGCGTCTCGAGCTTCGTCCATGCTTGTGTTCTCGTCCTCGCTATTGAAATTTTTTTCCTTCCTAGCCGCAAGTATAGGCCGCCACAAGCTCACTCAACGCGGTTGCCGGCGGCTCCGGGGCCTCGAGCACGCCCGCTGTCTCGACGATGGCCGGCAGCGGCACTTTCCCGGAACTCGTGTCAGGTCACGCCATGGCTCGAGGACTTCAACGGCTCGAAAACAGAAGCGCCGCCTTCAGAACCTCGCGCGTAGTTGCGGGTTCGCAGTAGGCGCTCTCGATCGCCTCGTCTTGCCGGCGTTCCAAGCATCGCTCTCCGGCGCGCGCCCCTCTTTTTTTTTCGCATTCGCTGCTTGAGATTCAAATCTCATTTCGTTTTGTTCCTCTTCTGGAGGGATGCTCTGCTGTCGTCTACTTCACTTGCGTTTTTGGAGGTACTCCTTCGCATCACCTACCACTGAAGAAAGTTCTCTCGTTAGAAGAACTTGAGGGCACTGGGCACACGTTGGTTCGCTGAAAGAAACACGTGCACACCACAGCAGTTAGTGCCCCGCACACTCGTCACGTAGGAGAACACTTATACCAATTCCGATCACCGCGCACTCGGCACATTCGAAAACACAAAAGTACACCCTACGAAGAAGTAGAAACAATCCACACAGCTCCTAAAGTGTCATGATATCTACGTGGCATACCACCCTCTTTTTACAGCCATTTGAAGCACATTCTTATAAAACACAAAGTTTTCTTAGACGCATCGCTCATGCACGTGACGACCGGTTCATATGGTTTGCGCCTACGGTCAACCACCGTTTATATACGCAGCCGAGAAGTTGTATTACATCAGACGCCGCAATGATCGCACTTCTTTTTTTTTTCGGCTGTAGAAGCTTCGTGGCCCGTATTTGCTCTCATGTTTCAACCTGCAGTAGGCGGACTCTGCTGTTTCCTTGATGACTTGCCGTAGCCCTTTGATTTCCAAGCGTTGGTCAGCATAGAGTGAGTTCGATCTGCTCACATCGCCAGCCGATTTCTTTCATTGGAACTGTGCGAATGACAGTTTGTTTCCTTTCTCTGACATCAAACACAATGGTCGCACATTATCAGTCGACTCTCCTAAATGGAGTTCCAATTACAGGAGTATTTCCCTGAGGTACTCGCCCAACTAAATTCTTGGGAACGGTTCTCTGACACTTGGCGCACGATTTAACAAATCGTGTGATGTCTGATTGCACACCCGGCCAGTAGAACTCTTCGAGCACACCGTCTATGGTTAGTTTAATTCCTTGATGGCCCGAAAGAATCCCTTCGTGAGCCGTTTCCACCACAGAATGTCGGATGCTCTTTGGTACCACAAGCTGCTCCAGCTGTCTCTTGGACCGAAGAGTGAACTTGCGGTAAATAATGCTCTCCTTCATAAAAAACAGGATTACGGCGAACCTGGTCTTCACCTCTTGGTTAACAGCCTGAAAGCATTTCCGCAGGCTGCTGTCATCCTTGTGCCTGGTTATCGGGTCTTGTGGGCTTCTGTCCAAGTGTTTTATAACTCGCGCCGGTAGCAGGTGCGGCTTTCGTGCTACCTGTCGGTTTACCGCTCTAACTTTTATTTTGACTGCTGTTTGACAGGCAACCGACGTTAAGGAATCTGCGGAGCAGGATATATTGGTAGAACAGCTGTAATTTTCCGCGCTGGTTGACTTATTCAAGGAACAAAGATGTCTCTTCCAGTCATTGCCAGGATCGGAGACATCACGAACGCCTTCCGCATTTCCTAGGACAACATCATACAAGGGATTGTCCATGCAGATAGCTCGAGTCTTTCTTGTGAAGAACTGTAAAATGATCTCCACATCTGCCTCAAGTAGCTTGAGCAATGTTCTGTCCAGAAGACAGACTGAGGAAATGCTGCCTGCAAGCTTGCTGTCTGACAAGAGGGACCTCTTCACAATAATGAAATCGCATCCCGATTCTCGCAGTAAAGTAAAGGGATGTCCTTCGAGTATACCCTCGGCTGTCGGCATAGATGTTTCGTATAGTCTAGGTGTTTGAGTTCTCCCGTGTTCCAAGCTTGCGGAAACGGAGCGCAAAGCCCGCGACTCTGATTTCGTGGCTTGCGGCTCATATACGTGCTGTAACAAACACGAGACCTGCTCGATATTGCTGGCCTTCTTGGGGCAGTCACCGGTCTAAAAATAATAATAATAATAATAATAATAATTATAATAATAATAATAATAATAATAATAATAATAATAATAATAATAATAATAATAATAATAATAATAATAATAATAATAATAATAATAATATTAACAATAATAATAATAATAATAATAATGATGATGTTGTTTATTTCTCATCAATACATTTCATGAAGGATAGCTGCAGGTAAAAGCTGCTCTTCGAAAGAGGCAGCTTGACAAGGGCCCACAGGCCACAGCAACCTTTGAACACGACAGCAGTGGCAACAGTCAGCAGTACAAACTCAAATAACATGCAACAAAACAAAGCCCAAATTCAAAAAAAAGAAAACTAACAACACTAATAACAATAAAGCAACTGCAGAGAATGATCAAAAACTTAATCGGCTGCACTTTCCACAGAAAAGTGGCTTTGTGCTTGAACCCTTTGTGTTGGTCCAGCAGTCGACAGCTCTGTGACCGCGTTTACCACAACGAAAGCAATGTGGTCTTTCCTTTTTATCTTGCCGCTCAGACGTTCGAGTTTGGCCTGGAGGCTTGTTCGTGTTGTCATATTTTCCTTTACCGAGGTTAACTAACCCTTGCGCCTCCAGGTAATGGTCCGTAGCTTCTGCTAGTTTGCCAAGTCCTTGACAATTCCTTTCTTTAAGGAACACAGCCAATTTCTCATGGCATTGTGTAAAAAACTGTGCTGAGACGATCTTGTTTCGCAGAGCATCGTAGGTCCGGTCCGTCTTGGCCATTTCTTGCCAATGGTTAAAATAACCCAATAAACATCCGGCGAACTGTCTGCCAGTTTCTGAATTGTGGGGTTTCGCTGATCGAAACTTATTCCGATACCCTTCCTCTGTGAATTTAAAACGTTGTAGTAGCGCTTTCTTCAACGTTACATAGTCCATGGTATGCTCAGGTGCCATCCTACCAACAGCGTTACGGCCTATCCGGTAAGGCAAAGGCTTAACGATAGGCCCCATTTGTCTTGTGGCCAGTCTCGGCTCGTAGCGACGCGCTCAAATCGCTGTATAAACGCTTGCAGCTCATCGCGTCCTTCGTTAAATGCTGGGATGAGTTTATGCGGACTTTGGTAGCTCTGCGTGGTGCCTACGGACACACCCTTCGTAAGCTGCCCAGTAGTCGTGCTACCTGCGGTCGCTTCTAACTAACGCAACTTTAACTTCAATTCGATCACTTCCTTCTCTGACTTTCGTCTAGCAATTGCCTCTGCCTCGGCTTCTTTCGCTGCATTTCGTTCAGCCAGACCAGCGTCAGGTGCCTCTCTTTCACGAGCGCGTCCTTCGTCTATCAATTCTTTTAGTACGGCGCCACTCAAACCCAATTCTTTTCCAATTGCCGCCAGCTTATCGGTCTCCATCAAAAACCGTCACACACACATATACAATGTGATGCTCTTAGACGTAATAAGAGCAGGCCTGTGTCGCGGACGCCAGATATGTGGTGGTTAGGTTCGTCACGTCACAAGGCGTGCGACCCGAGGAGTATAAAGGAGACAGTGCGTGACACAACAGGCACTTATATTGCGCGACAAACACACATGACAACAAGTACAATAACACGGGCCTGCGCACGTGGTTCCAAACAAACAAAAAGGAATATGCAGTCTCACAAGTCTCTGGCCTAGACCGGTGCCTTGTGAATCGAAGCTCGTTGCGTCCTTGTGGTGTAGGCGTCGCTGGTGTGCGGCGACCAACGTCCCGGCGCAGAAGAAAGTAGCAGACTCAGGCGAAGCCGCAAGTAGTAGGCGGCCTCGCCGTCTCGACGACGGCCGGCAGCAAGGCTCTCCCGGAACTCCTGTTAGGTCACGCCATGGCCCGAGGACTTCAACGGCTCGAAAACAGGAGCCCTGCCTTCAGTACCTCGCGCGTAGTTGCGGGTTCGCAGTAGGCGCTCTCGCCTCCTCTTGCCGGCGTTCGTTTCGTTTCGTTTCCTCAAAATTATGGCACTTACCAGCCACCGATCTTCTCCGCGTCATTTTCATGATGATGATGATGATGATGATGATGATGATTATGGCCTCACTTCGATGGCGCTCAACCACAAAGGAGGCGGGGCCCAGAAGCAGGCGGCAGGATCTTTAAGGTAAATACCTATGGAGGTAATAGCAGACATAAAACATAGCTAAATAAATAAAAACGCTAAACGAGCAAACAATAAGACTGTCTGACGGGATATTTAACGGATATAATGAAACGTTCGGAACTAATAATATAAATAAATAACTACACACTAACATGGCAAGTTTTTTGTTTCTTTTATGTAGTCAAACAGAGCAGAGCAGACATCACTGTGGCTATAACCTAATGTAGTGCCGCCAAATCACAAAATTGCTGCAACATTTATTTCTAATCCTAGCTGTTGGAGTGGAGCGATCAGGTATCTTTTTCTCTGATTAAAATATCGGTGACAGAATAAGCAGAAATGGTCTATTGCTTCTATTTCCTTGCAAAAGTGACATAACGATGACGCCTTGGGACCAGCCTTATGTATGGATGGATGGATGAACAACTTTATTTTAGTCCTTCGGTGCGCGCGACTAGCGCGCAGCGGGCCTTATGTAAGTAACAATTTTTCTTTCGCGTTCACGGCGCGAGCTTCAAATCTTGTTTCGTTTTCTTCCTCTTCTCGAGGGACGCTCTGCTGCCGTCTGCTGCACTCTTGTTCTTGGAGGAACTTCTTCACAGAAGACCCAATTTGAGACTACGCGAAAGAGAAACACGAGAGATTCAGAAATGCGATTCCTCCAACTACTTTTTCTTTCCAGATGGACTTGAGCTGACTTCTGAGTTTCTTCGTTGCGACATGCGATGCCAACCGTGAGGAAAGATATTATACGGAATACACAATGAATGAATTCCTTTTTTTTAGAGCGAGCCAGTTCTTTCACATTAATGTTTATAACTTGGCGTAAAAATAACTTTCAGATTAAACTACAACAAGTAACAGTTTGATAAGGTTTAGTTTTGTGTGTTGTGACACAAGTTGTTGATGTGTTTTTTTTTCTTTACGGTAGCATTGTGCGGTGCACTGTTCATACTGTAACGAAACTGTTGATTCTCGCTTGAAGATTAAAGAGTGGCAGTTTATCATACGCTGTAATCATTTGGTAAGGTTGTGTTTTCTTGTGACGATGTTTTTGGAGCAGGGGAGGAGCAGTAGGCCTGAGAAAATTCGAACGACAACAGTTCTGTAATGTGTTTGTTTTGTCGGTTTCCTTTTTTTCTTGTGCCAGACTAATAGCACCTAGACGCACTCACATATGAATAGCCTTGCTGATCAGTAACCATGCCAAGCAATGATAAAACGACAAAACACGTATGACTAAATGTATGAATCCTCATTTGCAGCAACTAGAGATGTCTAAGATGTTTAAGTATGTAGGCTTAAATTCAGCCAACGGAATTCGAACGTACAGGGGCAGTCCATAGTATCTTCCCTTTTCGTTTCCCCAGCTTATGGTGGTTCTGTCGCGCAGTACGCTTACAATTTCAAAATGCGAACGTTATCTTTAGCGGCAAGATTTACAGCGAGATGACAATGTTATCACGAGCAATTGCTCATAGCAGTCGTCTTACTAAGAAAAGCGTTTCAATCCGTGAGTGCTGTACATCTTGACCATCAATAATTGAAGAAATGCTCAGATTGCAATAAGAAGAAGTTATGTAGTTGACGAAAATAACGTTGTGTTCTCTCCCTCTCTGTCTTCACGAGGTAGCAAGCTTCCATGGTACCGGCGGGCCCAATGACGTTCTTTGTAAAGGTATTTAAGTCGCTTCTGCATCGATCCTTTTCGGTCTGCATTTCTGAGCTTGCCTGCAAGAAAATTAAATAAGTGTCTTCAAGAAACATCGGTAAGACGCGCTCTTCATCTGTGCGCGGTCTCTGGTTCACCACGGAATTCCACTCGAACTGAGTGGTCGTGAACACACCCACGCACACGCTCCCACAATCACGAGAGTGAAGTGGGCAGAACTCCATTGTTGCCGCTTATATTAACAAAGAAACCGTGTAAGCCGGCCGTAATGTCGACCCTGCAGCAAAACTATCATCATCATCATCATGAACGTGTATTTGCCATAGAATTTGGACAAATCTCACTACTCACCACTACGTAGTGGCTTTGCATAGTATAGTGCAGCAACAATGCTAGGAAGAGAAGTGAACGTGAGGAGGAGAGATGTGATGGTGAGAAGGAGGGAAAGGAGGAGGGGAGAGGGTAAAGCGTATGAGTAAAGAATGAGAAATAGAGAGAAAGAAATGTAGAAAGGAAAAGAAGAGAGACAGAGAAAACATCAACGAAATAGAGAGAGAGAGGGGGGGAAAAGATAGCAAGAGAAAAATTCTTGCCGAAAAAAAAAATTCTTCACGAGGCGGGCTTCCAACCCGCATACATTTGATCCGAAGACGAGCGTCCTAACCACTCGGCTATCCAGGCACGCTAGCAGAGTATGCGAGCAGACCTAGACAGTCCTAAGCAAGTGTGTACTCCCGAGGGAGAAGCCGCGAATTTCGAAGCTAGACGTGTAGGTGGAAGGGGGAGTACGGGCGGCGACAGGCCCGTGCTTTGCTGGGCGATGTTTCGCGCGACTTAGTGCACACATTAAAATTTTTTGCCTCGTAGTTTCCGTTTGCCGTCTTCGAAGACGACGGTCCCAGAGTAAGACGAGAGCCGCACTCGAGTGATCTTGAGAGCCGCTTTCTCTCTTTAAGGAAGTTGATTTCCTTTTCAATTTTTGCGGATTCTCGGAAAACATCGGTTTATTACTTGCTAGCGCGCAGAAAACTCAAAGCTTCGGGCATTTTATAGTATTTCTTTTTAGAACGCTGCGGCGTGCAATCGATCGTGGCGAATGAAAATTCTCAGTCCGCTATCCATTTTATCGATGAACTAAATTTAATCAGGGTTTCTGCCGGATAACTAGAATATTTCTTTTCTATTTCGCCCTTTAGTCAATAGGCCCCTCTTGTTGTCGTCCACTGTATTACTCTGAACTCCACTGGCTTTCGTAGAATTCTGCTCCCCTTTGATGAATTCGCAAGGTACTTTCTCTTGTGTACGGGATGCGGACGTTTCCTTTAATAAGGCTCCCAATGGCTCAAGGAAGTTTTTTAAAACACTTTTTGTTCAATGATTCTTCACCATTCGGCACGGTAAGGAACGAAAAAAATGATGTCCAAGTCATCGTAAAACAATACTGCGTAGCATGACGACAGAAGCAGAGATAATCCACGCAAATAATTGGACTTTTATTAAGTGCTTTTGGATTTAAAGAAAGGGTAGTCCTTTCAGTTATTTACGATAAATAATGACTGTGTTAAGCAATTTTAGCATGAACCTTTGATTTAAAACTTCGCTTGCTGTAGATAGACAAATGTGTTTTTTGTAAACGTAGTGTTAATGGGCTGTCCCTGTTCCAAGAGTCCCATCGCAAACGATGAACAATTGAGAACAGGACTTGGAAGGACCATGTGAAGTCATCCTCCCGACCGAGAGTCTTGAGGACCAACGGAGCCCGGTGAACCAGGCTCGTCAGCAGGAAATTACAACTTCTATTTGGACAAAGGCAGCCACCTGCCAAGACAACACTCAGGCTCTTGAACCAATAAACATCTTCAACGGCTAAGCTGTTTAAGCTCGTCATAATTTGACTGTCAAAAACAGGAATGATCATCATCGTGAACCAGCACGCACTCTCTTCGTCCTCTTCTTCATCGTCGTCTTCATCTGCTGCTTCGCTCCCAAAACACGTGCGCCGATTTCGCCGGCGCGGGATGCAATAACCTATAATGGGCGAGAAAACGAGTACAGAGAGAGACAGAAAGATGGAAAGATGGAAAGAAAAAAAAACAGATTAGGCGACTAGATAGTCTATCTATCTATCTATCTATCTATCTATCTATCTATCTATCTATCTATCTATCTATCTATCTATCTATCTATCTATCTATCTATCTATCTATCTATCTATCTATCTATCTATCTATCTATCTATCTATCTATCTATCTAAGTCGTCGAAATTCGCTAAGAAATGCTCCGCATTTAAAAATTCTTGGCGAGGTGAGATTGGATCGGATAGCCTAGAGCATCGTAACCACTAGGCTGTCCAGGCACGTCATCAGCGCATATCATAGCACAGTATCGTATAGTACTATAGCAATGAATGACCTCCAGTTCGTTCATAATGAACTGGAGTTCAGAATAGAAATACAGAAGCTCTATACACTAAGGTCCATGGTCGGCCATTGAGGACATTTAGATTTGTAAATTCAGTAATGGCTTGCCACCTGAGACTGATATTGAGCAACCACAGCCATAGGAACGTTGGAAAATAGAAAAGAAAAAAATTGGCCACGTACCTGCGTGCTTTGCTGCAAATGTCGTCGACAGGGGATGGTCTTCTGCCAGGCTTTTTCGTGCATAGCGTCGCATTTGCAGCGCAGCCTAAGAAATACTAAAATCTTTAGAATTACTTATCTATGTATTTTCTAGTAAAGGAACACACTACCTAATACTTACGTATTGATGTTGCGCCTCAGATATGAGTAATATTTGCTTTTTGATCGACAATATTCACAATTATTAACGCAGCTACACGTTCAAGATGGCTGGGCGTTCAGCAAGTGCTTAAACTTAGGCCGGGTGGCTGAATCGTGCGACAGACAGACAGACAGACAGACAGACAGACAGACAGACAGACAGACAGACAGACAGACAGACAGACAGACAAACAGACAGACAGACAGACAGACAGACAGACAGACAGACAGGCAGATAGACAGGCAGACAGACAGACCAAATTTCTGCGTTTAAGTTCCCCAAGAAAGGCTATCGTCATTAAGAAATTGGGGAGGGGCGATGCATTTAGGGAAAGGAGTTTCAGGTCCACTAACGTGAAACCTGTGGAGCGGCGAAGCATGCAGTGTGCATTGACTATGGAAACGCAGAAAGAACATTTTCATAGTGAACGCGCGCCGTTCGCTCTTTCTCGCCAAATGGCGAGCGTTGATGCGGTGGCGCCCTCGCTTGCGCTCAAGCAAATGGACCGTCTCGACAGCAGACGACGATGCACGCCACGACAGCAGACGACGATGCATGATACACGCCGACACGCCGAGAAGGTAAGGTGCTTCGCCCCTAAAAAAGATGACTGATCCCTCCGCCATAGGGATCGATATAACACGAGAGTGAGACGTGTAGTCACAGAAGTAGTTGATTGTTTATAGGGCATTGAGATATCGCTTGATGCGGACGCACCCACGTTGACGCATAGTGGCACATCTCCGTCGCGACTAACGCCCGTGATCATGACTTAACCCTTGCGATAGCTGAAGTGAACATATATCTGGACACCGCATATGGTGTCCAGGTAGGAATCGCGCGCAAAGATGGCATCAACATGAACATAATAAACACTGATACTCGATATGCACTCCTTCAAAGCGTCGTGAAACGCGAAGGGAAACGCTACGTGCGTCGTGTCCTCTCTCTAGCCTGGCCGTCAATTCTCACAGCGCGAGTGGTGAACGTGGTCCGACAGCCAGGCGAGCTTCGCAGAGCTATTTTTCAATATAGATAAATGCTATGAGGAAGGCTTGCGCTAAAACCACCACCTCGCGGTGTGTAGAAGCGTTGACGGAATTACAATTCTCGTATTGAATACGCGCCGAATGAGACGGTCGTAGGAACGGCGCGTTGCCGAAACTAATCACGGAGGCCACGCATTACTTCTCTATACCACATCCAGACGGCAACACCACCCCGCGAACCAATAGCACGGCGAGAGGAAAGTGTGAAAGAAAAAATTGGGGGAGCGATAACCGGCCCCATCCTAATCGTGCTATGTTTCGCTTGTCATTATGTTCAGTCACCCGGTCTCACACACACGCACACACAGACATACACTCGACATACCTTTCCGCCCTCTTCAACAGCACTTTTATGACAACAGTGTACCCACTACTTGTGTGTAAGAGAATGCGCGCACTAATGTGTATGCCCTTTGTAATGGGTGGCATGCTTTAATCCGGCAGAAATTACGCGCGTGATACTTTTTCGAAGTTGCGATGCACCCATTATGTATTCGTAAGGAAATACGCACAGTAATTTGTGTGACTGTTGTAATTGGTGGCCGGCTTTAAACCACCAACTCGTTATGAAGTTCGCATGGTGTGACGCCCGATGGCAATATACGCTTGTATCCCGTTTTACTGCGATATTACATCTCGTACTGTTAAACCTGTACACAGGACGCGTATGTTTGTGATGCAATAAAGTTAATTTCAGTGCATGTCCAAGCAATGGAGTGGCTCTGTGGTAGAACACCTGCTTGCCACGGAGACGACCTGTGTTCTGTTCTCACTCGAACGTAAGATTTTTTATTATTTATTTTATTTGCATCTTTCTCGATTTCTCGGCCACGGACAAGATGATGATTTTTTCGCTCACAACCAATGACGCCGATATCGACACCGACGCTTCACCGGAATTTCTGCGGAACGAGCTCTTTAGCGCTATCGGGTTAAAAGGCGCCTTCGTGTAGCCTCCTTAATGTGTTTGGCGGTAGCGCAGTGAGCTGAACGCCCGCCAGCCATCGTCGCGGAAAGAGAAGTTGTGGGTTCGACTCCTGTCAACAAAACTAGTTCTTATTGTTTCTTTCTTTTTTGCCACCTGATGGCGTTCGTTTTGATGCCACCTGATGGTACCACCTTCGCCACCTGATGGCGGTCATGAAAGTCTTGGAGGACCCCGGCATAAAACACTATCCTGTTAAAATGAAAAATATGACAGTCATGATTTAAATACCAAGAACAAAGGTTTCTCTGACGCCGTTACAATAATTGAGAAGGTAGACATATTTCTCTTCAAATTGAAGTTTAGGTAAATATGCAATATAGGACTGGGGATGTGTGGTGACAACGACCGTTGGCTGCTTATTGCAGTTTCTGTGTTCAGTAATATTTAAGAGGTCGTTCTGGCAGAAGGTAAAAATACGCGTGCGTGTAAACGTGTTTTTACCTACAGCCAGAACCATATCTTTAAGCAATGAACCAACTAGCCCAAACATCGCACTTTGCTCAGCAATCTATAAGGAGGAGGTGACTGCTTTGTTATGACAAACGTGCGTGACTACTCAATTCCATTAATAACATACAGCATACTCTTAGGTAACAACCTCTCTGAGTCCCTGCATTTGTTTTGCGTGTGCTCGTTTATTCAAAATTAACTTCAGCTCATTTCTCAACCAATATTTAGATGGGAATGGCTGAAGTTTAATCCCGATGCATAGAATAACAGTTGTTTCTTCCAGAACTCTCGGAGATCTTTCTGTCTTGCTCTGCTTTGTTTAGTAAAACTTCGTTGGTGAAAAAACATTGTCTAAAGAAATATTTGTTGCGCAAACTGAGCTTGAAGGAAAAAGGAAAACTAGAAGACAGGATAGGATGCCAGTATCCTGTCATTTTGCTTTTTTCCTTGATTCTCAAGTTTTCATTACAAATCTTTCGTTAAACTATGCACCAAGTCGCCCAAAGTAATGCTGTGTTAAAGGAAAAATTGTGGCTCTCGCGCAACTTTCGTGTAGTGTTGATATACAACGCTTCCAACGCCTACAACGAATGTCGAGACAAACGTGATTATAGATTAATTTTTTTTTATTTTGCTTTCTTTACGCACTCCATTCCCCGTATTCGTTCATTATTGACCCTGAAAAAAATCAAGAGTTTGTGTAATCTATTTCAGCGTAAAAGCGCACAGCCTCTTTTCTTCATAAAGCTCGTTAAGACTAAAGCGGCGACGCGACTAATGATATCGAGGGAGTTCACAAATTTAACGAAATGTCGAGAGCCAGATGCGCCGCGATTCCTGCTGTGCCGCAGCCCATACAGCTTCCTACAATTCCCTAGAGGGAACACTGGCGCTGCGATCGTTCAGTCACCATGGGAGTGATGGGTAGTACACGGATTTGCCTAATCTTCGTGCTTACGGCTTCGAACGCACTTTTGATTTTGTTTATTGCTGTTTTTGGCGTTCGTTTCGAATAAAATAATAGACCGTTGTGAACTTCGTGACCAGATTTGAATTGGTGAGCCTAAAAAGGTTAAAGTGGTGAAGTGGAACGGCTGACTTTTGCTGAACTTCGTTTTTCGAAAAAGCGGATACAGGCGACGCGGAGCCAAACGGAGCCGAAAGAACGAAGTTTAGACAAATCCATGTAGTACCCATCATTCACACACTGGCTGAAGCGCCATGGGTTGCAGCACCCATAGACACTAGCGCCAGAGTTTCCTCTAGTAAGTATCGCAGGAAACTCTATTCCGCAGCCCACGAGCACTCAAATTGGCCTAACTCGACGCGCTGATTACAGCACACGGCCGTACAGAGCGCATGCGCAGTTTGGACAAGGGCTGTGGCGGCGATGCATGAACGGCGCAGGCAATCGACAATGGCTCGGCACCGTTTAGCTCGCAGAGGCGCAGAAGCGTCCTGCAAGAGCACAGCACGGATCTCGCTGCTGACTCGCGCCGCTCAGGCCGCTCAGAAATGCATGCAAATTGCGCGTGCACCGCCATCCTCGCTCAGTTCAGTGCGGAGAGCGAAAGCGTCAGCGCGTGCGCCTGTTTAGCCCTTGAGCGGAGAGTGCCTATATGTGGCGAAACCTCATTACCGAGTATGCTTGGGCAAAAAGGCAATGCGTTCTAATTATAACGTGCGCTTGCAGGTCGTTTCGACGGTTCGCGTCTATGTTTTTACCAGCCACAAGGCTAATGCCGTTGCCTGGTTGCAGAAGTACGAGGAAGAATACTGGTTTTGTTGTTGAAGTTCCGAACGGAGAGATATGATTTGAGTTAGATAACTGGATTGTTATTTCTACAATTCATATAGGCAAAGGTTATATCCAGGATTCCCTTTTTTATGTTGAACATAAAAAAGCATAGAACTGTTGGGTGTAAGGCGACGATCATGGCTGTGCGATATATGTGGATCATGCTTGACTCCATAAAATTAAAAGTAAATGAATATGTGCAAATAACGAAGGGAATCGATACGGAGACGTGGCGAACAGCGCTTTGAATCAGTTATGAAGAACCAACTTCTCGCAGGTTTCATTTGATAAACCCTTTGAATGGCCTTAATATTCAATCCAATAGCCTAAACAAGTCACTACGCTAAATCCTTGTACATACCATCTTAGGACACGCTCACTATATTTCGCTCATATGCATGCCACTGCTCTTTACTTCGGCGTACACATATATTCGCCTCATAATCCGCCGTGCCAACGTGTTACATTACTCTGGACACCTGATCAGGCAGGCCTAATTGTTAATGAAACAGCCTACGCCAGTGCTCTAGTTTTCATGATCTGAGCGCAGGCTAAACTAGGGGACACTTCAGAAGGCAATAATCTCCCTCCAACACTTACATCTAGAGAAAAATGGCTTACGTACCTCGACATTTTCGGGCATTACCTCCTAGATCGCCAAACCCTCCCACCTTTTCCTGCGTCGGTCCTCACGCAGACGCGAGGTTCTATGGCTTAAACTACAAACCCGCACTTTTCTCTCCCCTGCCTTAAGCCACAAAATTAATCCGGGAATGCACCCTAATTCGGACTGCAAGTTTTATTCTGTCAGGAGGGCGGGCCTAAACCACATGATGTGACAGTATACTACCAGCGCGAAGACACCAGGACAAGAAAGAGAACGGCGCACTGCGCTGTCCTGGTGTTTTCGCGCTGTCATGAATTTCCAACAAGCCCAAGCCGCCACCCTTGTGCACATTGTGTGGCAGAGTAAAAATCACTCGCCTCCCCCGAGCCTTTTTGAATACCATTTTGAATAAGCAAGACCATAGAAATAAGAACATGCACAGTTTTTCCCTCTCGTTTGGTCTTCAAGCCACACATAAATTGGAAATAAATGAATAAATTATTATAAATTCAGTGGCTTGTATATAGTTTATGCAAAATGCATATAGTTTTTGCCAGATACAGAATGATATTGGAACAGTCAAGCCAACAAGTAGGTAGGAACATTAATCACTAAATCAGTTTTTCTTTGAAGCCGCAGATAAAATTTGATTAGTAGTGTTTACAAAATACCAGTCCAGCTTCATATAGTGAAATCTGGTTGAATATGAACAGTCCGGTCTCATTTTGTTGTGGACCTCTGTTTTTTTTCGAGTTCACACTAGAACATCCTCTGCGCATCAAAATTTAGAAACTTGCGCGTATACCATAAGCATACATGGCGAGCAGTGTGAGCAGCGTGCCAGAATGCAAGCAACGCCGCCACTCCGTATTTTCAGGCACGCTGCATGTTGATTTCAATTGCGTTGATGTGCACCAGCCTTCTAGTGTGGGGAAGGACGCCGCGTGCATCGGTTGACACCACAGAAAAGCTCAGAAACAGTGTATTTTTTCTGCAAATAATAATAAATATTGCTAGTTATTGCTATAAAAAATGCTAAAGTAGCCAGAAAGCAGCCATGGCGGTAACCTGAAATTTTAGTCGCCAGACGGGGTCGTAAAGTAGTCAATTGGCACAAAGTAGCCACCAATGGCAACCCTGGCACAGATAAAAGCCTCCCTCCGATGGCCAACGGTAAACTGGACAGTGCTCCTTATATGGTACTGGATGGTAGGAAAGCCGGCGCTCAATGCTCAAAAATTCCGCACACGCGATCGCAATTTAATGCAGGCTACTGTGTTAATCATTCCGATATATTATTTATTTTGTGTGCAGCCCACCAGGTTTTGTATCGCGCCTCATGCGGAAAGAATAAAATCGCCAGCGGAATGCGGAAGGCCCGATCGGAAAGAAAAATATCTCCGCTCAGTTGGGCTGGAAGAATCCCAATAATTTATTCGCAGACAGGAAAGGAGACCGTCGATTTTTTACGGTAAAGTTTTTTTTCTTAGAGAGAGTCATCTTTGCTTCCCGATCCTTTTCTGTGTGCCAGGTTTAGCGCACCTTAATTATGTGGTGTATGTGACGGTTTACATTGTTACTTCAGTATGGCTGGATGGAGCGCGGCCTACTTGATCAGATACGTGTAACTTGATTGCGGCTCCCTCATCAGCGGGGAGCATCAAGCGAGAAACATTGAGAAGGAAAAGACATGGTTGATCTCTCCGTCGTAGGAATCGGTATACCACGAATGTAAAACGTGTCCTTACAAAAGTAGTTGAGTGTTTACTGCACGTTAATATATGGAAGCTTGCTCAATGTCTGTTGGTGTTTGGCAGCTAAAGCACCATTTAATGTGAATGCACCCAAGTTGACGCTTGGTGGCACATCATCCCAACGACTAAAGTCCATGATCAACGATTAGATAAACCTTTGTGGTAACTGTAGTAGTTAACGGTGGGAGCGTTAACTACTACAGCTACTAAAAGCGGTGTGACAGCCAGAAGAGCGTCGACTGAGGTCGCCGTTCCGCGGCATGTTAAAGAGTAAACGGAACACCACGGCCGGACTAGAGAGAAGCGCAACGCGCGTCGTGTCTCCCCTCTGGCCCGGCCGCGATTTTTCTCGGGGCGAGAGTAAGCGAAGAACGCGGTGTTAAAGAGGCAGGCGCGCGTCGCAGAGCCATTTTTTAAAGACGATAGTCGGCACGTCACTTGTTTCAGCCACTGGGCCAAAGTTGAACCACTTGCCCAAGGGCCAGCCAACTTGAACTGGTACGGCTGTTCATACTTGTGAACGTTGTCGATCAAAAAATAAATATCACGCATGTCTGAGGCGCAACATCACTAGGTAGGTATTAGGTGGTGTGTTCCTTTAATAGAAAATGCATACATACGTAATTCTAAAGACCTTTGTTTCTGAAGCTGCGCTGAAAATGCGACTGCGCTGAAACTTGCCTTCCTCCGTGCCCTCTGCACGAGCTCACTGTTGTGTTTCGGTTTCTGTTCTGTATTGCACTGTACGAATGCCATGGGGCGCCGCTCTGACATTCCTGTTTTACCCAGGCGACGTGTAAATAAAAGAGTGTGTGGAGAGTGTGCGTTGAGCGCGGACGTTTCTTCTGCTTCAGCGCTTCGCTCCAAACCGCGTGTTCGGGCTGGCTGGCGTCCCCGCCGGTCGCGTTGGTCACCGCCGGTCTTCGCCTGCTGCTGCGCCGGGACTACCAGCCCGCAACACAGCACTCATGTTTCCTGACGTATTGCCAGATGGCGTCCATATCACGCAGCGCCTCTTCTATCGTCTTTAGACGACATTTGCAGCGAAGCATGCAGATACGCGGCCAATTTTTTTAAATGGATGGATGCCATGAGCGAGGCCGAGGATTGCCGCCTCGCTGTGTCTTAAGGCATTGACAAAATTGCTCTTCTGCTATTGAAAATGCGCCGAATGGGACGGACGCGTAGCAAGGACGCGTTACTGGAACTAATCGCGAAGGCCACTGTCATGATGCAATGCTGCACTTTACCTTTTTCAGACGGCGACACCACCCAATTATGATATAAAACTTTGAGCGCAAATGAACGACGTTTATTTGTGCCGAAGTTTTATATCATAATGCGACACTATATAGCCTATCTAGATATCCTGACACCATCCTGCCGACCAAAAGCACTGTGAGAGGAAAGTGTGAGATATAAAAAGGTGCGTTTGTAAAGCCTCTTGTGTGTGTCACGGTGGCGCAATGGATAGCCTGCCCCGGCATCTGTCGTTGCGGACCGAGAGGTCGTGGGTTCGACTCCCGATGAAGCTTTCTTTGTGTGTGTGTTTAATTACCATCTGATCGTGTGCATTTTTTCAACATCATTTGCGTGACGGAAATACTTCACTGAAATGTTGGTAGACCCCGGCATAAAACGCTTTTGTGTTAAAAGAACATACCTTTCGCCTTTGAGTCGTCTTAGGTGAATGCGTAAGGGAGTCGAGTATTTTTTTTTATTTTCCCCCAAGCTGCTACATCATTATTTTAAATATCTAACTATCTCGCCAAGAGCGTGGCTTGACTTAGCAGTTTTACACGCCTGAAAGAGGAGACGGTGTATGAATTTCGATGACTATCCGCAACTGACCTGTTAGGTTAATAATAACGCTATCCGGCCAACCGAGTCATCTTCTTTTTTCAGCTTTAGCTTTCTTGGTGACAGCGCATTCAAGAACGCGTTAATTTCTAAGATCGCATAAAACACGGAGATGAAGCGAAAGTACATATATTATTTCTTTCAGTACTCATTTATCCCTTAAGAAAGGCGCACTTTGCTTTCGTGATCTAGAAAAGTCGATCTTATCAACCAATCTTTTTCTTCGGCTTAGCTTCAAATGCATCAGGTCCCGGATTCACGAAACCCTCGTGCGCTAGATTTGCTCATAACACAAAAGTGCAGTCTATCCTGATGCTCGACATATGATTAATGAAGCCGACCGTTTCACGTTGGCTTTGAACTAACAACGAAGTAAGACATCTTAATCTCGTATCCTATAGCTTTTTAACACGAAAGTGTTTTATGCCGGGGTCCACCACGGCTCCACTGACGCATTTACGTTGCGAATATGACTTTATGAAATATAAAGACTAAGAGTGGGCAAAGAAAAAAAACACCGGAAGAAGAAGATCCGTCACCGGGAATCGAACTTTCGACCCCTCGCTCCGCAGCGCGAAACGATTCGGCCACGACGGCAAGTTCTTCGGAATGCTAACGGTGAGCTATTTATATACACCATTCGCCGGTGGCTGTACTCAGAGATCTGTGTCACAACGTGTTTTCGTTATCACTAGCGAGATGGCGCGAAGGGCTCGAAGAGCGCGCTTGAAAGGTCGTCGCCGTTGCGACGAGCGCCCGCGTCTACAGGGCGTGGTCGCTTGTGCGTGCGCTTATCTTGTGATAGCGGTGGTTTGTACGTCTCGCTTTGAGAGCACGAAGGTCACTTAGCTCACTGCAGCGGCTGCTTTTGCGAAAGGAGCGCGGTGCTCACGAAGAAATAAGTTACAAATGTGACAGTTCGCTCTCATGCTGTGTATGTTCGTTCCGTGCGTCCTTTCTGCTTGAGCAGCGCGTTGCAAGTTTCAGGCTGCTTGCCGTTTTTCGCGTGACCTTACAATTTCTTGCTGTAGCATTCATTCCCTCGCTCTTGGGGCGAAAGAATGCGCAACAAACGCTCAACTACGTCTGTGAACACACGTTTCACTTTCGTGTTATACCAATATCTATGACAGAGGGAGTTGCTCAATTTTTATTTATGGTAACCTTTCTTTTTCTTCTTCTTTTTTCGCTGCAGAACTATATTGAAATAGAGTAGCCAAGGTAATGTGAACTCCACCTCTCCACAGCAAGCCACTTAAAACAGAGCAGAACAGTTTATATAAGCTGAAACACACACACGCATTCGCGCACGCACGCGCACACACACACACACACACACACACACACACACACACACACACACACACACACACACACACACACACACACACACACACACACACACACACACACACACACACACACACACACACACACACACACACACACACACACACACACACAATATTTTTGTGGCAACGTTGAAAAGCAGTCATGAACATGGACATCCTCCCATCGGAATACTAAACTTGTCAAGCAGTTGCAAACAGGCGTGCGATCACAATGTCTTTGTGAGCTCGTAGAACGGTCCTCAAGCCATAAAGTTGCAACAGCTGCTCACACTCTTTCAAACGCCATCGCATCGACTCCACAAAGAAAGATTGCCCCAAGTGACAACGATTACTCACTGCACCTCGCTAGCTCTCACACCTGCGCCCTCTTCTCACCTCCACGAAGGACGGCGTGTTACCCGCTCGTTCAACCCACACTTACGCGGGACCGTGCGACCAGGCTGAGAGCTTCGCCACTCGACCTAGCGTTGTGTCGTCGTGTTCGTTAGCCCATAGCTGCTGCTAATGAGATGATTAACGCGCTTTGCGAGACCGAACTCGCTCAGACACAAAAGGCGCCGCAATGCTGCGGTGCTTACGTGGGGCGGAATGCTTTCGCAAGATCGTATACCTGCTCCCTCGTATTTGTTGTACGAAGCCCACAAATTGTGACCTCTGTTCGCCCGTTACCCTTTTGGCTTACCGGTACGAGGAACAGCAAGAATGATTATAGCAGCGAAGGCAGAGGTTGGCGCACTGAGACAATCTCGTGGATAGTAAGAAAATGTTAGTAAAAACGATCTCTTTATAATTCAGGTGCATCTGCTACCACGGTTATGAATTCATAAAAAAGACGTAAATGCGATGAAAGAACGTAAATTATGAAGGAAACATTATGGAAGCAAATGAATGGCTCTGGAATCACGCGCCTAGTATTACAAGAAGTTCAGGCAATAAACAAGAAAAAAAGTAAAGAGGAAATTGATTACAAAGAAATTGGACTGCGTAATAGTGCGATTTCAACAGCAAACTTTAGGCTCGTAGCCTGGCTAAGCATATGAATTTCGTTCACTAGTTGTTTTCATATATTTAAAGCACCAAGTGCCGAGCTCAAAAACTTATTCATAAAAGCTATTTTGGGTTGGTCGACCTATTTTACGTATAGATAGATAGATAGATAGATAGATAGATAGATAGATAGATAGATAGATAGATAGATAGATAGATAGATAGATAGATAGATAGATAGATAGATAGATAGATAGATAGATAGATAGATAGATAGATAGATAGATAGATAGATAGGCTAAGCCGACTTTGCCCTTTCTGCTACCCTACATGTAGGGGAGGAGATAGATAAAATATGAGTTTAGATCGTTTACAATCTCCATGTATAACTTTCTTCTTAACACGAAAGTGTTTTATGCCAGGGTCCACCAAGACTTTCATGACGTATTTCCGTGGCGGAAATACATCAGCAAAATGAATTCCATCAAATGTCAAAGAAAAAACTATAAGAGAAAGTTCCGTTGATAGGAGTCGAACTCATGACCGCTGGGTGCGCGACGATCATGGAGGAAGGAAAACTAAGGAGAGGCCCTATCGTATTTCAATGCATTGCGAAAAGTGTGGCGGAAGTGAGGTCAGATTTATGGGTCAAACAAACCGGCATGGGGCAAACAAAACAGCAGACGCCCCGCGGCGTGCTCTCCGCGGTGATTAGCTTCTGCGCAGATTTGTAGTCCCGGCGTAAACTTAGCGCGTATTGTGCGGTTCGCACGCAGTAAAATGTTGCAAGCAGACGTTTACGAGGCTGTTCGTGCGTGGCAGGCCCGAGCGCGGCGTGCTGAAATTCTTCGTAGAGCGTTTTTGTGCAACAGTACAGAATACCGGTACGTGCCATGATCAAAAACGTTCAGCCCCTGCATCATCGTATTCGAACTCACCTAGCAGTGACTTACGCGTTTGCTGGACATTAGGCCTTCCCTTTCTCGTAGCCCGATTTCCCGATCTGTTGCCGGATTAGCGGTTCTTTGTTCGTGTATATGGAGTGAGCGTAGTAGCTATTCGGCGCAACGCCAACCTATAGTTGACGCAACTTCACGTCGAAAAGAGGACACCGCTGTATTGTATACGCGATCGTGCACGTAAAGTTTTTAATTCCAGTACGCACACAACAAGCACGCAGCGAGCGCACACCGCACAATACATACATCACGTAGTCCGATAACAACAACATAAGTTTATTGCCATTTCGTTGAACGACACAGCCTCTAAAAACGTACGATGCCTTCGGCGCATGTTATGTACGGCGCGTCAGACGCCAAAAACAAAAGTTCACGTGTGCTCTGAGTTGACACAATGAGTAAGAGGCAACAGAGCGCACATCCGAGAGTTCGCATGCAAGTACCATGCATTAGTGATCAGCAATGAAGCGAACGTGTACGTACACATGAAAAGTGACACCCGGTACATTCCACAGTGCACGCGATTTGCACCGGGTATACGCAACCATACGCAACAGCTGAGCATTGCGTAGCTTTCCTAAAGAACACACACAAGGAGCAGCATGCGTGAATCGACTGCACCGCGGCGCCGCTTGCACGGCAAAAAAAAGAAAAGGCTCGAATCGCGCATGCGCTTGCAAACGACACGACGGAAATCGCGAAATGTTTCGAGGCTCCTTCGCTAGGAGGCGATGCGGGTGTTTACGATGTGGAGGCTTCACGAATGTGACGTCAGGGCCTCTCCTTATTTTTCCTTCCTCCATGGCGACGATGGCTGGCGGGCGTTTAGGCCACTGAGCTACCGCCAAACACATAACGGTGACGACATGAACGCGCCTTTTATCTTTTACACTTTCCTCTCAGTGCTCTTGCATAGATGGATAGATGCTATGCGCGTCCTCATTATAACGGGGCGGTGACATGTGTGCCACCAGGCTAAAAAAAAAAAGAAAAACACGCCGTTGCTCCGACCGTCCCGTTCGGTGCGTTTCCAGTAATGTGTAATTTCGTCAGCGCTTTAACGCACCGTGAGGTGGTGGTTTTAGCCCAAGCCTCGCTCATAGCATCCATCCATATCGAAAAATAGCTCTCCGATGCTCGCCTGGCTGTCGCACCACGTCCCCCCGCGCCCTGTGAGAATTAACGGCCAGGCTAGAGGGAAGACACAACGCGCGTAACGTTTCTCTTCGCGTTTCACGACGCTTTGAAGGAGTGCATATCGGGTATCAGTCTTTATTATGTGCTTGTTGATGCCACATTTGCGCGGGATTCACCATATGGTGGTGTACACGTATATTTTAAGAACTTCAGCTACCGCAACGGTTAAATCATGATCGTGGGCGTTAGTCGTCGGTACGGAGATGTGCCACTAAGCGTCAAGGTGAGTGCGTCCACGTCAAGCGGTGACATGTCTGCCAAACAAGTGTAGGCATTGTACAAGCTCTCGTACCAATGCACTATATATAAACAATCAACTACTTCTGTGACGACATGTTTCACTTTCGTGTTATACCGATTCCTATGACAGAGGGATCAGCCATCTTTTTCAGAATTTTCTGAATGCCTATTATTACAATTAGCTGCCCTTTATCCTTATGAAAAGTTCTTAGGCCGAATTCACAAACCCTTTATTTGTTGAGTGTTGATTACCATTGGCCTGTTTCGATAATAATAGGCCCTGCATTGGGATCTATTGAACTTTGCTCTTACAAAAATTCCATCGCCAGACATTTGGGTGAATACAGGGCTTCGTGCAAAGCTTATATAAGAATACGAATAAATTTTTTTCTGTTGTCTCGGCTTAACGACAATGCAGTGATTCAATCGAAATGTATTGCGCACGGACCTCTAATAATATCTGGGGTTTAACGTCCCAAAACCACGATATGATTATGAGAGACGCCGTAGTGGAGGGCTCCGGAAATTTCGACCACCTGGGGTTCTTTAACGTGCAAAAAAAAATATTCAGGATCCTATGAGATTTCAACCCGGGCCCTCTAGGTGCCGGTGGAGTGGTCTACCACAGAGCCATGCTGGTGCCTGCGCACGGACCTCTATTCACCTAAACATTTTCCAAAAAAAAAGAAAAAAGAGAGAAAGAAGTATGAAAACATCAAACCCACCTGTCCGGAAGGCAACTGTCTCGAGGCCGCCACTCTCCTTTTCCTTCTTTCCCCGCTGGAAACACGGCCACGCACGTCTCTCGCCCTATCTTCCCATCGCTGTCATCAGACCGCCTTCCTGTACCACGGCCGCTAGATGAAAAAGCGCCTGTACCGAGCAACAATAGCCTCCCGCAGCTTTCCCCGCAGTTCAAAGGCTTCTTCGAGCTACCGCCATGCTTCTTTCCTCCTCGGTCATCACTGGCGAAAAGAAAGTAAGAAAACCCAAGAACATCACGGTCATCTTTGTCCTCAATCTTGGCTCTGCTTCGCTTTTCTAAGACCGGTCATACAGCACGGACTCACCCAGGCGCATCTATCTGTTCCACCTTTCACGTACGCCCGTTTCACGTACTCCCCCGTTTTAGCCGTGTAGCCTTCACTATTGACGCCTCCTCTCCTACTTGCTAAGCTAAGAGGAGCAGGAAAAGAAACACTCCTTCCCACCTACCCACTCACTTCAACCCCTTTCCCCGACCATTTCCTTACCTTTGCATTTTTTTTTCTTCTTGGTATTGTGCCTACGAGAGGATATCTCGCGCGCAGCGACTCGGTTGTCCGTTCTTTTCTATATTATTACTTTATATTTACAGGACCTTCTTGGCCTAACGGAAACCACGCTTAGGCTCTGCCGTATTTTCAGAGGCGAGGCGTTTTAATCCCAGGCAGAGCTTGCGGGGGCTCTCAGCGCTGCGCGAAATCTGTTCTTACCGCGGCAACATTGGGAATACTTGCCATCTTCTTTAGAAGTGTTTGCTACTGCCTTTACGTATTTGCTTGTAAAGTAAGGCAGAACGCTTTGTATAATAAGCCGCCTAAGAATAAGCCACTGCATATGCGCTTCGCATGAACTTTTTTATGCAGGGTTAGGTGGTCTTTTCTATCAGCCTCTTTGTATACGTATTTTTTGCTAGAGGAAAACCTTCTTGTCTACACTTTTTCTCTCAGGATCTTGAAAGCGCTTGCAGACATAAACAGCCAACTGGGATGCAAGTTTTTATCTGTAACAAACAGAAATGAGGACACTCCGGCTGCCCTGGGGCGATCGGACATGACTTTCTTCTGTTTTTCTTCTAATTGCGGTGCACTTTAAAGGGCCCCTCACCAGGTTTGACAATTTTGAGCTGACGAGCGCAATGCACGCACTGGGCGTTCACGATCACGTCTGCCAAAATTTGCAACGCTACGCGCCGCGGAAATGGGTCAAATTTCAAGGTGAACGGTGCTTGCCCTTCCCCTCGCGGGCGCGCGCTTTAGAGAATGAGGGGATGACGTACATGAGAAAATGGCCCTACGTAGATGGTAGTACTGTGACGTCGCCCCTCTACGTAGACGACTGTGCTCTGACGTCGCCAACAGTAACACGTGACACTGCGATAATTATTTGACACGACGTGTAGTTTGTGAAATTTGTTGCTTGAATGAATGAATAAAACTTCAGAGCAATAATAAACCACACAAACAGAATGTGTGCGTTTTCTTTTTTAATTTTTACTGCGAAGTGCAGCGAGATTCGAGTCTAATCTCCCTCTGTTTCGCACGCGTTCGTGTTCTCGCGCTTTGCGCATCGTGCAGACGCCACCCTTTACAACGAAACTAATTTTCTAGTGCGTTCCAGCGCTCATTAGGCTCATTTATCCTCCCGCGTCTAACTAGATTTTCATGCGGCACACCGCTAGTCTCGCGTCCGTACAAATGTTGCAGCTTTCTTGCTCAGTAATAGGGTGAAAGCCAAGTGATCGGCGAGGGCGCATTCGGCATAACTTGCAGAGATGAAGCGCAACGAACGCCGCCACAACACCGCTCGCGTCTCGGGGGCTCGGGATGGTTCGGGCACGTCATGCGCTCGTGACATTTTGTGCGCATGACGTGTTCATGCGTATGCGTTATGTGATCCTCCTGCTCGCGTGCCGAAGAGGGCAGGGAAGGGATTTGGCTTGCGAAGGCTACACGGGGCGAGCGGCAAGGGTTTGAAACTCGCCTCCTCGCATCATGGTTTCGCGCCGCTACAAATTGTTGTTTTTCTCAGCTTCTAACGGACCGATTAGAAAAAAATCTTGTAGCATAATGCTCTTTATTGGTCTCGCAACAACTTCCTATGTCTAACTAAAGTTCGTTATGTCACCTGGTGAGGGGCCCTTTAAGGGGCCGGGCTGTCGTGGCACGGCCGCTACATAAAAAGAAACAGGTGCGGCCTGCTGCGTGGCGCCGAAACGGCGTCCGGGGCCTAGTTCTTGCGCCCGCTCTGGCGCCACCACACCGGTCCAGCTGTTCACGGAGAAGCGCTTCGACAGCCGCGTTTGTACGCGCGACGCTTACTCCAATCAGGCCGTAGATTACGCGTTTTATAGCTGCACATTACAGGTTGACTATTGAAGTCGTTATTAGAAATGCCGATTACCCCACATATGTGAACAGTTTGCCCTAGGACTACCAATATTTGTAGAGTGGGCCTCAGTACTCTTCATGAAGGTTGCCCGCTTTACTCACCTGAAATTAAAAGTTCTCGTTATTACGAATTATGCTGACTATATTTACGTGTTTCTTCAAGACGAAGTAGTGAGTGATGCAGGCACTCAGGAGGGTGGCCGCCTTTTCTCCCGAAATTTTACTTTTCCGCTGTCTCTCTATAACAAGCGCGGCAGGTTAGTAAAGGTGCATGACATGAAATCAGCAGCACATAAAGAAACGGCGGCAAAATAAGATACACAGAATTGACAACAGTGTTGTAGGCGTTACTGAAAAAAAGTAACTAAATACGTTACTCGTTACACTATAAAAAAAGGAACGCGTTACCGCCCTGCGTTACCAACAAAAAAATGTAACGCGTTACCGTTACCGTTACCGAAAAAAAGTAACGGACGTTACCTCTGCCGTTACTCCGCAATCATAAATTTTAATCAACGCGTGATTGCTGCAGGAACCCACAATAAGAATTTTTTAAACCTCAGATTTATGTTTCACATAAATCTTCTAACCCAAACAACGATTACACCCAAAATGCTGATTTAAGGAGAGAGAGAGAATAAACATATTTCATTCGGTAATATTTAAGCGTCGTCTTCGGGGTGGCCTCCCCCTTCCAGGAAACCATAGGCTTTCGCCGCGTCGACAGCCCTCGCTAACAGCTGGCGCAGGTCTTCGAGGGTGGGGCTGGCTAAGGCTCGCTCCCAAAGCTCAGGCGTCTAGTCTGGGTTGGATTATGTGCACAAATGTACCAGGCCTTAGCAATGTTATAGTGGCTTAAAGGTGCTTGTAGAGTTACGTGTGATGGCTTCTGATTCTGGCACATGGTGAAGCCATTTTTCTCAATTAGAGATTATACACAATATGAGATTCAATCATCAACGCTATCCGCAAAGAAATCATGACTGAACTCTCAAGAAATTTCCAGTAATTCTAACGGCGTGTTTCTAGTAGCAAGGTATATGCGAAAATTTGTAGTAGTAAAGAAATGCTTCAATGGCTTAGTCACGGGAAAAAATATCTGTGCATAAACATTTTTTGTTCACTTTAACCTGTATAATTACCGAAAAAATTGCGAGCGTTTATGTGAAGGTGTTCAAGATCAGCCTCGCTCGCAAAACTTAGCTGCAGTTGCGGATAGAAAGAAGCAAAACTTATTTTCAAAAGGTTGATAAGCTTTATCAACTTTGTAGCAGCTATAATACGATTTCGCACATCTAGACATTTAAAAAAAATAGTTTCCTTCGCTCTACAAGATTCAAACAAAGTTACTTTACTATTTGTTGCGCACTAATTTCATACACAAAATGTCTTCTTTTTAACGGCAATATTTGTGTTTTACGTCGCCGTGAACTTTCGAGAACGACAGGTAATGAAATTGGTCCCTCCATAAGTTCGACATTTTCTCCCTCGCAAATTATGCAGTTAATAAGAAAACTAAGTCCCTTTCCGGGCTGTTGGGTGGTATGTGCACAAGATGTAAAATACCCAATCAAATCTAAAATATCCATTTTCGGATCCGTGTCGATTTCTCGTGGAATCACTCGTTTGCGATGACCATGATTAGGAGTCTAACTGCGGTTATGTCTGCCGTGTAGCTACCTGTACCGTGGTTAGCCCGTAACCGTAGTTTGCTTAACCGCGGTTAAGGCTGTTCGTGTGACAGCGGTATTAATGGGCTTTAGTTGAAACAGAGGGACGCCAACCAAGGTAAGGAGTAAAAATATTTTTTTTTGCGTAACAAGAAAAATCGGACGTTTCGCGTCCCACTCGCATTTTTTTTCAGGGTTTTCTTCCTGCCATGCGGTCACGCCTATTCTCCATGCTGTGAAGAATTCCGTTGAGGCAGACTCTCGATCTGCAGCGCACCTGTAGACCAGTTGACATTACCGGCTGTCTCCTGGATGGGCCAGGATTCCACAAAAAGCCGCTTATAGTAATTGGCCTCTAAGTCGACGACACGGGAGTTGTCAAATTCGATGCGGTGTTCGTTCACCACGCTGTGCTCGGCGAGTGTACTCTGTCACTCGAACTTGCGGACGTCGTTTTTATGTTGTCGCAGCCTCTCGGGGAAAGTCTTTGTTTCCCCCACGTACGAAGCGTCACGATCAGCACATGGTATGGTCTAGACCAGCCCTTGCGCTTTCTCTTCGGGTGGCCTGTCTTTTGGGCACGAAAAGGCGCAGGTGCCAGCAAGCAATCCACCTGCTACAATCCACTTCCACGAAAAGCAGTTTCTCATGGCGGATTCCGCGGCTTTCTTCAAGCTTTGTGTGGCGACAAGCGATTCCGCCCGGGCATGCTTTGTCAATGCCCGGCAAGCCGAACGCAGTCCGACGCTGCGACAAAAGAATTCGTCGGGGCGAGCTCTAGGAAAATGGCACCTGCAGGATGAAAAAGTAACGAGTAACGTGACCCCACACGTTACCGAAAAATGTTAACGTAAGTACGTTACCCGTTACAGTTTTGAAATTGTAACGAGTACGTTACTAAGTTACCGAAAAAAGTAACGCGTTACCGGTAACGCCGTTACTTGTAACGCGTTACCGCCAACACTGATTGACAAGCGCTTGTTCTGTGTACGTTTCTTCCTTTTGTCTCCCGTTTGTTTTTCTTGTGCAATATCTAATGTGGTTTGGCAGGCCTGATCTACAGGAAAGCTACGTTCTGTGCTCGGTTCTGAGGACGACTGTGGAACGCACGCTTCGATATCGTCTTTCACAGGGTGCGAGGAACTTTTGATCTTAGGGCTTTCTCCTGAGCTTTCACAATCACTTGCCCCAACTATTGCGTCATCAGCTGCATTCATTCGCCACCGTTTTCTGGGCTGCGCGTTCTTTTTTTGCATGTAGTGCGGATAACCGGGAAACACAGTCGGGACCACAGTCGGAAGCAAAATCCTAATCTTCGTGTTCTTTTTATAGTTATCCTCAGTGAAATTTAACGAACATACCAGCGACCTGTCGCTTAGCTCCCACTTGCTTTTTCTGAGGGCCCTTGGCGAGAAATATTCTTCGGCCACGCTTCGCGACGCTGCAGATCGCTAGGGAATTCGTGGTACTTCATAGTAGCGTCTCTTCTCGCGTTTGAATTGCACAGCGGCACACAACAGCTTCGCGGCATCTCACCGCTGGAAAAAACCGTCCGCCACAGACGCGCACACCAAATAAACGCACTCAGGAGCAAGAAACATGAGGAAAGCTACTCACACAGACGATCACACAAAAAAGCACACGAACAACGCATAAATTCCGAGCCGACCACATTGTAGCACCACGGCTGCTGCATAATGGTAGCACGAACTGGCCTCTGCTTTGCGGACCGCGCTAGTGGCGTCCTCACCAAAAACTGCGGCCGCAACTGTCAACTCGACCGGGACGCGCTTGCCCATTGACGGCGACGCGACGCAGCAGGCCGCACCTGCTTTTTTTATGTAGCGGCCGTGGTCGTGGGCTGTGATCGTATGCTGTCGTCGTAGCTTGGCGTAACAGGAAGAACCACATAGCCACCACAGCGCGCTCGCGCCAAAAAGGTCTTCTTCCTCTTGTTCTTCGAGCGCCTTGATGATGATAATAACGCAGGCAAAACCACATATTTTTAAACCTCCTTGATAGCCAACTGTAGCATATTGAGCGCGCCCTCGCGCAAAAGAGAAGTCTTCTTCATCTTTTTCTTTGAGCGCAGGCAAAGCCACGTATAAAAACTGAAAGAGAGGCAGCAAGCAAGAAATAAAAAGAGAGAGAAAGAAACGAAAAAAATATAGAAAGGAAAATAGAAATAAAGAGAAATAAAAAGAAACAACAGAGAAGAAACTTGAAAAGAGAAAAAGAAAGAAAGAGAGGAGGAAAGAAAGAGAAAGCCGAAGAGAAACAAAGAAGGCTGCCCAGCTCCGTACTTCCTTCAGGCTTGGCACCTCTAGTACGAAGCTGCCTTAATGTCTTTTTTTTTTCATAGCACGGAGGAAGAATAGAGCCCAAGCTCCAGTGAACGTTAGCGCTAGCCTTTCATTTGAGTTCTGTTGCACTGAAGATTGCAAGAGGGCAGCTGCTTCCAAGTTTCTCGTCTCGGTCATTAGGCTGTTCCAACGAAAAACAGTGCCATCACCAAAAGCCTTTCGATAAACGCCCCCTCGATGTTTTCAGGTTGTGAAGGCGGTAATAAGGCGTTCCGTTTAAGACAGCGATCATTTAAAATGTCGTTAGTACCGCCCGAAGGTCGTCGCCATGTTTTTCGTTCTCTGAGAGGATAGTAAAACTGACGAAAGTGAACTAGTTAAAGTTTTTTGATAAGACTCTTGTTTCAGCGATGGCGTTATTTTTCGATCGCTCTTACAAAAGTTTCGCGCTAATCGTTGTATGTGTCTCACGCCTATTCTCACTCTCGCGTACACACAAAGGCCTCGGATACTTTGGCCAGTTTCTTTCTCTCAATTCCCTTAATGATTAGGAAAACAAGTTTGCCGGAAATAACAATGCCTGGCCTCTTTTACAAAGAGGGCAGCGTGATTGTTAGCTACATACGAAAATCGCGACACTTTCCTGCGTGCAGCGCCAGTGCACCAATCATACTTTTTAAATGTCGCCCTTTCAGTCCGCACTCTTGGAACTGCGTTCAGCAAGTGTGCCCTCGAATGCTCGAGCAGCGTTTCTCCGAGTTATCATCAGATCGTCCTGTTATGAGCATTCATTGATAATAAGTAGTTTTAAGGCTCATTCTTACTTGCGACTAGCTCCAATGGCGCCATCGTTTGCGAATGGCGACAGAAAAAAAACCTTTAGACGATCTTAATGTTGCATTTAAGTGCCTTAAATGCCGCTCGCCCTGGCACTTTGACAATTTTTGGTTCACTCGGGTAGACTTTTGATTGAAAGAAGACTGTTCTGTAGTGTGGGTACTTCCGCTCTTTCAATGAACTCGTTCAATTAATTTAAGCGCAGTCGACGAATTGAGCTGCGCTTGCCTCTCCGTATGCTCCGCCATCGACCACGCAGCGCGCCATCGCGCTCCGGTAGAGGATCGCAGAAGCCATGGAAATAAAGAAGCGAGTTGTTGATATCTTTTCTGCCAGATACCGCAACGATCCTAGCTTTTCATAAGTAAACAGCGTGCTCCTTTCAATAAACTCATTTATTAATTGTCACTAATTATACTGACACTTATTTGACCCTTATTTAATTAATCTTATGCTCTGATATCTTATGCATTATATACAACTCTTGAACCATTGACCTCCTTTATATATGACTTTTTAGTTTTTTATTGGGATTTCATAACATTCGAGCCAACACTCAGCTTTCGATTGGCTGTGGGCGAATTCCGGTGTGCTCCTATAAAAACAGAATGTCGCTAGGCGCTAGCGACATAAAGGCGACTGATATTCACAGCTTCTGTTCGCGTGGGCTTGCACTGCTATCGCCTCGGAATATAAGGTGACATTCTGTTCCTGTGCGTCTGATCTGTTCAGAGGTTTGCGACTACAATCGCGTGGCCGAAAAGTCAAGCAGTGTGCGACTGAGCCAAGCAGTCACTTTCTTTCCAAAGCGGCCGTTTGCGTGGAACGAGGCACGTGATCAACGCGCTGATACGCTGGATAAACGTCGGCACGAACTAATCGGAGATAACTTTGCGCCATCTTGAGGGCAATGTGTACGCAATTTTCTGCGGCGCTGAGGGAGCTCAGAGACGCTGGCTTGACCTTGGCTGAGCTTGAAGGTGAGATTGACGGAACGAGGAGTTTTCTGGGTTTGTGCCACGAGGAGTAGAACTATCGCTCTATTAATGTAATAATAATATAATGTAATAATATATTTAATAATATTGTTATAATGAAGAAACGATTCGACAAGTTCTGTGCGACTGCCCGGAGTATAGCACACAGAGAGAATCATTGTAATGCTCTCAACTAGCTAGACGGTCAACCTCTGTAAGAGGAAAGATTACTACACCATCTTCCACACCTAACGTCGCCGCAGAAGGCAGTAGAAGCGCTACAAGGCTTGCTGCGACCTATTGGCCTGTCTTAGCGACTCGGATTGGAACGCTTTTGTGTGTGCGTGTGCGTATGCGTCCGCGCGCACTTTTTTTTACGTGTGTGTGTGTGTGTGTGTGTGTGTGTGTGTGTGTGTGTGTGTGTGTGTGTGTGTGTGTGTGTGTGTGTGTGTGTGTGTGTGTGTGTGTGTGTGTGTGTGTGTGTGTGTGTGTGTGTGTGTGTGTGTGTGTCGCTTTATTTCTCTTTCAGCTATACTTCCAATCCCATATTTCGCCACCATTGCAGAGTAGCATACCGGGTACTACTCTCTGGTTAAACTCCCTGCCTTCCTCTTCTCTATCTCTTGCATCTCATGACCCGTCGCACCGCGGAGTGGCAACACTGAACAAGAGGTACAGGAAGCGATCTTTTGCTTTGCTGGTCGCCATACCAACGCAGGTGGAACGCAAAAATACAGGTGTACGTAAAGTTAAGTGCATACGTTGAGATGCTCCATACTGAAAAATATTAATACGGATCCGTATTAGACCACGGCAACTCAAAGCCGTTCGTAGCGCTGATGTGGGCTTAGGACGCCAAGCCCCATCAGGCTATTTTTATCTAGAGCGTAATTCCAGCTCGTAATCCTATACTTCCTGCACATAGCATGGGGGCGATTATGGCGCGGTAACTTAGGCGTATTTTGGTCCACCGAGGGCAAACTTTATCACGCCGATAGCGATGAAGAGTTGAAAATAAAAATTCGGTGGGACGCAGGGCAAGCTCGTCCACAGCAACGGCGCAGAAGTTTATGTGGTGCGCAATTTATCCTCGTCAATATTTTTCTTCCCTTGCGTATAGGTGCCCCAACAAACAAGCTATTTCGCTCTTTAATAACAATTTTTATTAAAACGTGCCGCAAGGAAAGCCAAAGTGCGGATGCCCTCCAGCTTCTATATATCCATACATGTGGTGCAACGAAACATGGCCGCACGGCGCGGCGATGCCGTTTAAAAGCAATCTCGTGGGCCCTTTATTACTCTCGCGGATAATAGTGAAGCCGCTGAAGAACCTCCGGGATATGCGTAACCCCAACGGCAAATTGTGTATATAAAAAGCTCGCCGTTGGTATGCTAGAGGATGTATCTGTGGAGACTGAGCGGCGAGATGCATTGCGCTATGGAGTGAGGGGTGGCACGTTCGAATCCCCGGTATTTTTTTTATTTCTTTATTTGCATCTACCTCAAATTTTCGCGCAAGGACAACGCTGATTGTTCGCTCACAGCCAACGACGCCACCACCGACACTGTAATTTCTGCAAAATTAGCTCTTTAACGCGCTCGCGTTGAAAACCTAACTAAGAAAGGACAGAACGGGAGTTAGCAAGGGCGTGAGCTGTTTGCAAAAGCTCGCCTCCGGTGCCCGAAATGTTGTGCCAGGAATTCCAGTTAGAGGCAGACCTTAACAAGTCACACGGTTCCTTATGCACGCTCCTAAGACGACTAGGAGGCGAAAGCCATCTTCTTTTTCTTCTCCGTCGATTGTATTAACCTTGTTGGAAGTCAGCGCTGTGTTCATGGCCACAATTATTGTGCCTGTTTTGTTTGCACTATCGTCTTAACCATGTTGAACTAACAAGCCCAATCGTCAACCTTACACGAGCCCTTCGAATAATTTCCACTCCTTTCGTTCTTTGCAAGGAGGTGTCACGACCAACGTGGACTTTCAGTCAACCAGTCTGCTATAGTTCTTGTAAGAAAGCATCGTTTCCCTGGCATTACCCTGGACCGAATGTTAGCGCGGGGTGCTCAAATGGGCTTTATGAGTGACCGCCCTGCATGTTTTGCGCTCTGTTCACACTCCAGAGAGACATTCCCTGTACGCTGACGATCGCACTTCGTGCATAGTGGTTTCCATTGTTTATTTCTTAATTCCCTCGTTCTTTCTTAGTTCCGCGCAACATCATGATTTTCGCATAGGCGGCGCAAACACATTTTACCGTCCCATTTTTACCCATCTAAAATATATTTACAGCAGAGCTGTTATAGTCGAGGTATGCCGTGTGTCGTACATAGGAACTTATCATCATCATGCACCAGCACGCACTTAATCACTGTTCAAGCATTCTGTAGAGATGGTTAACAAGAGGAGCTAAAACGTGCGGCCCTGTTTATCACTGGTTTAATCCCCACGGTTCGTTTAAGTCTCTTTCGATTACTCGTTCTGTCCATATAGAAATATTATAATCGGTGTTTGCCGCCCGTGTGTTCCCTTGTTGAATTTTAGTGGGCCAGTGTGGTGAGTAGTGGGATTTGCCCAATTTGTGCGGTACATAGACGCTATAGGAGTTATACAGCAGAGCTGTTATGGTCGAGGTTTCCGGGTGCCGCAGATAGAAAAATTCGGCAGATCCCACGTACCGTGAGAATCGATGATATGAGAAGCATGCGGCTGGAAGGTGACAGTGGCTTAATTTTTGTTACTGAGCTACACGTTAGAAAATGAGGCTAAAGATCTATAATCATCCAGAAACAAGTTCTTTTAAACTACAAAGATCTATAAATTTTATACGCAAGCATATATGCTGAAGAGCCGCGTATGTGTTATTTAACCAGTTGTTTACAGTTGGGTAACGCTGCCAACGGCAACGTGGGTATTACCAACACCAGAAGTGGTAAGCTGATATGTAGTGCTTATACTTGTCCCTAATAATGGAGAACGCACACACGTTTCGCGAACCCGTGTGCATGTGTGGAAGAGGTTCTTGACAGTTCTTGAACAAGGTCATCATCACCGTGGTCAGTGAACACCAGCAGCTGGTCATGACTTGTTATTGGATCCGGTCGTGATCACGGTGACGAGGGATCCATGTGTAGCGAAGTATGAGGTATAGTACAGTTGTTGGAAATCGCGGATGCCTCGGTCCTTTCGTCGACAGATTGTATATTGATAGAGCCGGCGACATGTCGGAACCTGAAGTCACCCTTCGCGTTGGTGAGGTATCGGCCGTTGAGACTGGTAGGCCTGGATATTGCTACGCAGACCAACATCAGTGGATGACGCTTTTCGTATTCGTAGACTACATGGGCGTATGTGGCCTACGTTGCCTAGTCTACAAAGCGGCTGTCAATCAGTCTGGCATCATCATCGGTCAGCAACAGGCCATCGCCCAGCTTCCTAACAAATGAAGAGGACACTGCGTCGTTCTGGCGGTCTAAGTGCACTTTACGGTGCGATGATGTGAATATCATACGTAACTATCGTTGATGTATTCCTCCGGGCTCGAGCAATGCTTCAATATAACTTGCTGAATCATAGGAATACAAATCTAATGTTTATTAGACTGCTATAAAAGCGGAGCCAACACTGTAACCACAGACGTAATCTGATATGACGCCTGTATCGTAGGAGTACACATTGTAGGAGTATCATGTAGTGTTTACTGCTTTCTTGGAAAATTAGATCGCCAGCACCATAACCACAATTGGCGTTGCACCATCATTACGCCTGCATAGGCTGTTTTTCCAAACCAGTTTATAGACCTGGCATGGCTGTGTGGTAGAATACCTGATTGACACGCAGAATGCTTCGGTTTGATCCCTGCTGGGATCCTAATTTTCATTCTTTCCACTCGGTGGGGTCAACGCTGCCCATGTCGGTTTTTCTTAACGCTCTCGCAGTTAAGTTACCAATGTCTGTCCTCGCCGATCCTGGGTAGATATGAACTGTCGATCGCCTGTGGCGCATACCCGTACACCGCGGCCCGTAGTCAACGGGTATGTGCCACACGTGTTTGGAGGAAAGGGTTTGACGGCGTATGCGACAGGATTTTCACGTTATTCATGTCATGACTCGACAGTCATATTCGTCCAATCCGCTTACCCTCCCATGCCAATTTTCGTCTACACAAGTTGAGGAGGCTATCATGAGAGCACCCAGACGTAGATAGATAGATAGATAGATAGATAGATAGATAGATAGATAGATAGATAGATAGATAGATAGATAGATAGATAGATAGATAGATAGATAGATAGATAGATAGATAGATAGATAGATAGATAGATAGATAGATAGATAGATAGATAGAAACGCTCAAAGTGCCAAAGGTTCGTTAAGAAATGCTTCGCATTTAAAATTATCGCCATCATCAGCCGGCACGCGCTCAGTCACCGCCCAAGCATTCAGTACAGAGGGTTATCAAGAGACGCTGAAACGTACCCAGCAGCTCTGCTGTGAGCCAGCTTTGCGCGGCTTAGTGCAAGTTGCGCTATTTGTTGTTGTTGCTGCTGTTCTACGGTTCTCCGTTGTTGCATTCTCATCGGGAACAAAATAAACCACTTTCTTCTAAATACTACTACAAATTCAATATCACCGACAGTTTGACTCGTTCATCTACGTATATATATTTTTTTTTTCAGTAGTAGTAGTAGTTCGCTGCTTTGATAACGATTTGAATTTTGGCCCATTATAAGAGCGTTCCAGGCCCTACGCGCAGCGTTCACATAATTTTCCGTGCCTCAGCGAGGTGCCGTGGACATAGTCCAGAATTAAAACAACCCATCGGAGACAGTTTGTCGTATCTGTGAACAATCGTGTGACGAGGAAAAAGAGCATCGCAACCTCCTCTTTTTGTGTGCGCTAACGCAAAGAAGGAGTATGAGTACTCACGCCACTTTTCAGATAATGCTGCTCGTTCGCAAACTTACCGTCTTAAATGAAACATTTAACGTCACTTCACACGCTTAAGATATGCCTCCCTGCAAGTTAAGCGAGACACACTTCGGTGGCCTCGATTGCAGGTGTTGAACGCCGTTCCGCACTTCTTATAGAAGGCGTCACTAAAACGATGCAGCACAGTGAAACGTAGAAGCGTGGTGAACATCACTGGATGCCGAGAGCACTAGTTTGTTGGTCCGCGAGCCGTCTTTCGCCAACGTTTATAACGTAGCCAACGATAAAGTATCGAAGCCGCCGGTGTTTCAAGAAGGCTCATTTCGCGCGAAAAGCTTCGTGAGTTTTCCTTCGTCATTTATGCAGCTTGCTCCAACGCTTTCCCGAAAAGTGATGCACGCTTTCTACGGGGATAGAGAGCAAGCCGGTGGGGTAGAACGACGAGGCGAAGATACGACAGGTTCCCGATGGGACTGCGGCAAATGAGCCATGTCTCGTTTGCAGAAACACGGTCGCTAGGCTCAACGCTGCTGGGTCTGACAACGGGGAGCGTGCGCCTGGCGTGCGCCGCATTCGCGATAGCGAAGAACCACTGAAGCGTCGTGCTTGTCGCCATAGAAGTCAGCTTCGCTGGCTCATGCCTGTCACCACACTCTACTTTTTGGTTTGCTTTATGCTGTATCAGCTGCACTCTAAGAAAAAAAGGACTAAAAGGGGTAGGGAGGTTAGTCCTTTTGGGGATCAACTGATTTGCCACAACCAATAGTCCTTTTGGGGATGAACTGCAAGGGGATAAACAGTTAGTCTTTGAAGGATTAACTGCAAAGGACTAACGGTTGCTCCTGTAAGGAGTAACAGTTGATTTTCGGATATGGTCCCTGAAGGAGCAAATGTTACTCCTGTAAGGACTAACAGTTGGTTTTTGGAAATGGTCCCTGAAGGAGCAAATGTTACTCCTTGAAGGAGTATTGGTTGATCCTCAGAAATGATCCTTGGGAGAGCAAATCACGCTTCGAAATTGTAAAAAATGGTGGCGAAGTTCCTGCGCTCTTAGGAACGGACATTTCATGGAAACATGCCACTTAAATAGTGCTTTAGAAGTGGTACCCAACTTACATGTATAACTGCTATTAATGCATTCAGTGAGCGCTTGCAAGCAATAATGCTGATCATTCGAATTTACTTTGCCGAACTTGAGAGAAATTGTGTATACCGGCTTCAAGACTTGCCCTAGCGAGAATATTTAGTTGCGTGCCCTGATCTTTCAATCCTTTAAAACACTTTGAATCCTATGAACAAGGTAAAAACTTGGCGAGAAGTGGCAAACCACGACACGGGAACACAGGTCACATGAATGACACCAAACACGCACACATGCACAGTGATTCAGGTTACCAACGGTATTGATTTCTTGATTGTGTAAGTTGCAGATAACCTACGGTGTTCTATAAAGTATTCAAGGAAGAAAGAGAAACACGATTCTATTAACATCAATCTTTATTTGTACGAAAACACCAAAAAGGAACGAATGCCATCATTTAGTTGGTGTAGGGCCTGTTTCCGAATTACTAGGGCGAGTCCTACCTGGAAGAAATACAAAAAAAAAATTGTTACAAAATAAAGTAGCTAGAAGAGAACGACTTAATCACGTAAGCCCCAATAATTGCGCAGTCGCATGCTCAAAAACATGCGACGCACAATGCTTTTTTAGTCTTCATATTATTTATAATACAATGTACCAAGGCAATGAAAATAATAAACTTACCTTCAAAATTAGCAGAGGGACGTTGTTTGCAGAGCAAGTAAATCCAGAAATTGTTGATCACACCTCGATGTGACGGCGTCCATCTCTGAAGCTTTGCAGAAAAGAAGCTGCGATGGAGTCTTGCATGTAAGCTGAGGTGTCCATTTTTCCGCAGGCAAGTTACGATGTTGGATCCAATGAACAGCCGGTACACAAACAAACGTGCATGCGCGTCCACAATTGCAGCACATGCAGCGAGGTATGTTCTTCACAGCTGCGTTCATAGTCTGCGTAAATAGCGACACTCGCTGACCCCGAAACAAGAGCAAGATAGATCACAAGTGACGAACAAGACCCGCACTCGACACTCCGGCGAGCGATACTGAAGAAGAAAGAGTGCGGCGCGGAAGGATACCCAACATAAGCGCTGAAACGTCCTCAGATTTACACGATTGTCACCGCCAGTGAATACTGGGAAGCTTATTGGTGAACTAAGTTTCAAGTCCTCATAATTTATGACACAATATTAACACACTACAAATTAAATTAAACTTTTCTCGCGTTATTTTCTTGATCGCAGCAGTAAGCGGGCCGACGCGCCGATGCCTTCTTGTCATCTGTGCAGTGGACATTTTGAACATGCGTTCGCCGAATTCCTTACCCCTCAGGTCGTCGCCGCCTGCAACCCGCACCGCGACAGAGTAGAAAGGAGGGCTTCGGAACAATAGGGCGCACCTGGCCGAGAGCTAAGCTCATGACCTTTGAAAGAAGCATTCGTGGGTCTACGATCACTGCTTCGCGTTCGTTCGATGCTGAGCCTTGCTGCAAACAAAGGCCACAGAAAAAACGTCTTCCCTTCAACCTCTACCCGCAGGAGTAAATGCAACCGTTCGTCCCCCCATTAGTCTTTTCCGAGGTATGTCTAGTCCTCCGAATTTGCACACGACACGCACTTCGCGGCAGTTGGGACTAACGACACGATTTTAGGACTAAAGCTGACTTTACTCCCCCTTCGGCCGGTTTTTTTTCTTAGAGTGTGTAAGAAATATTACGACGATGTGCTGTCCTGTCCTGTGGAGAGGAGCTACTCTGGATACCGTCGAATTGTGTAACTTTGTTGATTTCCACCACGTCATCATTTCTTGATACAGTCGTCAGAGAGCTCTCGAATCGGAAATATGTGATAGAAAACCATCATAAATATACGATATTTATTTTGATCATATATGCAGAATTTTGACAGTGTCCTAAAAATTTTTAAGCCATTTCCACGCCTTCAAAACCGTCCAAAAGCGAAGCTTGAATGATGTACAAAATTATCATCATCATCATCATCATCGTCGTCGTCATCATAATTTCAATTTATTGCTTTATTCACTCCTCCTCCGGTCACGTCACCTGCATGGCACCTACTACTACTACTACTACTACTACTACTACTACTACTACTACTACTACTACTACTACTACTACTACTACTACTACTACTACTACGACGACGACGACGACGACGACGACGACGACAGCAGCACAGGGTAGGCTAAGACAGCTTCGCTTTAAAAGGCAGTTTCCTTAGAAGGGAAAGCAATCGCAGGTGCAGCGTGTTTTAGCGTTGCACTTAGCGTTTTGCGAAACTCCTCATTACGTGTTCTAACTATACGTGGAGACGACATGTTGGCCCGAGACGTTACATAAAGCAACCTCTGCCGGGTACGCGCAACAACGCCCTAGCAGCTAAGAGGCGTGTCACAACTCTGGCGTGGTTAGGAAACTTGCCATGGCAGTGCTACATGCGTCACGCTTCGGTGGCAAACAAGAAGAGAAGGACCGAAATTTACGCTCCCAGAGAAATATGAGGTAACATTGACTTCAGTTTTACTGCTCAGGCTGGAGAACACACACAGCAGCTCGTCATGAGCGCTAGTGGGCTTATGCGGGTACCCGTTTAAGCTTAACCACGGTGAACCGACAAAGAAATTGACACAGTGATACGACTGATAAGGGCCGTATAAACAAAGGAAAGAGCGGCAGAAAGACTTCGTGCCGAGATCTCTTTACTTGCTATTACGTAATGTTGCAGTTCATATTGTTAGAGTATGAGAGCTCTGTGGCTGGTTGCGGGGTGCCTTAAAGTCTACATCTGTCATCAAGTGAAATCTTGCAGACTTAAGTTAGTCTTTGTGAATGTTCCGTCATCAAAAAAGCATTGCGTTTGAATATCTATGCAGCCCTTCCTGGGTTCGCTTTCTGCTCCTGGTATTTTCTACATATACCTACTGAGCGTTCGAATATATTATATTTTGTTCAATTGTTCCAAATGCAGTCGCATCAAGTGCATCCGATAAACTGCAATATTCTGCCATGATGTAACTCTACTTTATGTCATAGTTTTGAAATTATATGAGACCGACAGACAATGAAGCCAAATAAGCGACAGTGGAAAGACTGAAATGAAAAGATAACTGCCGTTAGGGGTATCGAACTTTAGATGCGGCTTCTGGCAGCATTAGCCAGTGTCATAAGCGTGCGCACAGGGAAGGTAGGGGGGGGGGGTTCTAAAGGAGGCGCCATGTCTGCCTCATACCTTTACGCGTAGCACCACTTTCGTCATTGTGTGCAGTTCAGGGTTATGGCGACGCAGATTTTTGGTGATAAGGGCGGCCGAGGACTCCTGATATTGCATTCAAAGAACTGTTGATTTCCCACATTCCCCCCTAAAAAACACGGGACCAAAGGCAGGCCATTGTGAGACGCACGTCATCGCCTAATTTTCATTTTTGCATCCATTGCGCAGCTTTTTTTCTCTAGGACTCAACCAACAGGGGTGAAGGGGGTGGGGGGTCTGACTTGAAAAGTGACCCCCCCCCCCCAGACGAACCCAGCGCACGTCTATGGCCAACGCAACATACAAGTCCAAGACAGAGCGACAGTTATCGTTATTTGAGAGCAGATCACGTGGGTTCGCGACAAATACGGCCACACTGTGTTCTGGTGTGCAGCTTTCACATTCCCCTGTCACGATCTTTCCAAAGTGCGGACATCTTCAGGAACACCCCTAGAAAAAGAGGAATCCTGGAGAGACGGCCGAGACTCGAGGACATCAACCGAGATCGCTTGCATGTTCACAAAAAATGCAGTCCGGTTCGTTGCTGAAATAGCGCAACACTTTATTCTTTTCTTTTCTGGCTTTCGTTACTTGCATTCAGAGGTAGAAGGAAGTTCTGCGCGTGACAGGGACGGGGCGTGACGGCATCGCGGCGTGCATCTGCTCACAGTCGCACGAAGTGTCTGATGTGCGCCTCAGACGCAGCTCCACTAAATTTTCCTTTTCTTGTGGAGTTGAAAGTTTGTTCCACGCCGTTTGTATTACGCAACAATCGCACTGTTTTTTAACTAAAAAACATGGGTGATCCCTCCGTCAGAGGAATCGGTATAACACAAAATCAATACGTGTCTTCGCATAAGTATTTGAATGTTTATCATATATTGATACACGAGAGCTAGCGCAGTGTCTATTGTTGTTTGGCACCTACAACACCGATTCATGTGGACTCACCCACGTTGAAGCCTCGTGGCACATCTCCATCCCGACGACTAACATCCATGAACATGAATAAACCTTTGTAGTAGCTGTAGTAGTCAACATACACCTGGACACAGCACATGGTGAATCCCGCGCAAAGATGGCTTCAACATGCACATAATAAACTCTAATTCGACATGAACTCTTTGAAAGCGTCCTCATTTGAGGAGAGAAACGGCAGTGCGTGCGCTCCCTCGGTGTCAGTGCACTCGAAGCTGTGGGTGGTGGAGAAACATCATTAGTCCATTTGTAAGCGGCTCTACGCTGGCGAGGAGGCGTCACACGCTGACGCGAAAGGCGAATCACGTAACTGCGTCGTCACCGAATCGAATCACCGTGGACGCAGCATTTCACCGACCATAGAGTTTTCGACAATATTACAGCGAAAGCCTCCGTCGCGCCGAGACTATCGAAACACTCGCAGTCGTGCTCGTTGGTGTCATGATGCATTACTCGTGGCCTCCGTGATTGTCTCCGGCAACGCGCCGTTGCTAGTGTTGCTCGGGCCGTTCCATTCGCACGGGGAGAGCGTAATCAGAGAAAGCGGTGTGACAGCCTTTGAAGAGTGTTGGTTATTGGACGTTGAGCTTCTTTACTAAGCTTTGGATAAGGCCACCATCCCCCGGAATGTTGAAGAGTTAACAGAAAGGTCACACGACGGCCGGGCTATAAACGCGACGTGGAACGCGGCGCGCGTCTAACCGTGATTTCCCAAGGTTCGAGCTGGGAACGCGGTGTGACTGGTGTGACAGCCAGGCTAGAGTGTACTAAAACCGTTAAGCCAGGCGAGCGTTGCAAAGCTATTTTGCAAAATGGATGGATGTTATGAGCGAGGCTTGGGCTAACGCCGCCACCTCGTGGTGTAAAGAGTTCACAAAATTACACTTCTTTTAGAAACGTGCCGAATGGGACGGCCGCTGCAACGGTATGCATCGCAACGGTGCAACGGCGGGTTGCCGAAGCTAATTGCGGATGTCATGCATTATTTCCCTCTACCGCTCCCAGACGGCGACCACCCCGCAAACCAAGAGCACCGTGAGAGGAAAAGAGAAAAGTGTGAGAGATAAAAGGCGCGTTCGTAAAGCCTCCTGCGTGTGTGGCCGTGGCAAAGTAGCTCGAGCGTAAGACCACGATACAGAAAGAGAGCTGTGAAGGAAGGCGCCAAAGGCAACCACGAGATTAGATTGGATTAAGGTAATTAATTTAACGGCGCCGTGTCAGGTTCTTGCCTACTTTCCTACTAGTTGTCAGCCCGCACACGGTGGTATGTTGCTTCTCCTACCTGCTGCGTGTTTCTCCGTCAAGGCGAAATAGAGCAAGACTGATGACTTGGCTGCCAACACGCAAAGCCGATGTTATCATATTTGTGTGTGTGTGTGTGTGTGTGTGTGTGTGTGTGTGTGTGTGTGTGTGTGTGTGTGTGTGTGTGTGTGTGTGTGTGTGTGTGTGTGTGTGTGTGTGTGTGTGTGTGTGTGTGTGTGTGTGTGTGTGTGTGTGTGTGTGTGATGTAATAATTGCTGAAGTTTTACGTCTCAGACAGCGTCTCTCATATGATTATGAGAGACGCTTAGTAGAGGGCTTCGGAAATTTCGACCACCAGGTGTTCCTCAACGTGCACATAAATCTAAGCGCACGGGTGTCCTTTTGCAGTCAGCCCTCATTGTACTAATTGGCGCTTCTGTGGCTGGTAATCGAACCCGCATCCTAGAACTTAGCAGTGCGACACCTTACGTGCTATGCTACCATGGCGGGTCAGCTCTTTTGATGCGTGCATGAAATTTGGTCGATATTGTTTCCCTGCATCTCAAACGGAATTGTAACCACGTTTTCTCTTTCTTGCCGTTTTCATGCCTGCATTTCTGAACTTATGAAGTTTCTTCTTATCGCATGTTATTATCTTCATTACAACTGCGTAAAAAGAGTAGGCGCCGAGGCGGCTACTCTCTTTATGAGGTGATGATCAGCGAGTTTGATGTTCAGAGGTGGGTAGTGGGACTTGTCCAATTTCTGTGTCACGTATACATGCGCTAGGGGTTTTCTGCCTTCGGACATCCGTATTGCCTGGGTATATGTGCAGCTTTGCCGTAAAATACAAACAAGGTATCACGTCCAGAATTAGGTCCCACCTGAATAACTTTTCCATACTGTTCGACAACCAAACCGTGCTAAAAAACAGGCAAAAGGAAGGATACACTTCGTTCCCCTCTTCACTGGTTTGCCTGGTCGCTCGAAAAAGAACAGTTCGGCTGCCTTAACAAGATTTTACTCAAGATACGTTGTAACCTCATGCAGTGTGCTACCGATTTACTGTGCGAAGAGAGAAGGGCAAAAAAGAAATTGTCGTTTAGGTCATTAGGCGATGGAAACAGGAGAAAACACTTCGGCTGGTGCCGGGGAACACGTATTTTACGATCAGCGTCATTTAACCTTTCGCCCCCATGTTATCAGCGACGGAGACACTGTTAAGAGCTTTCTCGTGATTTAGGAGATCGCTTGCCGACATGTCGCGTCGTGAGTCCCGCCGTGTTCAAGTTCCTTTTCAGGCCATTTGTTAGGGGTACAGTGGGCGTCAAAAGTTTATAAACCACTAGGTCTGAGAGCACTTGTAATTTCCCAGCAATTTGTGACTTCGATTGAACCGCACAGTGCATGCTGTTACCGCTGTTTTAGAACAGGCCGGCAATCTAAATTCCAGGCTGCCTTCTGAAGCAGCGGTAATATTTAGCTTTTCTTGTGCCTCGTGGTCATTAAAATTTTGAAGCTGAGTGTACATGAAAAGCCTGAAGTTTTAATCTTGTGGCACCATGCTTGCTTTAAAACGAGAGCTTTGTTTACTCTCTCAATATATCGCTCCGCTACGGAAGAAACAAATGCGAAATGACTAAAAATACGATGCTGTGGGAAGCAAGCGTAGTGCATGTCAGTCGACTTCGGCGGATGGGCCGTAGAGTTGATGCTTACGACCATTCACATTTTTCATTTCGGAGTTAGTTTATTGCATTATTATTTTTATAGAAATAAGTCTTACGTTATACAGACGGACGAGATTTCGACGCGAGCACGAGCATTTGTACCTCGTATCAGCTCCCTTAAGTGCGGCATTGGGTAGCCATGTAAATGCATAAACATTTGGAAATGAAATTTAAGCGCAATATTCACTTCTTGACGGAGCAACTGCGAACTTTGCTCATACGGTCGTGGTCGCGCGCGCTATATCGACACACATCAGGAGACGGCTCGTAAACTTGCTGTGCTCTCAACGCTTACTTCGCATTTAGAGGACTGACAGCACAAAAACCGTTTCATTGCCTAGAGCGGAAGCATTCCCCTAAACCAGCGTTTTGTAGAGTTACGCGAGATTGGATCAAAAAGAGTCAGCTGCTAGCCTTACTTCGTATAACATTCCAAATTGTTTATGCGTCATTGATTGTTTCATCCTTGCATCAAGACTGCGATTTTTTTAAATGCGAAGCATTTCTTAGCGAACCCTAGGCACTTTGAGCGTTTCTATCTATCTATCTATCTATCTATCTATCTATCTATCTATCTATCTATCTATCTATCTATCTATCTATCTATCTATCTATCTATCTATCTATCTATCTATCTATCTATCTATCTATCTATCTATCTATCTATCTATCTATCTATCTATCTATCTATCTATCTAGCCGCCTACGTCTGGATGCTCCCGTGATCGCTTCCTTAACTTGCTGAAGACCAAAATTGGCATGGGAGAGTAAGAAGGTTTGACGAATATCACTGTCCGGTCATGACATGAAAAATTGGCCGCGTATCTGCGTGCTTCGCTGCAAATGTCGTCTAAAGACGATAGAAGAGGCGCTACGTGAGATATGGACGCCATCTGACAATACGTCGGGAAACATGAGTGCTGTGTTGCGGGCTGGTAGTCCCGGCGCAGCGGCAGGCGAAGACCGGCGGTGACCAACGCGACCGGTGGGGACGCCGGCCAGCCCGAACACGCTGTTTGGTGCGATGCGCCGAAGGAGAAGAAACGACCGCACTCAACGAGTACTCTCCACAAGCTCTCTTACTTACACGTCGCCTGGGTAAAACAGCAATGCCAGAGCGGCGCCCCCTGTCATTCATACAATGCAATACTGAACCGAAACACAACAGGAGCTTGTGCAGAGGGCACGGAGGAAGACAAGTTTCAGCGCAGTCGCATTTTCAGCGCACCTTAAGAAACTAGGGTTGTAACATTGTAGGGCGAGTAGGGCCAGAAGGACCGTCACGACGAAAACCTGCCTCCTCAGTCGTATTCGCCTGGAACGTTGGTGTGACTTCGCGTTCCCTCCTCCGCTCCTGGCCTTTCTACAAAGCTACTGCCTAAGTACGAAGGCCCCTACCGCGTCCTACGTCAAGCATCCCCAGTTAACTATATGATTGAGCCTGTTCAATCATCTACGGACCGCCGTCGTCGCGGCCACGAGACTCTTCACGTCGATCGACTGAAGCCACATTATGACCCACCAGTTGTACCTGTTCCTTAGGTCGCCAGGATGGCTCCTTTTCCGCGGGGGAGTGATTTGTAACATGGTAGGGCGCAGACAAGAACGCCTGCGAAAGAAGAAGACGAAGACGGTTGTTGTTGGCGCTCGCGCTTGCTCGGCTTGGACCGCTGATCGCTTCAGCTGTGGCAATCTTTTAATAAACGCGTTACTGTCTCAACGTTAAACGCATACCATCAAGGTCTTTAAAATTGCGTATCTATGTATTTTCTATTAAAGGAACACACCACCTAATATTTACCTAATGATGTGACGCCTGAGATATGCGTAATATTTACTTTTTGATCGACAACGTTCACAAGTATGAACAGCCGTACCACTTCAATATGGGTGGGCGGTAAGCAAGTGGTTCAACTTTGGCCGGTTGGCTGAATCGGGTGACGTGCCGACAAACAGAAAGACAGACAGACAGAAAGACAGACCAAAATTTCTCCGTTTAAGTTCCCCAAGAAAGACTATCGTCTTTAATAACATGAAAATGCTGTCACGTACGTCTTCAAACCCTTTCCTCCAGACACGTGTGGCACATACCCGTATACCACGGGCCGTGGTTTACGGGTATGCGGCACAGGTGATTGACAGTTTATATCTACCTAGGAACGGCGAGCACAGACATCGGCCATTATATGCTACAGCATTAAGAAAAACCGACACGGGCAGCGTTGACCCGAAGAAAGCAAAGAATAAAAATTGGAATCCCAGCAGGCATCAAACCCAAGCATTCTGCGTGGCAGTCAGGTATTCTACCACAGAGCCACGCCAGGTCTAGAAACTCCTTGGAAGAAAGACCCTATGCAGGCGTAAGGTCGGTGCAACGTCAATTTGATTGTAGTGCTGCCTATCTAATTTTATAAAAAAGCAATAAACACTACATGTGTACTCCTATGATACATGCGTTGTGTCGGGTTGACGTCAAAAGTGGTTCCAGTGTCGGCTCCGCGTCATCGCACCATCGCATGCATTCTGTTTCGATAAGACAGATGTCTGTGCTCTAATGTGAGTGATCAAGCTACGTCAGACCATAAGTTACTGTTTAAACGTCAGTGTAGTCGGCGTGCATGGTAAGGCCACATTGTGCACGCAACTCCTCCATTTACAAAAAACACGTCGATCCACCTCGTAACACTTGGCTCAAGTCCAGAAAATGTTGTATAGAACTATTGACTGCCTGCTTCGCATGAAACCGATTCCCACAAGGCGTGGGATCTGCCGATTTTTCTTTTTTTTTTTTGTCTTGCTGACCGATGTGCGCGGCGAGTCAAAGACGGGATGAAGAAGTTGCGCGCATGTAAGCAAACGCGTTGCTATAACAATAAACGGTTCATCTTCACCAGAATGAATTAAAGTGGACGAAAAAGCACCATTTCCGCTCTGTGGGATTCGAACCAAAAGCCTTCGAATTACGCGTCCGATGATCTACCAATTGCGCTCCGACGGAGGGTGCTCCCTCGTGAACTTTGTTGGGTAATAATGTGTGTTTAATTCTGGGGAGTGCTAGCCGGCCCCAATCGTAGCCAAGGCGGCGTGTGTGTAACACTCTTTTCGCAAGGGGGCGTTATGCGACGCGTGATCTCTGCACGAGGTGGCAAGCTGGCCAATAAACTTTCGTATCCTACCTAAAGGCCTCATATTGAATTGAATGAACACATTACAAAGAAGCTCGGAAATGACCCAGCGATACACTGTTTTCAAATGCTTTCACAGGTGAAGTTGAACTTAAAAAGATTACATTGACGTTGTGTGACGTTCTTTATCCTGCATCTGTCCAGCTTTTTGCTCCTTTCTGACGGAAACATCCTTCGTTTATTTCATCCACTGCATGGCTGCGCCCATCTTGCTCGCTTTGAGATTATCTGTACAAAAACACAACATGCTCTTCTGTCGCGGTGTGGAAACGTGTTTCACCGACATTACGCCATGCCCCTCCCTAGGTGGAGTCAACGGTGTCAACTGCGCGTGACAGAGGCTTGGCCAAGCAGCAACGTCAGCGGCTTACACAGCTGGCGAACCGGTCTATTGTCAAGCAAGTTTTTAATTTTCTCGAACAAAGAAGGCCCGCGTTCTAGCTTATATGTGCGGCTTTTGTACATTTATATTGCGCGGAAAAGTAGGTGAACCCTCCTATGCAGTGGCTTACATACAAAAACAAAATATCTCAGAGGTTCTAAAAGGGGAGCCAGGTCTTCAGGCAGGTGCAACTCGCAATAGCTGGACCCTGCAGAGTAGTAGTTTGTTACTTCTTTCAAGCTGACGCGTGTCGACTGAAATATATATTGACGACAGACATAATGCAATATAGGAACACAGCTTTCCATTAGTGTGAGCAATCTTCGTTCCAACTGAGAAAGGGAAAAACACACCAAGAAGACCTCGCACTTTGTCGCGCAGGTAATATTCATGGTGGACTACCCGCCTGAAGCCTCGTAAGTCAGCGACGCTCGTGAATCTCCTCCTAAACAGCAGACGTCAACGAGAAAGAGAACGATTGCAGATACACCTGCCGCGATGGCCTAATGGTTACGGTGCTCGACTGCTTGCCCGAAGGTCGCGGGATCGAATGCCGGTCACGGCGCCCGCACTTCGACGGAGGGGAATTGCTACTTGTCCCGGTATGCTTAGATTTAAGTACACGTTAAAGAACCCGAGCTGGTTGAAATTTCAGGAATCTTCCCCTACGGTGTCCCTCACAATCATATCGTGGTTTTGGGACATAAAATCCACAGACTTTCGCCGTATTGTTAACGGCTGCAGATAACGCTGAAGGGCTGCTGGTTTTTATTATTGTAAAAATGTTTCGAAATACGGGCCATGCTTCAAAGCGAGCACCCACATACTAACGAACTAGGTATAGACAACTTGCACGGGACGTCATGAACGCCGCTTCTGACCGTATTGGTACTCCTATTGGCGGCTTTGATGAGAAACAAGTTGCTGTTAACCATCTTCAATGGGAGAACTTTGTAGCAGGAACACCTCTGTGCGTGAATAACAAGAGAACTTGCATGCGATGTTTTGAGAACGTTAATGTGACGTCACAAACTTGGCGTCCCCCCATGCTGGTGCTCCAACACGGTTGTTTCAGTGACGTCAATGCAAGATATATTCTTAACTGCAACGAAAGCTTGGCTGCACGTCGCAGGTGCACACAGTAACTAAACCCGCCACAGTGTGAAAGATGTTGGAGATAAAGCAAGGCAAGACAGGAATGCGAAGCCAAGAGCGAAGTTTTCTGTCCTGCGAGCGACTCTGCGTCGGGATTAGCGTCCAACAATCTTCTTTAGAAAAGCGTGCAGGCGTCAACTGAAGCATATCGCGAACGCAGCGAAAGACGGCGTTCTTACTTTTTTTTTTCTGATTCTCAAGCACGTCGCACGACACGCTTTGCGGCGACGAAGCTGCGACCGCGGATGGCTCTTGCATTCTCTCGAAATCCCCGGATTAAGAAAGCCCCGGTGCCGACGTTGACAAACACGACGTTGCACGGAGAGGTTTACGAAGAACGGCAAGGCATACCGCGCTCGCGAATGCGTGACGACGCAGGGGATGCTAATCCGTTGAGAACGGTGAGGAAATTAAGTGCGCACGCGAAGAAACTTCGCTTGGAGAAAAAGGAAATGTTCTGTTCGCAGTGAGACGAGTCGACCAGGCAGTTTGAGAGACTAAAGGTACGTTCGGATGGCCAGTGACGGTGGGGTTTAATTAAGAGTTGTCTGCATTGTATCCGCTCGGAGGATTACTTGAACCTTGCGATAGAGTTGAATGGAGTATATACGGGTGCTTTAAATTACTGGGAGAAGAAGATGAGGCTACAGAAGATGAGAAACGAAGGGAAGACTTGAAGGAAGAGAAACTCTGCCAAGTCTGCTATCGCACGCTGCGTGTGAACATACTTAAAGATTTATTGCAGCCCTATTTTATAAACATATATCAAGTCAAGTTTATTGCAAAAATTATGTGGGAGTTACGTCGCAGGAATGTCACTGCAGCTGTTCCCGGATTGTTGAAAAATAAAACTGCCAGTGGGATCTCCTGGTAGCTGTAATATTGTTAGGTAACAGTATGTAAACACCGCTGCGGATATTAAGCCCCTTGGGCCGCTCCACTGGTTAGTGGAGACCGTGACCTAATGATTGCAGCTAAAAGAAAAAGAAAAAAGAACAACGTCCTGTTTACGAGATTTTACAGATTTTTTAGCACCGCTCCAGAATTCACGATAAAGAGAAAGTAATGGTAATGACACTACGCTGTTGTGTCTCGACACTTGCCAGCTTTGGAATTTCCTAATTTTATTAGACGGCATTGGGCCGGAAGGCACTCATATTTACTGTAACGTTAAATGCGACTCAAACGCCTTAGTTAAAGAAACAGCTCTTCAGTTACGAATTAAAATATTCACAACTTTTTTTTTTATTTTATCCTTAAAAGAAAGAAGGTTCGGAACCTTGTTTCTTTTTCTTTACCAGACGATGATTTGATTCCTTCATAAATATAGTGCTCCCTAATGGTATTTTGCTGGAAGGGAACGAACGAGGCTGTTGTATTTATAAGATAAAACGCTCATCTGTAAGACGCAGTTAGCATTAAAAAAATTGGGGGACCCTTAAGCTTCGCCTTTAAGAGTTGAACGCGATAGCGAAATCCGGCCCCTAGTGCGCACTTCAACCACTAAGTGCATACTTATTAATGTGTATTGTTACACTCACACACGCACGCACGCGAATTTTACAGGCTTTCGATCTAAAGCAAGAGTCGCATGGCCCCCAAGATATACGCCGCGCGCCGGCCCTCTCGGATGCCATAAAAACTCAAGACATATTTCTCACAATGCCTCACAGATGGCAGCACATTATCTAGCGTTTGCTGCGTTGGCTTGATATGTTTTCCTCTAGATGGACATAGTTGTCCATTTTTAGAGCTGTTTGAAAGTTCGTGTGTGTATTTAGCGGCGATGGCTGCACTATCCCGGCGTTTTTCGACGTAGTTTGATGGCCTCGCGAATGCGCCTACCGTATGGGCTCGTTTTCGTCGTGACACCTGCTGAACAAAATGCGTTAAGGAGACTCCTTCTACTACATGGCATTTATGTAGTGTTTTTGTCCGAAGCAGCTGCAAGCAACATCGTGGCTTTGTGGTAAGACACCTGCTTGCCACGCGAACGGCCTGGGTTCGATCCTCATTGGGACCGAAGATTTTATCGTTTATTTTATTTGCTACTTTCTCGATTTTTCGCTCACGGATGATTTTTCGCTCACAACCAACGGTGCCGACGCCGACAGCGGAATTTCTGCGACACGAGCTCTCTAACGCTACCGCGTTAATATTCACTATTTAAAGGGAGCTTAAGCTCAAGCATGAGCCGCAGGCATACACTATAAAATTTACTGAAAAAAATGCAGTTCATTACTTACACCTCCACAGCGACATTATGCTTACCCATGCACTCCTCTATCTAAAGAATTTCCAGGTCTCCACTAGCAGGGAGAGAACGTGCACAAACAAAAGACGTTGTATTTTAAAGTACGTAGAGCCGCACGTATTTGTGCGCGGGGATGTCGCATGTCCAATCTGCGCATACGTAATTCGTTTGACCCCTCTCTGAGACGCGAAGTTTTAGGTGCCGGAGCTGAAGCAAGGGGTTTAGAAGAGGTTCTAAAACCAGCGGCTCGCTAAACTGCGACCGGGGAAAAGCGAGGCGATTATTAATGAGCACGGAAGCCGCACAGCCTGCATGACGAATTGGCCTGTACGGAACGAAAGATGGTGGTAACGACCTGGTGCCTGCGCACTCATCACTCATTACCTCCACTTCGTGGCCGATAGTTACGGGGACGACCATCCGCTTAGCCTTAGACGTACGCTACAGAGTTTATTATTCTGCCCGCGCTACTCTAGTATGAATAAATTATGGTCGGTAAGACTGCCTACACACGCACACCGGCAACTCGCACGTAGAAACTTTTCCTAGTCCTTTAGTGGGAGGACTCTAACGAGCGCACGATTTCAGTGTGTGCCTTTGTGTGCATGTACAAGGAGAATGGATAGAGGGGCCAGTTTCTTTGCTCAACGCTACCTAATGAAGCCAACCGGCAATGAAACCAAGGAAAGTATCGGGGACATTTTTTTGTAATTTTTAACTGTGGTGTAGTACTTGTGACGCAAGCGGAAATTAACAAAAGTGCATGAAGAAACAACTCGTCGTGGTCGAGATTTCACCGACAACCTCCCAATTACGCGTCCGATGCTCTAGCAATTGAGCTATGGCGGCGGTTGTTCCTCCGTCCACGTTACTGGGTATTTATGTGAGCGTAATCCTGGGAGTGTTAGTCAGCGCCGTTCGTAGCCCTTGCGGGGTGTGTGGATCTCTCTCTCTCTCTCTCTTTGAAATTGTTGTGAACGACTATGTGATTGTATTTTCTTCCATTTTCTTACCTGCGCATATGCTTACCTTTTCAACACTTCTGCCTTTTCTTACCCCTGTCAAAAATAGAGTGACAGCGTAGTGCTTTTCTTCTGGTCAGCCCGAACTTCCCTTATGCCCCATATTTCTCTCGCTAATCTTAACCTATAGGTATACACCCGCACCGTATGAGGGAAGTACTTGTAGAGAGATTTAGAGATGCCGGGAAAACATCGCGTTTCTTTTATTGAGTAGATATGTCCCTCGACCACTGTTGCTGCTACTTGCAAGGATTTCCTCACTTCGAAAGAGTCCCTATGAACACTGCGAGGTCTCTGGGCACCCCTTGTCTCTGTGCCTTCAGTTACTTTACCGCGTGACATTTGTGATGCCCGCAGTCTGTTCCGCTTCATATCACGCTTTTGTGTTACTATACATTCACGGAAACCAGATGTCAAACATTAATAAGCCTTCAGCATTAAAAAGACAAAAGATCAGTATCATGTCTTTGTGTTTTGCGAGCTTTCTGCTCCAGGATGAATCTAGTAAGGAGGGGAAAAAGGGCAATGTTTTAAAATTCGAGACAAAGCCTATATGAGCCTCTCACAGAACATCCTCTCACAGACACGGAGGCGTCTATTTGCATTTATCTTTTTCTTCAAACCTGAGAACAGGCTCCACAGAGCGTTCTTAAGCCACCATTCCCAGTAAGTGTCGCTTTCTTTATTCCGCTTAATACGTACGCGTGTGACCCTGGACTGCTCTCCACTATGCGGATAATGCAAATTACGGGTCGCTCCATAGTCCCAGCGTCCGCGTGCACCTTCGTCACACGGAGTCAGAAATAAGGTGGTGCCAGTCGAGCAGCGAGAAAGTGCCTTGTCGCTCTTTCAACATCTGCCATATTGCTTTTCTGCCGTCGTTGTTCAGACTGTTATGTATACACGCGCGCCATCGCAGTTTTCGTTCATGCCACTTGTATTTCATGTTCTTTTAACAGCGCTTCGTATGTCCCTCCAGGTTTTTCTGAGTATAAATAAGGAATTAGGTTGAGTGGCTGGCGAACCATCAAAACGCTGCAGGTCCACTCGCAAATAGTGCCATGATTTTTAGCCAGCGTCTCTCTTCTTCCTCATTTTCTCTACTTCTATGCTTTCCTTTGTCGCTGGTCTCGACTGGAAGAATGCCATAAAAGTGGTTCGGCGCTGCCCACTCATGGATTGCTGGATTAATGTGGTAGTTACATCACCGACAATAATCCTTGCAGACAGACACTGCATTCTCTTATCAACATTATTGCTCGGATTTCTCCCGCGAAATTTTTGTGAGCAGGAGCCGGGAACATCGGCAACCCGCATGGAAGGTAAAAGGGTTCTAGGAAACACAGAAATGCGAACGAAAAAAAAAAGAGTATTCAGGGAGCGTAGTCTGACAATAGAAGATAAATTCCATCGCAAGAGAAACGTGTGGGGGAGAATTAAACTGGGAGAACGTACCATGTGCTGTTGTTGACTGATGTTGTCAAATTAGTATTATATTCTCTTTTTTTTTTAATGCTTCAGCTTTTCTATATCGACTCAATGAAAGAACCGTGTGTCCATCCGTCCTTCCCGTAAGACGGTCATCGCTATAAAAAAATAAAGGTATAAAGCAAAATAAATTTTCGTGGCGGGGCTGATTTTCAGCCCAGGAGCCATCTTAACCAACAAGGCCACACATCCACGCTTGCAGAATGAGAATAGCGAGTTGTCCGTACAAAATGTCAGCTAACGTAGCCATTTGAAAGGCGGTCATTCCCATTTCTCTTACGTGGGTGATTTCTTAAGGCGATTTGACCTCAGAATTTAAACAACATATCGATACCGGTTTGCAGAATGACTAAAATGTGGACACTGTTTCTGAAATATAGAGTTTTTGTTTGGCGGTTACGTTTCAGCACATGGTGACCTCATGAGATGCATCCTGCACGATCAAAATGCATGAGACCAGGTATATCTGCGTAGCTCATGAGCATACTTATTAAAAAACTAAAAAAAAATGCGGGACAAAGGCAGTACGCGGGCCGGGCCACTAACGATAGGTCCGCGGGCCGCGTTTTTATATCTGAAGCATGTGAATGCGTGGTAATGGTGGTTCAATACTAATGTAAGCAATAAATTTTTCTGAAGGCTTCGTTAGATTTCGTGGTCGTGGAATAAAAGCCTTCTGCAGGGCAAGATGCAAAGCAGTCATTGAGCATTGTACACATCAGGAAAGCTGCGACATCGCGAAAATTCGACGCCAGAGATGCGTTTCGGTGCTGGCGGAATGCGCCTTCCAAGGGGCCGCTCAAGACACATGAAAGACGACGACGCCATGCCGATAATACCCGAAAACAGCGCTCTAGAGAAAATAAAGGTTACATCCATTCATTTTGCTCGGTCTTTCCCTAGAGCGACTAGTGCCTGGTGACGCGATACCGGCGCTCCTTTTAGTTTTCGTCTTTTACTGATGCGAATGCCGCAAAAACGAAGTGGACTTGAAGCTCGGGAGCTCACGGGACACTTTCGGTACGTCACAATGCGACCTTGAAAGTCCATTCTTGCACATTACTTAGACAACCCCCAAAGGAGATTTATGCGTGAATTTTTACTCAGGCTGCTTATCATTTGTAGCAAACCATGTCATTATAAGTATTAAAACACTTCAATAACCCGGATTAACGAGTGTATTTACACACGTTTGCAGAAGTTGCTTTAAAGCATATGACGGAAACAAAAAGTGTTTTGTCATAAGCTGCCTCTTTTGTTATTGCCTGTGCTACTAAACAGATATGAGGACGAAGGCTGCAGAGCAACCAGAGCAAGCACGCAGCTTTTACAGTATAACGCCTTTGTAGCAGTGCATATACAGTGGACGCCTTAGTACCAGTGTACGAATATGCTTCAGAATCTGAAGTTCGGCTACCTAGCGGTAGTTCGTCTGACATATGTGGAGGGCTTACTGCCCTCCCATATATAGTACACTGCAAACGGGTTTGAGCCTTTTAGGGAGTTTTGGGCTCGTTGCGCAGCGTGCATCCTAAAGGTACTACGCAAAACCCCCTTCGAAAGGAGGTTCAAAAGGAGGGAGTGATTAGACGGAACCAAGGAGGTAAATTTGTGTTTTTATTGAACTCATTTTGAGGGCTTGAACGAAGCGCATTGGAAGCTTTTCTGGTTCTTTTGAGAGCTTTTAAAGCCTCCTTTTGGAGGTAAAGTTGGTGTTTTTATGTAACCCATTTTGGGGGCTTGAACAGAGCGCATTGAGAGTTTTTCTGCTTCTTTTGAGAGCTGTTAAAGCCTCCTTTTATACGAGGCCCTAGAGCGGTCGCGAAATGAAAAAAAAAAAATCACAGCATATCCACGGAGTGAATGATGATGAGTGGGCGAAGCTGCGGAGGTTCATCGGTAAACCGTGAATCTTCCGTGAATTCTGCCCAGTACATCATCACCGACGTGATATCGGGCGCGTTTATACTAAAGGTTAGATGAGTTATGACGACTTACAGCTCACTTTAATTTTACATGTACGCTGTGAATTTTCATTGTTTAGAAAACCATTGCTTTCGAAAAATCTGGCGTCTTTCGTTAAGCAGCTGGCGTCTTTTCGTTTTGCTTTAGAAACATCTGGCATTCTTTCGTTTTGCTTTTACAAAACATCTGGCGTCTTTCGTTGGTTTCTTTCATCAATCAACGGCGTTTTGAACAAAATTTTTATTGTTTAATCACGCACAGGAGAAATCTCACCAGGCACTACCTTGGAGGTGAACAATGGCTGCTAATGGGAATGAGAGACAGAAGAAATCGGCTTTTAGCTAACACTTACACTTCTACTAACGTTTCCTACTGGAACATGCCAATGGTTGCTAATGGGGAATGAGAGACAGAAGAATTCGGTTTTTAGTTAACGCGCACGCTGCGACTTTTTTATTGTTCAACAACGCACAGGAAAAATCTCCCACCGGCACCACCTTGGAGGTCAAAGCGTAAGACTTGTTACGGACTAGGACTACTACTACTGCTACTACTACGACGACGACGACGACTACGAGGGACGAACGGGTCCGCCTTAAGGAGCTTCGCCCCTAAAAAGTATATTCTAGGCACTATATTACGTTTACCGGCCAATTTCCGCTACTATTCGTCACTAGGACATAATAGAAAATGGACATCAAAGAATTTATGCACAACCGTGACATTTCCATACAAGTACGCACGACACAGGAATCGAACTCGCGACCACACGCACTTAAAGCAAGCACTATAACCATTACACCACAGCGCCACCACTTGCAAGCTTGCTTTTTTCGTGGGCTTATATATGTACCAATGTATGTACAAAGCGGCTGGTAACCCGTAGGCACAACTTCGAACTTCTCTTCTTGTACCATTGGCGTGTGTTTGCTCTTGCGGAAGGTCAATACATAATTTGTGGGGCGTCATGCAGGCCGAGCCGATCGACGTAAACACCCTGGGCTCCGAATTCTCCGGTTCACCGTGTCGTGCCGCTATAAAAATTATAAACGTGTGCCCTCTTCGCTCGCGCTAAATTCGTGAATACCAGCGTCACAAAGGTATCTTGAGATGAGCGAACGTATGTGCATTCCATGAGCGTATGCTGTGGAGCAATTTTCGTTATTTCTGCAGCCGCGAACTGCGCGCGTCCAGATGCGGCAGCGTGTTATGAGCGGTTCGTAGGCCGCCTACGTTCTCATATGAAAGTTACACACGCAGATGCCCGACTTAGAAGAACATTGTAACGCGCCTACATTAAGTGCATTTAATGCGCGCGTACTGCCGCGAGCTGCACGCAGGGGCAGCAGCGCGCTCTGAGCAGCTGAACAAAAATCTGTTTCCGCAATTAGCGCTTATTCGCAATGCACTCTTTAGCGCGGACCGCCTGCGTTCGCATATGAAAATTACACACGCAGAAAATTCCAGAGTTACAAGGACATTGTAACGCGCCTACATAAAGTGCGTTGAATGCGCGCGTACAGCCGCGAGCTGCACGCAGCTAGGGGCAGCGCGCCTTCTGAGCAGCTGAACGCTTATCTATTTCCGCAATTATCGCTTATTCGCAATGCACGCTTTAGCACGGCATTCAGTGATTCTCTATAACGCATATTCAGTATTTATTTGCTTTCATACTCGGATACTACCTACATTTCTTACTAATTAGCTTTTATTGCTAAGCATCACGCCACAGCGTTAAAGCGAATGCCTAACGCGTGCCCCAATGTCAAGGACAACCTCCCCAGTTTGCTAGTGACAGGTCTCCCACAAAACAAAAAAGTTAATGTACTTGCACTTCTCTCTTGTGAACATCCATGTGTACTTGGCCCTCCCCTCAGACAGATGATGCAGTACCCATTAAAAAAAAGCATATACCCTCTTCCTCAATGGAACAGCTGTTCTTGAGAAAATATGGTTCTGTTGAATGACTTCACCACAGCAGCAGAGGTTGGCTTGTTTGCAATTCAGAATTTCACAATCGTAACACAGAAACACGAGGACTGTAGCAAATATGCAGAAAACTGGAAAAACTATTATATGTGCACTCCCTCGTCCACCTGCACACTACGTTAAACTTTATTTATACAACAGCAACCTTCAATTATGCTACTATTGATGAAAGATCACCCACTCTACGTTAGAACACAGTGATGACTTTCTGTCTAACTTTCTGTTGCCTATCTTCTACAACGTGTCATAATCTGTGAATCACCTGTGTCACGGTGACACGGGTCACCGTGTCATCTGTGAATCATGTGTTTGGTAATAAAACACAAGCAGTTAGATTGAGCAGGCAGTGTTTCAGCAATTTGTTTTGCAAGCACAAATTCATTTCTTCAATTTGCATGCACGACAAGTAGTCATACTTCAATTGATACAAGAACCAGTGGTTGCAACATTTTATTGGAATCAAAACAGCAGCAGTTCTCGTGTCAGTGTAAGGATATAGGTATATATTTCCATCGTCGTGCACAGAACCTACTCCCAAAACTGAACACGTGGAACAACATATACAGTACAGCCTAAGCACTATACATAATTCACAACAGTAAAGCAATACGAAAGTAGGGTGTAAAATCTCATCATGATGCGCACTAACGTGTGCACTTCACCGTGCCAGTATGTAAGTACAATAAAAAAAAATAAGCTACCCAAGGAAGGAACTTGGTGTCAGCCTACACACGAAGGCAACTAATTAGTACAATAAGGCTAGCATCACATTTGGGAAATATGAAACCGTGTAGACAGGCAGTTGTACAGTTTTTTATTGCATTAGTTTGCCCTATGGCATCAAAACATGTCGCACGTGATTTTGGAGTTGAGTTTCCTACAAAAAAGCCCGAAATAGACCTGTGGTGTTGACTGTAGGCCCACTTACCAAGGTGCATAAAAGCATTCAGCAATGCCCACAAAATTACAAGGTTGCCTTCATATGTTGCTGTACATATTTACTCACAGATACCTGGAAGCCATCGTAAATTTCTGGAAGTGTGCTTGGGAACTTGTCGGCATAATCACATGACTGCAACGTACCAATACTTCTAATATGCATAACAAGTACAGCCATGCTTCAATATTTTTTATGCCAGCTAGCGCCAGCTGTAACTCAAAAGTTCATCCTTAATTCCTCACTTGATGGCTTACGCATAATTACCACATTGAAAATAATCCAAGCACCATGGCTGCAACGTCAACTTGCAATTAGGCAATCACAGGCACTAAATAAAAAAATTCCTGTAAATAGTGACTGGTCGCTTTGCACATTGGATCCTAGGACTTGATATGCCATGAGGATGAATAAAAATTGACCACACATATATAGAGACTGTGAAACAGTCAGGAGTTCAGTTCATAGGTAAGGAAAACGTGAAAACGAAATCACAACACATAGCAACAAAGGGGACGGAACGACACACTACTAACAACTGAAGTTGAACATGTGCTTGGCTTTTTTAGTCATGTGTGTTTATATCTTTCTGTGGTTTTGATTACACTTCAGTTACTAGTAGCGCATTGTCCTGTCTGCCCCCTTCATTCCTCTATGGATGTGTGATTGTTTAGTCTTGTAATTTTTTCGTACTGTGTGCTTACATCTTTCTGTCGTTTAGATTAAACTTCAGTTGCTAGTAGCGCGTCATCCTGTCCCCTTCATTTCTCTGTGCTGTGATTTTTTTTGCACCCTCTTTAACTATGAATATACACCAACTCGCCCAACTGCCCCTGTTAAGACTTATGTTTGCTGAATAACACTGGGTCCACTCAGTGTCTTTTTAAACAATGCGAAATTTTCAAATGCGCACGATATCAGAAAGGTTGCACGCAGTATTGCGCATAACACTCTGCATCAATACCAGTATTGGCCTAAATGTGGTAAGATGTACGAGCTGTTCGACATAGTGTAAAGTGAGGCACATCAGGGTGTTCCCACAATCATGGGTGTCGGCAGGGGTTTGCACAGAGGGAACCTGCCGCCATCAAGACATACCAGCACTTGACCCCACCCAAGCTACACCAATGCTCTCCTGCTCACCAGGCCGACACGTTACGCCGCCTTGCACCCCCAAGACAAAATCCTGCCGACACTCATGCCCACAATACACTTGTCTTGAACAAAGAGGGGTGGGCAAGCAACACTTGCTGCTTTGCCAGAAGTGTATTCCTGAAAATTACACAAAAAAGAAGTCCACTAAGATTTCTGTATACATAAAAATTAATGTCTTACCGAAGATTCGCACTTGACTATCCTTATTGCAGACATTTTGTCAAAACACGAAATAAATACAAAATTGAGATGCTGCTAAGTATTTCCTTGTGAGCGTTTCATTTCGTGTGCACAGGGCGAAAAACAAGCGGATGTAAAAAAAATGCAAAACACCACCAGAAGTGTACTTTTGCCGTGTTTACCATTATGTGAGTAGTTTTTGATGTCAGTAAAGTTATCATTATAAGTACACTTTAAAAGGGTTGTGAATGTTAGCAAGGGCAACTTGGCACTGAACCATGGCGAAAATAAACAGCGCACTTCTAATGAGGATCAACTAAGGCCTGGGCACAATAACAGCGCTTTCACCTTGTCAAATTGTGTCAACAGTCATGATACTATGTATTGACCTTGAAAACTATGGCAACATAATGCAAAACAGCAAATTAACGAGAGGGAATAAACAAGATGATTCAACAATCTGGTTCAACAGACTCAACAGCTGACTTATGTCAATGCGATTAAATTAGCCTTGCACATCTCCTAATGGCTAAGAATATGCACCTATGACCTTGGCAAATTCCACTGTTGATACGTGACCAATGAAGTTGCATTCCTTCCATGCCGTTGAATGGCCGTTCCTTCTTTTCTGTTTTCACTGTTTTCTGATTTTCATTGTTTTCACTAGCGTAAATGTTTACCCTTTTTGATTTTGTCACTTTGCAGATGGCGTAGGTGTTTTGCCTTTGAATGTGCACGTTTATTCTGCTTTGTCTTTCCTGTTTCTTTTTGTATGCGTATATGTTTTGCATTTGAACGTGAACACGTTTCTGCTGCTCTGTCTCTTTTTTTGCTCTACTGGGCCTTGTGCACTTCTCAAGCTACCATTGTCGCTTTTCACTTGAGGCCCATTTCCTGTATTTTGCAGGAGTAAACATTTATCCATTCATTCAATACCATAAAACGCATGTGCTTCACAATACACACTGCACTTAGCAGATGTCTGTCACATGCTATGGCCGTCATTGTATAGCTTTAACATGATTTATTCGTTCTAGCTAAATGAATCCAAGCTAATGATGTTAATGTACCTTTATATGCCATTTCACTGTTCCTTGATGCATATGTATGAAGGTACAGTGCTTATGTACCTTAATTTGCTATTTCAGGAGACGGGCAGAGTGCGCAATGCAAAATTGTTGCCGAAAAGTCTTCACTTCCTGACAATCTGTGCTTCGGTGGGTTCTCACAGTTGCATGGCGGGAGAAAGATGTCCAGGGTAGTTGACTGCATCCAAGGTAGATGCTGCAAAATGAGAGCGCACGGTCTTGTCACATGTCAATGAGCGCAAATTGACACGATGATGAAGGATTAAAACAAACAAATGACGTTGGAGAAAAGAATAAATCGAAAACAATGTTGTCCTTTATCCACATTCCTTCATGTGACAATGTGATAACCGTGGCCTTTTGCTCTAATGTATATTCCCTGAAAGCATCATGCCTCATTCATGCTTTATCGCAGGCAAGAAAATTATATCGTGCAAACAACTTTATCAGGGCGCACTCCTGGGTCGATTGAGTGGTCGTATGAAGCATGAGTGATATTCACAGAAGTTCCAAAACATACATCACACATCATTGCTATCTGAGTTTAACGACTTAAATGCGAAGCACTTGTTAAACACTTCTACGACTTTGAACGGATCTATCTACCTATCTATCTAGCCGACTACGACTCATAGCTCGTGTGGTTGTTTCGTTAATGGGATGTATGCCAAAATTCGTGTGGCATGACACGACTGCATGAAGAACATGAATGATGGGTCTTAACTTGAAAATCATGCTATGCATTTCATTAACCACATGATTTACACGTCACTCCCTTGGTTCTCTTGCGACTGTTTCGTTGACTTGATATTTACCAAAATAGGTATGGCGTCACAAGAGTGTATGACGCACATAAACGACAGTTTCTAACGTGTAAATCATGACACGCTTGTCATGTATGGCGTTATTTTGACAACATGGTCTCGGGGGCCCTAGTGACCGTTTCGCCTGTTTCATATACACCAAAATTGGTATTGTGCAGTGTGACTGTACGTCCAACATAAATGACAGCTGGCAACATGAAAATAATGACATGCATGTCATGTACACACTCCACGCTCATGGTGCGCTCGCGGCTGGTTCGCTAGCTTGACATACACCTAAATTGATATAGCATGACATGATTGTGCGACGAACATAAATGACATATAGTAACATGAAAATAACGACATGTATGTCATTTACGGCATGGAGCCTGGTGCACTCGCGTCCGGTTCTCTAACTTGATATCATACCAAGATTGGTATAGCGTGACGTGACTGTATGACGTATACATAAATGACAGCTGGTAACATGGAAACAATGAATGACATGCGTGTAATGTACGGCATGGGTTACATGCCACGCTCATGGTGCGCTGGCGGGCATTTCGCAAGCTGGACATGCCGATTTTACTTTACTTTTTTTTGCATTTCATTGCACTTTACAAGCGATGCAATGTGCAGAAGGTCATCTACAGGTGCATATGTGACGATAAGGGCTCGCAAAGAGAGAGAACATCAGTATTACCATTTTTGTTCCTGACTGTGCCGAGCACGCAGGGTGCCCATCATCTGCTTGGTAATGCACAGTGGCACGCTCGCTTGAGTCGACAGGCCGTCGCGATTATCGCACTTGCAGCGCAGCATGTTGCACTGTCGTCAAACCACGCATATCACATCTAGCGGCGAGAACACAGTGAGGCTGCAGGCACAAAACGCGCACACACGACCGACACAGCTGATCACTTGAGAAGTGGCGTTCACAAGGCCTAGCCGGCCTAGCTACGACGATCGCGCCGCCGCGGGAATGACTCCCTCCTCGCGTTTCTTTCTTTTTTTTCTATGTTTTCTTTTCTTCGCGCGCGCATGCGGCGCGAACCTTTGTCCCATTTCACTTCGGTAGCGCCTCGTCTGGCTTGCTTTTGACCTGGCGGGGGCGGGCCGCAGTAGGCTGCAGCCGCCAAGGCCAAAGGGCTTCCTCGCTTCCTCTCCAGCCGTTCGGAGGGTCGCGTATATCTCTTTCTCTGGGCTATCTGTGCAAGGGATTTTTAGTGCGCTGAAGCATGCCGCCTCTTTCTTTTACTTCTTTCCCCCGCACAGCTGCATACATGCCCGCCAGCACTGAAGGCATTATGGAAAGCTTCGGAAAAAATAGAGAAAACATGCCAGAGGAAATGAGAGGGGAGTTTTTTGTTCTTGGAACTCCATTCGACGAATGGCGTCAGATAGTGAATTTACCTCCTTTCTTCTACATAATTTCTTAACGAAGTAAAATTGAGGACGCAGAACTTTATTACACCCACCTCATTACACCCTAAGGGAGTACTGTCCAGATGAAGGTAGTATTAAGGAGGATTGTAGCCCTTAAAACGCCCAATTCGGCTAGTTTGTGTTTGCAGTGTAGTGTTCACTCTATATCGTTCATTTTCAAAACACGTGTGCGTATGGGTATTAATCAACTTTTTATAGACAGCTGCATATACCTAACCCATTGTAGAAGTACTCCGAGTCGTTTACTTAGTTTTAAGGGGAAAGCCTTATATACCTCATCAAATGCGAAAATTGACCGGCCTCCCGCGTGGGCGTCTTCCGTCGGCGTAAACACGAGTGATGCAACAAATCATCATCGCGGGATGTAACCATATGACGTCACAGATCGCCAAAATTTGTGACATCACACGATGACGTCATCACGTGACATCGTACCTTGGTCAATGGTGGGCCGATCACGAGGTAGTGCAAAACCAGGCGAGGTGTCTCCGATCCTAGAGGCAATGCAAAACCACATTAGGTGCAGAAAGCTTTGGGAGGGCGGAGGGGCAGGAACAATACATCAACTGAGAAGAAAAGGAAGATGGCTTTTGCCTTCCTGTCGTCTTAGGCGAGTGCATAAGGGTCCCTGTGAGTTTTCAAAACACACATGCAGAGATGGAGAGAGAGAGAGAGAAACAGTGACAATAAAGTAAGGCTGCTTGCTTAGTGCGGGTGGAGCCCGTCGTCTAGGTCCCTAATGGCTATTGCGGCTCGCCGAGCCTGGTCAAGCAATGGTCGCCGATTGTCTTCCCATGTCCAGTTCGAATAGTCGCGGCTCGCACGACCAATTTACTACTCTGTCCGTAATTAGCGGAGAGACGGCGTCTGCCGGACGCTGTGTGCACTGGTTGATTAAGGATTCAGATGTCGGGGCGGAGTCGCACCACCGACACTTGACGTCATGTTTTTCGTTAGAGAAGACTTCACAAGATATTTCTCAAAACACACGATATTTATCAAAGTAGAATTGGTTGCAGGGTCATAGTAGAGCACAAAGTGCTCTAAATCGGCTTTTTTTTTTTCAGCTTTCTTTAAATCGAAGCTGTATATGTCTAAGGTTCCGTGTATTTTCCCTGCGCGTCCACAGAAACTCAGAGAAACAAAGAAATAATATAAATTTTCTTGGCGGGCCTAGACTTCAACGAGGGCCCGCACGCTCCGAAAGCGAGTGTGATAATTCGTAAAGCAATCAAGCAAGCCATCGGTGTTCCCGTGAGTGTAGCCAGAAATTTTTTTCGGAGGGGGGGGGGGGGTTCAACCGTACTTTATGCGTGTTCGTGCGTGCGTTTGTATGTGCGCGTGTATTATACACAAGCAAAACTGAAAAATATCGGGGCGGGGAGAATTTGAACCCCCCAACTCCCCCCCCCCCCCCTGGCTACGTCTCTGCGTGAGTCCCTTCATGGGCAGACTCATGAAGTTGGGCCTGCATAACTCACGGTGAACAAACTGATCAAGGATCATCCCTCCAGTAAGACGCTTCGCCTATCTCAAACGAAGGTCGGCACATAAGTCCTCAAGGAGGTCGTCTGGGAGGAGATGAGTATTTAGGCAGCGAACTCAACTAACAGACGACCGGCTCGAAGCCATCAAGCTAAAACCCCTCCCCCAAGACATAAGCCCAGCACACCACAGCTGCAGTCGGGAAGCCAGAGCAAAGACTTACAGTAGGCTGCTAGCTGGGGAGTAAGGTTGCCTTCACGGACGCCCCCAAAGACAGTGGTTCCAGTCGCTCTTTGATTTCGCTGCTCGATTTCCCTTCGAAAAACAAGAATCAAATCACTGACCGATATTGCTCTTTTTTAATTTTTAACGGACACACGATAATCACCTGCTTCCTCAAGCGGCAAAACTAAACCGCGAGCCCGATTCGACTGGACCTTTGCATGTGTCCCTCTAAGAGAGCGTACTCAACCTCGGTATATGTCTCATGCGATAGCGTCGCGCTCTCGCGGTGAGGCTAAGTACTTATCGGACCGCCCTCGTACTATACATACCTATGCTTGCTCTCTCTTCTTTTTTGTCTATTTCTTTCTGTCTTTCTATCTTTTTCTGCCTTCCTTCCCTTTCTTTCTCTCCGTACTCAATCTCTGGCTTTCCGTCTTCATCAATCGTTCTTCTTTTTCTTTCCCTTTAAATCTTTATCTCTCTCTGTACTCGGTCTCTGGCTCAGAGTTATTGCATCCCACGCCGAACCAATCGGCGCACGTGTTCTGGGAGAGAAGCAAAAGATGAAGAAGAGGACGCGTGCGTGTTCACGGTGATTATTGTTTTGTGGTGTCGCCACACGGCATAAAGAAAAGCTTAACACCTCCGCCGCAAAAAAAAAAAACCACATTCAAAAGTTCAGCAGAAGAGCTGGTAATTCCCCGGCCCTCACTGTACCGGGCAGGACCAAAGTGGTCTCAGACGCGCCAAAAGCGCACAGAAGCTTCCTGTCGGGCTGGGTGTCCAGGTTAGTTCTTCGGGCTCCCTGAGCATCGCTTAGTGGCGCTTCTGCTCTTGACACGCAGCGACATCTCTGGCATAAAAATACAAACTGGGTGCAAACAACGCGCGTTTTCCCTTCTCTCCAATGTGCGGCCGCTCGCTTCCGTGCACGTGCAGAGCTCTCGTGGTGCACTTGCGACGCCTCACAATGTACCGCTTGCAGTGCGGCTTCAAAAGGATTTTAAAGCTTGACTGACACTTCCGAAAAGCGAACTTGATAAAAGGAGAAAGGCACGTCGATCACGTTTACAGTGAAGAGCAGACGATCGACGACAACGACGCCCGACTCAAAGCGAAATACATTTCCCAAGTTGCGATTACACCGTGTAGGACGTATACCTCGAGGTAAGTCTCATTCTGTCATGTTGAAGATGAATAATGGTCCACATGCACTCCGAAATGAAGCCCTACACGCTGTCGACGTTCTGCAGTGTGGACAACGAGTCATATTATTGTTGTTTTGATATGGAATGCTTACAGTAGCAGCCGTGTACTTTCGTGAACAAACGTTTGCGGCGTGCGAAAAAAAAAAAAGAAATTATGCGGCCATGGCACTGTTTCCTGAGAAGGTTAGAGTCAAGTCCTCCATGCCGCTGGAGAATCACCCACCGATTAAGACGCGAGGCAGCTAGCTGAGCTTTAACCACTGTGAAGCAAGATGAACTGCTCGCCTTGTTTTTTCGGCTGTCGCGTCATGCTTGCACTCTCTTTTTATGAGGATGTCGACTTGACAGGCGTACAAAACCTGCTGCGCGAAAGCGGCTAGAAAATCTCACAAAGTCGGAAGGTGGTTACTTAAATGAAGTCGGAAGGTGGTTACTTAAGCATGTATTAAGTGCCAGTTATAATTAGCGGGTTACATATATATCACCCTAATAAAGTGACAAAACAAAGCATGTCTGCAGAACGATGTCAAAGCTTGCTGAAAATGTACAGACGTCCGTTCCGGCGTGATAAAGCAGCCTTCCCGACGCGTGAATTGCAGGCGCCGAACTTCTGACAATGCGCCGAGTTCAGTTGAATTCAACCAACCGCGCAACGCTAACGGTATAACGCGAATGAGAACGCTCAACCAGGGGGATGAAACTTCGCAGTTTTTCTGTCCCGTGACCGCAGCGATCCTAACGTTTGGGGGCTGTACTATACTGTCACGTGGTCGTGACGTCGACGAAGACAGCAGTCGGCGTTTGCAGGATGAAACTGTTTATTTGGCCGAACTTATGGCCGGAAAATGAGAACTAGAACTACAGCAATACACGCTGTACAATGATAGCGGCGAACAGGGCGTCGTCCGTCGATCAACTGACAAGCGGTCAAGTGCGTCGGTTTTTATACAGGTGCTATGGAACTTTCCAGCGATATCGCTGGTGGCGGCGTTATCTCTCGATAAAGCTGGAACATTCGCGTGCGGCGCGAAATCTTAACAAAACGATCTACTACAATCGAGAAGTCTCTCTAACACTGCTTCGCGGGCAGCGTCGAGCGTTGATAATCGCCCTTGCTGGTCAAACCCAAAAACATCAAAATAGGACAAGAAGTGGGCGTGGCATTGCCCCCCTCTGAAAAAGCATCGTCCCGATGCTTGCGAAAGAACAAAGAAGAGAAAAAAAAACACAAGTGCATACATAAATAAATTACAATAACAAAGGTAAAAGTAGAGTCCCCAGATTCGCTAACGTGCAAAAAACGGCTTAAGACGCACGACATGGACGACTTCAGGTCGTGCGCGGCGTCGCTGGGAGTTCGTAATGCCGTCCGGGATGACCTCGTAGTCAAGAGCCCCGAGACGTCGAAGAACCTTGTAGGGTCCGAAGTATCGCCGAAGGAGTTTTTCGCTAAGGCCACGTCGGCGTATCGGCGTCCAGACCCAGACGCGGTCGCCGGGCTGGTATTCCACGAAGCGTCGTCGCAGATTGTAGCGACGGCTATCGGTGTGCTGCTGGGTCTTGATGCGCAGGCGGGCGAGCTGTCGAGCTTCCTCGGCACGTTGTAAGTAAGCGGCGGCGTCGAGGTTGTCTTCGTCGGTGACATTCGGTAGCATGGCGTCCAGTGTCGTCGCCGGGCTCCTTCCGTAAACCAACTTGTACGGCGTCATCTGCGTCGTTTCTTGGACGGCCGTGTTGTAAGCGAAGGTCACGTACGGAAGGACGGCGTCCCACGTCTTGCGCTCAACGTCGACGTACATGGCCAGCATGTCGGCGATGGTCTTATTTAGACGCTCGGTGAGGCCATTGGTCTGCGGGTGGTAGGCGGCGGTGGCTCGGCTCGCTGTATTTTAAGATCGCCTGAGTTAGGTCCGCAGTAAAGGCGGTACCTCTGTCTGTGATGAGGACCTCTGGGGCGCCATGACGCAAGATGATGTTCTCCACGAAGAACTTGGCTACCTCGGCGGCACTGCCTTTGGGCAAGGCCTTTGTCTCGGCGTAGCGGGTGAGGTAGTCAGTTGCTACGACGATCCACTTGTTGCCGGAAGTCGACGTCGGGAACGGCCCCAGTAGGTCCATCCCGATTTGCTGGAACGGCCGGTGAGGTGGTTCGATTGGCTGCAGAAGTCCCGCTGGCCTAGTCGGCGGTGTCTTCCGTCGCTGGCAATCTCGGCAAGTCTTAACGTAGTGGGCGACATCGGCAGGAAGGCGTGGCCAGTAGTATTTTTCCTGTATCCTCGCTAGCGTGCGGGAAAAGCCGAGGTGGCCAGCCGTCGGGTCGTCGTGCAGGGCCTGCAGAACCTCTGGTCGCAGTGCCGAAGGTACAACGATGAGGTAGTCGGCCCGGGCCGGAGAGAAGTTCTTCTTTACGAGGACGTCGTTTTTCAAGAGAAATGACGTCAATCCCCTCCTGAATACTTTTGGAACAACGGCGGTCCTGCCCTTGAGGTATTCCACAAGGCCCCTGAGTTCCGGGTCGGCTTACTGTCGTTCAGCGAAGTCGTCGGCACTTATGGTTCCCAAGAAGCAGTCATCATCGTGGTCGTCCTGCGGCGGTGCGTCGACGGGGGCACGAGACAAGCAGTCGGCGTCGGAGTGTTTTCTTCCGGACTTGTAAACGACGGTAATGTCGAATTCTTGGAGTCTTAGGCTCCACCGTGCGAGGCGACCTGAAGGGTCCTTCAAGTTGGCTAGCCAACACAAGGCGTGGTGGTCGCTCACAACTTTGAAGGGCCGGCCGTAGATGTAGGGTCGAAACTTCGATGTAGCCCAGATGATGGCCAGACACTCCTTTTCTGTTGTGGAATATTTGATTTCTGCCTTTGATAGCGACCGGCTAGCATAACTGATGACCCTTTCCAATCCGTCGGTCTTCTGCACAAGGACGGCGCCGAGTCCTACGCTGCTTGCGTCGGTGTGGATTTCCGTATCGGCGTGCTCGTCGAAATGCGCAAGTATCGGAGGCGTCTGCAGGCGTCGTTTCAATTCTTGAAATGCCTGCGTTTCCCACCTGAATTCGACGTCGGCCTTCGTGAGTTGCGTCAGTGGCTCGGCGATGCGTGAAAATTCCTTGACGAAACGTCTGTAATAGGCGCACAAGCCGAGAAAACGGCGTACGGCCTTCTTGTCGGTGGGCGTCGGGAAGTCAGCGATGGCAGCTGTTTTCCGCGGGTCCGGGCGAACACCATCCTTGCTGATCACATGACCCAAGAACAAGAGCTCCTCGTACGCGAAGCGGCACTTTTCAGGCTTCAAAGTGAGTCCGGAGGTCTTGATTGCTTGAAGTACAGCTTCAAGGCGCCGAAGGTGTTCGTCGAAGTTTGAAGAAAACACTACGACGTCGTCCAAGTACACGAGGCACGTCTGCCACTTCAAGCCGGCCAGTACTGTATCCATAACCCGTTGAAAAGTCGCAGGTGCCGAGCAAAGACCAAAAGGCATGACCTTGAACTCAAACAGGCCGTCTGGCGTTATAAAGGCAGTCTTTTCTCGGTCTCTCTCGTCGACTTCTATTTGCCAGTAACCGGTCTTGAGGTCCATTGACGAAAAGTACTTTGCGTTGTGTAATCGATCCAGGGTGTCGTCTATCCGGGGAAGGGGATACACGTCCTTCTTCGCGACTTTGTTCAGGCGACGATAATCGACGCAAAAACGAAGAGTCCCATCCTTCTTCTTCACTAGCACCACGGGGGATGCCCACGGACTCTTCGACGGCTGGATGATGTCGTCGCATAGCATTTCGTCGACCTGTTTCTTCACGGCCTCCCGTTCCCGCGTCGAAACCCGGTAGGGACTCTGACGGAGTGGTCGAGCATTTTCTTCTGTTATAATGCGGTGCTTAGCAAGGGGCGTTTGTCGGACCCGCGATGACGACGAGAAACAGTCCTTGTATTGCAGGAGCAGGGTTTTGAGCTTATCGTGCTTGACCTTCGGAAGGCTCGGCTTGACGTCAAAATCCCGTTCGGGACCTCTATTCGTCGAAGCAGGTTCGACAGCATCGAAGAGGGCGAAAGCATCGCTGGCGGCTACACATTCGTCGATGTAGGCAACCGTCGTACCCATGTTGAGGTGCCTATATTCGCGGCTGAAGTTTGTCAGCAGTACCTTTGCTTTACCGTCATGCAGCTCGGTGATACTTCTTGCGACGCAAATTTGACGATTCAGGAGTAGTTGCTGATCGCCGTCGATTACGCATTCAAGGTTCGCAGGTTTTTCGGTGCAGACGGAAATAATGACGCTGGAGCGTGGCGGAACGGTCACCTGCTCTTCTATCACATTCAGTGCATGGTTCCCTGGCGTCGCGTGGGGCGGGAGCGCTTTGTCTGAGGTTAGTGTTATCGACTCAGACCTCAGGTCGATAACGGCGCCGTGGTCACTTAGGAAGTCCATTCCGAGTATCACATCCCTGGAGAAGTTTTGTAGGATTACAAAGCTCGCAGGATAAGTGCGGTTATTGATGGTGACTCTCGCCGTGCAGACACCAATCGGCGTTATCAGGTGGCCTCCAGCTGTCCGGATTTCTGGTCCACTCCAAGCGGTCTTTACTTTCTTCAGCTTGGTGGCGAATGGCCCACTGACGACGGAATAGTCGGCTCCGGTGTCGACGAGAGCTGTGACGCTGTGGTCGTCGATAAGAACATCGAGGTCGCTTGTTCGTCGTCTTGCGTTGCGGTTAGGTCGTGGCTTCGGATCACGGCTTCGTCGATTTGTCCCGCTGTTTCGACGTTGCGTCGTCAGGTTTTCTTCGGGCCGCGAAGTTTCGTCGTGAGGGCTCCGTCCGGTTTGCGTCGTGTTCTGAAGGTCTCGTCGCGTTGTCGTCGTCGGCGGCCGCGGAGGATCTTCGGCAGTTCGTCGTACAGCAACCGCACCTCCATCGGTTGCTGCCCTTAGTTTCCCGGATACGGGCTAGGCGACCGGCCCCGGTTTGGGCCAGTGTACTGCCGGCGGTGCGGTGACATGTAGCGGCCGGGCGACGGCGAGCGGGAAGGTCGTCGTTCTTCCCACTGTGTTCCGGTGAGGTAGTCGTCGATGTCGCGAGGCCGTTCGCCTGGCTGCGGGCGCGGCGCGTTGACGGCGAATCCACGTAGCCCCATCTGTCGATACTGGCATCGGCGGTATGTGTGGCCGGCTTCCCCGCAGTGATAGCAGAGCGGTCGGTTGTCAGGGGCACGCCAAACGTCGGTCTTTCGGGGGGCGCAGCGTTGTCCTGTCGGCGGGCGGTATGGCGTCGGTGGTGGTGGCGGCGGTGCCTGGCGGCGGAACTGCTGCGGCGGCGCGGCGTCTTGACGTGGGCGAGGAGGGGGGGCGTTGCGTCGGCCTGCAGCAGCATAGCTCATGGCTTCCGGCTGAGCCTGCGGTGCTTCGGGAATTCCAAGCGATTGCTGGACTTCCTCGCGGACAACGTCGGCGATTGAATCCACTTGATGCTGCGGCGAAGGTAACAGTTTGCGCAGCTCCTCCCGCACAATCGCTCTGATGGTGTCGCGCAGGTCATCAGACTGCACCGCCTGAACCTCCCCGTAGGTCGTCGTAGGAATGCGGCGGTTGTACTGCCTAGTGCGGATTTCTAGTGCCTTTTCGATTGTGGTGGCCTCCGAAAGGAATTCCGAGACCGTCTTCGGCGGGTTGCGCACAAGTCCGGTGAAGAGTTCTTCCTTCACTCCCCGCATCAGGAAGCGAACTTTCTTTTCTTCGGACATGGCTGGATCGGCATGGCGGAATAGGCGAGCCATTTCTTCGGTGTACAGTCCGACGTTCTCATTGGGGAGCTGTACACGGGTCTCGAGAAGGGTTTCAGCCCTTTCTTTCCGGATGACGCTCGTGAAGGTGTGGAGAAATCCGGTGCGGAAGAGGTCCCATGATGTTAGCGTGGACTCTCGATTCTCGAACCAGGTCCTTGCGCCATCTTCAAGGGCGAAGTAGACATGGCGTAGCTTCTCGTCGCAGTCCCAGTTGCTGAACGTGGAGACCCGGTCGTATGCCTCCAGCCAGCTTTCTGGATCCTCGCATGGTGATCCGCGGAATGTCGGCGGCTCCCTCGGTTGGTGCATGACGACCGTTGTAGGCGCCCCAGCGGTTGTCATTGTGGCTGTTGTCTTCGCTGTGATCCTGGTCTTGTCCGGTAGGGGTTCGTATTCGGGGGGTAGTCCTTTCTGCCGGCGGCTGGTTCGAGGCTCCGGGTTGCCCTTAGAGTCGTCTTCTTCGCGGCTTGGGCTTGGGTCAGCGCTCCGCGGTGGCGTCCGGATCATGAAGCAGCACCTCCACCAGATGTCACGTGGTCGTGACGTCGACGAAGACAGCAGTCGGCGTTTGCAGAATGAAACTGTTTATTTGGCCGAACTTGTGGCCGGGAAAATGAGAACTAGAACTACAGCAATACACGCTGTACAATGATAGCGGCGAACAGGGCGTCGTCCATCGATCAACTGACAAGCGGTCAAGTGCGTCGGTTTTTATACAGGTGCTATGGAACTTTCCAGCGATATCGCTGGTGGCGGCGTTATCTCTCGATAAAGCTGGAACATTCGCGTGCGGCGCGAAATCTTAACAAAACGATCTACTACAATCGAGAAGTCTCTCTAACACTGCTTCGCGGGCAGCGTCGAGCGTTGATAATCGCCCTTGCTGGTCAAACCCAAAAACATCAAAATAGGACAAGAAGTGGGCGTGGCAATACCTACGAACATAAATGAACGTTCTTGTTCTATTTTATATTTATTACCAGTTTACTTATTAACTCCGGTGTTTTTAATACGCAAGTGAACCTAAAGGTTGCAGTTCGGGATTGCGAAAATACGAGCGCCACCCGGAGTGGAAAAAGGAAACTGCGCCGTCCTATCTCTCACGGCGAAAAAGGGGCGTTTCTTGTCACGCGCCCGTGTATGCTGCGGCCTACGGTGTCCCAAAGGCCGCTTTTACCACTGTAAAGTTTGTTTCAGCGAAAGTGACAAAACCCTTGCAAGCTTCAGTGAAACAGACGCATGAATATATTCGCGCCGTTATCACAAACCGTGCTGTGCTGAGTGGTGTCGAAATTTTTCACGTTGCACCGGCATAAAATTTTTTCGGATCCGCGACGGACGAAAGGTACGATCTGCATGCTGCTTGTTTTGTTTTTCTACGCTTGCACGGCATATCAGGATACAGTTGCAGCAGTAGCTGTGGAGCATACACGTGCATGATTTATTTATTACATTCTGACTGTCTGCTTTTGTTTTTGTGTTGTGTTTTTACTGTATGAATGGTACACTTAGGCCATAAAAGATTCAAACAAGCTATGCTCTCTATTCTTGTCTAATTTATGTGTACACGTAAACAAAAACACAGTCTTACTTAGAATAAGTGTTGCAAAAACAGGTGGATGGGCAAACCTTCATGAATCAGAACGCAACGATTGTCGTTTTGATCAGGTGGCAGGTTGCGCAACAGGAAGACGGTCGCGCGTTCGCCATCTGAATGCCTTCCACTCGCTCAATTTGGCTTGCTGGTGCATCCCAATTGAATTTGGCGCTAAATCGCTCCCCCGCCACTCGGATCCTCAGTCCTCATCAAGATGGCGTCCCCCAGTGCGTGTCTGCAATGCACCGCAATGTTTTAGCACCGCCCCCAAACACCAGGTGTTCGTCTGGCGCTGCGAGCGAATATCACGTTCCGTGGATGGTATAGGAAGTTTCACTCCCCTGGCTCAACAACGACGGGTAGGTCTCACGAGCACGGGGAATCAAAACACAAAGTTGCTTCACCTACAACCGTAACTGGACTTTAACAATGCGAGAAGACAGCGAGTAATCATTACTGTAGTCGCTGCGTGAATGCGCCGTGTTACTTACCGATTCAGGTAGTCGAAACGAACGAAAGCGATGAACTCAGACAGCCAAAGTAGAAGGCGAGACAGCGCTGTCAGCTATCCACGCTTGCCGCCTTTATTTCTCGTGCGACATGCCCGGGAACCGATTCAGTTTAACACGTGAATCGCGTGCCTTGGTATTGTCTGCACTGTTGTGGCAGGCCACGACACCGCAATACTTCGGACCTCGCTGGCGCTTCCGCAGAGTCGCTTCTGCCAACGTGGAAATGCAGCTTCGCACAGCGAGCCTCTCGGTTCAGCGTGCCAAGCTATCGGCACGGCGCCGCAGTTCCCCGCGCCGACTGAGCAGCGCGCGCGCGGGCGTGTTCCCGCTGCCGACAAACAGGTTTAGTCGGCAGCACTTGCACCCAGTTGCGCCAGAGCTTCTCTCCAGAGCCGCAGCGCGGCGCTGTCGTCGTGCCGCAAACTTGAGCTTGGGTTCCCTATAACGTCTGAAAGTGGGAAAACATAGAATTAAACTGCGTTCCGGCCCACTTTTCACAGGAGGGCAACGAGTTGTTCCACCATCAGGCCCGAGCGCTGTCACACGGCTCCCGGGACATGGTGAAGGATTTGAGTACTAATTTATAGGAACTATCGAGTCCCTACTAAACACAATAATCACGAAGAAAAATAAAAAAGTCACAGTTTCGCCGCAAGGCCGAAGCAATGAATGCGATAGCAATAAACTAATGCTATATGAAGTGTGGCTCGCCAATGGATACTCCCAGTTCGAACAGCGCTCCTGTTGCAAAGGCGGCCGAAGCAGCGAAGGAAACTAGCGTGCTTCAAGTGTCGAGCTGTGACACTTGATAGTTCGCGCTCATCTTCTGTTTGTTCGTTTAGCGGCGTCCCTTGAGCTCGAGTGGCTTTCGTACGCTCCGTAACACGAGCGCGGACATCACGGTGAAAGCGTGAAACACCCCTCTTCCCCTCAGCACAAGAAAACCGCGCGAGCAGACAGCGGAAGGGCAACGTTCTCCCTGCGTAATTATAGGAAGAAGCGAGCGAGCTCGCCGACGACTTTTAAATGCGCCTGTCGCGCTCCTAACGCCATCTCGCTGGTAATGAAGAAACGCTTATAAGCGCAGCCGTCTCTGAGTCCGTACAGCGGTAAAGGGTGTGTATATAACGCTCGCCGTTACCTACGTGGAGGATCTGCGTTTCGTGGCGTAGTGGATAGCGCCACTTGCTGCGGAGGAAGAGGTTCCTGGTTCGATTCCGCGCTTCGGAAGCATTTATCTGAATTACTTTTCTTTGGGGATTATATATATATATATATATATATATATATATATATATATACTTACACGTATACGGTGCATGACGGCGGCGACGGTAAAATCCAGCCGAGACTGTCCATATAATTGCTATCGCAATACAAAAATGGGGAGGGGCGAAGCATGTAGGAAAGGGTGCTTCAGCTCCCCTAACGTCAAACCTGGGGAGGGGCGAAGCATGCGGTGGGTGCTCCTGTTTCCCATAGCAAAGTCGCTGCTAATGGGCAGTGAGAGACAGATGAAGAAGCAGAAGAAGAAGAAGAAGAACCGCTTGACCGAGGTAATTCGCCAGATTGTTTTGAGAGAGATTTCTTTGATGAGGCACTAGTGGTGCCAATCCCGAAACCGGGCATGTAGGGGGTGTTTCAGCTCCACTAAGGTCGTCGAAAATCTGCGTCGGAGTGCAGATTTTCCTAATGCGCTTCTTCTTCTCTACATGCCCGGTTCCAGTTTCCTACGGCATGTAGGGAAGGGTGTTTCAGTTCCACTAACGTCGTCGGCTATCTGTTTGGCTAACTGTTGCCTTCTTCATCTTTAGTGGACCGGTGCAACCGGTGGCGAGTAAAACACCATCACTTCACCGATATGCTTCAATAAGTGGCGTCTCAAACAGATGACTATACCGTAGAAATCCACGTTTGTGTCTCTGGTTTTAGATAAGAAACTTGAGCGCTTTGGTAAATTTCGTCGGGGATTCTGACACCGATGCGAAGCCAAAGTAATGTTTTAGGAACTAACGACGAACCTTTAACTCCTAATATGCATAGTATAGACCGGTAGCCAGTAGTGTAATTTATCCAATTCTTGTAGCGCATACCCGTTTATGATGGTCTTTGATTACGACATGACACGCTGACGTCACGACGACATGACGCGCCGACAAGCTGAGACCCTAAGGTGCTTCGCCTCTAAAAACTGGATGCGAACGTTGTTCATATCCGTTTGGCTAGCACCTTCATTGTTCGGAAAACAACGTTTCAGGGGCCGCCTTCCGAGCTATACAAACAAAGGTTCCGATAGAGGTCGTGTTTATGGACTAGATGCAGTAAAAACACTTGTGACACAAGAGTAGACTTAGGCAGATTTAATTGAAAATATCCTACGCATTAGACTGGGGACGAGCGACCGTGTAGAGGGCAATTAAGTTCTCGGGATCCCGAGGGAGCAAAGCCGGGCCGGCAGCGATGGCTCAAGACTGGATTTATTTCTCTCTCGAATGCCAGCCCGCGGTAGCGCATGAACGCCGTACCAGCGCTCGTGAGTAACGCGAGCGGCTCCATGGTGTGACTCCGATGCTCCTGCCGCTACAAGACCATGGGATGTCTGAAATGAAAAGATGGTTAGACTAGCGAGTTCTTGCTAGTGAGGGACACTGCACCATTAGGTTATGCATTTCATTTGATATTCGTTAGCAGGACGTTAGATGCCTTTAAAACGGGACTAGACAAGAACACCGAAATTGCCTTCTGGCTGAGCCCCATTGGAAACTAAGATTGGAATACGGTGAGTCCCTTTCAAATAGCTGCACTTTCATAACTTCGTGAGATGGGCAATTTCACTCACATCATAAAGTTGCAACGCAAACAGGAGTGAAAAGAAGCGAAGAGCAGAGCAAAAGAAACAAGTGAATTACAAAGAGAGCGAAGCAACCAAACGAAGCAGGTAAAAAAGGAAAATGACGCTGTAGTCGATAATATAGGAAGATACAAAAAAAGAAACAGAAAGAAGCGGTGAAAAACGATGTTCCACTGGCGCCGGATCGTATCGGAGCTGACACATCTCTGTGCTCGCTGGCGCCTTCCGAGATTCACAAATAAGATATGAGGATTCGCTGTCTCGTGTTTCCTGCGCGGCGTCTGCGCCATTTCACTCTCACGTTCGCTCGGTTGTCCGAAGCTCGAAAAAAAAGAGGGTTCACAGTAGCGTAACGCAAGCGCGCTTTTAGGCGAGCGTGCGAGAAACGGTCGGTATTAGGGAGACGTCGCGCGTCGCGCCGGCGCACACACGCACGAACGACCTGAACACGTGCGACCACAATCACGATGACGGGTTAGCGGCAAAGAGCCACCACCAGTGCTTTATGTGACCAAGGAAAACGAGGAGAAGCGGGGTTATCGCAGCTCCAGCTGTCATGGTTCATTCTGATATAACTAAAGATTTGTGGGGTAAGCTGAGAACGAGGAAAAAACGAGAGAAGACAGGATAGGGCGCCAAGATAGGACTATGCTAAAGCATTCTAGTATAATAGCTGGAGAGGGATAAGAAAGTAATGGATAAAGAACGGATGAGAGAGAACAGAACAGCGCGGAGATTAGCTGCGCTCTCTTTGATGCGGGAGTGTGGAATGATAGATAAAGGATCTGATTATTCGGGAGGGGTGACTCTTTTGGTGGATACGAACGAATCGGCTGGCGCTGGTTTCTGCGAAGAATGATTACAGATGGTCGTTGGCCACAGCCATTCGTCGCACTTCGCAATAAAGGAGGGATAAGTATGTTCTAAATAAAGGCTTATGTCCAGCGCAATGTCTTTGTTACACGCCTGACGCTCGATCTGGCAGGCTCTAGAGCAATGCGAGGAGGAGTCATTGAGTGAGTAGGAGCACCACAGAAATGTTAGCCTTGGTTTGGCTATTGTCGTAGTATTTTTGCTTCTTATCGCATCGGCTTGTCGATATCGAAGTATAGCGCGCGTACTGCCGTCTTAAAGCCCACATATGCAGTTTATTTGCGTTTTTCAGCCAGCCGCTGTTGTTTTTTTTTATTTCGGAAATGACTAGCATCCAGTATATGAAGCTCTAGCTAGAATCTCGGTTCAGACCTATGGAAGTATCTGTATAACGCATTTTATGACCGGGGCCGATTTTCCATGGCCTCTCCTGGAAGGTTTACCTCGGAAACCGTTATTTTCGTACATCTTCCTTTGGTCACTTTGTTCGTTAGTTTGGTAAAATTTGTTCGACTATGGAGTCGGCCGCCTTGCTACTACTGTGATATAAGAATGATCAGTGTCAGACCTTGAAAGTGGTATGGTCTCTTTTTTTATGCCTTCCAGAGACTTCGAGTGCTTTCACAGGAGATCAAGCTCACTCTATGGTGCACACTAAGCTGCCATACCAACCAGACCAATCGTCAACACCACCTGTCCTCTGTCATGCATCCCTGTGTGCCAACTGGACTCCGCCTAAAAGAGACCACTGTGCTTTATCGCTTATGGCTAGGGGTGGCATTCACAAAATGTTATTCATTTCGCGTTGGAACGTCCGATAACGCTCTTTGCGATGCCTGTCCTAGCGAGGTGGCGCTACAGTACATTCTGTGTGGCTGTCCAGGATATAATGTTCAGAGACAGTCCCTGGCGTCCGCTCTAGCGCACCTTGACAATATACCAATGGCTGCTGAAACCATTCTGATATGTCGTCGACAGAATGCCTCGCACCTGAAGGCGACGAAGGCACTACTCAGGTTTTTAAAAGAAACGGGCTTGGACCAGCGGCTGTGACAGTGATGCCGCGTACCACGCAAGAGTTACGGACTGTGACTACCTGTGTTTTGCTGTGTTATGTGCTGTCTTTGGCTCTCTCTATTTCCTCTCCATATTTCAATCTCCCCCATCCTGTCGCCATGTATAGGGTAGCAAACCGGTTGTCCTAAACTGGTTAACATCCTTGCCTTTCTTTCTCTACTATTTCTTCTTCTAAGAATGATCAGAATGTTTTGATGTCGAAGTTAAGCAGAGTTATTGTGAGCATACGAGCGCTAACGAACGAGAATGGTGCAGAGAGTGCGTACAAGAAAGGCGCATGTTTCGCCTTCTCTGTCATCCTCGTCCGTGTGCTGGTCACAATATTTGATTGCCATCTTTACCGCTTCATGGGCTGGCCACAATATTTACTTACCAACTTTACCGGTTCACTACCCTGGTGAAAAAGATAGAAATGGAGAGCGGGGCTAGCTAGCTACCTGGACAGACATACAGATTAACATTTTTCCATGAAACGATACTTCTCAAAGGAGGTATGACCCACTTCTAGGGCTCGGTGAGAAAGCACACCCTACAGATAGCAGACACTGCTATGAGCCTCTCAGCCAAATCTTGTTGTGCGCGGCAAAGAGAGTTTAGTAGCGCAACGCAATGTCGCAATTTTCTCAGGCACCCGCTTTTCATACAGATGCCTGTGCTCCCTCTCTTCGGAGCTGCCGACGCCTGCTGTTTGACGTCGAACAATAGAGAGGACGCTATTGCCCAATATTCAACATAAATCAAGAGCGGCGTTTCCATCCGATGCGCTTCTTGGCAAGGGGTGCCGCCACATGTCGGCGCCACTCTCCATAGTCTGCTAACGTTACACAGTGAGCAACACTCGTGCACAGGAATCACAACGGTAGAGAGCAATCGCGTTTCATAACGCGCGCTTATGCTTTGAACGCGCGCTGGTATAACTTGTGTAGCTTCCAGCACGCTCGTCGGGACGACAGAAAATACAAAAGTCAGTTTCGCCGCAAGGGCAAAGCAATGAATGCGATAGCAAGAAACTGTAATGCTATACGAAGTGAGGCTCGACAATGGATACTCTCAGTTTGAACAGCGCTCCTGTTGCAAAGGCGGCCGAAGCAGCGAAGGAAACTAGCATGCTTCAAGCGTTGAGCTGTGACACTTGATAGTTCGCGCTCACCTTCTGTTTGGTCGTTTAGCGGCGTCCCATGAGCTCAAGTGACTTTCGTACGCTCCGTAACATCAGCGCGGGCATCACGGGGAAAGCTCGAAACATCCCTCCTCCTTTCACCACGAGATAACCGCGCGAGCAGACAGCCGAAGGGCAAGGTTCTCCCTTTGCAAATATTAGAAGCGAGCGAGCTCGCCGACGACATTTAAATGCGCCCGTTGCGCTCCTCGCGCCATCTCGCTAGTAATGAAGAAACGTTTAAAAACGCCTGTCCTCTTGGAGTAGTGCCAGCGGTGAAGGGTGTGTGAGCTACCTAAAGGACCTGCGTTTCATGGCGTAGTGGTTAGCGCCACGCGCTGCGGAGCGAGAGGTCGCTGGTTCGATTCCGCGCTTCGGAAGCATTTTTCTGAATTATTTTTCTTTGGGGCTTTTATATACACATAGTTATACATATACGGTGCATGACGGCGGCGACGGCAAAAACCAGCCGAGACCATCCACATAATTGCTATCGCAATAAAAAGCGCTTAAACCGCTTGGCAAATACCTGTAACGCCGCTCGTTGTTCACGGAACCGACAAATTTCTGACGAATTCGATTTGGTGAAGCAAAAAACTCAGATACTGGGATCTTTCGATGATTACTTGGAAAAGTCTTTCATAAACCCTCTAAGCTTCTGGCACCGCCTGCACCGCCGTAGTGTAAGACGCTGTGAACGGAGAAGGTACGGCTCAGTCTATATGCGGAGACATGCGGCATTCGTGCCCATTTTCTTTTTTTCGGCCTAGCCCCGATGCACATGCACCAACTGCGAGTGACAGCGCTGGAGGGTATTGGACATATTACTTTGTCTTACTGAAGGCTCAATTATATGCTCACTGGTTTCCCCAGAGTTCCCCCATTTTCGCCAACGAAGCACTCTTACTTTCCGCTTCTTGTTTGTCGGTGCCATCGCATTGTTCGACATGACACGCACAAACGCGACCATTCTGAGGGGTAAACGACCCGAAGAAATGAAGAAAGAACTGAAGTAGAAAAGAACGAAAGAAGCAAAGAAAGAAAATTCTTGCCCATCCTCGTGAGAATGCAATTGTACGGGGCTTGGCACGGAAATTTAGTTGTGGACGGAACTCACCGTCGGGGTGACGAGGGTAGACGCCAGGGCGAGGAACGATCACTCTTTCACGGAGGGACAAGGCATTCCACGCTTCCTTCCTTTTCGACACTTTAGTGCTGACTCGTCGCCGCGGGCTTTCCTGTTGTGAGGATGGCGACCTATTTTGGGAACTGGCTGGACGAGTCGATGAAGCGAAACGTCGCCGTCACCTGAACGACTGCATAAAGCACTCGCGACAACTTGTACTGAACAGAGTAACTTGCTTCAAAATTGGCTAGCGCGAAAATCGACAAGGACTAAGAAGGAACACTGATGTACAGGACAGGCGCTGTCCTGTACATCAGTGTTCCTTCTTAGTCCTTGTCGATTTTCGCGCTAGCCAATTTTGAAGATTATGAACCAACTAGCCCAACAACGTATACTATTAAGAGTAACTTGCGAACACAGAAAGCAATAAGGGCACCGTAAGGAGAAATTAGATTAGATTAGATAGATAGATAGATAGATAGATAGATAGATAGATAGATAGATAGATAGATAGATAGATAGATAGATAGATAGATAGATAGATAGATAGATAGATAGATAGATAGATAGATAGATAGATAGATAGATAGATAGATAGATAGATAGATAGATAGATAGATAGATAGATAGATCAGAGCAATGATAGGGAGGTCAATGAAGTTACACTTTATTTGCTACTCTACACTGGAGCAGAGTAAAGGTGGTAAAGAAAGAAGAACCAGGAAGGGAAAAGAAAGATAGCAAGGAAGACATGGGCGCGGATACCTACCAACGTTAACCGCACATTCACAGGCGGTCACACGGCTCGGTCACACGGCTCGGTCACACGGATTTCAACGAAGTCTCCGCAGAAACCCGCTTTTAGATTTGTTTTGTAGCACGAATACAACGCATTCATATGGTTCATAAATAGGCACACACTGCAAGTGTGGGTGTTTAGCTTAGTTCGCGAGACATTCGCTTTATGAGCGTGAGGCCCGAGGTTCGAAACCCAGCTCCACTAAGAAAATTCACTTTGTTTTGTGCATTTACTTATCTAGAGCGATGATCGTCTTTCTTGATAGGGAGACTGAATGGCGGACTGACAGTTTACTCCTTGAGACAGCAAAAAATGCTTCCACATTTAAAAGGCGAAGCGATTTAGAGTACCATGTACTCCAGGCATAGTGGCTCATTAAGTTCATGTAAGAAGATATCTGAGGCTGACAGTGGTTGGTGGTCAACTGTTGCTAGAGGCGAATGAAAAATCACCACTATCGTGCGTTATATTGAAAAGGCTCAGTGACTTTTCTGGCTAGAGTGCAGACCTAGTTTGCGTTTTTTTTAATGTTTATAAGTGACCGCGACGATAAAGATCTCGCATTAAAGCCCTATATGTTTACTTTCTATCCTTTTAGCCGTCCTCCCTTAAAGGGGCCCTGCAACACTTTTCCAAGTAGCCATGGAATGGCTTTACTAAAGAAACTCATTGCCTCACGAATCGAACACCGCAACAATTTTTAGAATCCATCCTGTACGAGCAAAGTTGCAAAGATTTGTCGCACGCTGTAATTGCTTTCTCTTGTCTCTCGCCTCTACGAAAGCGGTAGAAGCTAAGCAAGGGGGATGGCACGGGGGAAGAAGGTACGTCACGCGCGCCACCTGACCTTGAGCACATTATTATATTTTTTAGGGGCGAAGCTCCTTAAGGCGGCACCCGTTCGTCCCTCGTAGTCGTAGTCGTAGTAGTAGTAGTGCGTAACCAGTCGTAACGCTAGTACCAGATCTTGACCTCCAGGTTGGTGCCGGTGGGAGATTTTTCCTGTGCGTTGTTGAACAATAAAAAATTCTCAGCGTGCGCGTTAACTAAAAGCCGAATTCTTCCGTCTCTCATTCCCCATTAGCAGCCATTGTTTACCTCCAAGGTAGTGCCTGGTGAGATTTCTCCTGTGCGTGATTAAACAATAAAAATTTTGTTCAAAACGCCGTTGATTGATGAAATAAACCAACGAAAGACGCCAGATGTTTTATAAAAGCAAAACGAAAGAACGCCAGATGTTTCTAAAGCAAGACGAAAAGACGCCAGCTGCTTAACGAAAGACGCCAGATGTTTTCTAAAGCAATGATTTTCTAAACAATGAAAATTCACAGCGTACATGTAAAATTAAAGTGAGCTGCAAGTCGTCATAACTCATCGAACCTTTAGTATAAACGCGCCCGATCTCACGTCGGTGATGATGTACTGGGCAGAATTCACGGTTTACCGATGAACCTCCGCAGCTTCGCCCACTCATCATCATTCACTCCGTGGATATGCTGTGATTTTTTTTTCTTCGAACGCGTTGCGTAGGCGTACTTTCAGTGCGATCACACGCTCGCGCGTGCGGGTGAGTGGCGGCCTCTTGCGGCGCCGTAACTACTCAGTGCGCCATGTTCAAATCTGCCAATGGCGTAGAACCTGCCTGTGACGCCGTAAGCATCATTTTTTGACGGGAGAAGAGGAAGCGCTTTTTAGCTGACTGCGAATTTACTGTAAATCAAAGGCCGCGTGCTGCACTATAATGTTTGGCCCGCGTGTTCTCGGGAGCCTCGACTACCAATCGGCAGCGTTTTCTGACCATGCTGAAAAAGTGTTGTAGGGTCCCTTTAACGTGGTGTAGCTGTGTACCTACGGCTGCGGTGTTATTAATCAATATTGAAACAAATAGTTCAGAAAACATCGACGGTGATTGTCAATGCACGCCAACAGTGACACGGCTATTAAATAAAACTGTCCGCAAATAATAAAATACACGTAGAATCTCCTTTCAGAGTTGTCCAAGTGATATGTATGTGTACAGCTTTATGCTAGGTTGCGGCTTTTCCTAGAACGCCGTTTTAGGGCGCCACTGGCATATAGGGTCTTCTTTCTAGCGTCCGTCAGCGTCTTAAGCGGCCCCTTCGAAGGCGCATCTCGCGACCACCAAAACGCATGTTTGAAATCAAATTTTCCCAAAGTCGGAATTTGCCTGATGTGTAAAATTATCCATGTTGGTTTTCCGTCTTGTCCTGCAGAGCACCTTTATTTAATTACCAGAAAGTTCAGCGGAACTCTCATGTAACGTGTTCTTTTGCCTTTGCTCTGCACCTCCCGCCCCACGTTTCATATGCATCAGGTCAGGAGGTTTTAAAACAAGTCACAGTTTCGCCGCAACGGCGAAGCAATGATTGCGATAGCAACAAATTGGAATCTAACGCGAAGAACGGAAAGCAGCTCGAAATTGCCAGGGCGTCGCTCGAGCCAAAAGGACGCATGAAAAGAACGCACACAGGACGAGCGCGAACTATCATGCGTCACAGCTCGATACTTGAGGCGCACTCCTAACATAAAGCAGGACGCACGAAACGAACGAACAGGTACACACAGGACGAGCGAGAATTAAATGTCGCAATTGTTACTTATTTCTGTTTGAACAGCGCGCTCCTTTCGCAAACGCGGCCGCTGCAGCGAGCGAAAGACCTTCGTTGCGCTCCTCGCGCCATCTCGCTGGCAATGAAGAAACGCTTAAAAGCGCCTGCCGTCTCTAAATCCGGCCAGCGGTAAAGGGTGTGTATATAACGCTCGCCGTTAGCTCCCTAGAGCATCGGCGTTTTGTGGCGCAGTGGCTAGCACCATAGGCTGAGGAGCGAGAGGTCCCTGCTTCGATTCCGCGCTTCGGAAGCATTTTTCTAAATTATTTTTCTTTGGGACTTTCATATATATATATATATATATATATATACATACTTATACGGTGAATGACGGCGACGGGGACGGAAAAAAACCAGCCGAAACTGTCCATATAATTGCTATCGCAATAAAAAATATCCAGCCAGCTCCACTCCATAAAAGCCATCGACACAGTGAAGCTAACTTCGTTAGGTTATGGCCTTTCTATTTCCTACATCGGGCGGCTTCTTGCTCCGTAGTACGAACGACACAAATTCAAGACTGTTACAAGCTGTCACTCTAGCGTCACCAGCGCGAAGTGGGCGACGTGAATGACAGTAGGTTAAGTCGTTCCGTACGTGAGCAAACACAGTGAAAGGATCAGAGACGTGTTCGGAAACAAAAGAACTATTAATCTAGTGGCATTGCAGCACAAGGAATTTCAGAAGTACAACACCTAAAGCAACTAACGAACATGCACATAAAATAGATCCATCAGCTTACAAGAGACAAGTATCGCAGAATCAATAAACAGTGGAAGAAATTAACACATTCACTACATCTGTATTAACAGCGGAGATGAATCGAGTTAACAATAGCTAAAGATGTGAAAGTTTGAAAGTAGAAACAGGTGACGGCATACGTAAGATGACCGGAAGCGTTGAGCCACCGACGATCCCATGCGAGAAGTTACAGAGAGTTCTGACACGACTGCGATGTCGGTGGAGTTGCAACGCTGATGTTTCCGGGAGCTAGTGCTGGAAGGCAAGCTCAGGCAGGCTGAGCTAACTTAAGATTGAACGTCCGATGCCTACGTTGCAAGCGTTAATTACGCGCTCAACTAGTCGAACGGTTAAGTTTAGGCGGCCAACCGGTACAGAGCCACACTAAAAATCACAACAACGCAGCACACTTACAGTCACAAGCGCAGCACACTTACAATCACAAGCGCAGCACACTTACAGCGAAAGCTGGAAGAGCGGCGTTTCTAGAGCCCTTTCTAAACTGTCTTGGGGCTACTAATACAAGCACACTTGCAAGGTGCCAACTACGCCATAAATCATATTAGATGCGAAGTATCTTATGGCGGAGTTCAATCCGGTGGTGGTGGTGGTGGTGTGCGGCGTGACCACCTTAGTGGGCATGCGCATACCCTTTCCACTCCCCCTCTCCCCCTCTCTCTTCCACTCTCCCATGCCCCTGTCCCCTCCTCCTTTCCACTTTCCCTCTCCCTACCCCTCTCCCCTCCCCCTTTCCACCCTTCCTCTGAAACGCGGGCTAGACATGAAATTCTCTCCTGCGCAACGCCGCGATGAGCACCAGCGCACGCGCGTCCCCTCCCCCTCTTTCCTCTCCTACGCTGCCCCCCTCTCGCACTCCTGTCGACCGCGTTCCCCGCTCGCCCTTTGAGAATTCACGGCCAGGCTAGAGGGAAGACAAGACGCGCTTAGCGTTCCTCTTCGCGTTCCACGACGCGAGGTTGGTAGCATGCCCAACAAACGCCAACGGAACGCGATCGTGCAAGTGCTCCGGCTTCGCATCGCCTCATGGTCCCCTTTAGCGGGAAATGGTGTAATTTTTTGTGAAGTTGGGAAGCACCCACTATGCAATTATTCGTCATGCTGCGAAGTGAGGTACCATCTGTAAGGCATTATGTGCATTTTGTCGATGCGAGGGCTGATGATGATGAATTATGGCTGAGCCATTTGTAATGGGTTGGCAGCTTTAAACAACCCCCTAGTTACGTAATTATTTCACTCTCCCACCACGTTATATAATATTAACGTGAGAAAGAGAGAGAGGGAAGGAAGTTTATTGAAACTCTGGGGAAAAAAAATCACAGCATATCTACGGAGTGAATGATGATGAGTGGGCGAAGCTGCGGAGGTTCATCGGTAAACCGTGAATCTTCCGTGAATTCTGCCCAGTACGTCATCACCGACGTGAGATCGGGCACGTTTATACTAAAGGTTCGATGAGTTATGACGACTTGCAGCTCACTTTAATTTTACATGTACGCTGTGAATTTTCATTGTTTAGAAAACCATTGCTTTAGAAAACATCTGGCGTCTTTCGTTAAGCAGCTGGCGTCTTTTCGTTTTGCTTTAGAAACATCTGGCGTTCTTTCGTTTTGCTTTTAGAAAACATCTGGCGTCTTTCGTTGGTTTATTTCATCAATCAACGGCGTTTTGAACAAAATTTTTATTGTTTAATCACGCACAGGAGAAATCTCACCAGGCACTACCTTGGAGGTAAACAATGTCTGCTAATGGGAATTAGAGACAGAAGAAGTCGGCTTTTAGCTAACACTTACACTTCTACTTCTACTAACGTTTCCTACTGGAACATGCCAATGGCTGCTAATGGGGAATGAGAGACAGAAGAATTCGGGTTTTAGTTAACGCGCACGCTGCGAATTTTTTATTGTTCAACAATGCACAGGAAAAATCTCCCACCGGCACCACCTTGGAGGTCAAAGCGTAAGACTGGTTACGCACTACGACTACTACTACTACGACTACGACTACGAGGGACGAACGGGTGCCGCCTTAAGGAGCTTCGCCCCTAAAATTGGAGAAGCTTGCACTAGGATGCGCAAGACTTCAAAGAGCGTAGCTGGGCGATTCTGAAGACTGATCTGGTTGCTTCTAGGTTGTTTCTAGGCCTTAGCTATAGGGGATGCAGGTTGCTTATAGGTTGCTTCTAGGTCGTTGCTCGGTTTTAGCTTGGTGATTGTTTCTACGTTCATTCTCAGCGCGGAGAGGTTCGAGTTAAACCGCAGACAGTCATACACACGGCACAGATCTCTAAACTCCAGAGACAAACTCGCGCTGAAACCATGCATTCGCACACCGCATATATCTACGGGTACGTCGTCGTCGGCGTAGGCATTCCATCGCTTCGGGTCGTCTCGCAGCCTCCGCTGCCATTCCCGTTCCCTAGTATTCTATCGTTGTACGTACTCGAGGTCTTCGGCTCGCCGCCGTCGCTTAAACAGCTTCGCTGTTAATAGATCATGGGGGCCTTATGGCTTCCTTGGCAACCAATAGAAGTGCGCTTGCGAAGCACCCACTACGTTATAAACAATGACAATGACGAATTATGGCAGAGCCCTTTGTAATAGGTTGGACGCATTCAACAATCCACTCGCTGCGCAATTCGCATTGTGTGATGCCTGATTACAGAATTTGCGTTGTGTGACGCCTGGTTGTTATTTTACTCTTCTACCACGCCATACCACATACGTTAATGTGGTTCCTTCCCGACGTGAAGCCTGTATAGGGTCTTTTTGCAAAGCAGTTTCAAGCACCGGCATGGCTCTGTGGCAGAATACTGGGCTTCCACGTAGAGGGTGCAGGTTCGAACCCCCGTTCCATCCCGGAAGTTTTTTTCTTATTTCGGTTTTTTTCTTATTTCGAGCGATAGCAGTTAAGGACACCGGCGGCGGGGGTGGCGGATAACTACGGCGCCAAAAAAGGCCGTTGTTGTGATCTTATAACAGCTTTCGCTGTAAAACTTGTCCGCCGCGGTGGTATAGCGGCTACGGTGCTCGGCTGCTGACCCGAAGGTCGCGGGTTCGATCCAGGCCGCGGCGGTCGCATTTCGATGGAGGCGAAATGGTAGAGGCCCGTGTACTTAGATTTAGGTGCACGTTAAAGAACACCAGATGGTCAAAATTTCCGGAGCCCTCCACTACGGCGTCTCTCATAATCATATCGTGGTTTTGGGACGTAAAACCCCAGATATTATTATTATTATTTATCGCTGTAAAACTTCTGGAAGGGATACTTGTTCATCTGCTTCTAGACCTTGCAGGACCAGCAACCAGCCCGATTAGGAGGGCGATATCGCGCGCTTAAATAACCCTTCTTGTCCCCAGACTCTCTTGTCCTTGGGAAATAGGTACCTCGACATGGGTCCAGTCATGCACGTTTCATTGTTTACAAGCTTCGCCTGGATATATATATATATATATATATATATATATATATATTGGCTGCGCCCCATTTTATTCAGAGACGGGCTCTCAATTGAGCGAGAGCGACAACTTGTTAAAGGGGCCCTGCAACACTTTTTGAGCATGCTCAAAAAGCGCTGCCGATCGGTAGTGTGTGTGAAAAACTTTTATTCAATAAAATTAGAGTTTGCAGGCCCAAAAGGACCCTTTACATAGGGGGAGTCCTTATTCCGGGACTCCGCTGGACAACGCCGCTACCCGCGCCCGTTGGACTAGAGCCCGTTGAGACTCCAGGCCTGGCTCGCGAGAACACGCGAGCCAAATATTACAGCGATGCGCACGGCCTGGAATTTACAATAAATTGTCAAAGTCAGCTGAAAATCGCTCCCTCTTCTCTCGACAAATGATGTATTAGTCCGCAAAATATGACGCGATTGTCGGCAGTTCCACCATTGGCTGATGTTATAATCACGATAACACCCTCATTATTACTTTCGTTGTTAATTTTGAGTTCAATAAGTAGATAATATGTATGTTTACATTCTGTTATCGCGTTAAAAACACCGAACAAACATTAATATTAGCACTTCCGGTCTCACCGACAGCTCGTCTGCTCGTAGTTGCGTGGTTCCGTTTTCTTCGCCATGCGCAGTGCCGAAAACGTGAATATTTCTGTGCTTTTGACCATCGCCGGTTCCGTTGAGAGTGGCAGCCATTCGAGTGTTGCCTCGTCAGCTGAGAACTGCATCGTCGGCACGTTCTCACGACCGACCGAGGCACGGGCGCAGCGTGTCTCCGATAACAATGCTGGCGTCCGGTAATGGCGGCGCTTCGGGGTCGTCTGCCAGTGCCGTCTTACGAGGCGGTGTATCGGAGTATGGGCCGAAACCGATCTCAGCTGTCATTCGTTCCAAACGAGCGCGCAGGTTTGCTTCCATGGTTGGCAGAGCGATGAAAACACTACGGCGTTCGAGGTGCACACCCAACATTACCAAACCGACGCGCAGTTTTCAAGCACGCGCGATATCGGCTCCGCTCGACGAGAACGACGCAAGCCGACCGGAAGTGGCGGCACAGACCACGTGGTTGCGCCCAGACGTCAGAGAGAAAAAATGAAGAAAAAAACTCCGCCGGTGCTCTTGGGCGGAGCCTCGCTCCTCTGCGCTGCCTCCCTCGACTCGCTGCCTAGCTTTCCGCGCGCTCGCCGCGTTGAGTTGAGGGAGAAAGCTGCGGAACGTGATCTCTATAATTTGGTAACACCACTTAGACTTGACGGATTCGAAAAATTTTTGCGGCATATGACTCGTGAAGAGTCATACGTCAATAGTGAGACTATTCCAATATAACTAAGAAAGGTGTTGCAGGGCCCCTTTAAGGTGATCGCATACGGCTTGACCGCTTTTTCCTTATGAATGGTCCATTTTCTTGGCTCTCAGCCGGTGCGTCTTGCTGTCTATACCTGGTTCGGGGGACATCGCGGCCTTCAAGGGCCCTGTCGTCACCGTCGGTACAGGTGCAAAGGATCAAACGTTGGCGGTCAACGTTCGATGAAGAACACCCGCCAACCCCCTCCCCTCCTCCCTCCACCGGTGACCTTCACCTTTTTGCGGCTCTAAAGACAACCTTTTCATAGTCAAGCGGTCCCGCCGGTCAGCGGGGGAGCACGGCGTCCGTTAATGGGCATGACGTCGGGTCGCAAAAAGCGTAATCCCTGAAAGAGACAAAATTTTTTATGTACTGTTGCTAGCAACCGACGTGGTCGGCGGACATACGACGTTGGCCGCACGTCGCGTTTCCCACGAGCGAAAAACGTGGTATGTGTTTTCAGCACTAGTGTACCATACAACATATGCTGTGGCAATGCCCTGCGTTGAGTGAGAGCAGCGAGTCTCCCTCTACGGAGGCGGATTGGAACTATCTGCTGACTAGCCAAGACAAAGGAAACCAGCTTAGGGCCATCCAGAGGGCCCGCGACATGGCCGTGGAGTTTAACCTCCCCGTGCCGTCGTGGGAGTGGCCCAATAAACAATAAACAATAAAAGCCTTCTTTTCGAATGAGAACTGAACCCAAGCCTTCTTCGTGGCAAGCAGGTGTTCTACCACAGAGCCACGCCATTCCTTGAAACTGCTTCTTGAAGCATGTAATAATATGTGGCAGAAGCGTAGAATCGTGCCAGGCGTCAAAACATGTGAATTGCGCAACGGGTGGGTGTTTCAAAGGACCACCCATTACAAAGCGCTCAGGCATATTTAATCATCATCAGCAGCAAAGTGTACATTAAAAGAAAAGACGAGCACATGAGCACAGAAGCCAAGTTCTCGAGCTTAGCAGTGCAGACTTTAGGAGCAAGCACGGCGGATCTCGCATGCAAGCATTTATAAGTGCAGTTGTGGTGGTCTTTTAACGCGATAGCGTTAGGGAGCTCTTTTCGCAGAAATTTCGGTGTCGGCGTTGGTGACGGCGTCGTTGGTTGCGACCGAACAATCAAGCAAAACGCAAATAAAATAATTAAGAATCTTCGGGTTAGAGTTAGAATCGAACCCAGGCCGTCTGCGTGGCAAGCACGTGTTCTACCTGCCAGCCACGCTATTCCTTAAAACTGCTTCGAAAGAAAAAAATCTGTGTGAATGTCATGCAGTGGAAGGAGTCCCCTTAAGCATGTAATATTGCGTGGCAGAAGCGTAGAATAGCGCCAGGCGTCAAAACATGTGAATTGCGCAATGAGAGGGTGTTTTACAGGCCCACCGATTACAAACCGCTAAGACATACTTTATCATCATCAGCAGCAAAAACACCAAGAAAGTGAACAGCTGCGTAGGTTCACGTGTTGCCTTACGGACGCGTAGTGGGCCCTTCGCTGATTCGCAAAAAGTATAATTGTGGCGTAATGAGCACTTAACAACTGTACATGCTGTAGGCATTTCAAGCTATCCTAGAGGATAGCTTGAAACGGCCAACATTACGCGCACAGAAGTTCGTTCCCTAGCGGCACGGTTGAGGCATGCAGCGAGAACCGAAGCCCGGCTCGCAATTAAGATGGCGATGCGCACGGGTTCCGATTACTCTTCCCGTCAAGGCGAAGCTCAAGCGTCCTCCAAGGTTGTTTTTTTTAAGTCGAAGAAAGAATCATCACTTCAAGAAGATAAGGACTGTGCACGTGTCCTAATTAAAAAATGTAAGTTTTACTGTTTTTTGCAAGCCATGTGTGTGATTTTTAATGTAGCAGTTCCAGAAAATTTCAAACAGTAAAGAATAATTAAAACGCGCCCATTAGCTTTCCTGCATCTGAGAATAGGGCGACGAGATTGGACACGCCGTTTGAAAAGGAAACTGGAGCGTGAACGGCGGCGTTTTCTCGCCGGGTTGGGCTGCGCTCGGGGACCGCGCTACTGTACGGAGACGGCCGCGGAGCCTCGCTGCTGAACGAATTAAAGGAGGCCTCAAATGTATGCAAATTACTCCATTGCAGTCACACACTTAGAGCTATTTCGCGGTGGCTGAAAAGGGCCGTTCTCTTCACTTTACCCCCTGTTCAGTAAGAAACTTCGTCGATGCTAGATTTTTGAAGAGTTTAATGCCTGCAGTGTCTATTCGTTTTGTTTGTCTAAAGGCGCTTGTTTTTGTCAGAGCTTAAGATCCTACAGAATAACGCAACAGTGGCGACTAATCTTCTGCTCGCAACTAATTTTATAAATGCGAAAGCTTGACACGCCTCATCAAGCGCGAAAATTGGCTGTTGGCGTCAACAAGAGTCATGCAAAAAAGAAAGCCTGCGCTGAAACCGCAGCACAGTCACAGCGAAAGCTGGAAGAGTGGCGTTTCTAGAGCCCGTTGTAAGCTCTCTTGGGGCTACAATGCAAGTACACTAGAAAGGTACCCACTACGCCATAAATCACAATTTTTGTGAAGTTGAGAAGCACCTACAAAGACATTATTCGTCATTCTGCAGAGAAGCGAGGCACCAGCTGCATGTCTGTAAGGCATTAGCCCCGCCTCTGTGGTCTAGTGGTTATGGCGCTCGACTGCTGACCCGAAGGTAGCGGGATCGAATCCCGGCCGCGGCGGCTGCATTTTTGATGGAGGAGAAAATGTTTGAGGCCCTTGTGCTTAGATTTAGGTGCACGTTAAAGAACCTCAGGTGGTCAGAATTTCCGGAGCCCTCCACTACGGCGTCTCTCATAATCATATCGTGGTTTTGGGACGTTAAACCCCAGATATTATTATTATCTGTAAGGCATCATGTGCGCTTTCTTGACGCGACGACTGATGACGATGAAGAATTATGGCTCAGCCCTTTGTAATGAGTTGGAAGCTTTAAATGGTCCACCAGTTATGTAATTTGCATTCGGTGACGCCCGGTCGCTATTTCCCTCTCCCGTCATGCGGTATAACATACGTTGACGTGGGAGAGAGACGGGGGGGGGGGGGCGAAGAACTTTACTGAGACCCCAACGAAGTGGATCATGCGCTTATGGGCTTTCTTGGCAACCAATACAAGTGCACTTGAGAGGAACCCACTACGCCCTAAATCATTGTAATTTTACTGAGACCCCGAGGAAATGGATCATGCGCTTTTGGGCTTCCTTGGCAACCAATAAAAGTGCACTTGCGAGGAACGCACTATGCTCTACATCATTGTAATTTTACTGAGACCCCGAGGAAATGGATCATGCGCTTATGGGCTTCCTTGGCAACCAATACAAGTGCACTTGCGAGGAACTCACTACGCTATAAATCATTGTAATTTTTGAGAAGTAGGGTAGCAGGCACTGTGCCATTTTTCGTCATTCTACGGAGAGCCGTGGTACCTGCTAAACGCATGTAAGGCATTATGCGCACTTTGTTGAAGCTGTGTCTGATGACGATGAAGAATTATGGCAGAGCCCTTTGTAATGGGTTGGAAGCATTCAACAACCTACTCGTTGCGCACTTAGCATTGTATGACGCCTGGTTACAGAATTCGCGTTATGCGACGCTTCGTGCTTATTTTACTCTTCTACCACGCTATATTGCATATGCTAATGTGGTTCCTTCCCGACATGAAGCCTGTATAGGACCTTTTTGCAAAGCAGTTTCAAGCACCGGCATGGCTCAGAGGTTGAATACTGGGCTCCCACGCAGAGGGCCCAGGTTCGAACCTCGTTCCATCCTGGAATTTTTTTATTATTTCGAGCGATACTGGTTACGGACACCGGCGGCGGCGGCGGCGGCGGACAACTACGGCGCCAAAAACGGCCGGTGAAGTGATCTCATAACAGCTTTCGCTGTAAAATAATCACGTGATGACGTCACCATATGACGGCACCATGACGTCACATGTCTCTATATATGGCATCATATTCATGATGTCATCATGACGTCACTATAACGTCACATCACGTGTCGCCACACGATGACGTCATCACATCACATCGTCGCTTCATGAAACGTGTGCCGACCACGGAGGCAGTGCGAAACCACTTGAGGGGCAGAAATTGCTTTCAGAGGGAGACAGGAGAGCATCAATACATTGACTTGTAGTCGCATTGGCGAGGCCATCAAACTACGTTTTTCGCGCGACTCCATGCTTCGAAAAAAGCCGTGATAGTGCACCCATCGCCGCTAAAAACACACAAACTTGCAAACAGCTCCAAAAATGGACAACTATCCATCTCGCGGAAAACATAACAAGCAAACAGCAAACATTAGGTAATTCGCTGCCATCTGTGAGGCATTCTGAGAAACATGTGTCGACTCGAACACAGGGAAGTGCTTTAGATCGATAACCTGCACCATTACTATAGATACATGTGTGTGCATATATACATATATAGATACATATATAGATACAGTGTGTGTGTGTGTGTGTGTGTGTGTGTGTGTGTGTGTGTGTGTGTGTGTGTGTGTGTGTGTGTGTGTGTGTGTGTGTGTGTGCGCGCGCGTGTGTGTGTGTGTGCGCGCGCGTGTGTGTGCGCGCGAGCGTGCGCGTGTGCGTGTGTGTAACAACACACATTTATAAGTATGCACTTAGTGGTTGAAGTGCGCACTCGGGGCCGGATTTCGCTATCGCGTTCAACTCTTAAAGCGAAGCTTAAGAGTCCCCCAATTTTCTTCCCTTTCTGTCTCTCGCTGTCTATTTCTCACTCTTTCCTTGTTTCTATCTCTTTCTCTCTTTTTTTCTCCCTCTGTCTTGCTGTCTGTTTTTTCTATCTCTTTTTTTTGCGTCTGTTTATTTTCATCTATTTCTCTCTCTGTTTCTGTCTCTGTATCTTTTTTTTTTCCTGTTTATTCCCTCCCATTCTCTCTATTTCTCTCTTTCTTTCTGTAAGTTCTGTAATTCTTGTTTCTGTGACAAGTTCTGTAATTTTTGTTTATCAATCCACCCCTTATGTAACACCCCTCCGGGGTCTTTAAGGTAAATGAATGAAATGAAATGAAATCTATATCTTCCTCTCCCTCTTTTCTTTTCTCTCTCCCTGTACTCGTTCTCTGGCCCGTCCGAGTTATTGCATCCAACGCCGGAACATATCGGCCCAGCGGGAGAGTGCGAACCGTGTGCACGCGTTTGGGGAGCGAAGAAGATGACGAAGAAGAGGACGAAGAGAGAGCGCACGTCCGAGTTATTGCGTTGCACGGACTCATGATGAATCAAGGCGAATCGGAGGTTTGCCAAGCTTACGCAGCTCCGCCGTTAAAATGCTAAATATTGTATATTGGCAAGAACCACTTATCAGTAAATTTTCAGTTTCTTAAAATAGGTGCACCCTGCTGTGTTTAATTAGATTCTCTTACTGATTCCGCTTCACTAGTATGGTGGCCAAGCATGAGGGACTGTAAATGACGGCAAAGGTGGACTATCTCAAGAAGCAGGCATTATGAAAGCTGGCGCTTACTGTTCGATCTACTTATTCAGTGCAGATTAAGAAAATTTTTGTGAAGAACCAGGATCAATTACTCATCTTTTATATGAAAACAAATCCGTAAAGGGGGGTGGGTGCTCGAGCCGACGTTTCGACAAGTGGACTTGTCTTCTTCAAGGCTGGAACTGATTTCCTTAGCTATCATGTGTATATGCTTCGTTCCCTCTCCACCACAAAGATTCTGTTATATATATATATATATATATATATATATATATATATATATATATATATATATATATATATATATATATATATATATATATATATATATATATATATATATATATATATAATTATATAATATATATATATATATATATTTTTTTTCCAGTTTTGCCAAGTTTGATTTACATACGCAGTTCTGATGACGTAAGTGACCGCTGAAGAAAAAGCTCAAAAACGACGTTGAATTCCGTGTTGCTGAAACACAGAATTTTTAATAAAGATGTTATAATTTATTTAAATTCCAGCATCAGTTCACCTCGCATTGCGATGCTAGTTTATAGGATTACGAGTGACTGGTAAGTATTTTCGAGACTGCATTTATATTTCAAAATTATTTTTCATGGAAATCAGATATACAGTTGAAATAAAGTGTTTGAACCGGAGCAACCACCCAGGACCTTTGAGGTAACGTTTGTTGGCAGTTCCACGAAGAAGTTGGCCCCATTGATACGTCCGTGGCTGTTCTCCACTCTTCCGTGGTATATATATATAGCATCCCTTCGAAATACTGTTCCAACAAGCTATGATCTGCACGTTGCAGTGCTGCTAGGCCGCAGCCGCGTCAGTTGCTTTGTGAATGCAGAGCTGAGTAAGCAAACTGCAGCTTATTTTTAGAGCGCAGCTTTTAGTTGCCCGTTCCTGCGCTGAGCGGCGTCGGCGTAACCGATAGTGCGAACGAGGCCGGATGAGAGCGAACGCTGAGTCTGTCGATATCACGAGAAACTGGCCTCTAACCTCGCTTTCTCTCTCCGTTTTAATGTTAATGTTTTTAAAAATGGTTGATTTGAAAGGAGCACGATGTTGGTTTCACATCGTTATACGAACAAGCATCGGACAAAAGACAAACGAGATGGAAGTATATTTCACTTTTACAACTCTCATAGAACCACGTGCCTTATAATGCGTGCTTTGCATTTGTATTCGGCTAATCACTCGCCATCATTTGAAAACGCATGTCTGAGACTCTAGGAAGCGGGGGGGGGGGGGGGGGGGGTGCGGTAAAAGGTGACGCCGCGCACCTTCACTACCTGTTGCCATGACGACGGACACCGTGTGCTCCGCCATCTTGAATTCCGCCGATCTGCAAGGGCCGTAACTGAAGGGGCACTTGGTGCTGCCTTTGAATTAAGGCATCCAATGGCAGCCATACGAGCCCGCCCTCCTTCACACCCCGGCTTAAGTAACCAGGGCGGCCCATAAATATGCTGATCTTTGTGTTTTTGTTTTTGTTTCAGGGGATGCTTAATTCATTCTCTACGTATATAAATGTTCCCCATTTTAAATCTGTAAGCATTTCTCTGCAGACTCAACAAGAAAACTGCCCGTCTGTATGTCATAGAGAAGGAACAAATTTCGGCGGCCTGTAACAATTCATGCTAACGTCATAGAATCAGGTCATCACGTGATGACTTTTTGTATCATTTGTGCTGACGCCGCCACCGCCGACAGTCTCTTTTCGCGTTTGATGAGGCATCTAAGGCTTCCGCCTTAAAAGCTTACAACACAATGAGAAACTCAAAGCCGTCGGTTGGTACAAAGCGATTCTTTGCTGCTGTATTCCCCAGTAGCCTGATAGCGTGTTTACGGAGGCATTAACTGGTCACTAGCGGGTAGAAATGAAACGAAGCAAGCACTGTGTAATAACTTCTAAGGCATCTATCTCGGTTCACCATGCGGCGCTTGCAAATAATGAAAAGCAAACGCATCGGAAGGGCTTCCAGCAAGATTATGTTTTCTTCCGCAATCAAGTCCATGCGTTAATCTACTCTGTTCTACAATTGCACAGTGTCGATGAAGCTGTCAAGTTCTTTTCAACTTGTGTCAGCTCGAAATGTCAGCGTCGTTCGGAGTACAGAAACACCATGTATACCCACAGAAACGTCATAGATATTTCACTAAGGCTGCCGTTGTCAAATCAATTCGAACTTGAACCGCCTATATTGAACCGCGTATAAAAAAATGCCAACAACAGATTGACTGCGTTGACGTGGGATAATGGGCACGTCAGAAAAACACATTGGAACTCCGAAAGTTAACCACAATGTGCTGTATCACAACGAGATAAATTACGTGCCCCATTTGGATGCTATAATCCTAGCTGCGAAAATTTGGGGCTTAGTTCATTAGCCCGTTTTTCAATCAGAAAATCGAAAATCCTCGGAACGATTTTTTTGCGTTACCACTTAAAACATAATTATTGAGGCGGGAGGAGCATGTAGCAGGGGAAAAAAAGCTAATCTTTTTAACGACTAGGGCAGGACAAAGAGTGTTCAACTTACGTTACTTTTACTCAAGTCATTCGTCCGCTTGGTTTTGTTCTTAAATACAAATTTAAACAAATCGCTCTGTGGTGGTCGATAATGCCTCTCATTACAGAAGACGTCGTTCGGTGCTGTCGTTAAGAGCGGAGATCGTAAAGCCGAAGTAATTAAAAGCGTTGATGATAGGCCGTAAATTCTAGTACCGTTCAGAACCCAAGGACCAGTTTTCGTTTCACACGTTGTTTATAGAAAACTTATCACGTGTGCACCAGTATTTTATTTTTGCGGAAAGAATATGAAGAACCTAGTGATAACGCCTTGATTACAGCAGTAAATCAGAAAAATAAAGTTAGATATGGCGCGGAGATACAGGAATCTTCTGTATTCAAATATTGGTTAGCTTACCTCTCGTGATTTTTTGTCTACTGTTGCAAAGGTCAATTAAAATGCGTATATTTCAAATGTAATAACAATTGTTGGGGTTTTAAGTCCAAAAACACAACGTGATTATGAGGGACATCGTATAGTGGAGGGCTCCTGAAATTTTAACCATGTGATGGTCTTTAACGTGCACATAAATCTAGGTACACGGGCATGTGCAGTCTGTGTACCATGTCTTCGAACAATGTGTTTGAATCTGTACCACTGCGATATAATGCGCTGTCTTGTGCATCTATATATACACAGTAGTTCAGCTCATAAATTAGCATACAAATCTCTATATTTAATGCTATTCACTTGCGAAGAATTGTTTACTTCGGAATCAGCAAAAATAGTTTTGAAGAAGCACCTTCAGACCAAGCTGACCTTGTCTTTCTTCTTATTGCGCAGAAATCATTAACATCAGTAGGTCATAAATCCCTGCCCCGTAAGAGGAACGCTGGAAGAAAATGCACGAAGGAAAGAAAGGGTAAAAGAATAAAATAAATACAGCAGTTGATACTGATTCCGTCGAACAACCACATCTGTATACCTTACGAGGAAATATTCTTAACCGGGAGGTTGACAGCTCGGTTGAACCATCATCTACAACTTTCCTACTTTCGATGGCGCCGAAGCTTCGTTTCTGATGGCAATGTCGATGATACTCAAGCTTGTGTACCTCCTTCCTCCTTTTACATTCCAACATCACTTCTCACGGATGCAGATATATACCGCTTCGCTGAGAAACGGCATCGAGAATTTTATAGCCACGTCCTTTTCTTTTACATATCTTTGTTGCTCGCCGTCCCGCCGCCGCCATTTCCTCCATGAATGCCTCTTCCGCAACCGTCAATAAGCGGAAAGTTCTTCCACTCTGGCGCCCTTGTCGTCTCGACACACGACCGAGATTGAGCGGCCTTTTGTATATGCGCCTATCTCTTTTCTACGTTTACCACAAAGGAAATAAAACGACAGAAACCGGTCAATGCTGATGCGAAGCTACGTGCCGATACCAAACTTCTATTTTTTTTCTTGCTTCCGTTAGGCCTGCCATGCCGTTTTCTGTGGAGGACGACTCATGACTCGATCTTTTTCTGTTGCCCCCGTTCATTCTCTCTTCTTCTTCGACGACAGCGCCTAATGCGTTTTCAGCTTCCGCGTTTCGGTCTTCGTTATGATGTTACTGATGTTTCCGTAATGTCGTTTATTTCGTACAGCGCGACACGCTGGAAGGAAATGTGTAACGGTGCCCGGAACGCTGACCGTTCACAGGAGTACAGGCGTGACTAGAACTTCTCTCCAGACCGTGGTGACGAGCGAAAGGACTTAAAGGGACACTAAAGAGCAAAACGATTTTCCTCGCATTAGTAAAGTAGTCTTCCACGATACCAAGAACACCACGCTTGCTGCAAGAAGACGTTTAATAAGCGAGAAAACGCGCTTTTTATAAAATACAGGTGGCGACGCCACCTTGGAATTCCCGCACCATTTGCCGTGACGTCACATATTTTTGACGGCGCCTGCTTGGGCCTACGTAGTTCCTAATCGGTTAGATCGAAGTACATTGTCCTCTGAGGGGGCCAGAGACTTGACATAACGAGTTTGTGGTGATTTCTTCGAGCCAGTGGCGCCAAAATACGTTAAATGTTCTTTGAAATCTTTTACCTCACGAATTACAAAGCTCGGCGCGAAATTTAAAAATGAAACTTTGAACTTGGTTTTCTCCTGTAATAATAAACCTATCGTTGTGAAATAAACTACACAATAGTTCTCCGAGCACACTTTATCAATCTAAACCAATTCATTGTTTTTCTTTAGTGTCCCTTCAAGAAGCCAAACTACAAATGAAGTTCGCATGTCTTAAAAATTGGTGCGAATTACACTTACTGGCTTGTATTCATTCACAACAAAAATACGGGCGAGGTAGTGCCGCTGAAAGGCTGTCCCTTAGAAAAGCCCAATTGCCTCTTTGAGAAATCGCAAATACTTTCTAAAAAGGCATAGCAAAGGGAATTGTTGATGTCATTGATTTAGTCGGTTAAATTGACGTAAATATGGCAAATGATTCTTCTGTATTTTATATGCCCTCTTATTGGATTCCAACGATGATTTTGGCGTAAAACTGTCCGCCGCGGCGGAACAGTGGTTACGGTGCTCGGCTGCTGACCCGAAGTAGAGTGTACCCGAAGGTCGCGGGTTCAATCCCGGCCGCGGCGGTCGCATTTCGATGGAGGCGAAATGCTAGAGGTCCATGTACTGTGCGATGCCAGTGCAATTTAAAGAACACCAGATCGTCCAACTTTCCGGAGACCTCCACTACGGCGTGCCTCATAATCATATCCTGCTTCTGGCACGTGAAACCAGAGATATTATTATTCTTTCGCCCTGACGTTCTAACCCAGCGGAGCGTATGTGAAAAATAGATTTATCATTATTTCACAAAATTCTGTTGCTTATTCACGCATGTTTGCCTATTGTAGACCAGCTGAAATGTTTCTCCGCGAATGTAATGATTACAAATATTAGTTTCTTGCGCGAGAAACTAAATGCCACCTCGTTTTCTTGAGCGACCATGTTTGAAACAATATGTAATCATAGTAATGTAACCATGTGTCACGAAAACGTCGTGCTTTATTTCTATGCCTTTACATAGCGTGCTTCAATAGAATACGACAACCGCACTACCTCTGACTCGATGTCAAGTACGCCACATTTCTATAGACACATCTGCGCCCAATACTAAAGAAAAAAAAAGCCGCACCTCCCCGAATGGGATCGTGAGGAAATGCGAATGCATTTGGGTGCACCTGATGAGTGTGCGATTAATTAATGAAGAGGGACGAGAGTGTGCACGTAAGCATTATTTATTCATACGTCAACACCTGTTCGTGTTATCGTTGTACCTGACGGCCACAATCTCCGCCTTGTGGTCGCTGATGTGCACGGTCAAAGGGTCTTTTAGAAGCATACGCGCGGCACAGTTTCTCGTAAAGACCATATCAATGCAACTCCCGTGAATGCGGCAGAGAGACAATGCATAGAGTGCTTGGTCTGCATGTACTCCACCAGCCACTCGCCACTCTTCTTGCGCACGTCAACGTTGAAGTCGCCGACCAAGACAATGGGATCAGAGGGTTTGGAGCGCACACGCACACTTTCCATAGCCGCGTCCAGCTTCGCGGCAACGGCGTCCCGAGCGAGGTTGGGCGCGAGGTACACGGTCACCACAAAGACTCCGTCTCCGGTGTAGGCAAGGGTGTATAAGTCCTTGTACGGAGACGCGTCTCGAACGGTAGACGTGGCAACGGCATGCGATATCAGTTCCCGTACTCGCATCGTGGAGTGATCTCCGCGATGCGAGCGCCCTCACCGGGTACACTCCTCCTCTCCTTTACCCTCCGCTGCTCCGCGATGCGAGCGCCATCACACGCCCGCGCGCTCCTCCTGTCCCTTACCCTCCGCCGCTCACCACCTGCTCCGGTTGCTAGGCGCGGCGCAGCTGTTGCTAGGGGCGAGGAGGCGCGCGCGCGGAGAGATCTGTGCGCACGCCGACCAGGGACGCACGACAACCCCGACTAAGAAATGCATTCGTATTTAAAAACAAAAGTGCTTAACCTTGGGTGGAAAGCCTGCCTTTACAAATGGGGTTCGATGGAGCTATTGAGACGTCAGATATTTAGAAATATTAATTATGAGCACTCGTACACTTGCAAGTATTATCTGATGTACCGGACACTATGTGCCATATTGTGCGGGGATGCGTACAAAACCTAGCACCGCTACACTAACCGAAGAGCAGTGGAAGGCCAAGCTATCGGATACCGACCTAAAGAATCAGCACAGCCTGGTTCAACGGGCACGAGAGATGGCGAAGGCCCGCGGCTACCTGGAATAAGGAGGCCGCCCACTTTGGGCGCACAGTGCGCTTGCTCACAATGAACTTTTATTCGCTCTCTCTCTCTCTCTCTCTCTCTCTCGTTAACTTGTTTTTTATACCGAGAGAGTTGTCAATAGGCGTACCTCGACATTTATTCCCTATAGATAGCACATACACAAATAAACGCCTCTTCACTACAAACGCCATACTAAAAGTGCTCACGAATGAAGTGGGCTCTTATTCGAAGTTTCGAATAGCCGCACATACATACATAAGACAGACGAAGTCGCGGAGAAGCCGGAAGGGATGTCGATGTGAGAGAGGAAGAATTATAAAAAAAAGAAAAAGAAGTTGGGCAAATATCGTGATAAATAGCCCGAAACACGTCGGAAAATTGCATTCGCTAGTTCGCAACGAACTGTACGTTTCTTGGAGGCACGCTATATAGTCGCAAAGCTGCAATATTCGTTTTCAGAGTAAGCTTCGACCGATTTCTCCATCGATTGGCGCACCGCGCGCTTCTCAAAAAAAAAAAAAAAGTACAACACTTAATAGCAAGGCCTCCACACATAACATTGCGAAGGGTGGAACGGGCAGGAAAGAAAAGAATCGATAATGCAGGTACTGTACTATACACACGGGGCAAAACATGCGCGTACAAGCGTCTCTCTATAAGCACGCACGTACACAAACATGCGATACGAAATGGCGAACTGTATAACAAAAAAAGGATGAAACTTCGCAGCGGAAGGGGTAAGACAGACGACGCATCAGTTCCACGGGTTATTTGGACAACTCGCAGTCGCTTCTCACAATCGCAACAGATTTCAGCAATCGAAATAGGCGACATCTGTCGCTGGCGCTCAAAAGCTATTCGCGTACTACGGCAGCTTCCTTAGTGCATCGGCATACACGGCACCTGCCTCTTGTCCCGCTGTGTGTCCTCTTTCGCGCCCACGATGCAGACTCACTCTTTTATATTTCGTTAACTGTCGCGTGGTATCGCAAACCAGACGCTTTTCCGGTTTTCTCTTGGGTGCTTCCCGCTTATTTTTTTAGAACTTAAGGTTAAATATAGCTGTGTATACTACATTTGCGGCAGCAACTAATTGTTACAGATTGAACTTGATTTCATAGAGTTGCCACTGCGATGAAACATTTGCAGTTTTAACGAACGAGAACAACTTAAAGGGGTAGTGGCACCTTTTTTCGGAGGTGAGTTTACTCTGCCATACAAATCTCCTGTATGCAGAGACGGCTATGAGCAAGTGTGGAGCTCAGCAAATTTGTATAAGATATTTTAATTTGATATTAAAGCCAATTTTTCCATGGCGCACCTACTGACATCGACACTAGCTTGACGTCCGGCTGCAGTACAAATTATGATGACTTCACGCAGCAGTCTGGCTAGTTCTGATGACGTTAGGTACGAAAACTTCCAAGATGGCCGCTTGTGCGTCATCAAAACTTCCAAAATGGCCGCTTGTGCGTCAACAACGGAGCCACAGTGCGGAGCGGCCGTGGAAACGTCACTACATATAGTCTGGGAGCACGTGACGAGAAGCTCATACCGTACTGTGACGTCAGGGTACAGTAGGAACCGAAACTAGCTTTTAAAAACATACTGTAATTACTTTTTCACGGCGCACTCGCGCTTAGCACTACTTTTTCTAGGCTCTTCAGGGCTTGACCTTTCACTTGACCCCAAAAAAAACGACAACTGAACATATTCGTGTCAGTACCCTTTTAAGACACATCGCAATAGAGGCGTTATTACAGAGAAAATGAGAGCGTCTGCTGTATAAGACTGCAGACACCACCGATGATTATGACAGATAATCAGTTCAGTCTCACAAGGATCGCTAAATAGGGCTTATTTATTATTGCGATAGCAATTATATGGACAGTCTCGGCTGGATTTTGCCGTCGCCGTCGCCGCCGTCATGCACCGTATATGTGTAAGTATGTATGTATATATAAAAGCCCCAAAGAAAAATGCTTCCGAAGCGCGGAATCGAACCAGGGACCTCTTCCTCCGCAGCGAGTGGCGCTAGCCACTACGCCACGAAACGCAGATCCTCCACGTAGGTAACGGCGAGCGTTATATACACACCCTTTACCGCTGGACGGACTCAGAGACGGCTGCGCTTATAAGCGTTTCTTCATTACCAGCGAGATGGCGTTAGGAGCGCGACAGGCGCATTTAAAAGTCGTCGGCGAGCTCGCTCGCTTCTTCTTATACTTGCGCAGGGAGAACCTTGCCCTTCCGCTGTCTGCTCGCGCGGTTTTCTTGTGCTGAGGGGAAGAGGGATGTTTCACGCTTTCACCGTGATGTCCGCGCTCATGTTACGGAGCGTACGAAAGCCACTCGAGCTCAAGGGACGCCGCTAAACGAACAAACTGAAGATGAGCGCGAACTATCAAGTGTCACAGCTCGACACTTGAAGCACGCTAGTTTCCTTCGCTGCTTCGGCCGCCTTTGCAACAGGAGTGCTATTCAAACTGAGAGTATCCATTGGCGAGCCTCACTTCATATAGCATTAGTTTCTTGCTATCGCATTCATTGCTTCGGCCTTGCGGCGAAACTGTGACTTTTTTTTATTCTCCTTCTTTCTGGAAAACAAATTGTACTGCAGAATGTTTAAAATTAGTACCATATCCTGGAGTATAATTTTCGCCTGCAACGCCGTCACCATATTAAAAGCAAAAGTACATACTTGTATTCAGACCCGAATCTCTGCGATGTCCGCGAAGTTTAGTTTACCATTAGCCTATGGAGCTTTCTGAAGATTACTGGTGCTTGCGAATGCCTTTGAGTGGGGCGACTTCACAGCCTCTTTCCTGACTCATTCTTCCTCGCTTTTATCTTTCTATTCCCTTTTAACCATCAATTGCTTCAGTGTACGAAATCAAACATGGCGCTTTCCTATAGCTAGCCTCATTTCCTTTCCTTTTTCCTCTCCTCGCTGCTTGCCATTGATCAGCCATAATCGATTATGACATGTGAAGCATCAGCATTCACTGATGTTTTCTCTTTTGAACAATTCTTGCGTAAGACCTATCTGTGATTACCTACCCACGCCTGCAAAACTATTTTCGCCCGAAACCACGTTGTCTTTGGCATATTGCTGTTTATTTTTCAAGTAAGAGAATCGAAACAAATCGAGAGCTATCTGTTCGTTCTGGAAAATTTTTTTTAAGAATCGAGCAACTAATCGGAAGCCATCAAAAGAAGTCGCGTTCTAGTCACGCCATGTCTGCGTTTTTCTGTTCCACATACTCCAGCTCGGTGCATGTTAACGAGCTCATTACAGCACGACAACTATGTCCCGGAAAACACGGCTGCATCGTGTGCTCCGGCACCCGGGGTAGAGAAGCGCCATCAGGTCTCGCGTGTTCTTGTGGGTTTTTTTGTTTGTTTGTTTTTTCGCGTGAGTCATTGTTAGCGGCATCCTATTAAACTGAAGACATCCCCACACACCCACTTTTGAACCCTACTTCTATTTGCTGTCGGTTAAGTCGGGCAATTAGAACACTGTAGACGAAGCACAATGATGGGATGGGCGTGATAGGAAAACGCAATAGCAGCTTATTTGCGCTTTTATTCACTGAATCTTCGTTACCAAGTACGGGGACTATACGGGATTTGCCGCTGGGGCATCTATTCGGCCGGTATTATCCTGCACGCATTATACTGCGTTTTCTACACCAGCGACATTTTTTCACCACCTGCTCAATTCACAAGACCTTTTTTTATAGATGCGAGGCAGCTTTTGCGCTGGGCTTTGTCCGTAGTTCCATTGGCGACCGTTCGCTTTATAAAACCTACCATAGCCATCTGTAACATATTGAGCGCGCGCTCGCGCCAAGGAGAAGTCTTCTTCGTCTTTTAGGGGCGAAGCTCCTTATAGCGGCACCCGTTCGTCCCTCGTAGCGTAGTATGTAACCAGTCTTACGCTTTGACCTGCAAGGTGGTGCCGGTGGGAGATTTTTCCTGTGCGTTGTTGAACAATAAAAAATTCGCAGCGTTAGCTAAAAGCCGACTTCTTCTGTCTCTCATTCCCATTAGCAGCCATTCTTTACCTCCAAGGTAGTGCCTGGTGAGATTTCTCCTGTGCGTGATTAAACAATAAAAATTTTGTTCAAAACGCCGTTGATTGATGAAATAAACCAACAAAAGACGCCAGATGTTTTGTAAAAGCAAAACGAAAGAACTCCAGATGTTTCTAAAGCAAAACGAAAAGACGCCAGCTGCTTAACGAAAGACGCCAGATGTTTTCTAAGCAATGGTTTTCTAAACAATGAAAATTCACAGCGTACATGTAAAATTAAAGTGCGCTGCAAGTCGTCATAACTCATCGAACCTTTAGTATAAACGCGCCCGATCTCACGTCGGTGATGATGTACTGGGCAGAATTCACGGAAGATTCACGGTTTACCGATGAACCTCCGCAGCTTCGCCCACTCATCATCATTCACTCCGTGGATATGCTGTGATTTTTTTCTTCGACCGCCTTCATGATGATACGTGCAGAGCGCGCGCGCGCGCCAAGGAGAAGTCTTCTTCGTCTTGTTCTCCGACCGCCTTCATGATGATACGTGCAGAGCACTTTAGGGGCCCGGGCTGCCGTATGCTGTCCTAGCTTGGCGGAACGCAGACAAAACCACGTGTGCTGGCACGCGCTAGCGCGTTCGGGCCTGTGTAAGGGGCTGGGTAAGACGTGTGGCCTCTCCCCCTTACACTCCCTCAGCAATAATGTGATGGTGTCGGCGAACGAGATTCTGCAGACGCGCGATGCACCAACGCGTTGTATCCTAGTCAGAACGCGCTGGCGCGCGCTAGCGCGTTCGGGCCTGTGTAAGGGGCTGGGTAAGACGCTGTGGCCTCTCCCCCTTGCACTCTCTCAGCAATCACGTGATGGTGTCGGGGAACGAGATTCTGCAGATGCGCGATGAACCCGCGTGGCATGCTCCAACAAGAGTTCGGGACGAGTAACAGCAACAGCAACTACAGTGAATTAATGGTGTGCTCCACATGCAAGGACGCGTTAACATCGGGCAAGGTGCCCGTGATGAACGGAACTTTAAGTCGACCCATGCGCTCCTTCGCATCCCCACATGGTTCCCTTTAGTGGGAGATGGTCACATTTTTTTATAATCTGCGTTTAGTTTTTGTAAATCTCTTTTGTCACTTGTAAGCTTTCTCCGGTCATACTGTGTCGAGCTGCAGGACTGGTTGCATTCTTCTTTTGCGAATGTTTCCCGTTTAAAAACATTTCGTGAATACTGCGCATCTACCGTATTAAAAGCGTTTTCGCGAATGAGGCGCCGTATCCGAAAGTTCTAGGTCCGTGTTCACAAACAACTTCTGTCGTTATAATTGTGACCTGCTGCGGTGGTCTCGTGGTTACGGCGCTTGACTGCTGATCCATAGGTTGCGGGATCGAATCCTAGCCGCGGCGGCCGCATTTCGATGGAGAGAAAATGGTGGAGGCACGTGCACTTAGATTTAGATGCACGTTAAAGAGCACCACGTGGTTGAAATTTTTGGAGCTCACCACCGGCGTCTCTCATTATCATGTGATGGTTTTGGGACGTAAAACCGCAACATTTATTACAATTGTGATGTTATAATTGGCAATCTTGACGCTAGACTTATTAGGAACATAGCTGGCCGACCGAAGACGAAAGACCGCTTATGAAAGAAAATCTTTGCGGATTCGGACCCTGAAACGTCTTGGCTTTTAGTGCAAAAGAGGCTTGTCTAACGTCCGTTGTTTACATTCACTAATATAGACGATCGAGCGTGTGAGATGACTGTAAGATTTACAGGGATTTACCGGGACCTTACAATGTCTTTGCGCAGGGACCAACTCCTAACACACACCCAACACAGACATTCTTATGCGCGAAGCTGTGTTTGGCGTCTACAAATTATTACGTCCTGAAGGAGGCACTGCAGCATTGCAGATCGTGCTGTCAATTATGGTTAGACATGGCTAGCCGAGGTTATAAGTGGTGCGTGCGCAAAACTCAGACATCGCTGAATAATTATGAGCCGGTGTTGTTGCTAACCGCCGAGGCAAGCCAACAACGTCGTTGTACGAGTACCAGTGCCCATGTAACTTTCTTCCTGACGAGGAAGAAGAAGACAAAACGTAACAGGCGGTAATCACCCGCAGCGCCAAACGTCTTACACCACCGCCGGTAGCCTTCCGACGCTCACAGGATGCCGTTACAATTTCCCGATCAAACGCCATTATTTCGAGAGCAATAATATGCCCTACAAATAAGGTAAGCTTTAGCGTCACCTGCCGAAATCTATACAAGAAATGTGAGAAAAATGTTTGACGTATTCTTTCTGTTTTTTATCTATTATTTAACAATAGCGCAGTTTCACTAGCAGGGTAAGTAAGTCAATGTACCTGCCCTGAGATGACACGTTGCAGCGCTTTTTATGGTTTTAATTCTTGTGCTCATTTGCTGTAAATTCTTTTTATAACGTTATACGTTCAGGCTGCCTACTCAGTGCGCAGATATTTCGCTACAAAGGCATCTGCAACCGTAGCGAACGCGACTTCTTTCTTTAAAACGGCCGCCGTCGAGCGGAAGGTAAAATTAGCAACAACCACAATAGAGGCATCGTACATGTTGGAGGCCCGCTACCATTACGCCATTATCAGATAGGGCAAATAATATATGACTACTGAGCGCCGTTGTTGTTGTCTTTTTTTTTTCTTGTCACTGGACTTTTGTAATTTAGGTTAGGAGCGATGGCCATGGATTTTCGCAGGATAGGTGCCTTCTGCCAGAATCAGCGCTGCGGGTAGTGGCAGCGCTTTTGGCCGTTTGTCTTTGACGGTTGCACCGGCGATCACGTTAAGTCTGTTTCTGTGACCACCCTGATTACACGAACTGTGATAGGTTAAAATGCGCTCCTGGGCTATTTGGTACATGTTTCTTAGAAGAGGAAGGCAAGGTCAGAAAACACGGACATGAAGGACAGGGTGAGTGAAGACAGAAAGAGTCTGTTGTTTTCTTGTCGTGCCTTCCTCTTCTAAGAACTATGTACCAACTAGTCCAGGAGCTCGTTTTAGTCAATTACATTTCTCCTACAGTGGGCCCTTTTATGTGTTCTTTGCCTTAAAACGATTGGAACTCGTCCTGTACTTCATGTCCGTGTTTTCTTGTCGTGCCTTCCTCTTCTAAGGAATGTGAAAGCCTACCCCTTAATTTTATTCGCAGCGTATAATAGACGGAAACTACGCCATTACCAATGCATGCGAGCAGTAGCGCTTACGACCGGGACACGCCCAGTATCGTCCATACCAAAAATGCATGGTGAGACAGTCATACGACCTAAGTGTCAAAATAGGATCCGACAGCAATTAATGGTTTTTAATTTGTTTTTTTTTCTATGGCTTCGTCGAGAGTTGATACGCGCTTATCTGCCGGTGAAACATTACCTGCAGGATGCTTTTCAACATACGTGCGAGCTTTGGCAACGTGTGTGCACGGTACTGTCCCGGCCGAGTGCAATTTAGCCCACGTAAAAAAAGATACCTGGAAACGAAAAATTCTCAAGTTAGCTATATTAAATTCAGCAATACAATCAGACACAAAGGCAAAGATGCAATATTGTTTGAACTTCATGGGTTCCTAGAGCGCTGGAGGTGTCTGAGAAGAAGAAGAAAATACAGAAGCTCTCGAGGAGCACTTATCGGCCTCATAGAAGCATCGCAGATACGGAGGGCCACTTATTTTACGGCGTACGTGCTAACGCCTTTTGTGAAGATTGTCAAGGTACAGGAAGCCTGGACTCAGGAGTACCAGTAGCGAAGAGATGCGCCTGCGGGGCACGCAAGGCTGCTGGGAACGCGACAAGCGATACGAGGCCCATAAAAACGTGACCTGGCAAATGTTTGCAGACACTGTGGCACGCGTTCGCCGATCTCGTGTCTTCAAAGAAAGAGCAAACAAGCCGTTTGGACCCACTCGAGTCGCAGCGCCCTCGAATAACAAGTCCCGGGAGATATCAGAGAGTGCGGAATAAATTACTTCCTGGGGGTCCCTAATGACCTTATCTACAACACTGGCTGTCAAAGGCTGTCAAAGCTCTGTATTATATTGAAGTTGTGCGGAACTATAATGGTTCATACAACACATCGTGAGAACGACAAGGGATTTTCCGCTGTTGTGACAAAGGCTGCTATCACAGGCGCAATAAGTCGTTATGTGTGACATTGCTATTACGTCAGTATTCGACTATTTCTCCAGTCGTGAAAAAAATCTTCATCCGGTCTAGCATGCAGGTAAGAAATGGAAATTTACAACCACCCGTTTGTAACACAAGGCCCCAATGAACTCCATACGGATTTCTCAGAAAGAAAGCTTCTTAGCGGCCGAAAAATATTGTGCTCTTCCGCCACCTTGCGGGATCCCGAAGAACTGATTTGCAAACTCTTACGAATGTGGCGTGACGAAATGTGTACTAATGCAAAAGGTAAGTGTCCCATAGGAAGAGCATTGGGGACCGGGCATCGGCACAGCGCGCATATCTACAGCGAAACCCGTAAAAAATGGCAGTTAACCGTAGTTAGCTGCAAAACGGCTATCGTAGCTTCAGGTAGACATTGTGCCTCACGATTTCGTTGACCTACTGAATACGTAGTTTAAGCGGCTGTCGCTTCTCTGGCGACCACAATACCAGGAGCCGTACGTCGTCCGTGTCAATGATTCCGTGAAAACAGCTAAAAGTGCACAAAGACGGACAGCGTTTCAGACACGTCTTTGCATCGCGCTAGCTTTTGTGCCACGCAGCAGGCCCGATTTGTTGGAACGATCTCATTAACAGCAGTCCATCGCTAAAGAACCTAGGCGACCTAGGGTCTGAACACGTTGAATAGGGAGGCCCTGACCCAGGTGCCGCAGTCAAAGTCCTGCAAGCTTGCGCTGTGTATATACCCGTTGAAGCATGCACGTACGATATGCTTTTTATGAAACTGAGGTTTTGGTGATAGAAATTAGCACAACACTCCCTTGTGTAATTTAAGCATGGACAAATTGTTGGTAAACTTGCTACAGCCAAGCCCTCCACTCAATAAATGTCTCATCTAAACCTCATTTACGCAAAGACCAATCAAAGCAGTCATCCACCGCTCTATTCTTTCAGGGTGTCCATATGCTTTATTTCTTTTAGCTCGCTTCTTTCGTTCCGTCGAGTTTGACTAAGGGTGCACAGCTTCTGCATTTCAAAGAAGGTTGTCTGCGCGTAAGTTTCAAAAAGAACTCAGTTCATTTTTTTGGAGGCGCTTATCTCCTAGAGGAATACACCTACTGTTTTTTACACACGCACTGTAAATTTGCTACATGGCGAGCACCTTTAGAAAAAGGGCCCTAACAAAGGTAAACCGAAACACCTGTCTGAACGGTTCGCGGTACATTCCTTTTCTTTAGACAAGTACGATCTTGCGCTTGGTGGGAGTACAGATGCTGCTGCATCATAAGGACGATTATCTGAACGGTCTGAACGATACCCGAACACGTACTAAATGCCCGACGCCACCCTTCGGGGATTGCATGTAACACATGTAACCGAATGGGGATCGCAATGAGAGGTGCTGCGTTACACACCAGGATATATATATATATATATATATATAATGTAGATATGGTTCAATGGGCCAGTTCTTCTCGGGTAATGGGTATAATACAACGGAGGCGTTGTCAACAGTGATATAAATATTTATTTCCCAACAGTTTCGGGAGGGGCCCTCCCTTCTTCGGGGGATGAGTTAAATCTGGTCATCCCCCGAAGAAGGGAGGGCCCCTCCCGAAACTGTTGGGAAATAAATATTTATATCACTGTTGACAACGCCTCCGTTGTATTATACCCATATATATATATATATATATATATATATATATATATATATATATATATATATATATATATATATATATATATATATATGATGCAGCTAGCAGACTCCAGAACTCCGCTTGGATACCACAAGCGGATTACCCCATTGCTTGCACGGCGCCGAACTGCACCGCGCTATCTCTGTGCAACACGCCCAACCAGCAGCACGGAAGTTATTGGACTTACCTAATCCTACACGGGAAAGCCGCGCCTGTGCCACCGGGCATACCGTATTGCAGCCCGAAAGACGTCCGGATACAGGGGCGTTTGAGGAATGGCTTCAGCGTTAATCCCCGCAATTGCACGCGCTTTCCATGGATTCTGGTTAGAATTCTGCGAAAGGTCGCACTTTCATTTTGGCGTAAAGTCGTGAGACTCCTCAGCATTATCGCATTATATTTATAATAAGGTTGTATGTCGGTCGTAAATATTACTTGTTTATAACCCGTGTGTGACCTAACCGGCTTTACGAGAAAACGATGCCGCAGTAGACAAATACAACTTCAGATTATGGAGGAACACTCATCGTAAATGGTCGTATTCGGGCCTGAACCACACATACGTAGGCTGGCCGCTTCGCACAGAAGAGTAGGTGGAATCGGTTAACCATCATTACCGAGAGAAAGGTACGATAATAAAGAGATGGATAAAAATGCCGGCCGATTTGGTCAAATTTCATCACTCTGCAAAAATTACCAGCGGCTGCTTTTCCGACATCTTAAAGCGGCAATGGGCTCTTCTCGTGGACTTAACTTCTTCTCCCATTTGTCCCGACCGCCCGGCTCTTCTAATAAGTGAACTATTAAATTTTCTGCAGATACTCCTGCAACTATTGTCTGCAGTAATCTTAAGATGTCTACCGTCCCAAAATATTATGAAGGTAGCGAGCAAATATCCCATTTCTCTTGTTTTTGAGGATTTTTTTTAACACAATTCTCGAAACACCCTCACATGGTAGTGAACGTAGTGTTTATCACAAGGCTCGCAAAATTGTCTTCCCTACTAGCGATACGAAGGCGCGCTCCGCGCACGTCGTAATTAGAAGCGCAGCTGTGCTAAGTCGAGCCTGCGCCGTCTGCATGTCTGTACGGCGTCACGCAGGTCACGTGACTAGATGGGGAAGCGAGTAAACGAATAATACGGAATGATGATAATTGTAAATGTTGATGATGATGCTTGAAATGAGAATATGCTGTCTTAGTCTACCCTCACATACATTCACGCACTTACAGCTTTACTGTACGACGGTTTTGAAGGCGTAGAACTGTTTAGTAAGGTATAATTGCAGTGGCTCGCTTCTTACCCAACCTCAGACAGTAAGCATGTTTCGCACGGGCAGCGGTAAAAAGGCTACGCCTCACCGCACATAATGTTCAGGTGGCCCGAGCCCGGGCCGGCAACCTCGCAGATGCTTTTCTTAATGACGTTCTCTTTCTCTCTCTCTTTTACTCTCTTATTCCCCTCCCAATGGGTAGGGTAGCAAACTGGGCGTAGTCTAGTTAACCTTCCTAGCGTTCCTATATTCCTCCTCTCCCCTCTCTCTCTTTTTCTCTCCGTCCGTTTCGTTAATGCAGAGCGTCTGTTAGTAACGGGTCACGCAAGGGGGTTGCTGTTTCTCACAACGCCGACTCGTGCCGAAAGCAAGCGAACGAGCGATTTGCGCGCACTTCAGAATGGCGGCTCGAACGGATGCGAGCAAACGCACTGTAATTTTTCTCCCGCTCTTCGTTCCACACTCGGGAGCGCAACGCCTGAGGCCCCATCGTCGCTGAATTTTAGTCAGCTTTCCCGAACAGCACTATGGTTATAGCATGCCGTTTACCCTAACTGCGGCGAAGCTGTGGCAACTCCAGGTTTTAACGATAGCGTTAACGTTGGCTCTGGTAGAAAAAGCGTAAAGCGTTGCACAATACTTGTTTATAATAACTCTTCCTTATACATCCGTAAGCAAGGTGAATGTGTTCGAACAAAGCAGGCAAACACAGACCCAAAGGGCACCGCTGCATATTAGGAACATGCTTTTAGGACGGAAACTATGAATAACTTAGTTACGTTACCATTAGACGACGATGCGTTACCATTATACAGGAACGAAATCGATAAAATAAATATTCGTAGGGTTTGCTTCGCTCTCGCCTGTGTTCGCATTTCACACATATTCGATTGGTAAACAATCAATGCGACCGTTATGGAAGCGTGTGCTCGCTCCGATATTGAAAAGACAAACTCACGACGCCAAAGTAATATATTTTATGTGTTTTCCTATGGATTACATCTGTTCCTGCTCGCTGTGTTTATACAACTTATATTCGTAGAGCGAAACAATCTCATATCGAGGAGAACAGAAATCTAACCAATAATGATTTCTTTGCGCAGCCATATTGTTTATTCTGAAGTCGAAATGGTTAAATATTGTTTTGTACGTACATCTTCAAAGGGTGCTAACCTGGACTGTATAACTTGTGCTAGTGACTACTGCGGAGCCCTGCATATGTAATAATAATAATTGTTGGAGTTTTACGTCCCAAAACCACGATGTCATTATGAGGGACACCGTAATGGAGGGCTGCGGAAAACAAACTGGGATTGTTTATCGTGCACCTAAATCTAAGTACACGGGTCTCTAGCATTTTTCCTCCATCGAAGTGTAGCCGCCGCGGCGGGGATGCGATCCCATGACCTTCGATCCAGCAGTCGAGCACTATAATCACTTGACCACCGATGCGGGTTGCCCGGCACACGTATCCCGTACATTTGAAAATATTGCTTTTACATTTCAAGCATTTTTGTTCGCCTGTAACTTCCAGTAGAGCTCTTAGACACAATATCCTCTTTGCACTGCTGTTGAACAACTGGTGGCGACTCCGTTTTACACAGCGTTGAATAATGTGAAGTAGAAAACTTCAGTGCATTTCATCTTACATGTTAAACAAGCAGTTATTGAAAAGAGTTCCAAACACAGGACTTCTGATAAGTGAACGCAACTACATTGCTGCTTCAATGAAGTTCCGACATGTGCTCTTGGTTTGTTAAGGTAATTAGTACTTAGACTTAGGTGCATTTTAAAGGGGCCATGACATGGCCGCCCAAAGATTTGTTGTTTTCAGCAAAACTTAGAAGTAGAGGGTCTATTATGCCTATACAGATTTCAAAAGTGGGCCATAAACGAATATTTCAGTGCAAAACAAGCCCTAGAAGTCGCCGGCTGTAAACCCCGCCCACCGCCGGCGACCGCCATTTTACAATCTCGCGGGTGACGTCATGTGCAGCACGGAACGGAGCCGTCGTCTTCTACCAAAGTTTCAGCTGCTGCAAATCGTTCAATTTCAGTGCCAAGCTGAAGAAAGCTAAAATATCTCGATATCACGTGCAGCTGACCACGGAACAATATCCCTTCGCCGCAATGCAGACGCTTGCACAGCCTAGCTGCTTGTTACGTCACGGCTCTCGAGTGCACCAGTGTTGTCTGACTCTCGAGCCGCTCGCGTGTTTATAAAAATATTCGATTATAAATTAAGTTCTCGAGCAAATGCGCTAAAATTTCGCCAGCTTATTTGTGAATGCACAAGGGTAAATCCACGTAACACAGATTATGATCGAAAATTGGGTGTCATGGCCCTTTTAAAGAACTGCAGGTGGTCAAAATTTCTGGAGCCTTCCAAATCATATCGTGGTTCTGGGACCAGCAGCGTACCCAAAAGTATTTTTTTCGGGGTTGGGGGGGGGGGGGGGGGTTCAGCTATACTTCATAGGTTCGTGCGTACGTTTGCTTTTGTTTGTGTGCGTGTATATATACATATGCAACATTGAAAATTTTTGGGTGGGAGGTCGAACCCCACAGCCCCCCCCCCCCCAATCCCTTTCCTGACTACGCAGGTGTTTGGGGCGTAAACCCCAACATTTATTAAGGTAATCTGTCAAATTTTGTATATTATTTAGCACCACTCCGCAGGTTATATTTTTAACAGTGTCAGCCTCTTCACGTCATCCAAGTAATGCGGCAAGATCCGCGTATCTTCATCAGGATATCTCTAAGAAGCGCGATTGCGGACAGGACTCCTGCAACATCTTTTTTTAAACAAGAAAGTTTGTACTCTGGCCATGTTAGTTGCTAAGGTAGCAAGCTATTCCCGCGCTTCCGTGGTTTTCGAGGAACACGGGACTCAGTTACTTATTGTCGACCTCGGGTACATTCGAGAGAATGCACGTATTGATCCCTCTCCACTTTCCTTCGATTTTCGCATTGGTTCTTGCTTTTGCTCCAAGTGCGGGGTAGCAAACAGACGCTCGTCGGCTTTACCTTCGTACCTCAACGTTCTCTCCCATATCTCTATGTTCAAGTAGTCGCTTTTGTATGTGCGGACCTACATCAATGTTGTCTCTTGTGTGCATGTTCCCATGATTCAACGAAGCACGAGGACTAAAACGTGAATTGTGTTAGTCCACCTGGTTGACAGACAGCACAATGGAATCAACCTTATACGCAGTTGACCCTAATCTTGGGTACCAACTAGACCCTCAGCTCCAACGACGTACATACACTCTCATACACCGCCTACGAGTGGGAACTGCTTGCATAGACCACTTTTAGAGGCGAAGCACCTTAGGGTCTCGGCTTGTCGGCGCGTCATGTCGTCGTCACGGTCCATCATACAGGGGTATGCGCCACAAAAATTAGGTAAATCCCACTACTCGCCACCGGTACGCTAAAAGAGAAGAAGGTAACAGTTAGCCCAACAAATACCCGACGACGTATCAGGATTTATTTGCATTAATTGACAGAAATTTGTTAAATTCCGTCTCAAAATTGGTTTCAAATTCAAAGTTTTCTCCTCTAAAGCACACTTCGTAACATGTTGCCGTGTGTAACACGAAGACAACTTACGGCAAAATCGCTGCTAATGGGCAATGAGAGACAGAAGAAGAAGAAGAAGAAGAAGAAGAAGAAGAAGAAGAAGAAGAAGAAGAAGAAGCAACACCTTAGGGTAAGCTCCATTCCGACGCAGTTTTCCGATGACATTAATGTAGCTCAAACACCCTTCCCTACATGCCCGGGTTCAGGCTTGACACCACTAGTGCCTCATCACAGGAATCTCTTTCAAAACAATGTGGAGAATTACCTGGGTCAGGCCCTTGTTCTTCTTCTTTCTCTCATTGCCCATTAGCAGCGATTTTGCTGTGGGAGACACCGGCGCACACTGCATGCTACGCCCCTCCCCAGGTTTCACGTTAGTGAAACTGAAACAACCTTCCCTACATGCTTCGCCTCTCCGCAGTTTTTTTTTTTCTGTTTCAGCCTGAGCATATTTACTTCACAAGCAGATAATTGCTCCCATCTCTAGTTGTACTTAGGCAAAACTGTGCTACCTGCGATTTCCCCTGAGGTGGCATACACGTGAACCTTGAAGCTATTGTGCTGATATACGAGACAGGATGTGCTTGGGGAGGCTCCAGGCGCATCCTGTCTACTTTCGGCGTGTGTACTTTCGCCTATCGGAGGTGCGTAAAGCTTCGTGAATTGTCGAAAGGGTAAGTAGAAAACAGCTGCTTTGGAAGTCAGGTGAACGAGAAGCAATTAGCGAAGGAAAAGTTATTAATATGTGCAACAACACTGCAAGCTGTCATTCTCAGTGCCCAGAACTGTAATGAGGCTATCGCAGCTTTAGTTATCATCTTGCTTGTTAGCACATGTAGTAGCGACCGGAAAGACCACAATATTTTCACGATATCTCTGCGATTACATGCCTCGTTGTGGTGCTTGTTCTTTTTCTAAGGCTAGCCAATGCTCGTAACTTAGGCAACGCGGAACTCTCGATGTGCTACTTAATTACAGTAACAGTAGAGCGTGCGTTGTGATTGCTGCGCCGCCATGCAGAAGAGTGAGCGTTTCGGAAGCTTGCTTTAACACCTACACTGGAGGGAATATGGAAAGTGGCGGCACGCCGTGCCAGCTCAGGGGCCATGGTTCGGCTCGGCGAATCGAAGGCAAAGCACAGGACGACCAATGCCTAAGTTCCGCCACAGTAGCTTTTCCCCTATTACCGGAAATGCCGCTTTCCAGTACTCGATTATAATACTCAACAACTATGCCAGCAACAAATTTTGTTTACTTATAGAATATCGAATGATCTACAATGTAGAAAGAATTAAGACGAAAGGCAAGAGTACACGAGAGGCATTCCAGGATTAGATAAAAGAAGCACCGATCCTCCACTGTGACACCGCAGTGTCATTTCCTAGTTCGAGCAATGCGCATTGTGGACTCGTGCCAGACACCCGCTTCCTGAATTTTTCGAATGAGTGTTCGTGTATATGTAACTTACTGATATTTATTCCTAATTCAGCGTGCGCCATCGTCAACATGATCGTGCGGTCAGGACGACGAGGATGTGCGCCATCTGTTGCTCGACTGTCCCAAGCACATCACACATAAACAGCGACTCGTACTGGAACTGCACTTGCTGGACTCAGAGCGAAAGCTCTCCTTAGCGAAAATGCTAGGCCCCTAGCCATCACGGGAAAATGACAAAGGAATGAAAGTGCTTCAGCATTTTTGTTTTTGTTTTTTTGTTGTTGTTTTTAATACGCTAATATTTGGGATGGGTGTTGAGCGAACTATATCGAAAGCGTGCACCGGGCTCCTACGTGCGCTGTGTTAATACGAGAACTCACCAAATTCAGGACTGTATTTACGTGTATATATTCTTTTTATTTCTTAAGCCTTATTTTTATCCTCACAGCCAAGTGTAAAGAGTGTCCGTCGCCAAGAAATGGTGACAACTTCTTTGTTTATCTTTATTTCAATAAAAAAAAGAAGAGCAAGCCATGGTTTTCAACTAACTCTAGACTAAACAACGACTTTGCACGCCCTGCCCGTATTACTTTCGAAAGCAGAGTAGCCCGATCCATCCAGACCGTGGTGCGGTCCCTGAAGCAGAAAGTCGAAGCTTTGCCATATTCCACAAAAAAAGGAAAGAAAAAGAAACGAAATGAAAACAAAACAGAAAAGACGGTATGTTGCTCCAGTCCTTCACGCGTTCGTGCATTCTGTCGTGAGTGTGTTTGCACTACATTGTTATCGAGTGGAAATTGGCACCGTAAATAAAAAGCTAAAGGCATGGAAGGCTCCCAGTTTGCAAATGTTTCTCGGTCAGTGCCTGCTTCGATCGCTATGCAGCCTCGCATGCAGAAAAATATCGTAGAAAGAATGTGACACACGTAAATATTTCCAGAGTGCACCCTTCTAAGCTCTGCAGGAGGAAAGAGGGGATTGGGAAAATGTTTACTTAACACGAAAAAACACTACCCAGAACAGAACAGCAAAATAGCATGCGCCTACATAAACAAAAGACAAAATGTTGAAATATACGAAATCGATAGGAGTCGAGTAATCGAGTGTTTTAAGATAAAATGACTGGGGTCATTAGACACAGCGACGTATTAGAATACGGTAGGATGCGCCTAAACTTAGATCATGAGATAACAGAACGGCAAAACTTATCGACAAAAAGTCGAGTAATGAAAAAATGTTCGAGGCAGATCACTAAACAAGTATGCAGCCCACATCATTTATTTATTTATTTACTTATTTAGAAATACTCTCAACCCTCTCTTCAGGCTCATTACAGGGAGGTAGAACACTTTGTATCAACTAAGTAGGTGCATACTTATACAATCACATCAACAACTTATACACACACTTAGAGAATTATATAAAAGCTACGTTAGAAGCAGTTGAATTTTTATAACATTAAGTAAAGTTCTGGTTAATCATTACGGTAAATCACATAAACGTACATCACATAAGAGCATAAATTTATTAACACAATTTGCATTCACTACATGAAGGACGCTTTTCGCCTATCATTATTTTATTTATGGATTTCTCAATTGCCTGTCCTTTACTTCTCTCGTAGCCCCCCCCCCCCCCCCCCACTCTTTTCTTCCTTTATTTTCTTCCTTCGTTTACTGGTTATGTCTTGTTTTGTTGATTCTGTAACTTTCATTCCGTGATTTGAAGCCTCTGTCATTCCATTTTTCTCCCTGAATTTTCCTTTTCTCTGTGATATGTGAGAAGCTAGTGGGAGCGACGTGCATCGAACGCAGCAGCCTACTTTCCCGCAAGGCTCGTCTCACGTTCCTCAATTCCTGCGCCAACAGCAGATCTTGTGAAGGAAAAGCAGCAATAAAAACGGATGAGGACGCAGGTGTGAAGCGAAAAGGAGGTGATCGAACCGTGTGCGCCGAACTGCGGGCTGGATGGCCCACGTCGCGCCATCAGTAATGCGCTTGCGTCTATAGGCGCTCGCGCTTAACCTTGCAGACAGGCAATGTTCGAAAAGCGTCTAAGAATACCAAGATTTATGGCGGTTGCGAAGTGCAAAGATTCCAACGCATGAGAACGGTAGAAGCTGGCTTACGTCACAAATTAATGTAAATAAAGTATACAAGCATCGACTGGTTAAAGATTCGAGTCGACCGGCCATGTTTTGGAATTCTCTGTTTTGTAACTGACCAAACATAAGCTAGATCTGCCGCCATTGCGGCATTATATTGGTAAGTATGTACACATTTGATCGGGCCATGGCCAATGTGCCGAAACTGATATCGTTATAAATTTCTAGGTGTTCGGTGTTAATGGTTTGCGAATTACTTTTTACAAAAAGAAAGCAAAACAGTGTTGATAAGGAGGGCCAACTTATCATTCTTATGGACAACGAGCGCCGACCGCAGCCGACCCTATTGCTACCTTGCAGCTGCCTCTCCGTATAATACGGGTCACACAGCTACATATTCTTTTTGTTTCGTAATTTTTTTTTATTCTAACAACCAAGTGGAAAGGAGCCCGGGATCCGTCGCTAAGAAACGACGACAACAACTCCTTCGTTTATATTTTATTTCAATAAATAAACAAAAAGCTGCCACCTATAACAAAAAAATACAATCTCCCGCCGCCGAGAATATACTCGTGCAGCGCTGGGTGTAAATAGGCCTGACAGCGCAGCCCCATCGCGAAGGTAATGCAACCGCATCGCTTCCTCTAAGCGTGGTCCGTAACTCTCGCACGTGCCTCATCGATCGACGAAGTGGGTTTGGCTCGTTTCTTCTTCTTCTTCCTCCTCCTCCTCGTCGTCGCACGTGAGCGTTTCATCTTTCTCCATCCCATCCGCGGCCTTCTGTCGAAGACGGCCTCAGGCATGTTCGTCTTTTCGGTTGCACACCAGGTGGCCCCGTTATTTTGGATTTGTGTGGCACAGCATTGAAGCAGACACGCGATGCCTGCCCACTCGCGCACTGGCCGGGCACTGATGCGAAGCGCAGATGTTTCGGTGGCGTCTCTTGGCATGGTCGCGTATTTCGAGTGTATACACCCCTGGGACCAACGCCCATAGCAGTGCTACCTCCCCAACTGCCTTCTCCTCACCCTCCTCCATCGTTCGCCCTTTCTTTACACGCTCCCTAAAGGGCTGCAGAAGGCACTGCGTCTTCTTCTCCCGAATCACTTTCTCTTCCCCAGTTGCCGCGTCTCTGTCCTTCGGAGAGCTGCTACTGCATGTTGCTTTTAGAAGCGAAGCTTCTCTGAGTTGCAGATTTCGGCCGCGGTGGCACAGTTCACGAAAAGCCCGGCGCCGACGAGTGTGCAGAAATGCGGGCGTATGCATATAGGTGCTCAAAGGTGCGCCGGTCACGTGCGTACTTCTATGCGCCGCTTTCCAATAACTGGTGCTCTCTAGATCGTGGGCTTGTCGGCAATCAGCCGTTTCTGATATAGAAATGAGGTCTTTTATCGAGTTCACTTGTGATTCCACGTTGCCACATCTCACTGTTGCCTTTCATCGTTGCATTTCATTGTTTCACGTATGACCGTCGTTGTTGCCTGAAGCAACAGAAGTGTTGCGCTGCTAAGCACGTGGATGAAGGTCCAATAGTAGTCATGGAGGAATGAAAAAGTTATGGAGGAGCATTGCGCAATGCAATAGAAAGAAAGAAAATATAGTAGGTCAGGTACGCACAAGCCAAGCTTTGCTTGTCCCCCTTTTCCCGATAGGAGAAGGGCTCCTGACTTGAAAAAAAAATTGTGTGTTGGGTATTTCGGCTCCTTAGCCCTCATTAGCTACGATATTTCTGTGCACTAGTGATGACGTACGCTTGCTGTGACATCGTCTGACCTTTTCAGAATGATCAGTCAGTCTATAAATTATTTCCCACTTTCGTCCTGGCATACGACGCAGCTTTCCTTTCTTATACGTTTCACTGATGAGTTGCGCTACTTGTATTAATTTGCGATTTTCTTATGTGCAACGCTCGAATTGCCTTCAATTGTGCGGATGTTGACGCAATGTTAATAACGTTGTGCTTCGCTTTAATGCATTTAAATATGCTTCATAGTATCGTTGCAGCAGCGGGAAGAAAATAAACTAAAAAACACTTTTTGTATTATTTTCCCCACCAATTAGCATTCAACCTTGGCTGCAGATGTTTTTAGTGCGTTCCCCGAAGACGATCTGAGCTTCTTCCTGCTAACTAGCGCTGCTAATTTTCTACTTGGCACAGCAACCCTTTCATTCGCGTTTCCTTACCGAAACAAACAGCAAACTTGCGCGAGCTGTGACCGACATGGTCATTTACTAAAACATAGCGATGACAGCGTACAATGTAGCATTCTATGACCGCCAACACTGAAAAGGTACTTTACGATGTAGAGTTGTACCTTTGAAAGGCAGAAAATGGTTTTATTAAAAAAGAAGTAAACCTTTCACTTCAGATGCGTGAGAACAGCGTGCTCACGGAGCAGCAATAAAGCATGAGCAACACACACAGTGCGGCAATGGTGTGTATAAAAAGTCGATGTCAGCAATAGTTTTGCCAATGCCAAGTGAAACGACTGTGATTGAAAGGTAATCGCCTCCACCGAGATGGTACAGCGGTTACGGCATTCGACTGCCGACCCTAAAGTCCCGGGTTCCATTCCGACACGGCGGTCGCATATCGATGGTAGTAAAATGCTAGAGGCCCATGTATACTGTGCGATGTCACTGCACACTAAACAACAATACATGTTAGAAATTTCCGGAACCCTCCAGTACGGCATGCCTCATATTCATATCGTGGTTTTGGCACGTAATCGCGAACCACAACACAATGGCCTTCGTTGCATTAGTTTTCGCGACACACTTGTTTCAAGATCAGCTTTGTAAAACAGAATACCATGAGCAATTTCAGGCCATTTGAGGAGTTAACAATCGGCTCAATAACATGAATGGAAGGAATATCCTAACACTAAGACTGTTAAAAAGAAGCAAACGATGACGCGCAAAATAGTTCGCTCAGTGCTGTTCAGATTCAACAAAATATCCCAAAGCGCTCCACTTGCTGAAACGTGTAGTTCTGTAACAGGCACTCTCGGTGATTATGTTTCCGCTCGAATAACGCCCCGTGCCTCTTACAAAGAAGAGATACACATGAAACAGGACTGCCTTCCGAGCAGCCGAATCCCTGAAACTCTCTGACGTCCTTCCGCGCGGGTTCCCTCATCCGGTCGAGTAATGAAGTCGAGTCTCCAAATTTTTCAGACTTTGAGAACTTTTGCTTCGGAATAACGATAGCGCTTGCTCGGTAAAAGAGTTTCCAACAAAACCGCTCCGTTCTTGTCGCTCCTTCCTGAATCGCGAACAAGTCGGTGCCTTTCGTGATCTGAACAAGTTGCTGTTACAGCTCGTATAAACACTCCAATGTGCCTCGTCGCATTAAACGTGAAGCTTCAGGTTCAGCTTTGTCGAGATTCGTTGCGAAATTCCCGTCGCTAATAAGACGTTGTATGTAAAGGTAAAACGTATAAAGAGAAACAACAAGTCCACAAAGAATAAGCCGAGAATCGAGCAGTGAGTCACGCTTACTGCGATAATTATCTTGCTTGTTCAGTACGCAGCTGCTACTCTTAACAGCCACTGTGATCTTAAGAGCATCCTCACTTTGTAAGTTTGTAAGAAAGAAAAAGAAAATGAGCAGGAAGATGAGAGGGGTGGCGTAATAAACATCTCAAGGAACCTAGCGAAGCCAGAGATGTGCCCTTGGCGCCGTTTGCGCTCAACTTTGGGAATACATGGATGAATGGAAGAACATTATTGTTTGTCCGGCAGATTAACGGCCCGGGCTCAGGTCTCCCATGTCGACATTGTTACAACTGTGTTTTACATTTCCGAGGCAAACAAATGGCTCAAGAAAGATGCCTGATCCCTCCGTCATGGGAATCGGTATAACACGACAGTGAAACGTGTCGTCAGAGACGTAGTTGACTGTTTACAGTGCATTGAAATATGAGAGGTTGTACAATGTCTATTGTTGTTTGGCAGATATAGCACCGCTTGGTGTGGACGTGCCCACGTTGACACCTACTGGTGCATCTCCGTCCCGACGACCACCGCCCATGATTATGATGTAACCCTTGCGGCAGCTGAATAGTTAACATATACCTGGACACCACATACGGTGAGTCCCGCGTAAAAATGGCATCAACAAGCACATAGTGAACAGTGATACTCGATATGGACTCCTTCAAAGCGTCGTGAAACGCGAAAAGAAACGCGACGCGCGTCGTCTCTCCCCTCTAGCCTGGCTGTTAATTCTCACAGAATGAGCGGGGAACGCGGTGCGACAGCCAGGCGAGCGTTGGAGAGCTATTTTTCAAAGGGAACGGAGCTATGAGCGAGGCTTGGGCTAAAGCCGCCACCTCGCGGTGTGTTAAAGCGTTGACGAAATTACACTTCTCCTATTGGAAACGCGCCGAAAGCGACTGTCGTAGCAACGGCGCGTTACCGGAACTAATTCCAGAGGCCACGCATTACTTCCCTTTACCGCGTCCAGACGGCGACACCACCATGCGAACCAAGAGCACTGTGAGTGCAAAGTGTGAAACATAATAGGCGCGTTCGTGTAGCTTCCTTTATGTGTTTGGCGGTAGCGCAGTGGCCTATACGCCCGCCAGCCATCACCGCGGACCGAGCGGTAGTGGGCTCGACTCCTGTCAGTGGAACTTTTTCTTATAGTTATTTTTCTTTGCCATCTGATTGCGTTCATTTTGCTGACGTATTTCCGTGACGGAAATACGTCATGAATTTCTTCGTGGTCCCCGCCATAAAACATTTTAGCGTTAAAATAGATTTATTCAAGGCATAAATTATACCAAATTGCCTTGAGGGAGACAACTATATTGACTGACTGGGTCGTGCCACCCTGGCAGCAAAGCAGCTGCAGTAAACACACTAGTAAGCACTAAAAGCAGAGAACACATAGCAGTACATATTATTCTGCACGGGTTCCAATGACAAAGAGCAGCGAGCGAGTAGAGTGCACTAAAATACAAACAGAGCTCTCATTAGAGTGGTGGCGCAACCAACAGATACGCGTTTCGTATTCTGCATCTGTTGTGCACTCCGTATATTATTTCATTCGTTATATTCATTGGGTGTTTAGCCTTCTATGCATACCGCCAAGCAAATCTCTTTAGCATTCATTAAAGAAGCAACGTCTATCTCAGTTTTCTCTGACTGCCACAAGAGGTGCAGTCATTCAGCGCGCCCAGGCGTTTAGTGGATGCGGGATGCCGCTGCGCCTGTGATTTCTTTTTCGTGGCTTCGTGCGGGCGGCAGCATGCCTGAATAAACTTGGATGAGTGTTCTTTCGTCTGGCGTTGATGCAAGCGGTGCTAGATATATGGCTTAGTGATCAGCGCCGTTCGAAGCGAAAAAAAAAAAAAGCCGCATCCTTTGCGCGACCTCAGCGACTACCCATCATTTCTCGATATGTTTCGAGGTATGTGTATGGCCTGATGCAACATGAGAGCGAGTGTGTGTTAATTGGAAATGGAGCGTCGAATGTTCGCCACTCTCATGTTATTTAGCCAGTACCTGCTTTGGTTATGGGTAAAAGCCTAAAACGTGGCCTACTATGCTTACTAAGCGTCAGCACACATATGATTGTTTTGATTTAGCGCTGACTTTTGTCAATAGTGAGTTTATTTTAATATGGAATAGGTTAAATTGTTTGTTAAATATACTTTTCAGAACATTTTATTGCCAAACAAATCGGCGCTGCTCAACAGTTGTCTGCTGGATTGCAAACCAACCGGCATTAGAGTTGTGTGCGCATATACATAACGTCCACTACTGTCGTAAAACTGGCAGAAAACATCATAACACGCGTGCTCATGCATATGGACGTTTTGCCGTGGCAAAGTCCACAACTGGGCTAGTCGTATGGCTACATTAAGGTTAAAAGGGCCCCTAGAGCACCTCCAATTTTTTTAACATTTCGAGAAAACACGCGCATTAAGTTCGCAGTGCCACCCGCCATGGTGGTCTAGTGGTTGTGGTTCTCGACTGCTGACCAGAAGGTCGCGGGATTGAATCCCGGCCACGGCGGCCACATTTTCGATAGAGGCTAGACTGCTTGAAGCCCGTGTACTTAGGTTTAGGTCACGTTAAGAGCCCCAGGTGGTCGAAATTTCCGGAGCCCTCTACTAACGTCACTCATAATCATATCGTGGATTTTGTACGTTAAACCCGAACAATTACATCAAAGAAATTGCGCGACAAAAAACACGGACAGAAGAAGACAAGTACAAACACAGCGCAAACTTTCAACTGAATTTATTGTGCCACTGGATCTTTATATATTGCCACAGTATACATCACGCATGAGCGCAAATGGACGCAACGCGAAAAAGACCGTGCATGCATAAAAAATGGGTGAAACAAACAGTTACGCGTAACTAGAAGATCTTAGGAACACAAGCTCCTTATCGGTGAGGGCCAGTGATGGTGAACTAACGCACAAATTACCTAATTTTATAATTGCCTCTGCCTCTGTCCCTTCGCTAATTAGGAAGGGAGACAGCCACAATCTCGAGCGAAACACCGAACAATTAATATTATTTAGTTCAGAGCACAGTCAGAGCACTCCGCTATCACGGTACCGATTCGAAAAATTATCTCTGCTACGTGTTCGTTTTAGACTCGTGCACACCTGCAACAAAAAACTAACTTTCGACCCGTGGGTGGTCTAGGTGCCCTTTACAACAGCGCAAACAACGCAGACGACATGCCGCGCTTCGGATACGGGATCATTTTCTTTGCAAGGAATTGTGTCATGGAATCTGGTTACTGAGGGTAATTTTGAAAATGTGCAATTTCACAGCGCGCATTATTCTAGGTGCACGTGTATTCGGTGTCTTGCACGACGGGTATTCACATGACGTCAAGACTGGAGACATAAAAAGGAAGAAAAGACTATGCAAGGTGCTTTTTTGTATCGCCCAATGAAAACAACGTGTTCTTGTGGTTCACACGATCGAAAAACTAGGCCGACGACAAACTCGCGAATGAATATCAACGCTGTAGGACATGGTCTTGTAAATAGCTGCTCCTGTTTGTTGAATTGCCCTTTTTATGTTGTAAACATTCTATTTACTAAAGCTGTCGCTTATGTCTCCATCACGCTCTTCTTCTCCGCCGAACAAATAACAGCCCCAGTGCCCCAGGACGATTTCTCGCCAACTTCTTTGTGAGGCTGTCATCCCACTGGGATTCAAGGCACAATTTTCTCGCGGCTCTATTACCTTCTCGTATCGCGTACACAAGACAGGCTCTCAACTAGGTGCGACTGTGTCGTTTTTTTTCCTTTGTTTATTGCTGCCGTCTTACACAGACGATCGTGAGATTGCAGGGGAACTACCCAGTTCACTCGTTCTGATTTGGCGTACCATGGATTAGAGGTGTGCGCCGCGCGCGCCGCCGCTGCCTGTTTTTGGTCACGCCGCTCGCGCCGCCGCAGAAGTCCCAAGAGAGATCACGCCGCCGCGCAATAATTGCGGCGCGCCGCCGTTAGTGTTTTCTTTTAATTCAAATGGGGAATCTGGAAATAAAATATAGCACTTCGCCGGAGGAGCTATTCTAGATGTGTCTATGTAATAAACTGTCCATTTCAGCGGCCGCTGAATAGCGGGAGCTCGGCGAGAAGCGCACCCCCTGTTTCCGGCTCTTGTTCTGCAGCGCCATCATGATATCACGAATCTTTCAAACACTCTCGACACAAATGATAGCGACGGAATGCGCTTCAATGCAACGAACGCAGCCCTCAGAGATCCGATTTTCGGTGCACAAGTCTATTGATCGTGTTAGCCATCGATTTAGGTTTAATGCGGCCGCTCGTCCAACGCATCTGTAAGGTCGGTACGCATTCCCTACATCGTTATCAAACATCTGGGACAAATTTATATGCAGATTCAGACTTGAAAAGTTCCTGTTTCTGTGCATTTCGTTCACTCTCTTCTTACGCTAGGAATGTGCTGGCGGGTTCGGTGCGGCGACGTGGTCAAGAGCGAGGTGACATCACGGCTCACCGCTTTTTCGAATCACTGAATGCGCTCTGCCGAAATGGACTGTGGACATCTCCTTTGAATGAACGCATCGAGAATAGCTCCCCAGAAATTGTATCTCTTTGTTCTCCAGAAATATCACGGCTACTGCCTAACCTTAACGCGGCCGCGTCCTCCAGCCTTAAAGGGCAACGACCCAACTCGCTGGATAGCATATTCTTGGAGTCTTGGACCTAATACACTGTGCATAAATAAATAAAATAGATAAGTAATATATATATATATATATATATATATATATATATATATATATATATATATATATATATATATATATATATATATATATTATATATCGGTGCGTTAGTACACCTTTTCCTTTCATTCTTACTCGAGTAAATCGATAAATAAATACAGAAGTAAAGAGAATGGCAAACTTAAAATATAGCTGAGCCAGTTGGTAGGTATTCATGTTAAGAAGACATGACGTGGAAACACGGACAAAAGAGAAAAGTCGAGAGAGTGAACAGCTATCTCTCACGTAGACCACTACTCGCACTAGATTGATAGGTATGACTTCTTACGTGGGAATGCGCAGATAAATATTTGTGTCTACCTTCGGTTCCTCCGCTGTGTGATTTTTCAGTTGTTAGCGGCGTTTCTGGTGTCTTGCCTACTCTGCTGTTTCTGTGTTTGCACGCCCTGTTTTTATAAAGGGTCCCTAACAGCCTCTGAAAATACAACAAAAAAAAACAAAGACAACGAGCGCGTTATTCTCTCTTGGCGTTTCTTGTCTTTGGTGCATTTCGTGATGCCAGAACAGTGATTCACGTGACATCATCAGGGTACATACTGTCGACTGGTCCATATACGAGAAATAACAGTTGTGAATTCTCCCCTACTGCTTTGCTATGCATCCGTTCACCCGCTCTTGCTTCTCTGGCACGACTATCGTGCGCGATTAACTGATATCACTCCATTTTGTGCGTTTGCGACCGCGCATGCCTTGATAACAGACTGCAGCCGACAAGCGCGAAATCATGATAGGTTCAACGCTTAGTGTTGACATTGTACGCGTGCTTTATGAAGAATTAAGTGGCGAGGAGATGTCCCCTGTAAGAAGGGTAGTAAAGGCGAGAACGAAACCAATGGAAAAGGAGCCGGATTATACGATTCTTACAACGGACGCACTCTTTACAGCGGAGACGATGCAGCTTTCCAGGAAAAAAGGCGAGCCTGCTTCGACGAGTTTTTGTATATTTTTATTGCGTTAGCACTTGTATGGACACTCAGGATAGGTTTTCACCGTCGCCGTCATGTTCCGTATAAACTCTAAATCGATAACATCGCTCCGCGCATTGTATGTTCTACCCGCGTGTAAAAGCTCGCGAGCGTTGGCAAGGAACATATCTCAATAAGAGATGAAACAAGCCGGCCATCTCCGTCACACGGAATAACATCAACCCGCCTGCGAGGCCTGCCGTCAATTGCTCCTCAAGCAGAAGGAAACACCCCGCCCGTCATTTGCTGGGCGAAGGAGCAGGAAGGAATATCTTGGGGAGAGGGACTGCGTAACGCGAGCCACGGCCGGTCTGGGGGCGCGCGCTCGCTCCTTCCTTTACGGCCTGCGCACGGGGGGCTGTTTCTACCTATGGCCGCAACTTCATGGGGGCGCTCCGAGCCAACCCGCTCCCGGCCGTTGCGGAGGCTAGCGCGCGCGGGGAGTGCTTGGTTTCAGACTTACCGTGGCCCTTTCTGAAGTTACTCTATACGGCATGCATGGTACCAATGCGATAGAAACATGGTAGCAAGTAATGCTGACTCTGGTAAAGTCCGCTTTTCAAAAAGGGTGGCGCAGGCCGCTCACACGCCCGCTTCTGTTGCTCTGCCGAGCATCGACGCGGTTATAACAAAGCATTTTTTGTAGTTTTCTGTAACTTCGAGAAAAAGTAAGAGGATGAATATTGCATTTGGCGCGCATGTGCGATCGTGTGTCGCACTCAGAAGTATCGGCCGCATGATCCGTCACCGACCGGCGTAAGAAATGACGCAAAGCTTATTCTGTGGGAAAAAATGGTTTAGGAAACGTTTATTTCAAATGCACATGCCTGCCGTCGCTGTACTTGAAGGTAACAAAATTGCACATTTTTTCTTCAAGACCTCGTAATTCGTGCTGTAATACTGAAATAAGTGCTTAAAAAAGGTGAAAGTCACTGCACAATGAGGACGGCCACTGTTTTCCGCAAGTAGCTCTGAGTCGTAATCACAGTAGCAGGAATAATAATAACAACAACAAAAACAACAACAACAACAACAATAATAATAATAATAATAATAATAATAATAATAATAATAATAATAATAATAATAATAATAATAATAATAATAATAATAATAATAATAATAATAATGCATTGTTCAAAATAGAAAAAAACACAAGGTACCAATAACATGAAATAGGAAGCACTCACATAACCTCATACAAGCACTAAAGTACACAAAAATAGAATAAAAGCCCAAGTCGCACTACACTACACTCATTCCCTGCATACATACAGAATCCCAAGCTCATACGAGTCCAGATGCAGTCATCAGTGCGCATGTGAAGGCCTGAGAAAAATATTCACATGAAATAATGCACGCTGGAGACGAACTTTCAATCAGAGAATCCTTTCAGTGGGAAACAGAATTTTCTCCTTGGTACTGCAACAATATATTGCGCATGAAGAACTGAAAAAAAAATCACTGCTGGTAAAACACTGTATAGTGACGATCACAGTTTAAAGGACTCTCATCATACTCGCGATTTCGTAGTGTTTCATATTTGAAAGAAACGCTGAACATGCCACCGCTTGCTGTGCGCAGGAAATTCTCCAGACTATCTTTTTTTCCACATCCTGTATCATAGTAACACATCATTTGCCTGGTCGCGTATTTTGCCGCCATGTCATACTTCTAGTCGCACCGATCATGATACAAAGTCAACCCTATCTCAGTGGCTCGCCGTAAGGATGAGATTACCCGTATCATTAGAGAAACTGAGCACAAGCACGCACTCGGTCATAACTGCATCAACGTGCCCATCCCAGAACCACGATACGGTCATGAAGGACGCCGTAGTGGAGTTCGCCGGAAATTTCACCTACCTGGGGTTCTCTAATGTGCACCTAAATCTAAGCACACGGGCCTCAAGCAATTTCGCGTCCATCGAATATAAGGTTGTCTGGTCTTGAAAAATACAGATTAATTGTTGTTGCTAGTAGCGCTGCTTGTGCGTCTTCTTTGGAGAGTGCCGACAAAGCCACACTGTCCCCACACGCACCTGTGCTTCCTTCACCGCTTCCTACAAGCGGAAGAAGTAATTAGCACGAGAAATTGGCCGGGCACAGCTGGTTTACAATACGAAGCGCATGCGGTGCAACGCGCTTTGAGGGGTTGGCTCGCGACGCCCTAACGCGGAGCGCGCCCTCGTGACTGTATAGAAAAAGTTCCATTGTACTCCCGGTGGCTGCTCAGGCCGTGAGGAAGGGAGCGAGAGCGCGCCTCCAGACCGGCCGTGCTCGAGCAGCAACTGTGAACTTTGACTGTATGGGCGCGGTCGAGAGCGCTGGCACGCGCTATTTCGGCACACATCCCCCAGCGAACGGCTCGTATACCTTCTACGCGCTGTGAGCGTTCTAAGCGCAATGATCTCACCGCTTCGCGCTCGGACCACTGATACGACAAACTGACCGAAAACCGTTACTCTCCCGGGAGCGGCCGTATTGCCATACACCAGCGTTTTGTAGAGTTGAGTGAGATCGGAGCAAAAAGAGTTAACTGCTAGCCCTCGTTCATGTAACATTACGGCGAGTACTTATCGCATTCACTGCTTCGCCCTCCCCCTCCCCGCGCCGCGCCGGTGCGATGAACCCCGCGCCGTTCACGCGCCGCCGCCGGAGGTGGAAACACCGGTGCGCCGCCGCAGGTGATTTTAGGTCCGGCGCACATGTCAACCATGGATGCAGAGTGGTGAGTTCAGGCCACCAGAGCATCCGTTCGATGACAAAGGCGTTGATAAAAAGTGCGGCTGTGGCATTCTGTAGATGGCTGTACACACATCATAAGCAACAAACCCAAACATATAAAGCTGAATAATACACATGCCACGCTGTACATGCATGCGGCCTTCAGGACAACCTATATTTAGGAATTGTTATGGTGAAAGGATAGTCTTTTGAATTTATCGGATAGTACGTATGGGTGCGACATGTGGTGTTAATATTTTGTCTAGTTTTTTGTTGTTGTTTTTATCTTTCTTTGTGTGTGTTGTGAACAACTGGATCATGTACGGATGATCTCGGCTTGTTATTATTTTATTATAGTCAGTGTAAAGTATAAGTATCAGGTTATCCGATAATGCTGATGGCTACTACGATTCAAAATAGTAATAACAAATGTAGTATAAAGGGTGATCAAAATTAAGCCCTATGCTTTTCTTAAAATGCAGCATCAGGAAATACGTGAAGACCAGCTTTGCAAATAAGTTATGTGCCCAGGGGCGAAATAACGAGATGATAATTGTCGCTGTAGTAACATTAAATAATGAATTTTTCATGGACTGCAATAGGCAGTCCTCAAACGTTTGTATTCAAAAGTCTGAGGCAGTCATATTTCTACACCGCTACACATGGCAGAATTCTTCTAGAATGTTCACGTTACAAGATGCCCGCCCGCAACGTTTAATTGCGTTTCGCATGATTACGCATGCGAGGCAGTGACGGCTGGCGCAAAGCTTTAGCTTCTCTGATATGCCGCGGCGGTTGCGTGAGGCATTTAAAATCGCTCGTGTTGCACCGTTGTCCTTATGTCATTGTATCGTTCGCGTTGTGTGTGAAGATGAATTTAATCTGACAAGGAGTCGAAGGCATAGGCAATGATAATAACGGCTACCCTTTTACTACCGCCTGGCGATATCAACGAACGACTGCGCGTCACACCAAGGAGGAACTTTGCACCGCTCCGCAATTTTCACATGCGAAAGCATGCGATCCGCAATTAAACATTGTAGCCGAATATCTCAGATCACGGGCATACTAGAAGAAACCTTCCTAGTGGAACAAATATTAGTTTCTACGTTCTGCGCTCTCATCCTCAACCTTAGAATTGAAAGCTGACTTGGTCAGTGACCACCAATAACCGACGAAAAAAATAGTAAGATCTACAGAACAGACCATGGGTTCTGTGCGTACAAAAAAGGAATGCTGAACACCCCGGCTGACTGACCTGCGGACTCAGATTCTCAGTTAGCAAGCAGGCACCATCCTCCTCGATCCCAAGGAATTGTCTGTGGTTCGAAAATCTTTCAGTAAGCACTTCAGAAGCGCCTGCGCGGAGCCTAGCCGAGAAAATTCAACCAAAATTTGTCGGGTGATGAAGCTCAGTAAAGTTGACAGTTGGGCGAGTTGGTGATAATTCATGTTAACGTGTTGTCGGGTAATATTATCCACTAGCGAACAATTAAAAGAAGGATGATTTTCATGAATAAACGTTTATTCCCGAAGCAGTTATTCCGGGGCAAGCCTCGGTTCTGTATCGCTGGGTGGGAGGTTCCCCCATTCCAGGAACCCTCTGGCTTTCGTTGCCTGCTTGGACCTGGCCACGAGGTGAAGGAGAGAAGGAAAAAAAGAAAGAACAAATGAAATGCCGAGCATATCACAATAGAACGAGAGGTGTATGCTTAACAAAGGCTACTGCCATCCTTGAGGCCTCCCATCGATGGGCAGGTTTCTCACGGACTACCACCACTTGGGTTTCATGCGTATTCGCCGCGAGATCGGGCTAGAGGTGGCAGCACCGTCGCCGAACTAGTGTGGATAGGCGGCTGTCGGCGCGTATACAAACGTGCACGACAGCGCTTCGTTGTGAGCGATGTGACCCGATTTCCAGCAAACAGAATGCGCTGACTGCAGCTTTGTGGTAATATGTGCGCTCTTCATTCCCGAATTAATGCACGAAGCGCGCCGAACGTTAGAATTAGTTGTGAGAGAAGTGCATTCCGCCAACGAACGGGTTGCTCGCCTTCGGCGAAAGTCGGCGTTTTCGCAATGCGTGACGTTTTCTTGTTGTTTTATTTGTACATGTTTAGCTTGTGTTCCACCTACTACGCACTGCTGTATAGCGCGACTGAATCAACTATTTACTTCTTGTTCATTTGGATGCCCCTCAACAAAAAGAAAGCCTGTATTCCTGCGCGATGAGTTGAAATAGCACTTTGTGCACTGCCGCTGCGTGCTCAAATATTCATTCGCATTTCTTATCCAGTTCTCCATGAAATGTAGGTCAATATATATGTTTACTGAGGAAAGCTACGTGGCTGACAGCGCTTTAGCGCTACGAAGACGTTTAACACGCACACGCTTGTTTTTATTTCAGTAACAGCACACAAAGGTAACTGTACAGCACAGAAATTTCTTCAATTGATTACTTGCACGACAGTAATGAAACAAAGGTCCGGTTATTTCACGGGACCAAAGTACGTTTTTTCATACGAATAATGTCCGCTGCCTTCCGTTTGTGTTCCGACAACGCAACACAAACGCTCGAGATAATGTAAAGAAAAAAAGATATGGCTTCGCGTGAAATTACTACGACATAGATATAAACTACGCCGTTTGGATTAATTTTGACCATCAGCGCTCTTTAACGCGCACCTTAATCTAAGTACACGGGTGTTTTCGTATAAATTTCGCCACAAGTTAAAATTGCGCAAGGCAACTCAGTTTTGCGATTTCCGTGTCATTTCATTTTCTGTTCTTTTTAGGGGACAATTTAAGTGCCGAAGTGTCAGACGTGACTTAACAGAAATATTTCTCTCTAGCGAGACCAGGACCATACACCACTAAAGCTGGTCGCGTAACGTATAAACAACACCTAACCACAACGCTCAAGTACATGCGAGCCTTTTTTTACCACCGCGCCGCTAAAAGGCTATATTCACATGAGATTTAATACTTCTCATCTTTAGGGCAACGCCAAGTGCGCTTTGCAATGCGCTTGAACCACAGAGCGGCACCTACATTGATATATGACTCTCGTGAACGGAGGGTACGACGACCACACAAAGCACTCTCGACAAGTGCACTCTGATCTTATTACAGTACATATACAGCCGATCAAGGCCAAATGCTTCTCTACATCGTGTATAGGCATACGTACGAGCGGTTAAAGTTGCACTAACGCAACGGAACAAACCGCCTTTTGAGGATCTGCATGACGTACGCGCACATGCAAACACAACGGGGCTAGCAGACGACGCAGGGAGCAACCCACACTAGGCGCGGTTCAGCCAGAAGCCGCTAGGCGGCGACTCCGCTCGATCTCGCGGCCAATAGCGTATGCCATGTGTGCACTTTATGTTTCGTCGGACTTTCGATTTCGCTCGCCATACGCTCTTTCACTACCAGGAATGCTACTACCCAAACATCTTTGCATTAGCAACTTCGTTTTCTTGCTTTCAGGAAGAAGATAATCGAATGAGACCGGCTGCGAACGCTTGCCCCCGTTAACCCATATATGCCCAGTGTCTTACGTATACGACGCTTCTTTGATGCACTTTAACATCGCTATTTCTTTAGCTGATGACTAGCGCCACCTACAGTTCATCAAGCAGGCCTCATTCTCAACGTGTAGCAAGCCTAGACATTTCTTGCTTTTCATGCTGCCACGTGCCGACCGCTTTCTCCGGGTAAACGCGTGTTTTGTGTGAAAGACGTCATGGAGAGGAAGGGGTGCACGTGAAATGCCTACCGCTTTCTCCGGGCAAACGCGTGCTTTGTATGAAATACGTCATGGAGATGAAGAAGTGCAATGTCGGTGTGCACATGAAATGTTTCAAGGCTTACCACACCCGCACATAGCATCCCTAATGCCCAGTGTCCTATATGTATAGGACTGCTTGAAAAACAGTGTTGCGTTTACTTGGCAGTAAATAAAGAACTTGTGCTTTCTTTTGAGAGTAGGAGTACACTTTTTGCGAAAAATATATTTGTTTTGTCATTTTTTCTGAGTTTGGGCATATATGGGTTAAGACAGTTAACCTTCTTTGTTTTGTGGGCTGAGCGTTCGATGGAGGAAAAAAAAAGGAACGACTTGGATGTGACGTACAGAGCACAGCTGTTGGTTGGCTATGCGCGGATCCGTTAGTGAGGTTTTTGTTAGCTGAAGGATATTTTATTTTGCCCTCTTTCTAAGTTACTTTGTTCATTTACTTCACTTCTTTTTATTATTATTTTATGCGTACTCCTCTAGCAAATATTAGATAAAGATTCAAGAGTCATAATGAGATCAGAAAGCGCACATCGGGATTTAACTTCCGAGTCTTCGGACTCACGAAAGTGGATATAGAAATGGTGTAAAAATACAGGCTAAGTAAATGACAGTGTCGTATAATCTGCTTTAGCAGGGGGACGCAGTTGAAGTCAGGAGCCTGTGATGGTTATATAGCGTCTGTGATGGTTTAGATAGCTCTGGCATACTGATTCCGAACACGAGGTTGCAGGTTCAATTCCCGATGGCAGTGGAGGCCTCCTTATGAAGGAGGAATATGAATATGCTGGTTAGTTCTGTTTTTGAGTGCACGATAAATAGTCCCAGATCTTCGGAAGCATAGCGGATAACGGCAACATGACACTCCAGAAAGTCTCAATAGGTAATTTTCTACAAGAAATTGTAACAAATCTGCCCAGAATAAAGAATAACTGTTTTTCATCTACAATATTCATATTGTTTGCACCGAAATGTAGAGATATAAGTGCCATAACTCGCATAGTTAAACGCATTGTAGGGCGCAACGATAAACATTGACATTGGTGTCAGTGTTTCGCCCTCCGAAATGAACTGCATTTTTTTTTCTCTATTCATCGTTTGTGAAAATGTGAAGCCAGCATTTTTTCTTCCTAGTATCCGGCAGTCATAGAAATTCGCATTAACCAGGTTCCTATTAAATGGAGATAATTGTGTGTGATTCAATTCATGTCGTGACACTTGGTTTTCTATGTTCCCTTAAAACATTTACTTCTTGTTCTTTCCAACAGACGCCGCTTTAATTTACGATGTGTAAATGAACACTTATTATTCCGCGTTCGCGGATGTTTTAGCAAAAGGAAAAAGAATTCGTTACGGGATAGTCATACAGCGCAATCGATGTCTTACAAAATAGAGAAGGGGTAAAAAAGAGCGGGAAATCCTTGGCAACACTCCAGACAGGCAGGCTGAAATGTTCATCTCCAAGAATTACTGCTTGCAAACTAGCTGCCCTCCTTTTCCTTTGAACCTGTGCAGTGCTCCAGCGAGTTGAACATGTTTCCCCTCACTTATGACCACCGCATCTTGTGTGCTCGTCGAAGAAAATAATAAGATAATAAAGTTTCACAGCAAAGAAGGAAGCTGGCCTAGAGGAAAAATTATAAGGCTGTTTGCAAAGGGACCTGCGGCATTTTCATGCTCTGGCAGGTCCCCATCGTAATACGCAATTTATATTCACGCAGTGTGCGAGTGAAAGGCAGAGAAGGCGCTGGGAATAAAATAAACGCATACATATTGAGCGAGATCAAAAGGATGCAAGACTTTCGGCTGAACGAGCACAGAGGAATAACAAACGGTCTTCCGAAAGGGCAAGGAAAGTTAAAGATAAGAAAGAATAGCTGCGAGAACCACGGACATCTCGGCTGCATAGCCTCGTCCTCCCGATGCTGGCACCGTTTACATTCAGCCGTAGAAGGAAGAAGATGCGTGCAGAAGGTACGACAATGACATCGGGACACGCAAATCGGGTTCCGTAAGCGGACATAAAGCCACTACATTGTGGGGCTTTCTGAATGCTGCAAATGAATGAATGAATGAATGAATGAATGAATGAATGAATGAATGAATGAATGAATGAATGAATGAATGAATACTGGCACTCCAACCACAGAAAAAACGATGCGGTGTGTGAATGAATAATTCGCGTTGCTTCCGCATGCGCGAAGTTTCCAGCCGTAAGGAGTTTTTATTTTTTTTTACTAGTTGCGTTTAGCGTATTGATGGTGTCTGCAGATCGGGCCTGACTACTTCTCTATTTTGACTCGACGATGATTGAAGAGTTGCATTAGAAAAAGTGAAACACAGCGTTATGAAATATATACTCAGGCTCATATCGGCAGCATGAAAGTGTACTTTTTTCGCGTACCTACAAAATTACCGTAATCAAGTAGGCAGCTTTTTTTTTCTGGTTCAGAACAATTTTAACTTTTCGGCGTGTGCAGGCATCTCATTGCTCAACCTGTCTGATTTAGTTTCTCTGTTCACTTTTCTTTCCAATGAAATCACATATTGTCTTCGTCTTAGCGATTTCCTTTCGAAGAAATATTTCGCTCACTTTCACTACTCAACTTACCGTCTTCTAATCTTTTCACTCACGCCCATCACCGCCCACGCTGTCATCCTAGGTTGCATGGATGTTGTTACGGTGTAGTGAGCACTACTGCGGCGCCTCCAAAATAAGCCTCAGCACGCATTACAGAGCAGGTACTAATGAAAGTTGCCTCAAAGAAGCGCACCACGGGCACCCCGCTTTGTTCCAGGCCAATTCCATCTGCAACCCAAAGCCTCAGCACGCATTACAGAGCAGGTACTAATGAAAGTTGCCTCAAAGAAGCGCACCACGGGCACCCCGCTTTGTTCCAGGCCAATTCCATCTGCAACCCACGCTCCTGGCCTCTAATTAAACATCGTCCGTAGACCCTAAACATCGTTCAACGTGATTACCGTTCCGTCGACTCCTTCCTAACCACCTTCCTCCTCCTCACCCCTCGACGTTCAGATCCTCACTTTTCGTTCCCCACCGTTCATTCCCAACCGTGACTCATTCTTCCCTCACACACACGCGCTGCAAATTACACGTGCTTAGCTGGAAGTTGGGATTCACCGCACTTTCAGGTGACTGTTTCGTTGCGAGAGAAAACTGGGTTCAATCTGCATTAGTTGTTCCTTGTTTCTTTAAATTGCAGCCCAGGGAGAAGTGACGTACAAACGTTGCCTGATGTAGCCGGATCTTGAGCTTAATAATATCTTGGGTTTTACGCACCAAAACCACGATATGATTATGAGGCACGCTGTAGTGGAGGACCCTAGAAATTTCGACCATCTAGTGTTCTGTAGCGTGCACTGATCTCGCACACCACACAGGCTTATGGCATTTCGACTCTATCGAAATGTGACCGCGAGGCCGGAATCGAACCCGAGGCTTTCGGTACAGCAGCGGAGCGCCGTAACCACTGTGCCACTGAGGCTGCTAGGACAAGCTCGAGCTTCACGCGATGTTTTGACCACGCATAGGTGAGTGTCGTAAATAGAAATGATAAAGAATTTCGGCTTCATTCACGTTTGTCGTGGTACTCCTTTAGTTGTGTCTGAATTGAATGTCTGTGGGTTCTGCTATCTTACGGAAAAGTTTAGTGAACGGAAGGGATGCTGAGGGCACGCAAAAAGAAGAGATGTTTACAGCATGTATCAAGGCGTCATGCAATGTTGGGCACAGTGTCTTGTCAAAGATGCTAAAAGCAATTATTTAGTTCGTACATCTACATGTAAAGCGCATAACTCCATGCAGTCCGCCACTTCATAACTTCGCACAGTACATGTAACGCGCATAACATTATTGTCTGCGATGCTCAAACCTGGTGAAGCTCCCACAGCAGATACGTGTCCATTACGCACTCTGGGCCCTCTTTGCCTTAATACAAATCCTCACTTCCTCGTATACGCCCACCCCATCGCTAGTCACGTACCCCGTAGCAAAATGGTAATTATGTACAGTGCCACCACCACATACGTGTCAGTGCATTTATTGACCATTTCCTTTTTTTCGCTCCCCCCCCCCCCTCTCTGTCTCTCCCAACTTTCCACTCCCCTTCCCTTTCCCCCGGCGTAGGGTAGCCAACCGGACTGCTGTCTGGTTAACCTCCCTGCCTTCTCCTTTTTGTATTCCTTCCTTCTCGCTCGATTATTACATTGAAGCTGAACGATAGTGCGCTCTGTACTCATGCGCCTAGAGTTACGTGCAGGAGGCTGTAGTAAGCCAGAAAGTTGGGTTTTAAAAAAACATAATGCGTCGCATCCAACGTGAAAGCTATAGCACGTGCGGAGCAGTGATTCGCCTGCCCTTAAGCGACGCTCGCGTTCACGGGCAAGCAAACGCTGGCGTTCCAAACTTGCAGCATGTTCTGCGTCTTTGGCGAGAAAGGAAACCTTCATTTGTGATGCGGTGGCGCCATCTTCCCTCCTCCTCACGCGCGCATCTCTCTTCCTCACCCTCACTTCGGTTTCCCACTCCCTTGCTATACTACACTACACACGGCTGTGCTAGGCATTACTCTCCCCTTTTCCTTCTCAACCTCCTCACCTTCACTTTCCTTTCCCACCTCCTTGCGATATTGGAGTATACACAGCTGGTTGGTAAACTTGGGCTAATTGGTACATGCTTCAGGAAAATTAGAAGACGCAAACCACCAAGAAGGACAGGCGAAAGGAAAGAGCGTCACCAATACTCTATCATCTGATCCGCTGCTCTCTGAAAAGTACTTCAGTTTCTTATGTCTGTCATAGCTAAAGCACTTCACACGCCGGCAGTCCTGCAAACGGCGAATTTGTCCCCAAACTTCCGACTTCGAAACTCTAAATATTGTCTTTGCGTGTCCAACTGACGGTTGGACATATCCACGCAAAGCTTGCGCTTCAAGCGGGACCAATCCATACTTGACGTGGTACGCCAGAGTGGTCGACAGAGTTTCGGTGACAGTCGTTCCTTTCGCCTATCCTTCCTGGTGGCTTGCGTCTTCTAATTTTATTGGAGATACCGCAGTACACGTGACCATGCTATGTTTTAGCCTCCCCGTCCTCATTTCCTCCTCCTCATCCTCACATCACTGCTCCTCACCTTCACTTTCCTTTCCCACTCCTTGCTATAGTGTACTAGACATGGCTATGCTATGCTGTGCTCTCCCCCTCTTCCTTTCCTTCCTCCCCACCATCACATCTCTCCTCGTCACCCTCAATATCCTTTTACACCTCCTTGCTATAATATACTGTACACCGCTGTCATGTTCTTTACCCTCTCCTCCTCCTGCCTCTACTCCTCACTTCCCTTCCCCCTGCTATACTTTACTACACAAGGCTATGCTATGCTTTACCTTCTGCCCTCCTCATTCCCATCCTCATGACTCTCACGTCACTCCTCCCCACCCTCACTTCCCTTTCACGCCTTCTTACCATATCATACTCGAGGAGGATGATCATACTATGCATGGCTGTGCTATATATACATGGTTTTGCCTGCGTGACGTCACACATGACTACGTTACGCTTTACTCTCACCCCCTCCTTTCTTTGCTTCTCACCCTCACTTCCCTTTGCCGCGCACCATACTAAGCATGGCTATGCTATACCTGGTTATGCCTGCATGATGCCATACATGGCTATGCTATGCTTTACCCTCTCCTAATATTGAAAATCAGTTCTGCGGAATTCCGCAAGGTGGCGGGAGGGTTAAGAAAGGGATAAGGACAACCATCCGTTTGTAGAACAAAGCCACAAGGAAATCCGTACAGATTTCTCAGAAAGCAAGCTCCCTATTTGCCGAAAAACTCGTCCTGGTCCGGGGATGGAAACCGGGACGAACGCCTTTCCGAGGTGGTCGCTCTACAAATTGCGCTAACCAGGAAGCTAGCAATTGGCAGCGTGGGGGCGAATTCATCGACAACTCAAAGCACATGGGCACAAAATATTGCAAATTAGTTCTGCGGAATACCGCCAGGCGGCGGAATGATAAGAAAGGCATTTAAACCAAAAGCAAAATCCATATGGATTTCCTTGTGGCTTCGTGCTACAAACGGGTGGTCGCCCTTTACCCTTTCTTTACTCTCTCCCTCCCTCCTTTCCTTCCTGCCAACACTCACTTCCCTTTCCCGCACCCTTACTATACAATACTATGCATGGTTATGTTATACATGAATTTGCCTGCAGGACGCCAAGCAATGATATGAAATGACAGAATATGATGCCAGCATACTCCCTTCCTCCTTTCCCTCCTCCTCGTCCTCAGATCACTTCTTGTGATCCTCACTTCCCTTTCCCAGCCCCTTGCTATTCATGGCTGTGCTATAAATGGCTATGCTATACATGGTTTTGCCTGCGTAACGCCAAGCCACATGAGACGACGACGACAGCATACGATGACAGCACACGACCGCCCGGGATAGCTTCTTTGTTGCCGAAAAATTCGTCCTGGTCCACGAATCGACCTCACCACCCCCCTTTTTCTTCTGTGAAGTTTTCCATAAATTTTTCTATTATCATTGCTTTTTTCTCTATTAGGTGCTAGCAGAGAAGAAAGCTCAGCGATCTGCTGGAATATTTTCGCTTTCTAAAACGTCTAACTGCGGAGCTGTTTAATTAAGCCAAGCATTGGTCCGTGACGCGTGAACAGAAATGATCATCGTCATGAACCGGCGTGCGCTCTCTTCATTTTATTCTTCATCTTCGTCCTCTTCTGCTTCATTGCCAGAACGCGTGCGCCGATTCCTCCGGCGTAGCCTGTAATAATTGTGATGAGTGAGAGAACGACTACAGAGAGAAGGAAAGACCAGTCTAGAGCGTCACTAGAACGTTCATATATCCCGCGTTGTTGAATTACTTATTCCTGGAAGATGCTTTCTGTTGATCGCGGAGGTTCAGAATTTCTGTCACTCAGTGCTACTCTCCAGAGTCTATGCAGACCAATAAGAAAGGTTAGGTCATAGGGCAATGTCCTGTCCTTTGTCACACCAAGGTACTTAACTTTTGCAGAGTGGATTTCAGTCTTTTTTTTTCACTTTTCGCTGCAGAACATCCCAAAGGAATTAATAAAGTTGCTTCTCTCTCTCTCTCTCCCCAAAAAGAACACTTCATCACAACAATCAATGAAACAATGATCAATAGTATTAGGCTTTTTGCACAATCTGCAATTTACGTCCCAGGGAACAAAAAATCATTTAGACATCTGCCATGTCTTCGCAGTAAAAGCACCTGTGTGCTTCTTAAAAAAGAAACTCTTTGTCCCCGGGAAAACGCCGCTAGGGGCGCCGAAGAGTGCAGACGCGCTCGCATGGAGCTCCGCAATTTTCGGTTTTTTGGTCAGTTTGTTCCGTGTGCGGCGGACTTTTTTGGTTGTGACTTGAACCACGAACATTTTCGACGCCTTTGGATACCAGTTTTGCAGGTGAGAACCTGCCTTCTCCCTTTCTTGCGACCCTGGACGTACCAGGCCAAGTGTGAAGCCTAACGAGTCGGCAGCAGCGACGCCTCCAGCGTCTTGACGGGGCACGAGCAGCCGATGGCCGCCTCTGCTCCGGCGGCTCTGGACGCGGGCCGCTCGCGTTCTCCTCGCCTTACTGAAGAATCTCACGACAGCGATGGCATGGGCTTCCGAGAGGCAGACGCGCATGATCTTGCGCCATCGGGAGACTCGAATACCTCGGACGCCGGCACCCCCAGGCAGCGGGAGCTGGATGGAGATTGGCAGTTAGCGCTGACGCTACGTCAGCGAAAGGCACGGGCTCGAGAGCGCAAGCAACAGACGCCGGACCATCACGGCGTCCCCAGCCAGCCACTACCCTCTGACGAACGGACCAAGGAGTGTCCGCGCAGGAAGCCGAAATATCGCAGACTGCCACCTCTTCCCAGAGACGATTTCAAGGTCATAGTGAGGCCGCACCAGGGCCTTCCCATAAAAAGTCTCACAAGCCCGACGCTCGCCGACGCGGTGATCACTGCATGTGGAGGCTTGATTACTGGTGAGCAGTTTTTGCTTCGCATCAAGCCTGGCTCGAACATTTTTATAATCTCCACGCCGCACCAAGAGGTTGCAGAGAAAGTCAGTCGCATCGCTAGTTTGATGGTCAATGGACGGCCGCATGCAGTCAACGCCTATGTGGCGACCGGCGAGGGTGCCACCCGAGGCGTAATACACGGACTTCAGCCACACACCCCATCGGAAGAGATTAAAGCAAATCTCAGGGTGCGTACCCAAGGCGTGGAAGTCCTCCAGGCACGAATGCTCGGCGACACTAAAACAGCAGTAATCACCTTTTATGGTGGACATGTACCACGCTTCGTCTATTATCGTGGCGGCGAGCTCCCTTGCTACCCCTACAAGAATACCACGCAAGTGTGCAAGGTCTGTTACCACGTTGGTCATAGGTCTGACGTATGCCCTCAGCCTGACACTCCGGTGTGTCGAATCTGTGGCATGCGAGATCCTGTTCCCAGTCACGAATGCTCGCCCAAGTGTGCCACCTGTGGCGAAGACCACCTCACGGGAGATCGCACTTGCAAGAAGAGGCTCAAACCTCTGCGCCGCAAACGCTCCAAAACTAGCAACACGTCAACCTCGCACTTGCCACGAGGGCCCGGTTCGACAATGACGAAGAAGCAGCTCCGCTGGTTCAGCTCGGAAGCCGAAGACCTGGATGTGGACTGGCCCGGCCTGCCACCTGCCTCCGATAGTCCCCGCTCCAAGGACCAGCCGCTCCAAGGACGGTCACAGTCGCAGTCCCGGTCAAGGTCCCGGTCAAGGTCCCGGTCGAGGTCCCACACGGGAAGTCCTTCTAAACCGCAACAAGACCCCGCATCTCACTCCTCCAAAGGCCACAAGGCCAGGGCTCCAGGCTACCCCAGGTCGCCTCGTCCAGAGGAGGTAAGGCGAGCGGACGCCGCGTCTCCCACTGCTCCTATCACTAACAATCCAGAGTATCAACGAATTGTAGCCGAGAACAAACTCCTTCGCGAGAGTCTGGCTGAGATTAAGAAAGAATTGGCGTCCCTCAAAGCTCACCAGAGACAAACCCCACAGAAACAACTTCGCCACCCGGTTGGCCACGTTTCGTGCCAAAATGAAATGTCTTCAGGGTCACCTGAATGTATCCTCCCACAAATTATGCAGCAACTCGAAAGCATGCAGGCTTTTCAGCAGCACTTGTATTCCGAATTTCAGAATCTTAAAGCTTATGTCGACGAATCTGTATCGAAGGCTAAAAGTATCTCAAGGAAGCGCACGAATGATAGCCCGAGTTCGCCGGCAAGCCGGCGACCGAAACAGGCGGACGCCGCGGACATCGCCACTATCCATCATGGCGAATCCACCGCGTAATATACGCACACACGTAAACCACCTAGAGATCTGGCATTGGAACTGCCGCACCTTTCATAAACGTGCGGCAGCTCTACTGCAGTTCATACAGACAACACCAGTTAAACCAGACATTATTTGTCTGCAGGAAACAGGCGCGAAGCCAGTCACGCTACGGGGTTATTATAGCTTTTCCAGTACGGACTTCCCAAAAATCGCGACGCTGGTGGCTAAGGATATCTCATCGAATGTACATTACATATCAGGATGTCAAACTTCACACCAAGTTATTGAGATTTACGCACGCAAGCGCAGCAAGCCCAGCACCTTTATTGTAAATGTATACAGCCCGCCCAAAGAAAAGGCCACAGATTTCGAAGCTCTGATTGGTGGGGCAGTCTCACTTTTGCGCAAGCAGGATCGCCTCGTTTTCCTGGGTGATTTTAACGCCCCTCATACAAGCTGGGGATACACGCGCGACACTCCAAAAGGGAGACTTTTAGAAAAAGCTGTAGAGAATCACGGGCTCCATCTCATCACACTCCCCGCAGTCCCTACGCGGTTGGGAAACAGTGTCAGTGTCGACACTTCTCCCGACTTAACATTTACGTTAAACTCACCTGACTCCACCTGGACTAATCTCGACGAAACATTAGGCAGTGACCACTACATCATTAGTGTGTCCATAGCTTCGCCAAAGGTCCGTCGTACTACTGGCCAGGTGACGATAACGGACTGGTCTAAATACAGACAAATCCCCCTACCACCAAACACCTTTAAGGATGCTAAAGCATGGGCCAGTTACTTTCGTGATGCGCATGGGTCCGTTTCGAAACGCATTGCCCTTACATCGGAAGCACCGGTTGTGGACCGGCATCTCCTTCATATGTGGGAAAGTAGACGCAGCCTAATTAAGCGATGGAAGCGCCAGCGCCTCAATCGTAGGCTGCGTCTCAAAATAGCCGAAGTTTCGGAGCGCGCCAACGAATATGCTCGCAAACTCGAGACGGAAAGCTGGGTGCAGTTCTGTGACTCGATGAGGGATACGTTAAGCACGGCGAAGACATGGGCTATTTTGCGAAGCTTGCTTGACCCTGGCAGCACGAAATCTACGGTATCCCGGACGATCCGGAGATTGGTGGGAGATTTCACAGGCACGGAAGAACAGCTCTTGAAAATCCTCCATGCGAAATACGTCGGTGACGGCGGTGGTCCGCCATGCACGCTTGGATACGAGGGCGCGCCAAATGCAGCGCTGGACGAGCCTATCACAAGGGCTGAACTTTTTGCTGCGGCACAATCTGCTAAATCCAACACAGCACCGGGACCCGATCGCGTTACTAACGCCATGTTACGAAACCTTAGTGATGATTGCTTGGATGAATTAGTCCGATATTTTAATGAGCACATTTGGGAAACTGGGATTCTTCCGCCAGAATGGAAAGAAGCCTCAATCGTACTAATCCCCAAGCATGGTAAAACACCCACCTTACAGACGCTGCGTCCGATTTCTCTTACCTCTTGTCTCGGCAAGCTCTTCGAGAAAGTCATTCACACCCGCCTATCACACTATCTCGAGGATCTCGGTTTTTTCGCTACCCACATGTATGGTTTCCGCCACGGCCTTTCAACACAGGACGTTTTCCTCCGGCTTCGGGATGAAGTACTACGCGACATTCCTTCGGGCACGGAACACATCTTGGTTGCTCTTGACCTAAAAAGCGCGTTTGATACCATGGGCCACGACCTCATCTTGCAGGAGCTCAGCTCCTCCAACTGTGGGGAACGGATATATCGCTATATCCGTTCTTTCCTCACCGATCGAACTGCAACAATAGGCTTAGGAGACATTAGATCATCGGCTTTTCACATGCCCAACAGGGGAACGCCTCAAGGGGCCATATTATCTCCTTTACTCTTTAATATTGGGATGGCCCGCCTTGCCCGACAGCTCGAGTCTATACCAGACTTGGGCTACGCCTTATACGCCGATGATATAACCCTTTGGGCGACCCGAGGCTCTCTCGGCCACAAGGAAACTACTCTCCAAGAAGCAGCGCAGACAGTGCACCTCTTCGCGGAGAGCTGCGGTATGAGCTGCTCCCCGGAAAAATCAGAATTCATTCGGGTACATGGTAGGGGTTACCGAGGTAAACCACCATTTGCACTGAATATAGGTGACCATCCGATACGAGAGGTGCCGCGAACACGTATACTTGGTCTTTGGGTACAGGAAAATAGGCACGCTGACCACACCCTTAAAACTCTTCGCACGACTGTCAAACAAATCGCGCGCATGGTCCACAGAGTCACGCACCATCGCAAAGGTTTCGGAGAGGGGGACACGCTCCACATAATCCATGCCTTTGTCATTAGTAGGTTAACGTACAGTCTCCCCTACCAAGAACTCAGTAAGGCAGAGATTGAACAAGCGGATACCCTCATTCGTACCGCCTACAAGGCTGCCCTGGGTCTACCAAACGGAACATCCACAGATCGGCTTCTTGCCTTGGGGATCTACAATACCTTCGAGGAGCTTAGGGCCGCAGTCCTCATTTCGCAGCGAGAAAGACTTAGCCTCACGCCCTCGGGTAGGGAAATCTTACGTGGCTTAGGATATCCTGTACGGCCCCAATACAGTGACGAGAATCTGGTGCCCCTTTCCGCTTGTATCCGTGCGCAACTCTATATTGCTCCTATACCGAAAAACATGAATCCCTTGTACCACCGAGCGCGTCGCAACGCCAGAGCCAGGCAACTCAACAAACAATTCGGAACGGACCCAGACACGATTTACACAGACGCAGCCCGCTGCGGCACGCATGGCTTTTCGCTGGCCGCTGTTGGCTCGGTACGCAGCCCGGGTTTATTCACCTGCGCTTCAGCCAGGACGCGCTCAGCGAACACGGCGGAAGCCCTGGCGGTAGCTCTCGCCATCAAAACCAAAGACGTTATGGGGCAGCGATCTTACATCCTCACGGACTCGCAAATAGCGTGTCGTTATTTCACTAACGGCCGTGTACCTGCGTGCGTCGCCCGCCTCTTAGGTGCAACACTAGGCCAGGAACATTGCATCATATGGTGCCCCGGACATATAGCAGAAACGGGTAACGATAGAGCGGACGGTGCAGCTCGAGCTATTACTCACCGAGCGACTGTCCCTCGCACCGATACCCGTCTGCTTCTCCAGGCTCCCCACACTCCTCGGGATATCCTAGAACACCAGCGTCGACAACGACGGCGATACTCCCCGCCCCACTCTCGGCTAGGTGTTAAAGAAGCGCATGAGTGGCGCCGCCTGCAGACAAATACATACCCGCATCTGCGTTTAAAACATGCCATTCACCCAACCGCATACGCGGGTGCTTGCCCGTGGTGTGGAGGACAGCCAACTCTTTCTCACATTACGTGGGAATGTGAATTAAGGCCCCCAAAAATTAACTCGCCTCAGATTCCGGCGCAAAAATTCAGGACGGAGCAGTGGGAGACCCTGCTCGCCAGCGAGGAAAAGGAGGCCCAAGTGGCTCTCCTGGACCAGGCGCTGCGGGCTGCTGAGGCCAGTGGAGCCCTGGACTAGGGGCCCCACCCACCTGCTTCTCAAACCCCTCTTCTTTTTTAATAAACGTTTTTCAATTCAATTCTTTGTCCCCGGAGACACGCATATTCTTTTTTTTTTTTAACTCGAGTTAATACATCAGAGAACCGACGATTTCCGAATGTAGCCCGATACGGTCGAATTGGAAAGCTAGCATCAATAACGTTTTTCACCAGCTCCTTCTACTTGCGCTAAATAAATTGGTTATTGAAAATGTTGTTTGCAGAAATAGCACGGCATCAACAATTTCTTTTTGAGACCCATAGAGCGGAAACTATTCGCAAATTTATTCGGCTATCCAGGCACGCTAGGAGAGCGTGGCAAGTTTTTGCATAGCATACCATAGTATAGCAATGGGGGAAAGGGAGGTGACGGTGAAGAGTAGGGGAAGGAGGAGGGATAGAGTAAAGCATAGCATACAAAGAATGAGAAAGAGAAAGTAATGGAGATGAATAAACAAAGAATTAAGGAAAGAAAGAAATAATGAAAGAAACAGAAAGAAACAACAGAAAAAACAGAGGACAGAAAAAGAAAGACAGAGATGAACAAAGAAATAGAGACTGAAAAGGAACGAAGAAGGCTTCGCACTTCCTCCGGGCCTGGCACCACGCCTTAATTTATTATTTGTTTTTTTTTTTAATTTTTTTGAATTTTAACATTGCGAAGAGAAGAAGGTATCAAAACTGCTCGTTTTACCCTACGATACAGAGCGAGAAAGGCTCGAAGCGATCAACGGTCAAAGTGAGCGGTAATAGCTTCACAAACTATTGCCTCGGCGGTGCACCTCCGCTGCTAACGTTACCGACTTCAGCGAAAGCCGCTTCACGCCGCAAAGATCCGTTAAGCTTCGAGCTAGGTGATGGTATTTTTCAGAAGGCAGCTCACGGCTCATTTGCTCGTGCTTAAACTTTCGACTCTTCCTATCTACCGCCCTTCCCGTGAGACGACTGTTCAGGTCGGCATTCCAGGATTGTCGGTTTCCAAAGCGGCGCGGCGTCGAGACGGTCCAACACGGTCGCTAGTGACTGACTGCCTTTTTGTCCCGGCTATTCCTCTAGTGGCAAGAGCGACGAGTGACATTCTTTTTTGTCTTCCAAGTACTTCCGGTAGAGCACCTGCTTCCGGTTTTCTGAATATTTAGAAAATGTGCTTTAAAAAAATGACACTTGTCCCGAAACGATAGTTCTGGTTCAAGCTAAGAGTTACGTACATACATATATTAGAGCAAAAGTTTACTTAACGTAAGGGCCAATTAAATGTCACGTTGGTTATTGAAAATTGAATGACTTCATCGAAAAAGGCAGCCGCTTTTCTTAAGAGTAGCTGGAACCGTTGCGGCGCTGGTGGAGCAGAAGCCAACCAAGCGCTGCTTTCTACATGGCCTCTGAGATCCGCTGCGTCAATGCGCAAAACGCCAAGTTAACCCAAGAATACACCAGGCCACACGAACGCCAACGCGCAAATGCCACTAACAGGTACCTAAGTCAAGGTTAGGGTCGCCTCTAGATTTTTAACGGCAAAGCTGTCAAAGCTGGCAGTAAGACGTCCATTAACAAAACATCCGTGGTGCGCCGTCGTTAAAAATAGCCAAGCCGGCGAGCCGTCGCCATAGCAACCGCCACAGTTTTTTACACCGTGGCTCAGAGACAGCGATTTCAACACATTCAGAGTGGCAAGCTTTGCGCAACTTAGTGCAAACTTTACATCCTTCATCTCTTCCACCCCCCCACAATATCCCTCATACTGCCACTCTTGTGGAGCGAAGCCCACCGTGTATAACTGCACCTGGGAATGTCCACAACCACCGGGCTACCGCCCTATTCCTTCACTCTCATGTCTCCTGGGAGAACTGCGCTGACCCGCTCAACGCCGCAGGAGCAGCGTCGGCTGATCCAGCGGGCACGTGGTGTGGCGCGAGCCAACGGGGCCCTGAACTAAGGGCTCCACCCAACCAGAACGGTCCTTTAAGCCTGCATAAATAAAAGCTCTCTCTCGCGCGCGCGCATTTCTTTCGGTCTTTCTTTCCCTGCTTGCGTGTACTCCAACGTTGGTTAGCAAACCGGAAAATTGTGAAACAAACCAGGCTGCAGGTTTATGCCGCAGATAATTTGGACGCGTAAGAATACACGAGGTTTACTGCATAAAATATCTCGGCGTCTGGTTCTATCAGAACCTTTCCTGGAACACACATGTGTCAAAGTTAGCATCTGAAATTAGCAAACGTGTAGGCTGTGTCTACAAGCTAGTCTGGTACCCGTGTGCTTGAGACTGCATATGTATAATGCGCTTGTATATTCTACACTAACCTATTGCATTCTGGTGTGGGGGACAACTACGACTACAAACTATCAGAAACTACAGGTTATTCAATAGAGAGCTTTGCTATGCATTCATGGTTACTGCGGCAGACCCCAAGATTTTTCCACTTTGCCATTGTTTCATCATTAGGATTTGCTTAAAGTGAACCAAGTCTACCTTTTTCGTCTGTTGCAGCGTATTAAGGCCAATCGTCTACACACTCAAAACACTACTTTATCTAATGATGCGTACCATTTTCGGAAACAAATCCACCGGGTCCCTAAAACGCGTACTAATTATGGCAAACAAAAATTAACTTATCAGATAACTGTAGCCATTAATAAAATGTCGACAAATGATAATTTTCATGTTTCATTGAAAATGTTTAAAAAGGAAGCAAAGGAATATCTACTCGACTCTGCTCTATATTGTTTTGTATAACATCATTTTCATTGTTGTATGCTTAATAACTGCTTTTTTGTACACTTGCAAATGCAGCTGATTTGTGCATTTATTGTTTTATATTTTCAGTTATGTTTTGAAGGAAAGACGATGGCTTTTAAGGGCTCGTTTTTATTTGTTAGACACAATATTAATGCGAACTAACAGACAATAATGCCAAGGAAATTATAGGATATGTTATTTGTAATAATTGGGATACAAATGTGAAGAAAGTAAAGTGGACGAAAAGATAACTTGCCGTCGGCAGGGACCGAACCTGCGACCTTCGAATAACGCGTCCAATGCTCTACCGCTGAGCAACGGCGGCGGTCATCCTCCCGTCCACTTTATGGGGTATATATGTGCATTAAACCTAGGAGTTTCTGTGTTAACTGAAGTCAAACTGTACAAGAGAGCCGAGGCCTTTGTCAGGCATTCAGCCTTTAGCTCCAGCTTCCTCCTTTGTTTGAAAGGAAACTAAAACTTCACTTCACTCCACTTCACAAGCAAACACGCTTTCTCAGTTAAACCTGGCGTCAGTCATGGAGAGCAGCCGTGGTTTAAGGCACAGGTGAGCTGCCACCAGCACATCTCCTACCTGCGTTCTGCTGGTCTTAGACACCGTCGAATAGGTCAAGTCGATGAAATGTTCAAAGTCAATTTGCTGGTCTCGAAGCGGGCGGAAACTATTCCAAAGTGAATTCTGTCTATTCCATCGGTCATCGCAGAGCCGAAAACGAAGCCGACATTTTCGGTTGCGCATGTTTCCAGACCATTTGCCTCTCTTTCCCTGTGTTCAGTCAAGTTTCGTGCGTTTAGAACTTCTTCGAATATATGCCTGTCTTTTTGATGTTCTTAAAGCGCTCTTTATTTTACTTCTCTTCTAAATCCTACACGACCCATTTGATACAGTTACAATTATCCTAAACTGCCTTTCCACCATTACCTTTGCGTCTCACCGATTCTCTCGCTTGTTCATTCTTTCAGCAGTTTCTGAGATCTTTTATTTCACTATTCAATTCGTGTTCCTGCCCTATTTTTCGTGTACATATATCTCTACGCATTTAATTTATTATCTGCCTAGGAACAGCTCATACTTCAAACCTTATGTGCCATTATCTTTAGGTACAGAAGGATACGCATTTTAATAAATTCTTGCTGCATGGAATTCTGTTTTCAGGGTCTACAATCAGATTCCGGTGTGTTGTATTCACCGCGCATTTGATATGCAGAATTTGACGTAACCTGTAATTTTTGACCTCCCCATACTGCTAAATATATTATTATGCGACACTTCACTCCCTCTATTCTCGCGTTCTCCTGCGAGATCCAAATCAACGCATTATTTGGGTGTTTGTTTGATTGATGTATTGCTTTTCGAGTGGCAGCTTCATCGCCAGAATGGGCTCTTTCTGACAACATAAGCAGTCAGCACCGAGACGGCGCGAAAAGCTACGATGTACACACTCGTCTCGCCGCCGGTCTCGTCACCCTGGCTGCAAGTTCCAGCCACGATTAAATTTCCGCACAAAGGCCTCAGCAATTGCGTTACTGCGTGGAGGAAAAACGCAATTTTCTTTCTTTATTTCTTTCGTTTTTTTTATAATTCCTTCTTTCCTGCGTCTGGCTCGATCGTTTCTGCCGCACGAGCGGCGACTGCGATGCCGACATGAGACAAAGAACTGCCTTGTTGGCGAAATTTGGGGATTGGGTGGCGAGGGGGGGGGGGGTGTGGAAGACAGTCTGGATATATTGACGTCAGCGAAAAATAGCGACACCCTTCGGCGCTGTCATGTGCAGTCGGTGCCTCTGCCTGAAGGCTAGAAAAAAAAAGTAAGGGCAAGCGAATACTGCATTTTCTCACCTGTAATCCATGCCATAGCTTCTGACTGCACTTTCTTATGCCAGATAAACGCGCAAAATGTTTACCGAGCGTCTTTATCTTGCAACGAAAAGAAGAACTTCACTTATTAGAAGTTTGCGAAAACGGCTACGAGAATCGTAATACAATGCGCTGTTAGCGCACATCAGTGCACGCTGAAAATACGATACCACATTACGCGACAAAGGCTGAGGACATATTAATATTTTTTTTCGTGGTTCTGTGGTCCAAAAACTTTCTACGCCAACAGCGTGTCCAAGGAACATTCACTGTGACAGGAGTCAAGTGCTCCGTTTGCCTTGCGTCACGTGCGCCCATTCCGTCGCGCGTATGGCGACCCTGATCATCATCGACGATATTATGTCGTAGCCAGGCAATGTTGTCACGCCCGGTTTCGTGTTTATCAGGCGGTTAAAAGGTAAACCGCTCTTGTAGCCACATATCATATGTATCCCATATAACTATTAAGTTTAATTAGAACTATCTATTTCGTACCAGTTAAACTGTTAGAAGCCTTTTGCTTAATATTCCGAAAACCGGCGATAAGTCTCGCCGGTAGTGCTTGGAAGAGATACAAGAGTGTCACTCAGTGTTCGTGCCACAAAAAAAAACTACAAATAAGTATTCGCAGCGGAAAAACGTTAAGTAAATGTTCACGCACCGCACAGGACCGTTTTGAGAGCGTTCGAAGTGTTTAAAGGACAATTGAAGATAAGGTACGATAATAAGGTATCAACATGCCCATAATAGTTCGTAGTGCGTCTAAGACTTGAAATATATAAAGCAAACAGTTACAAACAACTCCAGCGTACTTATACGTAGTCAAAATAGGCAGTTATCGAAATCGACTGTGTATGTCGAATGGTAAGAATAACGCCGCCATTTTAATACTATCCATTTTCAATGCTCGCCTTTATCAAGATGACGAAACGGGCATACAAACGGAAATGACAAGGCAAACAAAGCATTATTTATTCATGAGTTCACTTTACCATTCTCGTCTTTCTGTGCGCTGATCAATATGGTTTTGTTTGTGCTCGTGATCGAAATACCGTAGCCTGTTCCTATCGCAGCAGTAACAAAGCAGCCCGATCTTTCCGTGTGTAACTTATACGACACATAAACACATAAACAGGAACTACAGAACCGTGGAGAAAAAAGAGCACTTTGCAAGATAAACCACCCTAGGAGAGTCTTCGGTGTAACGGTGCCGGTCATCGAATGCATTATTCAGATGTTGCCGTATAGGTCTGAGCCGAGATTTTTCACTCTGGCTTCTCGTATTCCGTAGGAAAGTTACCCTCTTTCCGAGAATGAGCAAACAAGTGCCAGTAGAACAGGCACAACAAAAGTTTGGAGTATCAAACACAGCGCCTGAATTACGGCCCCGTGCACCGAATCACAGCGAAAAGCGCGGGTACTTCGAGCATCGTGAAGCACTGGCTGGCAGCTTCTGTTCTGAGCCTTCGCTTCAGGAGATCAGAGCGGTCGGTTGTTTGCGCCAGAGATGGGATGCGGGTGCCTATTGAGTGCGCAAATATTGGGGTGTCGTCTTTGGTTTTTTATTTGCCCTAGCTGCTAGGCCATTCACGTTCATTCGATACAAGGAAGGGCAAATTCGAGTAACGATTTTTGCAAGTTAAAGAATATACAGGGTTTGAAAATTCTCATCATTTGATTTTGTATTCTTATTTTTGCAGTTTGCAGGACGCCATTAAGTGTTAAGCATACGAGTGCTCAGTCGCATTAGCCATCCCAGCCGTCAAACGCCGCGAAACGAGTGGCTCGTACTTGTTTGAACTTTATAGACGTTTTTACGTAAGACAAATTGGTGCCGCCATCTTGGGCTGTTACACGAATGTTTTGTTACTTTTGTATATTGCGACGTAAATGAATAAGGTCATGAAACGTCGAATGCACTAACCCAACCGTTATCACGCGTATGCGTCTACCGTATTAGTTCAGTTGTTAACGATGCAAAACGGCAAGACTACAGCCCAATATGGCGGCACTGAAACCCATCCGTTAGGTAGTCTACAAGAGATGGGTAGCCTGAATATAAATCCTTAGCTTTTCAGGACGAAGTTATCTGCGTGGTGTTATTAACGTTTTTTATCTTTGTCTGGTAGCACTTGAAGCTTAGCAGCTTAATGAGCACTGGACGAAGAGAATGATCTAATGAAAACGTTCATTACCTTAGGAGGAAGACGGAGCTTCACCTTTGGACACAACGCACAAATCAGGGATAAGAGGAAATCGTGATGGTGCTGGGGCGTCACGCGAATGCATAAAGAAACCACAAAGAGTGGTGAACATTTCGGAACGCTCTTGTTAAATCGGTGGCGCGTAATAGAAGAGCCGTTTCAAAAAGCATTGAAGAACTCATCAGGTAGGTAGCGACACAGTACAACTTGGAGCGAGATTTCAATGGTGAGAATAAAAGCAGTGTGTGTAGGTTTATTAAGGAATTTCTGAAATTTTCATCAACGCAATAAATAAAGAGGAATGTAGTTCAGAAACGTGGAATACGTTGCCGAATAAATGCACTTTCAATAAATTCCGGTACTTATTTTTCAGTGTTTCGTCGAAGTCGAGCTTTCCATTGGCCATCCGTCCACGGTTAGGACTCAACTACTAGCCTGCGCTCAGGCTGACTTCTTTAAGTTTGTGGCACTTCAGGACCCGGCATGTCGTCCATCCACAGATCTCATGTGGCGTGATCACGCTCGCAATCGAGTGGTCAATCAAAGCCTAAAGGAAGGGTAGCAATCCTTAAAACCGGGTTAAAATAAACGAACAAGGTCTAAAATAATATAATTAAGAGAAATAACCAAGAAGTAATCGCAATATTTAACTCAAAATTGCTAAAAATGCTTATGAAACATGTGGCTAACACCCCCGCCACGCAAGGGAAGGCGCCACCACCTCGCCAAGAGCGTGCGATTGCTCCTGCCACCTTCGCTTTTGAAGGGTGAAGCAACCCGACAGAACTCGCGACAGACGACACGTGTCTGAATTGCCGTAACAAGCAGGAAATCGATAAACCGCAGCAAAATGTAGCGCGCATGTCACACACCGAGTTTGCGAATCTGTCATACAATATTTTTACTCTTTTTTCTTTCCTTACCTTTCTATCCCCCTTACCCCTTCCCCAGTGCAGGGTAGCAAACCGAAAAACTGCTGGTTAACCTCCCTGCCTTTCACTTAACCTTTCTCTCTCTTTCTACTCGTGCCCGGAAAGCCCTACATGCTTACCTCAAACACTGACGTATATCGATGGTTTGTTAAACGGAGCAGTGGGAACTCTACGAACGAGAATCGTTGGGTGGCCGTGCTACGCCCTTCGTCAGGTTTCACAGCAGTGGAGCTGCATTTAGTGCAGTATTTAGAACTGCACCAATCGCTACACAAGAACTACATTAGCGCTGTTTTTTTTTCTTTTTTGCTAGCGTCGACGGATCAGTTTTCCCTTCTACTTATTTCTTTTGCTCTCACATCTCAATCAGTCGTCCTCGGCATGTTTTCTTTATTTCCTTACTCTTTATTATGCGGTAGTTATAAAGAACTAGAGTGTTCGACAGCAACTGCCTGCTTCAATGATTCCGCTACCACGTTCTGCATGCCCGGTGGTGCGGGCGCGAATAATTGACAACAGACCACACTAAGGGCCAGTGGTCAGAACGAGCCTATATGTGCCGAATACTGCCGCTGCCACTGCAACAACACGTTGCTTACTATGCTGGTGATCGGATAGCTTCTTTGATAAACGAGAGGACATCAAGTAGCTCTTCTAGAAAGCCTCCGCAGTGAATTCTGTTTCGTCTAAGCTGAAAAACGCGATTCGGCTCGCTCAAGTTTACCCAGAAAAATCGCTAGAAGACGATGGCGCGAGCGTCAGCCAGGCGAAAGGGGCTTCTAGTTCCTTGGAGGTGGGCTGATTTATCTTGTGGTCGCTGCTGTCACCAAAGAATATGGCAGACTCAACATTCTCACACCATGCACTTCCATGATTTCTGCGCAAATAATGAAGAGCACAGAAAGTCAGAAGTCAATAGAGAACACAAACTGTGTCTAAAATCTGCAGACATGCCGCTTGTGACTCGCCCTACAGATCTTCTATAGAAGAAGAAGAAAAAGAAAAAAGAAGGTAAGGAGGTAAGTCCAAGTCTGTAGCGACAGAAGGGTCTGAATGCTGCAATACGGTTTCTCATGACGTCATAAATTTCTGCCTAAGTCGATCGATGAGGAGGCACATTCATTTGCTTTCAGTGCAATATGGTGCAACAAAGAAGGTTCTACTGCTGGCGTCACGTATATGCACAGAAAAAACAAGAACAACCAAAGCCCCTACGTAGACAGTGCCATCATTTCGCAAAGAGCATGCGCAGCTCACGTCGAAAAAGCCCACGCTATACTTCAAGCGCAGCAGCAGTAATGCTGATACAACCAGGAGCAAAAATCCACAACTGAGGCACTCACTTCAGCGATGCTTCTACTCAATGGATAACCCTTCCTTGCGTAACCTTCATGGCTGTTAGATCTATGGCCAAGAATGCAGCAGAGGCATCGTTTTGGAAGTAAGCCGTTTTTCCGGAGCTGATCTCTTTACCCATTTCTGCTATATAGTGACCCGACTGGCCTGTGATAAATCATCATCCGTAATTATTCTTTGCTGCAACCAGTGCCAGAAGAGCCGATTCTTTCACGCTCGTACAGAGACACAACCCTGCCTAGCAATCGTTTATCTTCTATCTCTGTTAAGAAGAGCAGCTTGGGCTTGCTGGTACATAAGGTAAGTGGAATAGCGCATGCTTGAACAGGGGACGGAGTAAGCAAGTCGACACAAGCGCAAACTATCAACAAATGTTTATCTGAAACAACAGAGAAGGAGTTATATAGAGTACTGGGTGAGGTGGGTGTGCAAGTGAGACGTTGTGTTAGTACGCCATGTGTAAGTTTATCGGGAAAGCAGCTTGCGTTCCTTCGTGACCATTTCAAATAGTTTACAGTCATCCCTGTGTCACATGCGCACTCACCTCACCGTGTGCTGTACGCAAGCCTTTCTCTGCTACTTCAAATAAACACTTGTTGATAGCGCTTCTGTCGTGTTGCTTACTCCGTCCCTATCGGAGTGTGCGCTATCCCACTTACGTTCTATCTCTGTTCTCCTTCCATGCACCCGCGTCACGGAGTTCGCAGCTTTTCTGCAAACTCTGCCTTTCTGTCTCTGTCTTCGAGACGTCTTAGGCGAATGCATACGGGCCATGTGAGTTTTTATGAGGACTGGGCGAGCGTTGCGAGTGAGCACGCACCGACGTCTAGCAGGAATCACTCGATGGTAAATCCTCATATTTTATTTGCAAATCTGGACAGGCACCGGAGAGCGCAGACACGCCGGGCGCCAGCGAAACATTTTTCTTCGCCTGTTTCTCCTTTGTCTTCACTATCGACGTATTATCGACGTTGATGTTCTTATCCGCTTGCGCAATGTCCTTTCTTCCGATACTTTACTCTGTCTTCTTAGTGTTAGTAATTTGAATTTTTTTTCTCTTGCTCTGTAACTGTGGTAATTCCCTTTTTCCCATTGCTTCGCACATGCTTCCGTGTTTGCATAATTTTTAGTTTGGCAGATATGGCTGGTCGTAATGAACTCACTGTCATTAATAAACCTGCTCGATTCCCCATACGCTGATTCTGTTATTGAAGGACTACGTTCCTTAGATGTTCCGATTCGAGCTTAGCTTTTTCTTCCTTTCTTTCTTTTTTTTTTTAAGCAGCGAACTCGTCTCTCGCTCTGTGCTAGTAAACGACGCCATCTGCTCTAGCTCACGAGAGTTCTAATGTTGAAAACACAAAATGAAAACCAAAGTGTCAGAGTAAAATCCATTGATGGAAGTCCCCACGTGGGAGACCTAAGGCCCGGTCGGCGAATGCTCTGCAGGACTATCAATAAAGTTGTTACCAACCAACCAACCAAGAGGAGAGCATGACAGAAACGAGAGTAATATTTCGAAAAAGAAAAGAATACATGGCATGAGCAACACCACTCATAAGTGAATAAAATGCCTGCCTGCAAGAATTATCGTCCACGAAATAGCCAGCTCATTACACACGCTGTACACGAGAGGGCAGTACAGAACCAAACTTATGGGGCTCCTCTAGTCGAGACCAGCGACAAAGAAAAACATAAGAAGAAGCATACAAACAGGACAAGCTGGCTAAAAATTATGACGCTATTTTGCGAGAGGACCTCCAGTGTTCTTACGGTTCGCCGTCCACTCGCTCTGATTCACCGTTTATATTCAGAAATTCTGCAGTAATTACTCAAACCGCTGTAAAAAGAACGTGAAACGCAAGAGAGGAAAAAAAAGACGAAGTGGTCAGCAGACGGGGGAGCGCGAGTACATAGCAGTCTCAAGGACGTTGGCAAAAAGCGTGAATGATAGAAGAAAATAGAAAGGGTGATACGTTGCGATGTCACTGTCTTGACCAGCGCCACTTTATTTGTGGATCTGTGTGATGAAGATGCTTGGGCACAGTCCGACGATGGCACGGTTCGTAATTCGTATTATCCACCGAGGCTGGAGGGCAGTTTAGTGTGAGACATATATGTATTAAAGGGGCACTGACACGAAAACTTTATGTTTTCGTTGCTTTGCGTCAAATGAAAGACCGAGCTCTCAAGAGCACTGGTAAGCGTGAGTGCACCATAAAAAGGTAAAACAGTATGTCTTCAAAAACAAGTTTCTGCTAGTACTGTATCCTGACGTCACAACACGGTACGAGCTTCTCGTCACGTGTTCGCGCAAGATATCATGACGTTTCCACGGCCGCACCGCTCCGTGGCTCCGGTGGTGACGCACAAGCGGCCATTTTGAGTGTTTTTGGTGAAGCACAGGCGGTCATTTGCAATTTTTCGGTGCCTCTCTTCATAAGAGCTACCCATACTGCTGCGTGAAGTCACCAGAATCGACACTATAGCCCGATATTCACGATAGTGTCGATGTCAGTAAGTGCGCCATGCGAAAATCGACTTTAGTGTCAAAATCATATATCTTATCAACATTTACTGAGCCTCAAGCTTGCTCGCGGCCGTCTCTGTATACAGGATATTTGCATGGCAGAGTAAACACACTTTCGACAATGGTGTCAGTACCCCTTTAAACGGAATAATGAAGATATCTGCAGATGTAAGAGGTGTTGTCGTCGTGGTCTTAGTTGCATTGTGTTCGCCGTTGTTGCAGGGTGCTCTGGAGTTGCTGACGACGGCTGGCCTCATAATTGCACGAACGCCGCATCTATTTGATACAAGTACTACTTCTTCAGGCTCAACCTAGGCTATACGTGCTGTATACATTTTATTTTGTGACATGATAGAATGTGTAACGTTTCTCGTAGCTTTTACGACTGAGAGTCGTCTTTACATTCTGCGAAATTGAGCTCAAAGGGGTCTTTCAAAAGGGAGTGAACGCGACTAAAGTGGAGGCACTTAAACTCGATCGAGCAGGCTATTTTCAGTATCTTTGAGGCAAAGTAAGGAACGTTCTATCTAGCGTCGTAGAAGAGGCCAGCACAAAGACTCTCGCGGGTGCCGTGAACGTAGCTATGTCTCAAAATACACAGGAAAGCGAAACTCAGTTTTTTTTTTTTTTTTAGGAGAAAGCTCTCAAAGAATTCCTTTTTCTCTTACACAGTTCCTATTTTGAGTCACCCTTCTTTATTTCGTTGTTCAGAGAATACAAAATGCGCCTCTGGAGAACTAAGAGAAGCGTTGGAGGGAGAAACGCCTGCACGGTATCGTGGTCGTTTATCAATGCCTGCTCGGCAACCTATCTTATTTCGCAGCCTTTTCCAACCAGCTCGCGTTTCTCGCTTTTTCTTATTGAATCTCACAGCTTCAGTATGAATCAGCAGAAACGGCTGGCCCTAACTTTTTGCGAGTGTTTCTTTTCAGAGTGTTAATACATTAATACCCAGCCTTTTACAAGCCAGCCATGTCGTTGAGGTGCAGTTCTCGGCGTGTTGTTTTCTCTATTTTGCCGCTTCATTCCAGTCTAAAAAGACAGGGCGTGCAAACATGGACACAAGAAAGAAGTCAGGACACCACGAAACGCGTTTGTGATGTCCTTGACTTCTTTCTTGTGTCCGTTTGCACTGCGCTGTCTTTTTAGAATGAATAATTACCAACTAGCTCAGCTCTCTGTTATTCTAAGCTCCATTCCAGTGTTACTGCCACTGACAAAAAAATAAATAAGCCAGCTGCAGAACAAGTCAATTGTAATAGGAATACCAGAATAAAGCTATATTGGATTAGCGACGGCCCATGTACGCGGATGATTTGGTGTTGATGTAGAGTTATAAAAATGAAAAGTATAAAGCAGAAAAGTCTAAAATCACCATCACCAGAGAAGCAACCTTTTCTAGTATACGAGGTGTGTCAAGAAATGTGTCCAAAAAATCCGCAGAAATAAGGAAAATGAGATATTTTCACACTGCCTTCAAATTACTTTTTTCTGTGGCGGCAGGCACCTTAAAATGAGTAGAGGCATCAATGATGACAGTTATTAAGGAAATTAAGGTAATGAAAATTTGAATTAGTGAATACAAGTGATCGCGTCAAATGGTAAAATTGCAGCCCTTCGTGCGAAGAGCCTGTTTCCGCTTTCAGATTTCGCAAAGGCAGCCGCTGGCCATTATTAGAAAGTAATTAAACCCTGAACAATTTCGTCGGTGAAACCGAAACCGAAACTTGTAAAAGCGCAACTGCCATACGCTTCCGAGACGTCCATAACCAGGAAGCGTCGTATACCAACCACCGATCCACTTCGCTTCGCGGTTGTGCGAGTGTCGTTTACGATTAGAGCACGTATGGCGCATGTACGTTAATAAATGCAGAACTAACTGCACTGTAATCGCCGTCGTGAACAATGACGTCATTCTGGTCGTCTGTTAGTTGCGCTCGTCGGAGCTTCGGTTTCGGTTTCGCCGGGGAATGTGGTTGTATTTGGTCCGCAATAATTACCATAGACCGATTTTTCAAAATCTCAAAGCGGCAATGGCCTCTTCACGGGAAGGAAAGTCATTCTCCCATTTGACGATTTGTCACCGCTAATTAAAAAGCTAATCAAATTATTTTATTTTATTATTGTCGTCAAGTGGTGTGTCTAGTCATCTAAAGATGCCTCTCACCAAAGAAAAAGTAATTGTGATGGCAGCGAGCAAATATTCTTTTTCTCTTAGTTCTGATGATCTTCGGACACATTTTTCGAAACGCCCTGTATGTAATCAGGTGATAAAAGACTTGAAGCATTGTAACTGGCTTGAGGCCAGTGCGCATATTTAAGAAAGTAATGGTTATTAAAAACATACAATGAGCTAAGAAAAGTAAAGAGAGTCAACTCATGTACTAGCTATAACTCAGGTGACCTAACAGCTACGTAAAGGTTTGCACGTATTCTTATGCGTGCAAACCTTTAGTAGTGGTATTAGTATATACTGGTATGAAGATAACCTTTAAGAGCTCTTCTTTTTTTAAATGCGAATGCATTTCTTAGTCGGGAGTTGTCGTGCGTCCCTGGCCGGCGTGCGCACAGATCTCTCCGCGCGCGCTCCTCCTCGCCCCTAGCAACAGCTGCGCCGCGCCTAGCAACCGGAGCAGGTGGTGAGCGGCGGAGGGTAAGGGGGAGGAGGAGCGCGCGGGCGTTTGATGGCGCTCGCATCGCGGAGCAGCGGAGGGTAAGGGAGAGGAGGAGTCTACCCGGTGAGGCCGCTCGCATCGCGGAGCGAGCTCCGCGAACTGATATCCGGGAACTGATATCGCACGCCGTTGCCACGTCTCCCGTTCGAGACGCGTCTTCAGGTCTCTTCGATTTGGCTGCGCCGGTGGCACCAGTTCAACGGGTGCAACACCGTCCTCCTCGTTTTGCTGGTGCCGCGCGCGCCCTATGCACCGGTCCCCTCGTTTTGTCAAGGTGCAAGCGTAGTGCTGCACGAGTTCTCTGCCGGCCTGCACTCGCTCAAGAGGAGGTGCCAAGAAGTGCAGCATGGCGTGCGCCCCCTTCCCCCTCCCAAGCTTAGAGCAGACGACGCTGCGTGTTATTGTTTTGGGCGTGCAAAAGCAAGTTAAACTGCTGAGTCCGACGGGCAATCTTAGCCACGCCTTTTCGGCAGCTATTAAGGCGGATCTCTTTACATCTCTCGTGAGCAGAAAAATTCACCGTACTTGACGGCAATACGAATGGTACACAAAAAAAAGATGTGGCGCGACTCGCGAGCTGCGCTCTCACTTCACATTTGCGAAATCGTGAAGCTGAGGCGATAGGTAGTCTTCTAGAAAAACTTTTGAGTTTAAAAATGCATTCATCGTGCGAGCGTGCGTATACATGTGAATGGTTTACAAGAATTGCAGATTCGTTCCCTAGTCTAGCTTGAAGAAAAGTGGCGACGTCAGTAAAATTCTTTGAGCGCAAATTTGCGAGCGTACACTTTCCTGGATAACTCAACTTTGCCGTCTTAACGTCGGTCACAGGACCCCAGATATTTTGGTTTTTTCTTATTGTGTGGCCTCGCACGCACTTTCATAGAACGCCGAAACCAGCGAAATTTTCCATTGAACCAGTAAAACGTCTCTCTAGATAGTCTGAACAGTCTCTTGAAATCACACTCATGGAACCTGCCGACGATGTTCTCGTACCCGGGAACAGGAGTTACATCTTCACGAAACAGCATGCAGGCAACCAAAACACATACACCATCAAAATCCTCCTGGGAGTCGCCGTGAGGGTCGCTGTTGTCGGAATCGTCGTCGCTGCAGAGTCGAGCAGTTCCATACGGTCGAGCAGTTCCATACGGCAACCGCCGCGGCAGTATTTTTAGTAAACAGTGCAGCAGCGATACACGCCGCGTCGGCTGTTCGACCAACACGGCCTGCGCCTGCATCTTCGTTTTGGTGGCAGCCGCCGCGCGGTAGTGTCAGTAGTGTCGCGGCAGCACCGGCACTTGCTGAACCCAGAGCCGTAGATTCCCTTAACCGGTGCTGCGCCCGCACAGCACCGCTTCGCACCGCCACGGCACTTTCTAGAAATAGTGCAGGCAGTGCAAGACAAATCGAAGAGACCTCGTCCGTACAAGGACTTGTACACCCTTGCCTACACCGGAGACGGAGTCTTTGTGGTGACCTGTGTACCTCGCGCCCAACCTCGCTCGGGACGTCGTTGCCGCGAAGCTGGACGCGGCTATGGAAAGTGTGCGTGTGCGCTCCCTCTGATCCCATTGTCTTGGCCGGCGACTTCAACGTTGACGTGCACAAGAAGAGTGGCTGTTGGAGTACATGCAGACCAAGCACTCTATGCATTGTCTCTCTGCCGCCTCCGACAACACGTGCCCCACTACCATTCACGGGAGTTGCATTGATCTGGTCTTTACGCGAAACTGTGCCACGCGTATGCTTCTCAAAGACCCTTTGATCGTGCACTTCAGCGACCACAAGGCGGTGATTGTGGCCGTCAGGTACAACGATAACACGAACAGGTGCTGACGTAGGAATAAATAATGCTTACGTGCACACTCTCGTCTCTCTTCATTAATTAATCGCACACTCATCGGGTGCACCCAAATGCATTCGCATTTCCTCACGATCCCCTTCGGGGAGGTGCGGCTTTTTTGTTATACACATTATTAATGAGAACTAACAGACAATAATGCCAAGAAAAGTATAGGGGATGTTATTTGTAGCAATTGGGATATGAATGTGAAGAAAGTGAAGTGGACGAAAAGATAACTTGCCGCCGGTAGGGACCGAATCTGCGACTTTCGGATAACGCGTCCGATGCTCTACCACTGAGCTACGGCGGCGGTCATCCTCTCGTCCACTTTATGGTGTATATATGTGCATTTAGCACGATACACTAGCCTAGCCTCGACACTTCGCGTCTAGGCAATGCAGAGAAAAATCGTTTCTCGCAAGGAGGCACAAGTTCACATGATATGCGCAAGCACGGGTGACAGCACCGCCTTGTTCAATAAAAAGAAAAGCTGTCCGGCAAAAATGTAATCAGGAATTGATTTTGCCGGTAATTCGCATCTATGAATTTCGTGTTTCTTTTCCAGAATCTTAGAAGTCTTTCTAGCAGCAGTGGAATAGGGAAAGAAGTTATGAATGACACGTACGGAGGTTGACAGCAGTGGTTATAGCAAAGGTTGCAGACAAGATGGCGTTGGGTTAAGCAGTTAGTCTAAGTAATGTTGGCTTAACTTCTCTGAACTCACGGAAGAAAAAGTACAAAAGTATTCAAAGCATAAGAGAAGAAAAATCACACCATCTCCCGCTAAAGGGGACCATGAGGCGATGCGAAGCAGCGTTTCGGCATGTAGAGCCCGCGTTTCAGAGGGGGAGTGGAGAGAGGGATAGGGAGAGGGGAGAGTGGAAGTGTAGAGGGGAGGGGAAAGGGGAAGTGGGAGGGGTGGGGAATGAGAAGGGTAGAGGGGAGGGGGAAAGGGAAGATTGGTATTGGAGAGGGGGTGTGGAGAGGGAAAGGAAGTGTGTGGAGATTGCTTGCGCATGCGCAGTAAAAGTGGCCACGCCGCAGACCATCACCACCACCACCGGATTGAACTCCGCTACAAGATGCTTCACATCTAATATGGCCGCTTTTTGCCACAGATCGCTCCATCATGATAGCTACACATGAAGGAGATACGTTTCATCTCTCTATATTGCCCCATTCAATCTGCGGCACGTAGACGACGACGCGCAGCTAGAAAAGAAGATGAAGACCGTCTTTGTTTCGGTTTTTATTTCTTTGTATGAATATGCAATATTTCAAAATATTATTTAAAAGTTAACATGTCCAGTTATCGAAAAATTCTTCAGGGGGTTACGAAAACCATTCAGGGGCCATATTACATGGCCATCATGATCATCATAGTCATCATCATCGCTCTTGTTTTAATTAGAGACCTCCCCTGTTTTCGCGATAACTGCTGTTCCTGCCTCGTGACAATATTATGAGCGGTGAGAACGCAAGACGCCTCTGACAGTTGCTGAGGTAACCTTCCGTTTCTCCCCGCTGTCAGATCAGGTAGCGCCACGAATATTCGAGGCAGCGTCCTCGGCAATTCTGTGACGCTGTGTTGGTCAAATTCTGTCCAGCATTTCTTACGGGATAATTTAAGGCTTTTGTTTTAAGTACGAATTTTCTAAATATGCAAATAAAAATTTGATAAAGGTAGAGAAAGAAGCGAGGTGACCTAAAGAAATGACAGGACGAGTGAGCTTTGCACACTTCGAATGAAATACCTTTGGGACTGCGTATTTGTGCTATTTTCACGAAATTTTAGTTATATAGCACCCTCATTCGCGTCTAGATTCGTAAGCTAATCTCGAGAAAATTAGCTCATCCTTAAAATCAAGCAGTGCGCGCTTTTGATTGAGACTTAAGAAAAAAGATTGAAACATACCAAATACTTCAATTGCTTATGAAGCCTTCTCGATTATTTAAGATAATATGTCTTCTCCAAACTAAGTTTAACAGTGCGCGATCTACGAAACTGATGTGCTTTAAGTAGATTATTCTGAACCTATCGCGTGCCGCAGTTTGTCTTTACATAACTCAAATGCGTCAGTTTTGTACCTATCAACATCAAGTATAAGAACTACAGTTTTTAGAAAGCGCAAGTACGGTAGCGCAAGAATGTGACAAATTTGTCACATTCTTGACAGTTTCCTTGGGTATAGTGACGTTCAGAAGGGTTGCTGATGGGGTGAGTTGGTCATTCATGAACGTAGCGTGTACTAGCGCAGTACACAAAAGAAAGGAACACGACACATACGTACAGATAGATAGGTGCTAAACTTCCAACTGTTTATTTCATGCCATTCACACCCATTTTATAAATACGCGAGAAAGCACAAGTCATCTTGCACGTGTTCTTAAACCAAGGAACATCTTTTCCGACAAGGAAATCGATGACGAGCTCACGCACAAGTGTCCTAAATCTTTTATAGCTTCGGCTTCTTTTATCTCCCGTGTGAGCCGATCCCCAGAACGGCCGATAACGATACAACTGTACAGATCAGGGGAGCACCCACAGCCTTTGCAGTGCGCCGCCAGGAATTTCTCGCGTTATAGGAGTGTTCGCGTAATCTGTCATTCAGACGCCGTTTAATCTGCCCAATATAGTACATCCCGCATTATAATGACAACTATCTGATTGCTTAACAACGCAAAAGCAAGCACTCGAAAGCAAATATCGCCGGCACCATCAAACAGCGCCTTTCGTGAACCACATGTAAACGGACGCCTTCACTTCCTCTCCTTTTCTGCTTGTCGACGTAGCACGTCCCGGCCGCAAACGAATTTTTGTGCCAGCTGTTGAACAAATAAGCTTCAGTCTAGGAAGGAAGAGATACTTTCTTTCTTTCAGCGTTCGCGGTCGCTGTTGTCGTGCTTTCAGCACGGAACGAACTTGCGCCTCCACGAAAAGAAAGAAAGAAAGAAAGAAAGAAAGAAAGAAAGAAAGAAAGAAAGAAAGAAAGAAAGAAGAAAGAAAGAAAGAAAGAAAGAAAGAAAGAAAGAAAGAAAGAAAGAAAGAAAGAAGAAAGAAAGAAGAAAGAAAGAAAGAAAGAAAGAAAGAAAAAATTGGCCGCGTATCTGCGTGCTTCGCTGCAAATGTCGTCTAAAGACGATAGAAGAGGCGCTGCGTGAGATATGGATGCCATCTGGCAATACGTCGGGAAACATGAGTGCTGTGTTGCGGGCTGGTAGTCCTGGCGCAGCGGCAGGCGAAGACCGGCGGTGACCAACGCGACCGGTGGGGACACCGGCCAGCCCGAACACGCTGTTTGGCGCGATGCGCCGAAGAAGAAACGTCCGCTCTCAACGAGTACTCTCCACAAACTCTCTTATTTACACGTCGCCTAGGTAAAACAGGAATGCCAGAGCGGCGCCCCCTGTCATTCGTACAATGCAACACTGAACCGAAACCGAAACTCAACATGAGCTTGTGCAGGGGGCACGGAGGAAGACAAGTTTCAGCGCAGTCGCATTTTCAGAGCACCTTAAGAAACTATGGTTGTAACATGGTAGGGCGAGTAGGGCCAGAAGGACCGTCACGACGAAAACCTGCCTCCTCAGTCGTATTCGCTTGAAACGTTGGTGTGGCTTCGCGTTCCCTCCTCCGCTCCTGGCCTTTCCACAAAGCTACTGCCTAAGTACGAAGGTGCGAAACCACCCCGACCAGCGCACGGCCGCCGGCTCTCCACCACGCATTCTATCGCATAACGTGCTGACCAGGAAAGAGCGGTCCCTCCTCCTTGCACTGCGGACAGGTTCCGTCTGGCCTGCTGAGCGCCGGCACCGCCTCCGCGGTGCGCCCTCGCCCCTCTGCAGTGACTGCGGAGAGAGGGAAACCGTGGCGCATCTCTTCCTTTCCTGCTCCGCCCTCTCCACCCACCGCGAAGCGCTCGCTCGCGCCTTCAAGCAGCTGGGACTTCCCTCTGCCACTGCAGATGACATTCTGCACCCGGTAGGATCAGCCCATCGCGTGCGCCCTGCCCTGCGCGCGGTCCTCAACTACATCGAAGCCGCGCAACTGGCCGACCGTCTTCTCTGAACCACGCCGACCAAGCCCCCAACATACGGAACTTCCGTGTTTTTTCCCAGTCATGTGTTTATCGCGTGTTCCTTTTTTTTTCTTCTTTTTCCCCCTCTCCCCCCAGTGATGTATTTAACTCCCCCAGGCCTCCTCCTCCACTCTAACTCTAACTTCTCCTATACTTTTCTCCCCTTTCGCCCCAGGTGTCGCGGTTGTGGTGTCCTCGCCTGAGAGACAGTTACTGCGTAACTTACCCCCACTATTCACCTAATTTTCCCAAATAAAGAATCTTTTTCCCTACCGCGTCCTACGTCAAGCATCCCCAGTTAACTATATTATTGAGCCTGTTCAATCATCTACGGACCGCCGTGGTCGCGGCCGCGAGACTGTTCACGTCGATCGACTGAAGCCGCATTATGACCCACCAGTTGTACCTGTTCCTTAGGTCGCCAGGATGGCTCCTTTTCCGCGGGCGAGTGATTTGTAACATGGTAGGGCGCAGACAAGAACGCCTGCGAAAGAAGAAGACGAAGACGGTTGTTGTTGGCGCTCGCGCTTGCTCGGCTTGGACCGCTGATCGCTTCAGCTGTGGCAATCTTTTAATAAACGCGTTACTGTCTCAACGTTAAACGCATACCATCAAGGTCTTTAAAATTGCGTATCGATGTATTTTCTATTAAAGGAATACACCACTTAATACTTCCCTAATGATGTTACGCCTCAGATATGCGTAATATTTACTTTTTGATCGACAACGTTCACAAGTATGAACAGCCGTACCAGTTCAAGATGGGAGGGCGGTAAGCAAGTGGTTCAACTTTGGCCGGTTGGCTGAATCGGGTGACGTGCCGACAGACAGAAAGACAGAAAGACAGACCAAAATTTCTGCGTTTAAGTTCCCCAAGAAAGACTATCGTCTTTAATAAGTGGTGGACGCTGTCACGCGCAGCACATCCTCCTACCACTCAGTGCAAACAGGATCTACAGAAAAACAAAATAAAGTGTCGCAGTCGTTTATGGCCACAACACGAGCTGCGTTTTTGCGGACATTATACCTAAGAAGACGCAAATCGCGTTCACCAGTTTCCCTGATGGGTCGCCTTTTTGCAGCTGTCACTCAAGACTTCCGCTCCTCGGTGATGCTGTGACTGTAGAATGTGATTGTGGTGAGAGCAACAGCGCACTGTGTAGTCGCACATTTCCGCGACACATGCGAGAAAACAGCCAATATTTTCAGTACATTAGCGAAGAAGTCGTTAACTTTAGCATTTTTTTCTCAACTGAAACGCGGCAGCCTTTTCCTTTGTCGAGTGTTATTCACTTTTCTTCGATTTCTCGTGATAGAAAACCCAGAAATTTACTGGGCATTTACTTACATTCAGTATTTGTTGGTCTCTGGTGAACTTTCTTTTGTTTTACATTTTTCTTTTGCCCGGTAAGTGCCTCACCTCCGCTTTATTAAAGTAGTACATGTGGCTCCATTTTTTGTGAAATTAAAAGGTGCAGTTTCAAGATTTCAAAAGAAAGACGCCTTGGAATAAATAAAAATATATGAGAATCAGTCTGCGCGATTCCTTATGTTGTGAATTCTCACTCAACATTCAATGTGTAGGGCTCGCATTTCTTTAACAGTATCTCGTATCTACACACTATATCAATTCCTTTTGGTTGGAAAACAAGGAGCGCGGCGGAAACTCTGGCCTCTTGGCGCTCAACTTCATGAGGGACGAATGATAGAATAAATCATGTGCATTGAAACTTCACATAGTTGCTGCGTAAGAAACAAGCGGCCTTCTCCAGACACTGCCGTATCAGCAATATTGGCGTACGCAAGTCTGCTGCGGATATCCGATAAAAAATTTATCAGATAAAACAAAACGATCACAAGTAAGAAATCGAGACAGTAGAAACACTTAAAGAAAATGATCTTATAAAGCCGAAGCATGTGAGTGAGCCCGTGAATAACAACAGCAAAGGAAGACAGTACAGACAAATTGAGTTTGGTTCGTCGACTAACGTCCCACCGCTGCTCTTTGGTGCATTTAGAAAACCCGGTCTTGTTAGGATAGAACTTCGTTTTGATGAGGGAGCCGCAATAAAGTTATACATATCTGATCAAGTCGGCCGCCTTCAGTCAGACCATACCCAAGTACCAAAAGCAACCGTCACATTCACCGAATAACTCAGGTACGTGACAGCGTGCAGAGAGAAAGAACAAAAAAAGAATGAGGAAGTAAACATGGATGTCTCCGAGAAAATCCTTGACCGGAAAAGAAAGCGAGGGTCTCTGGACTGGTCTTCGAATGCATTGTTCAGGTACTTCCAGCGCTGAGCGGAGATTCTTTCTATCGGTGCCCTCGCATTCGGCTGGGCCCTTTCGTTTCTCTCTACACAAGAAGAAACAAACAAAAGATAAGAGACAGCACGTAACTAAGTCAAATATTGGAATAGCTAAGCGCGGTAGCCGGCTCTGAATTACGAACGCGTGCATTGAATTCCGAGGAAGCGCGTTCCAGGTTTCCCAGTATGCAGTGTACAATATAAGGTGGATGCTTTCTCCCTCCTTTATACCTCTTCACTGGAGCGAGGACTTAAAACCGTGCAGTGTTGGTCGTACTAACTCATACGATGAAACGTGTGCGCACTGGGTAGAGTCCGCGTTGTATTCATGCGTCTTACGTTATAAGTAAAGATACTCTTAGTTCTGTGCATTGCGTGGTTTTCGTGTTTAAACAACAAAGTGCACAAAACTCAAACATAAAATCAGCTAAATATACTGAAGAACGTGTCGCTGGGCAAGTTGGTGTTTACTAACTGACATAATGTAGCACCGAAGAAGATTCACACAAGAAGAAGCACAAGATGACCAAACATCAATTGTTAATGATTAGTGGGGTTTTGTGGCGCAAGGGCCATGGGTGGCCAAAGAGCGCCATGTCTTTGATGTGGTGTTACCGATGACCCAAACATGACTTGTTACGTGTTACTGTGTTTCTTCTTGTGAGAATGTGTTTCAGCGCTACAATATATATTATTCAGCCAAATAACTAGAAATTTCAACCAAACAACAATTTTGCTGAAATTTCCTCAGTGAAAACAGACTAGCAGTCATCCTATCACTCGAATAGACACCAACGAATGAAAGACGAAAATTTGGCAGATCCCACGCCTTCTGGCAATCGGTTTCATGCGAAGCAGTCAGCGAGTAGTTCTATGCTGCATTGTTTGGCTTTGAGTCAAGCGTTACGAGGTGGATCGACGTGTTTTTGTAAATGAAGTAGTTGTGTGCACATTGTGGGTTCACCAGACACGTCGACAACACTGCCATTTAAAGGGTAACTTATGGTCTGACGTAAAGTCAGCACTCACGTTAGAGCACATACGTCAATATTATTGCAACGAAGTGCACTTTAGGTGCAATGATGTCAATATCATTCATAACTTTCCTTAGCGTATTCCGCCGGGGTCGAGCAACGCTTGAATATAGCTTGCTGAATCATAGGAATACGGATGTAATGTTAATTAGACTGCTATAAAAATTGAGCCAACACTGGAACCACAGACGTTAACCTGACATGATGGCTGTATCGTAGGAGTACATATGCAGTGCTTATTGCTTTGCTATAAAATTATACAGCCAGCACCACAACCACAGTTGACGTTGCACCAACGTTACGCCTGCATAGGGTGTTCTAAATGCGAAGCATTTCCGAGCGAACTTTTGGCACTTTGAGCGTTTCTATCTATCTATCTATCTATCTATCTATCTATCTATCTATCTATCTATCTATCTATCTATCTATCTATCTATCTATCTATCTATCTATCTATCTATCTATCTATCTATCTATCTATCTATCTATCTATCTATCTATCTATCTATCTATCTATCTATCTAGCCGCCTACGTCTGGGGGCTCTCATGATCACCTCCTTTACTTGGTGTAGACAAACAATGGCATAGGAGGGTAAGAGGATGTGACAAATATGACTGTCTTCTCATGAAATGAATAACGGGAAAATCCTGTCGCGTACGTCGTCAAACCCTTTGCTCCAGACACGTGTGGAATATAACCTTTTACCACGGGCCGCGGTGTACGATTATGTCCCGCAGGGGATTGACAGTTCATATATAACCAGGAACGGTGAGAACAGACATTGGTATTTTAAATGCGAGAGCGTTCAGAAAAACTGACATGGACAACGTTAACCTGACGAATGCAAAGAATGAAAATTCGGATTTCAGCAGGAATCGGACCCAAGTATTCTGCCTGGCAACCAGGTATTCTACCAGAGCCACGCCAGGTCTGTAAACTGGTTCAGAAATACAGCCTATGCAGGCGTAATGGCGGTGTAACGTCGATTGTGATTGCGGTGCTGGCTATCTAATTTTACAAGAATGCGATAAACACTACATATGTACTCCTGCGATACAGGCGTGTTATGCAGGTTTAGTGTTTTGAGATTGTTTTGTTGAGGCAAGGCCTCTGACCAGGAAAGGAGGGAGCCATTTTCAAACACACACAAAGAATTAACTTTATCGCACACACGGGAAAGAAGAGAAAAGGAAAAAAAAAACAGGCAACGGCACCAAATAAAGTCAAGCTACGCCTAAGTTAACACCATGGCGATCGGAGCTATCAAATGTATCTACGTTCCAAGGAACGTTCCAAAGAAACGAAGTCACCGGTTATTGAGTCGCTGGTGGTGGCTCGGGCGGCGGAGTCGTCGCTGACACGTTGACGGCGACGGCGCTCGTGGAGCGGGCGATGGGTCCAATCGGTGCAGAGGTTACCGGAGGGGGCGGCCTTGGCAAAGCGGCTGGCCACCTTCCTGCCCACGTACCGAGCGTGGAATCTGGCGGCAGGCACCCGGGCTCGTCCCGTGGCTAGCAACTGGCAGCAGGAGTCCTCTCGGCAGCCGGGACGGTGATTTCTGCGCTCCACGGTGGCTCAGCTGCCCGTATCCGCTGCTCGGACGATGGGAACGACCAATTTCCAGGATTGCCCGTCTCCGAGGACGTCTGGAGGCAGACGCTGTCGGGCCCTTTGTGCTCGAGTCCGAAACCCGACGGCACAGACCCTGACACCAGCGTCTCGTCCGAGCTGTCCGAGTCAGACTGGCTGCCTTATATCTCCTCCTCTTCCTCTTCTCACCCGTCTGCCGTGCCATCTTCCTATTGGCGGCGGCCACACGTGCCATGCCCCGCCTACGTCTTCCTCTTTGATGTGTCGCACGTGTCCGTTGCGCGGTGCTTCTATAGCGTCACCCATCGCGTTTGGAACCCTTGCGCCACCAACACCAAGACACAGCACCGAATACACGACGCTCGCATTGTTCACGCACTCACTCATCACAAGAAAGTCCCCCCATCCTTCTCGATAAGTTTTTTTATATATAAAAATTTTATAGCGCAATGAGTGAAGCTTAACTAGTTAAGCTGTCTCTACATGCTTGCATGGTCACTTCATAATCGCACTTGCACGATGAACAGTGACCGATTAACCATTCAGTCCTAAATTCTGCTCAAGAAGTCTGCACCGACATTTTCTGATCCTTTTATATGTTCTACTCTGAAGGAATACTCCTGTAGAACAACACTCCATCGAAGGACCCTGCTATTAAGGTGTTTAGCCTGAGGGAGATATGAGAGAGGGTGGTGGTCAGTTTGAATGACAAACGTGGTCCCATAAACGTAAATGTGAAATTTCTCAACAGCCCAGACCAATGCCAGACATTCTCGTTCAATGGCCGAGTGACGAGTTTCACGCGGAACCAGTTGTCGACTAGCATATGAGACCGGATGCAAGACGCCGTCGTGCTCTTGCATGAGAACGGCTCCTATTCCTCTGTCTGTCGCATTGGATCGAATCACACTCTTTTTCGATGTCGGGCACCTTGACAATAGGTCGAGATGCTAGTGCCGTTTTAATAGCTTGAAATGCCGCCTCTCTTTCGGGTGTCCACGTCACACGGTTGCTCTCTCGCTTTCGGGTCATTTCCACCAAAGGGAGGACTTTTTCAGCGTAGTGAGGGATCATGTCTCTGTAGTAGCCGGCCAGTCCTAAAAATGAGCGCACTTGCTCCTTGGTTTCAGGTTTTGTCGCTTCCAAGATCTTTGCAACCATGCTCTCCATCGGATCAACCTCACCACCTCCTAAGACATGGCCCAAGAAAGTGATCTCGCGTGCTCCCACTTCACATTTTTGGGGTTTCACTGTCAAGCCAGCATCCCGTATTCTGTTGAACAGTTGTTCGAGCGTCTTCAGATGTTCATCCCACGTGTGGGTGGCGATGAGTACATCATCTATATAATGGACGACATTTGGGATCCCAACCAGCACAGCCCTCATCAGCCGTGTAAAAATAGCCGATGCCGTCTTTATCCCAAATGACATGTAGAGAAAGTGATAGTGACCTGATTTGGTCGAAAAAGCGGTTCCTTCTCGGGATTGTTTTTAAAAGGGCACCTGCCAATATCCCTTCGTCAAATCCAACTTTGAAAAGTACTTTTTAGTTCCGACGTCTGCAAACATCACGTCTCTTCTCGGGATAGGCTCGTCATCGGATATCAGCACGCTGTTTATACGTCGGAAATCGATGCACGCCCGATAGGTCCTATCAGCTTTCTTTACCAGGATCAGAGGTGAATTCTAAGGAGATTGTGATCGTTCTATCACTCTAAGCTCCAGCATATCTTTCACCTCTTTTTCGACGATTTCTTGCATGGCCAAAGGTAAGGGATATTGCGGTGTGTTTATGGGGTCTGGGGTCGTTAGTTCAAGTCGGCATTTCACCAAGTTTGTTCTTCCTGGAGTCTCGGCAAAGACATCCTTGTGCTTGTTGAGCACGCTCTCTACTTGTTCCCTCTGTAGGTCGGTCAAGTCTTCCGACTTTCGTACGGCTTCAATTCCGAGTCCTTTTCTTGGCTCCAGACATTCAATCGGGTTGTCAGTCTCCTCTTCCTCAACCACAACGAATGTCGACGCTTGAAAAGTGGCTGTCGGTTCTCTCTCCTCGTATCGTTTGAGCATATTGATGTGGAACAGTTTTTTGCTGTCGCCAACATTCAACCAATAGTCAAAGTCATTTTTCTTGCCCGAGACGAGGAAAGGTCCTTTCCAGTGCATCAGCAGCTTATTCTGCTTGGTTGGCAAGCAATATCAACGCTCGATCTTCCACCTTCAGTTGACGGCGATAACTGCTCCGATCATTAATATTTCTTTTGTGAGGCTTGGGCCTTGCTCAAGTTTTGATGCGCGAGGCGTATCGTTTCTTCTAGCCGCTCCCGCAGATCTAAGACATATCGGTACGTGGTTTTCATTTCCTCGCTTATTTCGTCCTTAGTCCACAGCTCCCTCAATGCACTTAGCGGACCTCTTGCTTGTCGCCCGTATATGAGCTCGAAAGATGAAAACCCGAGACTTGTCTGCGGCACCTCGCGGTAAGCAAACAAAAGAGGAGCGAGATATCGATCCCACATCTTTGGTTGCTCTTGGCACAACTTGCGTAGCATTCCCTTCAACGTGCCATTACAACGTTCTACCATCCCGTTGCACATTGGGTGATATGGTGTGCAGCTGAGGTGTTTGATGGCTAGCATTCCATTCACATCCTTCATCAACTTGGATGTGAAACAGGATGCGTTGTCACAAAGAATCTCTCGCGGGAAACCGATTCTGGAAAACATTTCCCGCAGCCCTTCGGCCACCGTTGCCGAATCGATCGCAGGTAGTGGTATGGCATCAGGATACCTAGTGACCAAATCGATCAGCGTCAGAATATAGCGGTTCCCTTTGCTCGAGATCAGTGACAACGGACCAATTAGGTCCACGGCCACTCGCTCAAATGGTGTATCAATTAGTGGCATGCGTCCAAGCGGAGCTTTGCCGAGTTTTCCCTTCGGTAAGGTCCGTTGGCAAAAGTCACATGACCGGACGAATATTTGAATGCCCGCTTGCACTCCGCGCCAGTAAAATGCACTGAGTATTCTTTCAGTGGTCTTCTTTATTCCCTGATGACCAGACAATGGATTTTCGTGGGCTAGCACCAATACTTGGTTCCGAAGACTTCTGGGAACCACCGCTTGCGCAACCGTCTTCCCTGGACAGAAATGGTAAGAGCGGTACAAGATTCTGTTGTTGGTGTAAAACGACTGCGCTGTGGCCCCAGCGCCAACAATGGTCCGGCCAATCTTCTTCCTACAAACTTCAAGACTCGAATCTTGTTCTTGCTCCCTTTGGAACACCTGTCTTGACACGTTCAGTAGTGCCAGATCACTCTTGTGGTGCTCCTTCACGACTTTCGCACCAACGACCGCCGGATTTTTCCCGCTTATCGACGTGTGCTTGCGCTCCTGCCTCGGGAATCCATGGTCGCCTTCCGTGACTTTCGTGAGGTTCTTCCACTTAGGATCGGGGTCCATGTGGTCCCGTGCCCCAGGAACATTGCCGACTATGACGTCGTACAGGGGGTTTTCCAAACATTTTACCACAGCTCGCCCACTGAAATAGGGTGAAAAGATGGTGACCTCCGCTTCCGGAGCTTCACTCGCGCTCCCATCCGCGAGCAGCAGCTTTGCTTTGGTGCCGATCAAAGCTCTGTCGGGGACAAAAGACCTGCGTACTACCAGACTGTTGCTGCCCGTGTCCCGTAGCACTGAAACCGTCTGTCCGAACACATCCCCTGACAAGACCGGCAGGTTGTAGATTCCATTGAATTGATGTCCGTACGCTCGCCTTGTACCTTGGCTGGAGCCCCCCGAGCTCTCCTGTCCTGAAACAGCGACTGGTGACGAAAGATAAGCTGTAGCTTCCTTTCCGCCTCCACCTTTCCGTCTGCAGGACTGAGTGTCGTGACCCGCTTTCCGGCAGAAGCCACAATAGGGTTGGCTGACTTTCGTGCGACAGTCTGACGCACACACGACAGTCTGACCCACACACGAAACATTTGGCTGGGGACTTGCCAGGTTCGCCAAGGTTTTTCTATCGGCTTTCTTCTTTTTCCCGAAAAAGAAGCAGGTTGTTTTGTCGCTGGGCTTCCATAAAATGGTCAGCCGCTTCTGCTATTTGTTGAACCGTTTTGCAGTTTCGTTCGCGAAGAAACAAAGAAAGACGCCTATGGCAGTTGTTGAGAAGCTGTTCTGCGACTATCAAATCTCGCACTGCTTCAAATGTTTTACCGTCCTCGGCCATCTCTACCCATCGATCAAAAAAACTAAACAGCCTAGTAGCGTACTGCTTAGCAGTCTCATTGTCGAGGGGCCTACTGCGACGGAATTTCTCTCGATATTCATCAGCAGTACAATGAAAAAGCCTTCTTCACAGACTCATAGTTCAGCGAGTCTTCAGGCGACAAACGGCCAAACGCCTTTAATGCCTCACCATCCAGGCACAAACTAAGGGCAGTGGCCCATTTCTCTTTAGGCCAATCTTGACCATTAGCAACCACCTCAAATCGCTTTAAGTAAGCGGCTAAATTATCCCAGTTCTCGTTGAACACGGGAATCAATCTATGAGGGTTCACGATCGGTGGACGTGTTCCCTCTGGTTCACGGACTCGAGTGGCTGACTCGGTGGAACCTCCAGCTTCAACTATCTTAAGGCGTAGCTCCAGTGCTCTCTGTTCAAACTCCAATCTCTGCTTTGTTGCTTCACGCTCTGCGACCCGTTCCTCACGCGCTTTGTTAGCCTCTTCCTGAGCCCTTTCAGACTGCTCATCTACCCACTTTTTTCAGTTCCGCGCCCTGCAACCCCAAGCGCTCGCCCAATGCTATAAATTCTGCCGTACTCATAGCAGTGCTTGTCTACTCAGAGAAATAAAGAGAATGGCTGCGTCCTGTTCCGTCCTGTCGTAGCGGACGCCAATTTGTTATGCAGGTTTAGTGTTTTGAGATTGTTTTATTGAGGCAAGGCCTCTGACCGGAAAAGGAGGGGGCCATTTTCAAACACACACAAAGAACTAACTTTATCGCACACACGGGAAAGAAGAGAAAGGAAAAAAAAAACAGGCAACGGCACCATATAAAGTCAAGCCACGCCTAAGTTAACACCATGGTGACCGGAGCTATCAAATGTATCTACGTTCCAAGGAATGTTCCAAAGAAACGAAGTCACCGGTTATTGAGTCGCTGGTGGTGGCTCGGGCGGCGGAGTCGTCGCTGACACGTTGACGGCGACGGCGCTCGTGGAGCGGACGATGGGTCGAGTCGGCGCAGAGGTTACCGGAGGGGGCGGCCTTGGCAAAGCGGCTGGCGACCTTCCTGCCCACGTACTGAGCGTGGAATCTGGCGGCAGGCACCCGGGCTCGTCCCGTGGCTTGCAACTGGCAGCAGGAGTCTTCTCAGCAGCCGGGACGGTGATTTCTGCGCTCCACGGTGGCTCAGCTGCCCGGATCCGCTGCTCGGATGATGGGAACGACCAATTTCCAGGATTGCCCGTCTCCGAGGACGTCTGGAGGCAGACGCTGTCGGGCCCTTTGTGCTCGAGTCCGAAACCCGACGGCACAGACCCCGACACCAGCGTCTCTTCCAAGCTGTCCGAGTCAGACTGGCTGATGATAATGATGATGATTTCCTTTTGCATGGCTCACACCCACTCTGGGGGATTGGCCAAGAAACGATTAATTTTAGGTAGAAGTGGCCACATATGATTTCTATGACTGGCTGCCTTCTATCTCCTCCTCTTCCTCTTCTCACCCGTCTGCCGTGCCATCTTCCTATTGGCGGCGGCCACACGTGCCACGCCCCGCCGACGTCTTCCTCTTTGATGTGTCGCACGTGTCCGTTGCGCGGTGTTTGTATAGCGTCACCCACCGCGTTTGGAGCCCTTGCGCCACCAACACCAAGACACAGTACCGAATACACGACGCTCGCATTGTTCACGCACTCACTCATCACAAGGTGTCATATCAGAATACAGTAAAACCTCGGTGATACGATCACGGCTCGTACGAATTTCGGGGTGATACGAATTTTTATGTGGTCCCGGCCAAGGCCCATTAGCCTGTAATGCATTGGAGTACGGTTGTTGCGAACCGATTTGCACCCCGCGACGTTTGATACGAACGTACGCTAGCGCACAGGTACGAACAGGTGCTGGCCGCGCTGTCGCGGAAGACGCGGCAGTCACCGCGGGCGCGGACATAAGCGCCGCTCGACCATAAACGGTGCGTCGTTGCGTCCGAGAGAGTGCGCGCGAATCTTGGAGGCCTTTAGGCGCCTTCGCGTTTAGATTACAGATGACGTTGACGTCGCGCTTTTTTTCCCGATGCGTTGACACGTGCTCCTGTGCTCGAGGCAGCAGCGTCTTTGTACTGTGCTAATACGCGTGCCTGCCACGTCGACGCAAGCCATGTCCCCGCAATCAGGCGTTCCATGAAACAAGACTGAAACTTGGGCTGCGGGTCCGTCATGAAGTCCCATGAAAGGTGGACGAAGACGCTAAGAGACGAAGCGTACCGTTTTGGCGAAGGAGCTTGGCCTCTGTCTATCGTGTACAAAGCGCTTCTTAAGTCACTGTCGCCGCAGTACTCTGGTGTCATGCAGAAAATCGCAGTAAGATTAGGAAGCGGCTACTAGCGGTCACGGGGCACAACACATCTGGTTCATTAATTACACACGCGCGCATGCACAGTATATTTACGAGTACAAGTATGATCGTTGACGTCTAAACACTTTACTGGCAATCATTCAGAACTGCTCATGGCGTCGCTGCGGCCCTGAGAAACACTAAACCAAAACGTATGCCAACTTTCTTTTGTCGCATAATAATTTTCCATGCTTTCTGGTGGTACGAGTATCGGATGATACGAATATTTTTGGTAACCCCGCGAGATTCGTATCACCGAGGTTTTACTGTAACGTCTGTGTTGGCTCCGCTTTTATAGCAGTCTAATAAACAGTACATTTGTATTCCTATAATTCAGCAAGCTATATTCAAGCGTTGCTCGACCTCGTAGTAATACGCTAACGAAAGTTACGTATGATATTCACACCATCGCACCGTAAAGTGCACTTAGTTTCGATAACACTGACGTATGTATTCTAGCGTGAGGGCTGACGTTACTTCGCACCATAAGTTGTCCTTTAAACGCCAGTATTGTCGACGTACCTGGTGAGCTCACGATGTGCACACAGCTACTACACCTACAAAAACATGTCGATCCACCTCGTAACGCTTGGCTCAAAGCCATAAAATACAGCATAGAAGTACTCGCTGAGTGCTTCGCATGAAACCGATTCCCACAACGCATGGGATCTGCCGAATTTTTTCCAATTCAATTTCTAGTAGGGGTGTGCGAATAGCAAACTTTTCGAATACGAATCGAATACGAATATCCACCTTCGAATATCGAATCGAATATCGAATATCAAAGGAAAAATGCCTCCACAGTAACGATATTTTATTTAACATGTAGCTATTTGAAAAAAATATTAACAGCCTGACTGGCAACAAAACATACACTGCTATATCCAGTACACAATGTCCAGGCTAGCAGAATGCACATCACAACACAAGCAAATATCACGGCGCAATGAAAGTAATGACTAGATGTTATCATGAAGAAATATGAGTTGCTCCACATGATCAGGCAGCAGGCGCTCCCTTCTAACAGAGACACCCCCCCCCCTGACACTGAAAAGGCACGCTCGCTTGGAACAGAAGTGGCTGGTATAGGGAAGTACATGGGGCAAAGCTTTGCCAGGCTGGGGTATCTGAAGGTGCCTACAGTCCGCCACCAGTCACATGGATCACTGTCTTTCTTCAGAAGTGGTCCCGCATAGTGAACGAGTGGTAGTGCGGCACGTTACGGCCGCATAACATTGAAAATGTATGGTTACGTGATCGCCAACAGCGCTGCACTTCGGAGATGCACCAGCAATAAATCATACGTTTTGGGGCGCTCGTCGCAGGCAGATATCGTGCCTCCCTGTACTTACGATGTTTATCGCTCCTCTCGACAACGTTTTTAGCTATACGAACGCAGCAGAGATGTGGAAGACGAGTTATTTTATGCATGGTAATCGCATCGCATATTCGAATTTTTCGAATATTCGAAGTTATCGAATATTCGAAGCTTTTCGAATACACGATTTTCGAATCGAATACGAATATTTCGAATGTAATATTCGACGAATATTCGAAACTTTCGAATATTCGCACACCCCTAATTTCTAGACCTGGCGTGACTTTGTGGTAAAATACCTGAGTGTCGCGCAGAATACTTGGGTTCGATTTCTGCTGGAATCCTAATATTCATCGGGTCAACGCTGCCCATGTCGGTTTTTCTTAACGCTCTCGCATTTAAAATACTAATGTCTGATCTCACCGTTCCTGGGTAGATATAAACTGTCAATCACCTGTGGCGCATACCCGTACACGTGTCTAGAGCTACACATGTCTGGAGCAAAGGGTTTGACGACGTCCGCGACGGGATTTTCACGTTATTCATATCATGAGTAGACAGTCATATTCGTCACATCCTCTTACCCTCCTATGCCAATTTTTTGTCTACACCAAGTTAAGGAGGTGATCATGAGAGCACCCACACGTAGGCGGCTGGATAGATAGATAGATAGATAGATAGATAGATAGATAGATAGAGATAGATAGATAGAGATAGATAGATAGATAGATAGATAGGATAGATAGATAGATAGATAGATAGATAGATAGATAGATAGATAGATAGATAGATATTGGGAGGATGGATGGATGGATGGATGGATGGATGGATAGATAGATAGATAGATAGATAGATAGATAGATAGATAGATAGATAGATAGATAGATAGATAGATAGATAGATAGATAGATAGATAGATAGATAGATAGATAGATAGATAGATAGATAGATAGATAGATAGATAGATAGATAGATAGATAGATAGATAGATAGATAGATAGATAGATAGATAGATAGATAGATAGAAACGCTCAAAATGCCAAAGGTTCGCTAAAAATGTGTCGCATTTAAAATACTTGCAATGCATATCCCAACAGTCGCTGCTCGTTCAATTGAAGTAGCAGCGAACGTGGGCGTCAGCTGCGCACAGCGAAAGATTATTCATTGGCCAATGCGAAATTGTCCAAACCGATCACATTTATTGACGTCTGAATGAACAAGGCTAGCTAGTCCTGCGAAATATGCTCGACCCTAATTAAATATACGGCGACACTATTTCCTTAGCCTTTTCTGCGGGTTGGCTCTGCAATACTCAATAAACGTTAATGCGCGGCACAGGCTAGAGTAAAAACTTCAAAACCGTAAGATCAGCCAGAAATTTCATTTTATCCTGACGCAGTCGTGCTACATGAAATGTCTCAATGCATAACGATGGTCAAGCAGAAACAGGTGCACGTAAGCTGTACCATATGATTTCAGACGTGATGTCTAAGCTGCGAAGACAACGTTTCCTTTTTCTAGGCTTCATGGAGTCGGAGATTTAGTCTCATTTTTACATGGCAGTTGAGTGTTTTCAAACGTACGATTTGACAAGGACATAAAAGAAGAAAGCGTGTGCTACATCCAGATAGGAAAGGAGCTCATTACGGCTTATATTTTGAGGTTGTCTGCTTAAACTATACACTGGCTCGTGCTGCTTAAGGAGCATTTTTTTTTCATAAACAACTATGTTCGAAAAGGCGCACAATAACAGCGCGAATTTATAAACAACACGTTAACAATATTACTTTCCCTTTTACATATATGGTAAAGCGTGATCCTTCCCGGGGTAGCCGTACTAATATTCTGAGTCAAGGTCACTGCGTGGCCACTTTCCGGCGTGTGAACAAATTGATCTATCTCTTTAAAAACCGGCGACCGTCTTCTTAGCGTCTATAAAGCCGCCGTGACAGAAACAAATACCTTTTCAACTGACCATTTGACGAAGCACAATGGCTGAGAGGAATGCCGCTGGGGACACACACAAAGTTATAAGAAACAAACAGTACAGTTTGGCTAACGCCAAATCTGGTCCAAGCTTCTCGTCGCTTCGAGGCTTCCCCGTCGAAGAGGGACCACCGGTGCCATCTGAGAAATGGGAGCTGCGGTTCTGCTCTATTCACATACACGTGAACATTTCATAAATATGAGATATACATTAAAGTTTTAAAGAACTACGTTAAGTCACAAGAAAAGAAAGATAGACGGGAAAAAGGCGAGTCTTGTCATTCCTGCGCTCGGTCTTCGCGCTGTTTATTTCAACCTAAATGCATGTGCCAACCAGCCCGGCTTTCTCCGCTTTTTCGCTTTTTCACACTAAAGCGCTTGCGGAACATACGTGCGCCGAGATTAAAGAGCTATTGAATTTTCGCCGGAACTGTGAGATCATTGCGAACCTTGAGGGTAACTGTATGTCTGCAGAGACTGGTGTTAATTAGTAAATTAGTAATAAGGTCAAGGGAGATGCCATTATATATATATATATATATATATATATATATATATATATATATATATATATATATATATATATATATATATATATATATATGTGTGTGTGTGTGTGTATTTATGATGAAGAGAGAGGATACATGTGAAGCTTATTTCAAGGCAGAGCACAGCAGTACTTTACCTTTTGGGGGAAGAGTGAGAGGGGAACAACTTCTTTAAATCTGGTTTCGTAAAATGTATGAGCTCAGAGGCGTAGGCTCCTCTGGCCTTTGCTGCCAGCCATCCAAATGACTCTTAGCAGCAATGTGCGTCAGCTTAGAGTTGCTGGCGTTAATTTCCGGTATGGTATGATGAACTTTATTCGGGTCCTGAAGATCAACCCTAAGTTGGTACAATTTATCATTTCTATAGATTGCCTTGTTTCACTTTAGAGCCGCTTCCTTCATAATATTTGCCCAGAACGGCAGAACAACCTTCTTGTGCTTAACTTTGTCTTTTTTCTTTCTTTCCTCTTCACCTCTGTCTCTTTCCCTATAAACTTTCCCGACGGTTGTAACTGGAGAAATCCGCTTGCGCACGCACTAACCATCACAGATTTGGCAGAGACTACCCATACATTTGTAGACTGGATGGGGCGCGCACACAGACAGGGACACAAGAAGGAAACCACGTGAACAACACAAGCGCCTACTCGCAACTGCAGTTTATTGAAAAGAAAGCACGTACATATATATATATATATCATTTCTGTCACATGTCCTGTCATGACCTGGCGCCCCATCCAGTCTAAAAATCAACCAATACCAACTAGCCCAATAGCCGTGCTTTGGCACTACCCATACAGTTTAGCTCAAACAACCCCGCACAGGTCGTTTTTTTTTACGCTATCAATAACTCCAAACGAGGCAGCCACCAATGATCACGGTGACGTCAAAGGAGATTTTGACCAATGAAATGCAAGTGGCAAGCGAGCAGCGAAGCAGTGGAATGGTTCGCTTCCCATTAAGTCAGAGAGAGAGAGAGAGAGAGTGATATAGTACACAACCTATCCTGTTCCTCAAGGTCTGTCCCGTCGGCGTATAGCGTCAGGCTCCTTTGAGTTCTGTCCTCGAAGCAGAACTCGAACGGAAGTACACTTGAAAAATATCCCGGTGTTTCAGCTCTCGGTCACGAAGATCCGTCGTTGTATACAGGAGCCACGTCGCCTTCTCTCGGTCCCCGGGAGCTTCCGGCCTTCGAAGAATCCTGGATAAATCGAAAAAAGGTTGGAAGCTAGTTCTGGCCGAGCCTTTGGGGCCCAGTAAAGCGCGTCGACGTTCTGCCAGTGTAGAAGTTGCTGCTGAGGCTTCAGAATGTTAAGAAAAGTCCGAATTAGCCGCGCGCTGCGATTGGCTTTCAGATGATTACGTCACTTATAAGATTACGTCACTTCTAATCACGACACGTTATAACGGGAACAGCGCATATCCGCCGATAATGACCCGCCTGGGAATTGAATTTTCTCGTGACAATCGACATGTGGAACTGGATAGTGCACCTAAATTTAATCCCAAGCTTCAAAGCGCGGTTTCATCCATCAGTGCAAGAATTATGGGAAGAAGACATTACTGGACTGTGAAATAAGTCTCTGGCGCGTCTACACCCCCCCTTCACACTAGTAACTCCGAGTACTATTACTTTTCGACATTAATCCGAGAATGTTGCGCTTTACAAACTGTGCGTTCAACAATAATATTTAAGAAAGGGAAAATAGGCGACCACCCGTTGTTAGCACCAAACCATAAGGAAATTCCTACGAATTTCTCACAATGAAAGCTTTCTAGTTGCCGAAAAATTCGTCCTGGTCCGGGGTTCGAACCCGGGACCAACGCCTTTTCCGGCCGGGTTTTCTATTTTCTCTTTCTTATCCCTTCCGCCACCTCGCGGGATTCCGTAGAACTCATTTGCAGTACGTGTCCATGTGCTTCGAGTTGTCGACTGATTTGCAATAATAAGATTTGTTCACCTACGCATTACAACATAAAAAAGGAAATAGACAGCAAAAAGCAACACAGGCGCTCATATTTTTAATATGATTGTATTCCCGATGCAGGAAGAAGTTAATGAGAAGTTTTCTAGAATGGTGCTATGAGATGTGCTGCAGTCATCAGCCAACCGCATCAAATCAAATTTTAATCATGAAGTAAATAAATAGACGTGATATATAGGAGGTCATATAACACGATGGCAGAAAGAAAGGTAGTAAACATAACTAAATGTAGAAAAGCGGCATAGATAGGCTTCTATGAAGCATGCCCATTGAAAGTTTAATTAATAAACATAGGTTCGTGTGTTGTTAGTGTATAGCACAATGCTTGACGACTACATATCCACAAATGTTTGCTCTCTGTGTGCAATATGAATAGGCGCCCACATTGTTTTGCCTTTTTATGTCTTTCCGTTTTGTTTTCTTTGCTTGTTCCTTAAATAGCACTAATTCACCATTACGCTATTAATGGTCTCGTGGACGTAGGTAGAATCTAGCATTAAACTCACTTTTATGCGTAGCAATGAGAATTCCACCATTAAATATACATACCTATCTAGGCCTAATCTTGCAAATCGGTTCTGCGGAATCCCACAAGGTGGCGGGAGGGTTAAGAAAGGGAAAATAGACAACCACCCGCTTGTAGCACAAAGCCACAATGAAAGGAAGCCACAAGGATTTCCTTCTGACTTCGTGCTACAAACAGGTGGTTGTCTATTTTCTCTTTCTTATGTCTCGTCTTGCATCCTGTGCCCTTTGGAACAACAACGAGCAACAACTGTTATTTTCATAAAGGTCAGACTTGCATTTCTTAGTTGTAACAGCAGCGGCACTCTGAGCAGCAAAATCAGGGACATTTAATTTCGAAAGCACGCCCAAGTGAGCGTTCTAAAACGAACACCTTTGCCCTTCAGCGCAGGCCTACTCGGTAACGAGATTTCGCGAAAAACCTCCATCTCCCTTGAACGTACGCACAGCACAGCACGCACCGAGGCTTTTCGCTCCCCGCACGCAGCTCACTCAGGATGGCCGCACAGTACAGCAACTTGCAAAAGTTTTCGAGCGGCTTGAGCACGAGTTAGCAGTGGGGATCCGCAGTCTGCTTTTGCGGGAAGTTGCTTCACCTCCGAGAGCGAAGCGCAGCCCGTGCCTGCACCGCGCGCATTGCCTGCAGGTCGTTCTTTCGCGTGCATCGCCGCCATTAACCACCTTTGACTAACTGCGCGTAAACATGGCACCGCTGAGCGCTGCAATTAGCGCGTCGGGTTTTAGTCAGTTTGAGATATGAGGGAGCGCCACAACAGCAGAAATAGCGCCAAGGGTTTAGGCGTATGGGCAAATTTCTCGAGTTCATTATCCTTCTCGTTAGCATTGCACGCGGTCGCTTTAATCGGCGCGCTAAGAAACACTACCGTGTTGCCATATATCAAACAGAATTTAGGTAAACACTATATATGTATTTAAATCACCGGGGGAGAGGGGGATACGTGAATTGGAAGGAGGCAATATAGCGAAAGAAGAGAACGCATACTTGAATCAATGGTCGTTATGTGCGGCAACCGCAGTCTGCAGAATATGAGCCTGTGCATTTACGTGTGCGACAACCGAAGGTAGCAGTGTGAGAGCAAGATAAGGGCCAATCTGAACGATAAACTCTGGAAGTTCGTAGAGCTAATAGTCAGTCTTCCATGCGGAATCGGACTTTCTTATTATTATGATGGCGTACAAATGGTCGCAACAAGTTACGGTAGATATCAGCATGGTGCGCTGTATTTATACCTCATATATTGGGTGAGACACAGAGAGAGCAAGAAAGAAGGCATGGATGGGAAAGTGTCTTCGCGGGTAGCAACACTTATGCGTACACTGGGCTATAAAATAGTTCACCGGCGATAGAGGTAAGCAAATTTTACCGGCGAATTTCAGGATCGAGATATTTGTGTTCTTGTTCAAAAAAAAAGGATACGGAACTGCGAATCTTGAAAGATATATAGTTTTTAACTTAAGAACTCTTGTATTTGGCCGCTGACACAAATTCTGTTTTCTTTAACGGGAAATTAAAGAACTCATTTCATATTTCACATACCCGATTGTTTCCGAACAGTGCTATGCATCTTTTATTTTTGTTATTATTATCAGCAGAGTCTATTTGGTAGAATATTTCGTAGTTTCTTGTCGACAACCGTAGTGCGCTTTCTTTTGATATCAACCAATCAATGTTGTCAATGTTGTTCACCGAATGCTCCGAAAAAGCAAATAGACGACCACATTGGGGCAAAAAAAATGGAATAAAGATGTACGGAGAATATCTCGGCAACTTGCGGTTTGCAGACGACGTATACATAAATGCAAACATTTTAAAACGCTATCGGTAATGCAGTAACGCGTTAAAAACAGCCCAAGGCTATAAAGAAAATTGAAGATTCCTAGTTCGTCATCGGTAGAGCGAATCAAATTTTATTTGTGATTTTAGAGCTGGCGAAATTTGTGTTGTCGCTTGAAAATTAAACGCAATCAAGGAAAATTGAAAAACGACCTTAGCGAATGTCCTCAACCTCTTAAACATCCAGTTCATGAACTCACTCGAACACGGCTCTCTGTATACACTTCTTGCGGCCGTGGACTCCGAAGACGAAAGCAGAGGCTGCGTGGTAAGAAAAGGAAACAGCGACGACGCTGTTCTATCTACTTCGCTTTCGTGCTTCTGCGAGCGTGTATGTGTGTCCTCGGCCACTCAGCGCGAGTGGAACTCTGTGGTGAACCAGAAGAGAGTGCACGAATGAAGAAGAGCGTCTTACCCATGTTTGTTCTGGGCTACGGCTAGATCTCGTCGCAGGAGTGGGCGAGTAAGCAAAGAAAGAACGATGTACACAGAAAGAGCCTAGAATACCTTATAATTAGTGTACTTGGGATTTTCCACAAGCGGGGCGATGAAATGTTTCCCATCTCGTAATGAACTTCGGCTTGTTGCAGCGTGAGAATATTCGGTGAGAGTGGGGAAAGATGGACCACCTTACAGGTGAAAGTGACTCAGTAATGGAATTGCGTTTTAGAAGGAAGTTGCTAGAAACAAAGGGTGGGGAAATGACGAAGACAATGGTTGCTGTCGCATATTTGGACAGACTTTTAGTTTTCTTTATAGAAATTAAAAAAAAAAAACAGATGAAGGAGTTGTTATCGCCAGTGCTTGGTGGAGGCTACCCCTTTCCATTTGGTTGTTTTAAGATAAAGATAAAAATTAAGAAACAGGTATATATATACACATATGCACTGCTTGCTGCATTTGGCGAGTTCAAATGTTCTAGTTTTAGCACGACATACATACATGCACGGTGCACACTTTCGATGTAGTTCGCTCAACAGCATTTTGCAGAAAAGCATGTAAATATGCAATGAGAGAAAAGCCATAACGAATTAAGCCTACTCCTCTATTTTTACCAAGGACCTTTGACTGCAACTGTTCGTAACCGCAGGTCCCAACTCATGTTGAACACCGCTTCTTGGAAGCAACTGTAGAAACTTATGTTCGTAATCCATAGACTTTCTTTCTTGCTCTCTTTATATTTCACCATGGCTCTAATTGTTTGGTACAAATTTTGAAGCATCTCTAGAAAAGTACGGTTGCGTACCACAGTAGGATTTTCCGCAATGCTTTTTATCGCACCATAATATGTGTTGCCGACATTGCGTTCTTGCTGGATAAACAGCACTCTTTTTTCAGCGTGTATAAACCAACAAGCCCAAAATACGCGCGCTTCATCATGATGTTGCAAAACAAGAAGAAACGTTCAAACAATAAGCTACGCATAAAAATCCAAAAATAGCAAACCGCTGCTCGGTGCTGTTTGAAATTTGAAATATTATTTAATGCCATACGCAAAGCAACAGTAGATATAACTTACAGTAAAAAAAAATTTCGTTCTTTATAGATATTACTTTTCCTTACGGTTAACATCGCATGTCACAACGAAAAAACTTCCAGCATAAAAGAAGTTGGGAAAAGTACATCTTGATGTCGCCTTTATGTCTCGGGTAAGCTGAGTTTCAAAGTGAGTCTCCAAATTCTTTCCAGCGGGATACCAGTTGTTTCCGAAAAATCAGCGACGTTGATTTGACGGATGACTGCGCGCCATAAACTATGTGCGCGTTGAATGTGTACTTCCAGATTGCACAGTTTATCCTTCCTCTCTCCTTTCTTCATTTCACATCCACGTTCAAGCAAGTGTGGATTGTTTCGGCCTGGAGTAAATTACACGCTTTCTAGCACAAGTGTAAGGCTCGGACTGAGAAGTGAAGACGAAGAGGGCAGTAGCGGAGTTAACATTGTTGGACGGGACTTGGAGAGAACGCATCAGAGCTCACAAAAGAAAAGACAGCCCACTTGGAACAACGAGTGCAACAATGCAAAACTTGGATGAAGTTCAAAGGCCGCTCTCGGCGAAACGACGCCTTGTCTTGTCATTTGACGGCTGCTGTCTAACACTCTCTGGGAAACACGAACTTAGAAAACGCGAGGATAAGAAAATATGAGCAGAGGCTTCAAAAGCAAGAACCTCGGACCGGAAGGCAAGCGCGAACTAAGTGAAGGTCGCGTTCGTTTAAATCGGCCTTTTCCTTTCCTCCATTTCTGACAACTGTGGCGAAACTGGAGCGCTAGATGCAGAAAGAAGGCGCTCGCTCTGTGGCTGTCTTGGGCTGGCGGAGTGAGAGATCTGATGGTGCTGACGGGTGAGTGTGAGGGAAGCCATAATGGGCGCCTTTGGTCATTGGACGGAGTAGTGTTCATCCGCTCCAGCAAGAACAAAGCAACACGCGCACCCATCGCGAATGTTCCACTTGACGACGCAGCGGTTCTGGTCCAACTTTAGCTGCCTAACATCCGGAACCCCACCACTCACTAAACCCAGTTACCATAGTCGCATGCGTGTGTGCGCGCGGGCAGCCTGTCCCTGCATCAAAGTTGTGGGAAGACATCGATGGGTTGAAGCGCCATTATATCTTGACGCTATATCTTGCCGACGTAATGTCCGCACTTGCAGGTTGGAGCGACGGGTAGGGATTAACGAGGGCCTCTTAGCTTCAGTTTGAAGCTAACTCATGAGCTGCTAGCTGACTTAGCGTGCCTTCTGATATTAGCTGCCCTAGCCGTGTGCGTTGATTCGGGCGTACGACGTCATTCATCTTCAGTAACTGCTTGTGAGTTCGAGTGGGAAGCTTCCTTCTTATTTTGATGTGAGCCTTCATCCTGACGTGAGAAATTATACTCCGTTTTATACATAAGGTGCAAAGCTGCGGAAGCTATGCAAGAAGTTAGAGGTTAGCAAGATGCGTTAGCACGTGTGTCTCGCGCTTGGCCTTCGTCGTTGTAAACGCTTGTGCGAGCCGAGCACGAACCCGCGCGTGATGCGTCGCGAGGAGCTGCAAATGAAAGACCAAAAAGTGAAAACAAAGAGATGCTAAGCGGTTCAGAACAACTTACTGACAACCGTACAGCGGGGTTTGTTTGTATCTGAGGCACAAAGCGTCTTCATTTATTACTGAGCCTAAATACGAAAAGAAGTCACATTACGGGTGGTAAAATCATCGGACTATTTCTTGGGGCGAATGCATCTGCTGCAAGAAGTCTCGCTAGCCTCCACAGCGTAGCAACTGATGTATGAAACGGAGTATAGATGATTCGGTGTAATTGAGCGGTGCTGCCGTAGTTTCTACGTTTGCAACCATGCCCTTGTTCATTTTTATTGAAAACATTGGCACGATGTTTTGGTGACCAGATGCAGCTGCATGTGTATATTTTTTTTTTTTTCATATCGCTGCGCGTACTGTGTATACTTTCATTCTTGTACAATATCTTCCTCTTCACTATTCATGTTATTTTTTTATTGAGAAGGGTACTTGCCCTTTAGGTATAATGCTTGCTGTGTATGTGTGTATCATATGCGTGCTGTCTACTCTTATACGTTGTTGACCTCCTCACAACGGTTTGTACTCCCAGCATACGTTATTCTTTTGCGCTCAGCAACTCACATTTCATATACTCTATACAAATTACAAAAATTCCTCTCCTTAAGTTCGGCTTGAATGTAATCGAGTCACAACAGAGATGAACGAAAGCGCTCATTATAAGAACCTATGCACAGCCATCGAGTACGAGAAGGTCGCGCGTCTGTCAGCTTGGAAACGATAATCACACGTACACGCCTGCATAGAGCCTTCACAAAGGTTCTATCAGCAGGCATTGCAACGCCGACGAGAGATAAGAGTGTAGACCGTTAGGGGACACAAATTTTTTGTTCGACACTTTATTGCCATGAAAATTTATTTATTTATTTATTTATTTATTTATTTATTTATTTATTTATTTATTTATTTATTTATTTATTTATTATAAGTATGTGTGTCAGTGTCCGTGCTTTTTCTGAATCAATTGAAATTCCTGAGAAAGCAACATTAAATGCTCTTTGTAAGTCTATGAAAATCCTAGGCGAAGTCAAACAGTTCCACAATAATGTCAAAAAACGCAACGGTCATGGAGCAAAATATTGGTCTCGAGCGGAAGGTAAAAAAAGGTAAGCTTAAAGTTGCCTTTCAACGTAGGAGGGTAATTGAAGTCACGTAAGCAGAGCAGTTTCTTCAAAAAGTCTGAGCGGTTTCGAAGCTGCGTCATTGTCAAAACGAATGCAAAATGGCTATAAGCTGACAGGTCATTTTGGCTGTTGCAAACGTAAATTCTTGTTGTGTTAGTACACTCCTCCATAATGCTTCAACGCTGAAACATCGCCTTCCTGACTGCATAAATGTGTTCGATCATCCTTCCTTCTGACAAAATTTAAGCCGCCTCAGGCGATAAGCCTCTATTTTTTAGCAGAGTGTTAATTGCTGCTTTCCACGGGTCTTCTTTTTCTGTTTTCGTTTCGTTCTTGACAATTAACGGAGTGGACCAGCGCTGGTGGTGAAGGACACAGAAGATATAAAAAACAAGCTTTGCGACTCACCACTAAAAGAGAGAGAAAGAAAGTAAGAGGGGAAGAGTGAGTCGTCTGGATATATCGCTTCCGGTCAAACCGCTGGACTGAGTGCCAGTAAAGGAAGGAAAGGGCAAGATGGCCGAAGGGGAACTGGCCCACACCAAGCTGACACGCCGCGACGGGACTGGAAGAGCGAGCAATGAGTCGTGAATATTTCAGCCCGCTTTCCACCGACCACTCAGGGGTGCCAATGGAGAAAGAAGAAACGAAATCGCTCGTAGAAAGTATTCTAACATGTTATAAAACCACTCACTTCTTGGCCAATCCCCCGCAGTGGGTGTGAGGCCATAGTTGAAGGCAAACAAGAACAAGAACAAGAATCAACGTACGTCAAAGACTACGTCACGAGAAGAAAAAAAAGGGGGGGGTGGAGGAGGGGCCATCACCTTTGCTTTTTGACGAGAGGGATGCGCTCGCCGAAGAGCGAGCGCATGGAAAGACGAAAGGAAGCACGAAAAGATGGGAAACGATCGAAAGGACATAATAAAACTAAGCACATGTACTAAAGGCGAGTGCCAGCCCTGGGCCGGCTGCCATCGATCGTGAGGTTTCTTTCTGGACGAACGCTTTCGTTTCCTACGCTTTATGTGCCCGTTGTGTTTTCAATGCGGAATCGGACTTTCCTCTATGGGCATTTCTCACATTCGTTGCATTATTCTCTTTTGCGCCCTCGTTGTCGCGGTCGTTCCGCGATCGTATTTATATGGTTGTTCACGTTGCGCTTTCCTCCGGGATAACAGTCAAGCAGATAGGGGAGTCTTCGGGCAAACCTTCTCTTCCGCTGCGGCTCCTGGCTGTTCACATTCGGTGGACTGCCCATCCGGTGAGAGGGCAAGAATAGCTGAGATGGTATGTACGAAGGGAACAGAATTTGGGCTGGGCCGTGTATGTGTTTATATTGCACAGCCTCGTTAGCGACACTCTTGTTGACGCTCGCCTCTCTTCATTTACTCGCTCTGCAAGGATCTCCTTTGGTCAGAGACCTTAGTTCATTCTCGCGCACTCCTCGATAGTATCCGTTCTTGTGCGGTAACTAAGATATAGTCGTAGGTAAGCGAGTTCATCTTATGCGTTTCATGTTTCCGCAGTCAGCATAACATAACGTCCCTGGATCAAAGCGCACGGTAAGTTCCGGTACTGACCTTGCTATTTCTGAAGCACTCGGCAAAAGAAGACCCTCAGGATGGGTACCTTAATTGTTAAGAGTCAGTGTCTAGGAAAGTTATAAATAGTAAAGGGAGAGCTTTCGCGAACGAGAAATTTCGCTCTAAGAATCAGCGAACTTAAACGAACAGGCAAGGACCACTTTATTTCTGAAGACCTTATAAGATTTTCATCCGGGTATCGAACCAACGTAAAAGTATGGCGTTCCATTTATAGCAAACAAGTGACGAAAAAATCTGATACTAGGCTATATGCACTAAACAATAGCACAATTCCTATCAGTATAAAAATGACACCTTATAAACTACGTGCTAACCCAAGTGTATGCTTCTACCTCGGAAGCTGAGGAGGAAGAAATACAAGAATTCTGTAGTCAACTCCAAGAAGCTGTCGATCAACCGCAAAAAAAGAATGAACTCTATACTTCAAGGTGACTTCAATGAAAAGTTGGCAGTGAAGAACGGCCAGGCTAACTTGGAATGGGTATCCAATTGGAATATTGGTCCAACACGATATCCTTTTGTTCTGTCAACAATCTCTTCAATTGTAACACATTCCTCAAGCAGCACCCAGTCCGCCTACACAATTGGAGCTCCCCACGTGGTCAGTAGAGAAATGATAGACCATGTAGTAGCAAATCATAGATGAAAAAAATTGGCCGCATATCTGCGTGCAACGCTACAAATGACGCAGAAAGACGATAGACGAGCGCTGCGTGAGATACCGGCGCCATCTTGCATACGTCGGGAAACATGAGCTTGTGCAGAGGGTTTTTTTTCCTCCGAGGTAGAGGGCATTCGTCGCCGTGATAGCATAGCATTTTCAGCGCAGCCACATTTTCAGCGCAGCTTAAGAGACTAGGGTCTTTATATTTATGTATCTATGTACTTTCTGGTAAAGGAACACACCACCTAATACTTTCGTAGTGATGTTGCGCCTCAGATATCCGTAATGTTTGCTTTTTGATCGACAATGTACACAAGTTTGTACCTACACACTAGTTCAAGATGGCTGGCCCTTGGGCGAGTAGTTCAACTTTGGCCGGGTGGCTGAATCGGGTGACAAACAGACAGACCAAAATTTCTGCGTTAAGTTCCCCAAGAAAGACTATCGTCTTTAAAAACCTGTTATCGGCTTCAAAACACTCGTTGGGAACGATTGTGGGACAGATCATGAGTTATTATTACTACTGCACCAAATATGGTAAATCCAGCGCCGGCTAGCCATTAGAAGTTAACCCTCTCTGCCTGAAAAGTGTGGAAATAAAAACATTGGCCGCGTATCTGCGTGCTTCGCTGCAAATGTCGTGTAAAGACGATAGAAGAGGCGCTGTGTGAGATATGGACGCCATCTGGCAATACGTCGGGAAACATGAGTGCTGTGTTGCGTGCTGGTAGTCCCGGCGCAGCAGCAGGCGAAGACCGGCGGTGACCAACGCGACCGGCGGGGACGCCAGCCAGCCCGAAAACGCGGTTTGGCGCGAAGCGCTGAAGCAGAGAAACGTCCGCACTCAACGAGTACTCTCCACACACTCTTTTATTTACACGTCGCCTGGGTAAAACAGGAACGCCAGAGCGGCGCCCACAACCGGCAGCCTGAAGGCCGCCCACAACGCTGCTTTTTCATTTTTTAAATATTTTTTTCACCTTCTTGGCCTTCTCAAAACTAAAGTTTTTCAACACCAACCCATGGCATTCGTACAGTGCAATACAGAACCGAAACCGAAACACAACAATGAGCTCGTGCGAAGGGCACGGAGGAAGGCAAATTTCAGCGCAGTCGCATTTTCAGCTCTGTTGAAACAGCGCTCACTAGACGACGACTAGTCGTCGTCTAGTGAGCGCTGATTCAACAAAGATGAACGCATACCAACTCGCTCAAGCTTCCATTCTTATGCATTTTCAGCGCAGCTTAAGAAACTAGGGTTCTTAAAATTACGTATGTATGCATTTTCTATTAAAGGAACACGCCACCTAATACTTACCTAGTGATGTTGCACCTCAGATATGCATGATATTTACTTTTTGATCGACAACGTTCACAAGTATGAACAGCCGTACCAGTTCAAGACGGCTGGCCCTTGGGCAAGTGGTTCAACTTTGGCCGAGTGGCTGAATCGAGGGACGTGCCGACAAACAGAAGGACAGACAGACAGACAGACAGAAAGACAGACCAAAATTTCTGCGTTTAAGTTCCCCAAGAAAGACTATCGTCTTTAAAAGGAAGTGAATAGATTATGAAGAAAACTGAAAGTGATGGATAAAGACGAAGACTAGAAGATGATGATAGGAAAAGGCACCTACTGCATTTCCCCATTGGGTCAGTCAGAAGCTGCCCTCCACCCGAAGACGAGTCCAGAAGGGTGCGTCGCGTCTGCGGGGTGCCTGGAATAAGCAAACACCTCGTTTTGGCTCAACACAGAAAATTTTACCTTTCCCCAGGCACGGCTCTGCCATGTCCGGGGAAAAGAGGAATTCTTGAGGCCGGCCAAATTAACAATGATGCAGACATGTGCGTCAGTGCGCCGTCGGTACATATGATGGTGAATGAACTAAAGTTTATTTCGAGCAATTCAATGGTTTAGCCATAGTCCCTCGCTAAGAAAAAAAATTCACCCCCTCCAATCTGTCTTTCTGTTCGATATCGTACTTCCCTGCGATATGGCAATAGTACTCTGTGATCTTTTTAGAGTGGAGATTATTTTGCTGTGACTGCGCTTGCGCATAAACTTTCCAAGCGGGAAGTTTTTCATGATGAATATCAGCTACAAGTGAGCGTCTTTCCTGCCCCGTCCACTTTCTTCTGAACCGCTTCTGCGCTCCCTTGCTAAAGAAGGCTCAACCAGTCATGGCTAGGCAAGCGCAACTGAGCCGCGCGTGTTCACCGTCCAGCCGTGAGCACACAAGGAAAATTTTCAAGCCTTTTCTACACGAATAATACAATAATATCTGGGGTTTAACGTCCCAAAAGCACGATATGATTATGAGAGACGCCGTAATGGAGGGCTCCACAAATTTCGACCACCTGGGGTTCTTTAACGTGCACCTAAATCTAAGTACACGGGCCTCAAACATTTTCGCCTCCATCGAAAATGCAGCCGCCGCGGCCGGGATTCGATCCCGCGACATTCGGGTCAGCAGCCGAGCGCCATAACCCCTAGAGCACCGTGGCGGGGCTTTTCTACAAGAACTAAACTTAAGGTTAATTTTTCTTAACGCGCGCACTGTACACGGAAACGTCCTTGTACCTCGTTGTTATGCAGTGCCTACGTCGTTGGTATTTGAACGATATCGTCACAAGAAAGAGCGACCATTCTTCGTCTTTCATAAGGATTTTTTTTTGCTTTATCCACCACCGATTTTTGTTGTTGTTGTTGTTGTCGTTGTTGTTGTTGTTGTTGTTGGTGGTGGTGGTGGTGGTGTTGTTGTTGTCGTCGTCGTCGTCGTTGTTGTTGTTGTTTTTGTTGTTGTTGTTGTTGCGACGTGTCAGGCATTTTTCAAATTGATTGAAGCATTAACCTGCTTCCAAAATAGCATTTCAGTCAGTCTTATTTATTTAAAAGCTATCATTAGATTGTAGAACTTCGTTTAAGGTGCGTGCACCATGGGATTAAAATAACGAAATGATAGTTTCGTGCACTTGCAATATTGCCATGTGTACATATGTAGAAACAATGGGAATAATGTATTCTGCTTAATGGACCAATGTATTGCTTACAGAAGTCAATTTTGTCTATTTCAATATATTCTACCGTGTACTCGTACTTTCAGCAAGCCTAGAACAGTTATTAAGTAACAACATATATACTGCTATGGCTAGATGTAGGTGGGACGCCACGGACAAGTGTGCAGCAATTAAATCTTTCGTTACCGCACCTCTAGAATGCGGGTCACTGGTGACCCAAACGCGCTGAGCGAGAATTTAAAAATTAGGGCCCTCCTATCAAGTAGTTGCACATTCTGTAAGCACTAATGTTTCATTTCCTGCAAAGTTAGATTTTTTTGCCGAGTGGCGGTGATTTTTACCAGCGGCTCAAAGAGAGCATCGCTTGGTTTGCTTGCGAAGATGGCAGACGACCCGGTGGCGAGACTCTCTCGGAAATGTTTCTTGGACGATTCTACTGCGTGCACAAGCGCTTTTTCTGCTGTTTCTAGCAGAAATGACCCTGAGGATAATGTCAAATGATGTAAATATAGTTCGGATGACAAAAAACCGTGGTACGAACCCCGATCGTAGTCGAGTGTTGACCAGTACGTTTCGCTTTCTGGTACATCGATTTTTTACGCTGATTGAAATGTACTGAGGACGTTGGCACTATCACATCTTCTACTTGTAGTGTCTCAGTAGAATATGGTAAAGATATGGTGACACCACCTTCAGCCAGTAGAGAGTAATGTCAGCTCAAGAAGGGTGCCCAGCCCTTCAGACCTCAGAGTAGTGTTGCGCAATGGAGCAATATGCGTCACAAGGAAAATCGAAATTTTGGGCATCTTTTTCACGTAGGAAGTAATGAACAGGATCTGTGTTAACAGAAATGAGTATGCGTCGTTGCGAATCCTGTAGAAGCATGTCTCATGCAGAAGATGATGGTTCTTGGGAAGTGGTCACGGCAGCGGAGATGGTGAATTTCATTTGTCTGCTGATCTATATGGGCATCGTCGAGCTTCCACGACTACACCTGCTCAAAATAAGTACATTCAGAACAAGTCCCTTAGTAGCACGCAATGTTGCCGCAACGTTGAAGCAACTTCCTCAATATGGCGGCAACGGTGTGTGAACATTTGGTGCTACTAGGATCTTACCAATTGATGAACGATTGAGTAAACATTAATTGGTGTTAGTCCGGCAGTTTCTTTCGGGCAGGGTGGGGAGAGAGGGGATTGACCCCTGTCCTGTCCCACCCTCCTTTGATGATGATGTTGGTGTCTCAGGTTACGGCTAGAAGTCCGACCCGGGTGGCATCTTCGGCTTGCCGGACGGCCCAAAGCTGGTCGGCCAGCTCGTCGCTGGTGAGCGCCACCTCCCAGCGGCAGCGACGCCGACGGAGGCGATCCGCAGCCGCGGCGGCTGCCGGCCCCGGCACTCCGGTGGTGGCAGCAGCGACGATTGAGCTCGGAGTTTGTCTCTGCCTAACGTGTGTCGCTAAGTGAGCGGCGGCAGCGAAATTAACTTTCCCGGCACATTCCCAAAGCATATGCCGCAGCGTAGCTCTTTCGCCGCAAGCTTTAAAAGATTGATGAAGTCGGAAAAATACAAAAAAGGCTCCGAGGAGAAGAAACTTAATGACCGGACAAATGCCACTCGTAACGCCTGCTTTGCCCAGTGGTACACCAACCTTAGAAAAAAAATCTTTTTTTTTTACATCTTAGAGCTTTCAGACATGGTTCCACCTATTTCGATACTGTCAGGCATTGAAATGTACTGGCTTTTTTTGTAGTTTACAAGTTTAGAATATTTTTATTGTGTGCGGTGACGCCATACATTACGATATTTTGGTGCCGTATTCAGTGCTATTTTTTGGTATATGATTTTTTATCTGTGCTCATATTTAGCATAATTTGCTAAAATACCTATGGCTCAATAGCAGATTTATTCTTCTTCCTGATTATGTTCATTGTATTACCGTGTTTAGAAAATCTATAGAGGGAAAAAACTGCGTAACCTAATTAAATAATGAAAAATTCGTGCACAGGGGGTTCCATCTTCCTCTGACTCCTACCCTAATGAAATAATGCAGTCTTCATGGGCAGACTAAAAAAAAAACAACTGGTAACTGATCCGCTTTTAAATGCGAAGCATTTTTTAGCGAACCTCAGCCACTTTGGCCGTTTCTATCTACGTATCTATCTATCTAGCCGCCTACGTCTTGGCGCTCTCCTGGTCGTCTCCATAACTTGTAATATACCACAATTGGCAGAGCAGGGGATCAGTGTATGACAAACACGATGCACTGGTCATGACATGAATAACGCAAAATGCCTGTCGCGTACGTCATAAAACCCTTTCTCTCAGTCACGTGTGGCACATACCCGTATACGAGAGAGAGAGAGAATAAGAATAAAAGAAAGGCGGGGAGGTTAACCAGGACTGAGCCCGGTAGGCTACCCTGCACTGGGGGAGGGGGAAGGGGGAAGGAAAGATAGAGAGTTCATGTTATGCGGGTATGTGCCACAGGTGATAGAGTCTCAAACAACACAGTAACCGCGAACACACACATTGACACGCAAGGAAAGTGATAATAATAATAATAAGTGTTTGGGTTTTATGTACCAAAACCACGATATGATTATGAGAGACGCCGTACCGAAGGGCTCCGGAAATTTTGACCATCGGGTATTCTTTAACGTGTACCGACATCGCACTGTACACGGGCATCTAGCATTTTGCCTCCATCGAAATGCGACCACCGCGGCAGGGATCGAACCCGCGACCTTCGGGTCAGCAGTCTAGCACCGTAACCACTACACCACCGCGGCGGACGCAAGGAAAGTGAGGAAACTGAAGACCGAACACCTCTGGAGGACGCTCAACTATCATCCACTCGTCCACGTGGTCCGCAACGTGGACGACGCAAAACCAGGGTCAATGCATCCTACAATATATCTGCTGAGAGAACCAGGCCTCTCATCATTACCGGTGACTTCAACATTGAGTTATCAAGACCCAACAACGCTTGGTCCTTATACTGCGTGAAAGACGGCTTGGATGTGGAAAGGGCATCAAAAGATCTCTCTGCCACGTCCACCACATGAGGCATCATAGATCATTTCATCGTAAGAGGCATCCAGGATTTCCACCAGCTGTACTATACCTCGCACTTCACTACACTTAGACTCCTCATGGCCGCGATAACGAACGGATCCGATTAACAAGTCCGGTCAAGCTGCTAGTGCTCACTGATCGCGGTGATGATGACCGTGTTGAAGAACTGTCAAGAACCCCTTCTACACATGCACACGGGTTCGTGAAACGTGCGTCCGTTCTCCGTCATAACAGACAAGCATAGGCTTCCAAAGCAACGTCGAGCGGCGTCGCAGCTCTTATCGCAACTGGGGGCATCCACGGCCACAACACTGCCGCCCCCGCTTCCGCGCATGCGCAGAAGTCTTGGATTGCATCTGTGGTGCGTCACAATGTAGCTATCGCTGGCTAGCAGTGCAACATCGTTACGCAACTGTAAACAACTGCTTATATTTTACATATGCTACTCTTCAACATATGAGTGTAGGTATACAAATTCCACATTTCTCTGGCGTCATTCCGTAACGGTTCGCTCAATGTGAAAAATTACGCCACACTCACTATCCTGCGCATGCTTCGCATAACATCGATTCCCACGTACCGTGGGATCTGCCGAATTTTTTGAGCTAGATCATTCAAACTCTTCTCATATATAATAACTGTTGAGCAAAAATTTTAGGGGCGAAGCTCCTTAAGGCGGCACCCGTTCGTCCCTCGTAGTCGTCGTGGTCGTAGTAGTGAGTAACAAGTCTTACGCTTTGACCTCCAAGGTGGTGCCGGTGGGAGATTTCTCCTGTGCGTTGTTGAACAATAAAAAATTCGCAGCGTGCGCGTTAACTAAAAGACGAATTCTTCTGTCTCTCATTCCCCATTAGCAGCCATTGGCATGTTCCAGTAGGAAACGTTTGTAGAAGTAGAAGTGTAAGTGTTAGCTAAAAGCCGACTTCTTCTGTCTCTCATTGCCATTAGCAGCCATTGTTTACCTCCAAGGTAGTGCCTGGTGAGATTTCTCCTCTGCGTGATTAAACAATAAAAATTTTGTTCAAAACGCCGTTGATTGATGAAATAAACCAACGAAAGACGCCAGATGTTTTGTAAAAGCAGAACGAAAGAACGCCAGATGTTTTTCTTAAAGTGTAGTAGTAGTACTTGTATGTAGCCACCTCGCCCGTTCGTCAACGGGCGAGGTGGACCGGCAACGGCGCGAGGACCCTGCCGTACGAGAGTTAAATCACACTAAAAGACATACTTTGCGGGCGATACACTCTAGTGAGCTTTCAACTTTTCGTCTTAATGTACATGATAAAGAAATTATTTCTACGAAAAACGCAAGGCACACCTTGAGCAATATGTTTGGTTTTGGGACGCTAAATGGAACCATGAGGCGATGCGAAGCCGGAGCACTTGCACGATCGCGTTGCGTTGGCTTTCGTTGGGCATGCTACCGACCTCGCGTCGTGGAACGCGCGTCCTGTCTTCCCTCTAGCCTTGCCTTTAATTCGCACAGGGCGAGCGGGGAATGCGGTCGCTCTTGGCGCTCTTTCGCTCGGGAGCGGACTTCTTCCTTGCATTTCACCGATCACAAGTGATAATGAAGGGACCACGTAAACCAACAGTACAATAAAAGTTTGATGTTTAATATATACACGATGTTTCACACTCTTTATATTATGTACTGGGCGCATTTCACGGAAGAGTTTCACGGTTTACAGATGATTCCCTCCGTAGCTTCGCCCCACTCATCATCATTCACCCCGTGGATATGCTGTGATTTTTTTTTATATTTCAGATTATTTTTTGTTTGTTTTTTTTTTGTCTTTCATGTTGGGAGCGCAACATTAGATACGTCCTATGCAATGTTCAATAAATTTGGTTTTCATCAATGTTCTTGCATATTATACCAAAATAATAATTTTTGAAGTAATACCATTGAAAAATACGATCACTTAGCTTTACATTGATATGTAATATTACACTGCATCTATCATATTATTTATAACAAAATATAAGTACTAAAACCTGAAAAATGTGACCAATTTTTTCAAGGTAATGAAAGAGCTGCGGTTTAAAAGTGATGCGGTTTAAAACTGCGGTTTAAAAGGTGATGATGCGCGTATGTTTCAAAAAAGATCGACTTTCTTTTTTTTTTCATTTCCGCAAGTGCAACGGATGCCGAATACAACCGTACTGAACTTCAACAGTTCAAGTTAAGTGCATGTGTATGCCTTTCTTGTTTTGTGTTATACTTTCAGCCTGTGTTCGCTGCCATATGCTATAACGATTGTATTCGGCATCCGTTGCACATGTGGAAATCAAAAAAGAAAAGAACCAATACTTTTTTTTAACATACGTGCATCAACAACTTTTAAGCCGCAGTTTATGAGTATTCTGAATGCTGCTCACTTATCCACGGTCAACTAGCTCACCATTACATCTTAAGCAAGAATATAATCGTGATTATGCACTACACTCAGACTATAAATAGTATGAGAGTACTGTATCCTAATTAAAATCTAAAAGGCCGTATTGATTATTGCAGATCCCAATGGGCTTCATTTGACGACACAGCTGTGCAGAGTGGCGCATGCTCTGCAGATTCAGGTGGTTCGAGTGCGCACGGCCTCCTACACTCGTTCGTCGTCGCTAACATCACCAATCTTTGCTTTACGACTTTCACTGAAAACACACCACTCATATCCGGAGCTGGCTTTTTCGAGCCTGACGTAATAGAACATATTCCGGTCATAGTAAGGTTTTATACGCCACCGGAAGCAGAAAACAATGTTGAAGGCCGTCGACTGCGGCGTTCTAGTAAGTCCTTTTAAACTGCAGAGCCCAATCAGCGAACTTGCCATTCGGATGAAAGGCGGCGAGTTGGTGAGTTGCTTGTATCTGCGAGTTTTTCTCATATAAAAAAGCGTACAAATTTCTCATCTCCAGTAATGATAGAGCTTCATGAATTAGACTGAGGAGATTAAGGCAACGACTTGTAAGTATTGTTACTATTGCGTGCTTCTCGTCAGTATGATGCTCATCACAATCCCATTCATCATCATTACCAGCCTAGTGAAAATTTTCGAAAAGTTGAAGGCCCTTATGAACGATCTATGTCTTGTGCCAGCTGATTCCATTTTGTCAAAGCGAACTTAGTTTCGTCGCTCAAAGTCGCCGTTCTCTTCGGCTACGTCTCCCATTTCTTGGTATTCATTCCGTCGCTCTGACCCTCGGATGTCTGTCCCTACGCATTGCAGGAGGGCCCGGGTCAATTTCTTTCGCTTAATGATTAATTAGTATATCGGCTACCTCTGCTTCTACTGTGACCAGTGGTATCACCTTCCGAACTCTTAATATACAGTTATAGTTTAGCGGGTTTAGCGGAATAGTGGGCTTAGTGGAATAGCGGGACCGAAATGCGCATGCGCAGCATGCTAAACGACCCGTAGCGTTTACCGTATACCCACGCTATTTTTCAGATTTAGCGTTACCGTGTTTGCGTGGTTAGCGCAGTGTACGTAAAACGTGGCCGCGGTTTTGGACGCCCGCTTCGAACTGAATTTAGCGTTGATGTGGACAGATCCACTTCTTTCGTAGCAAACGACTTTGTAAGATGACTTCGCTTGGCTTCAGGTAGTTTGACGACCGAGAAGTACTGATAACATAGCGTAGTTTTTGAGACATATTCTCCTTTCGAACGTCCCTAGGCCTAACCAGAAGATTGGTGTAAACAAATCTGGAACACAAAAATGTTCGCCTTTGTTGCGTGGTTCATATTTATTTACTTTTATTGTTACCAAGAAAGTAGTAATATTTATGTGTGCGGGAATACAGGCGAGCATTCTCAGTTGTTTTTCTTTTCACTCTTTTTAACGCATTCACCCTCCGCTACGTGGCGCCACCGCCACAGCTTGTTCGCGTAAACGCTATCCCGCTGAACTAAAACGCTCTGTCCAATATGAACGTTTGCGGCACGGTAATGCTATTCCCTTAACCTCCGCTATCACGCTCACGCTAAACTACAACTGTCTAATGTTACGTCCACGATTTCCCGTTCCATTGCACGCTGTGTGGTCCTTACTTTCTTTTCGAGTTTCATTGTTGTCCTCTAAGTTTCAGCCACCTGTGTTACAAATGGCACTATGCAGTGATTACATGTGTTTGCTTTAGGAACAGCGCCACACTACCTGTCATGACTTGGGAATGTCTGCTGTAGACGCTCCAGCCGATCCTTCTTCGGTGAATTTTATTTTCATTAATAGGCTCCCCTGCCAACAACTGACCTAGGTACACATATTCTTGCACAGACACCAACACTTCTCCGGCCGCCTTTGCGCGGGGCATATCGCGTATGTCCTTTTTAACCTTATCGGTAGTGACATACGTAATTTCAGTGTCTTGTACGACATTCATTTCACACGAGGTTGAATGATTTTTCTGTAAACTGTACAGTTTAGGGTAGAAGCCTCTTGCCGCCTTCTCTGTGTCGTTGAAATTGGTAATAACATTGCCCTGCTTATATTTTAGTGCGAAGAGCGGCCAGATGAAGTGAATTGGCAACTAAGCCTGTTGTCATCGTGAACGGTAAATTAATATCGGTATTGCATGTTTTCTCTAATGGTGCGGTGAAAAAAAATATTATGCCACTAGCACCTAGCGACATTAAATTCCTTGCGGAGAGCCCCAGATTCATCAGATTGTGAGGTTGTCCATAAATTCTAAAAAAAAACAGACAAAAATAAAACAACATGAAAAAGAGGGTGTTAAAATTTGTATGTTATAGATGTGACATAGGAGCAGACGTTAACCGCAGGAGAGGGCCAAATAACTGGAAGGATAATTAATTAAATTTCAGTGAATGATGGCGGGTGCAGCGTCGGAAGTACAGAAACGAACAGATTGTTTTGCCCTAAGTGAACAGAATTAGTCGCGACATTGTCATTTCAGCTGGGGCAAAGTATTACCGCCTCCATTAAGAGTTCGTGTGCGAAAACGACAGGAGCCTTACTGTCATAGGATTTTTATTTTAAAAAATCTGTATTGTCTAAAAAAACACCCTCTATACTTATGTGGTTAAATTTATGTGGGTCACCATGAACAAATGGGCTGTAATTAAAGTACGCTTAAATTGCGACTTAAGGACTCATGATGGCCAGAGCAAGCAGCACACAGGGTAGAGAACGATGCGATATTTTTCCTGCCCAGGCGTATATGTATGTATGTATGTATGTATGTATGTATGTATGTATGTATGTATGTATGTATGTATGTATGTATGTATGTATGTATGTATGTATGTATGTATGTATGTATGTATGTATGTATGTATGTATGTATGTATGTATGTATGTATGGTATGTTAGTATGTATGTATGTATGTATGTATGTATGTATGTATGTATGTATGTATGTATGTATGTATGTATGTATGTATGTATGTATGTATGTATGTATGTATGTATGTATGTATGTATGTATGTATGTGATACCCTATTGTGACTTGAGAGTAGCTGGTAATGTAAGTGTGCTTAGGAAAATCCTCGACACTATTTTTAGTTTCCTCACGGGCAACAGATGTGGAACATAGTCATGCCTTTATACTGTCAGATTATAAATGACCTTAGATTACGGTATCCCAATGACATTGCAGGAGGCTGTTTTTATTATGGCAGGCTCGAACAGGTTTCATGGACGACAGAGCACGCAAAGCGAGGTAGATGCAGCGCAGATTCATGTGGCTCGACTGCGCACGGCCTCCTACATTCGTTCGTTGTCGCTTGCATTACCTTTTTTTTAAATGCGAAGCATTTCTTAGCGAACTTCTGCGACTCTGAGCGTATCTATCTATCTATCTATCTATCTATCTATCTATCTATCTATCTATCTATCTATCTATCTATCTATCTATCTATCTATCTATCTATCTATCTATCTATCTATCTATCTATCTATCTATCTATCTATCTATCTATCTATCTAGCCGCCTACGTGCTCTCCTGGTCGCTTGGTTAATCGAATGTACACCAAAGTTGGTACGGCGTAACATGACTGTATGACGAACATAAACGACAAGTAATAACATGAAAATCATGACACGCATGTCATGTACAGCATGACTTACGTACCACGCTCATGATGTGCCGGCGGCCGTTTCGCTAGCTTTATATACACCAAAATGGGTATCTTGAGACGTGACTGTGTGACAAGCATAAATAACACGAGTTAATGTGAAAATCATGACACGCATGTCATGTACATCATGACTTACGTGCCACGCTCATGGGGCGCGGGCGGCCGTTTCGCTGGCTTGATCTACCCCGAAATTGGTATTGCGCGACGTGACTGTGTGACGAACATAAATAACACGAGATAACACGAAAATCATGACACGCATGTCATCTACAGCATGACTTACGTGCCACGCTGATGGGGCGCTGGCGGCCGTTTCGCTAGCTTGATCTACCCCGAAATTGGTATTGCGCGACGTGACTGTGTGACGAACATAAAAACACGAGTTAACATGAAAATCATGACACGCATGTCATGTACAGCATGACTTACGTGCCACGCTCATGGTGCGCTGGCGGCCGTTTCGCTAGCATGATCTACCCCGAAGTTGGTATTGCGCGACGTTACTGTGTGACGAACATAAAAACGACATACAAGACGATGTATGCAGTTCTTTGCTGGCTGCTTCGCATTACATCGATTCCCACAATGCGTGGGATCTGCCGGCTTTTTTTTTTTGCTTTTTTCCACCGCTCACTGAAAAAACATCACTTATGGTAAACTTATGGTAAAGTTACGTACGTGAACGGCAACAGAAAAAAATTTCGAAGGCTATCGACAGCGAACTACAAATACGGGCTTCTGAACAGCATAGCCATATCGTCGAGCTTGTTATTCTGGTGAAAGGCGGCGTGTTTCTGAGTTTTTGGCATATGCGAATTATTTTAATCGACAAAAACAGTTGGGACAGCTACGCACAAGTGGTGCGAAGACTGGGCAAACAGCGGAGCTGGTGGCGTTCCCCTTCTCATTTCATTCCTCCTCATCCTCACTTCCCTTTCCCACCCCTTTGCTATACTATACTGTACCGTATACCAGACTTGTACACGTTACAGAAATAGGTAACCGATTACAATTACAATTACTTCCTTTAAAATGTAGTTGAATACAGTGGTCAATTACGGCCTCAAGAAACTAACTGAGCAATTGCAGAAATGTAATCGATTACTTTTGCGTTACTTTCCTTCAGAATTTTATTGCCATAACACAATAACACAAGTTTACTCTAACTACAACGAACTACTGAGCCTTGTATGGTAAAAAGAAGGCTAGAGGCTTACGTAAAGGCTGGGAGGCTACCTATGGCTTTTGTGATATCGCCACGCCCGCTTCTTGTTTTATTTTGATGTATTTGGGTTGGACCCGCAAGGACGTTTAGCAACGCTCGACGCTGACCGCGCCGCAGTGTCGAGAAGCTTCGCGATTGTAGATTGCGCGCAGAACGCGAATAGTCCAGATTATTCCAGAGCTTGCGTGACTACCAGTGATAAGACTGGGAAGTTCGATGCGTGATGTATGAAAGACGGCGCGTCCCAGCTATGAGCAGTTTTAATTGCGATAGAAATTATATGGACAGTCTCAACGGGTTTTTGCCGTCGCCGTTGCCGTCGCTGTCGCCGTCGCCGTCATGTCCTTCCGGTATGAAGTCCAAATTCATAAGATCCCTCCGCGCGTTGTATGTTCTACCGCACGTAAAAGCTCGCGAGCGGGGGCGACGATCGCGGCCGAAGCAGAGTTCAAACAAGACGGCCCATCGCTCGGAGGGTGCATGTGATAACATCACCCCGCTCGGAAGGCCTGCCGTCGAAGCAGACAGGAAATGCCCCGCCCGTCTTTAACGAGCCTTAAGAGACGCGAAGACGCGAGGGGGGAGGGGAGTGTCGCGTCGCACGAGGAGCAGCTTTGAACTTTGAATCTAAGGGCGCGGTGGCGATGGCTGGCGCGCACGCTATCTCGAAAGCCATCACAGCGGGCGACTCGTATACCCTTCTACGTGCTGCGCTCTCAACGCGAAGTGACTTTGCAGGGAGCATCTCTCCCTGGAGCGGCCGTATTCTCTTACACCAGCGTTTTTTTAGTTATGCGAGATCGGATGCAAAACAGTTAGCTGCCAGCCTCACTTCGTGTAACACTACATTTTGTTGCTTCGACCTTGAGGTGAAACCGTGGCTTTTTTAAGAGGGCCGACGCTCTGTTCCCCGCTATCAGGATACAGTGTATATTGCTGTAGTTTGACCTTTCGTTTCACGGCCACAAGTTCGGCCAAATAAAGTTTCCTCTTGGACACGCCGACTGCTGCCTTCGTCGACGTCACGACCCCGTGACAGTATAGCGTTATACGTTGTTAACTTTGCACAGGGGTTGTTTTTCAAAGTTGTCACCTCTGATTCTTCCACGTTTCCTCGTCAAGCGGTCAGCTGTTTCACTGAACACTCTCTCAACGCATTCGCTGAAGGGAGGGGTGGTATTAAACGTAGCAATACTTGCGCACCAGATCGTAGTTGCGAAGTGCTTCGATACTATCCATGTCCTCAATGAAGCGTCGCGCTTCACTGTTGCTGGCGCTCGGGTAAGGCGTTGTAGGTAAGACGAAGGAAAAGATAAAACAATGGGCACCGTAGGTACGCTCCGTCTGACAGGACGGGGCGTCCCTACAGAGAAATCCCGTATTTTTCGGGGCGAGAGCTGCTGCAGAAGAGTGGTTACAACTTGATTTTGAAAAAAAATGTAGTTGATTACCGGTAATCAGTTACAAGAAAATGTAATTGAATTACCCAAAACGTTACATTATCGAAAAAAATAATCGATTATCTCACAAAATCACAAAAAAATGCAACTGAATAATAGATAACTTGTAACACGGCACGTACAACTCTGCTCTGTACTGTACCGTGTCGATGCGGTTTGCCGGCGACATGCCAACCGTCGCAGACGGTAGCGTGGGGAGGGTATCTGCCATTCTCTCAGCCAAGCAAGAGGTGACTTGAAAGCATTACCACTTCTACGGTCCCACGTCATCGGACCAGTAGCGTAGCAACCCGTCGTTGCGGTGGCTATCCGCTTGGGCATCAGCGATCAGGAACTGGCAGAACGTCTGACCGATCGCTTCACGGCGCCGCCAGGAGCCCAACCTGCGACCATCGCCATCACGCCTGCACCCAAGCAGCCACAAGGACTGTCACCACCACCCTGCTTGGACTGTCAGCCAAATTGCAGCTTTGTGCGAGGAGCCCATTCTCGAGCAGGAGCTGAATGCTGCGCTGGCCAGAACAAAGCGCCGCAGTACCCCCAGCCGACGTCATTACATACCAGATGCTACGTAACCTGGATGCCTTTGCACGACGGCGCCTTTTTTGAGGGCTTTCAATGACGTCTGGCAGATCGGCACCATACCCGAGGCCTGGTTGACCGCATTGGTGGTGCCCGTCCCGAAACCTGGCCGCGCGGGTGTAGCTTTCGCGTCCTACAGGCCCGTCTCACTCACCTATGCTGCTTGCAAGCTCATAGAAGCCATAGCTCTGGAACGACCGAGCTGGATTGCAGGGGCAAATGAGTTCTTACCAGCGCAGCAGACGGGCTTCCGACGACACCGTTGCAACGCAGACTCAACTGCTGACGTCGACTTCATCCTGGAGGAGGCCAGGAGCAAGGCAGAGGTGGCCCTTCTCGTACTGCTGGATGTCCAAAGCGCTATCGAAGGCCTGCCACATATGGTCATAGAGACTGCTGTAAGTGCACTCGGAATGATGGGCTGCCTCCGCGCTTTCATCAACGCTTTCTAAGCCAGAGGAGCCCTCAAGGTTAAAGTTCTACGTGTAAATGCGTATATTGACGACGGGATTGACGGCGACGATGCACAACGACGGAGCGCAGACTCGCAGACTCTCACGAGCACGAGGGGCGTGCTCTTCGAGAAGAGGCGAAGAGGGGCGATCCACTAAAAGGCGCTCGAGAGGACGACCCATGACAGCGTTCCAATGCTTCTCTACAATTACCTCGAGTACGAAAAGGGAGCCGCCTGGCGACCTAACAGCTGGTCACTATGAGCGGGTCATGGTAGGGCTTGAGGTCTCCACGTTGACAATGTCGCGCCCTCGACGGCGCATATCCGAAGATGGTTCAATGGGTTCAATCAGGTAGTTGACAGGGGATGTGCGTTCGACGACACGGTAGGGGCTTTCGTATTTGGGCAGTAGTTTGGAAGAGAGGCCAGTTGCAGTGGTAGGGACCGAGAGCCATACGAGTGCTCCAGGGAGGAACGTGGGTGTAGAAGTGTTGGTGTCACGGCGAATGCACTTCTGCCGCTCTTGGTCGTGCGTAGTAAAGGTCTTGGCAAGCTCGCGACACTCCTCAGCAAGTCTGGCTGCGGCAGAAATAGGCGCACACTCAGATCGATCCGACTTGTATGGAAGGATTGTGGCGATTGTGTGCGACGAGTGCCTGCCGTACATTAAGAAAAAGGGTGAGAAACCAGTGATGGTTTGAGGGGCGGTATTGTAGGCATAGGTGACGAAAGGCAGAATGGAATTCCAATTTGTGTGATCGGCGACGTACATCGAGAGCATGTCGCCGAGCGTGCGGTTAAAGCGGTCGGTGAGCCCATTCGTCTGCGGGTGGTAAGCAGTAGTTTTGCGGTGAACAATGTTGCACTCTTTGACGATAGCTTCGACGACTTCCGACAGGAAGACACGGCCTTGATCGCTGAGCAGCTCCTGTGGTGAACCGTGGCGCAGCATGAGCCGGTGGAGCTGGAAGGAGGCTGCATCGCGCGTTGTAGCCGCTGGGAAGGCGGCAGTTTCGGCGTATCGCGTAAGGTGGTCTACAGCGACGATGGCCCAGCGGTTACCAGCCGACGTCAGAGGAAGTGGCCCATACAAATCGATGTCAACGCGCCCAAACGGCCGGTCAGGGCAAGGTAAAGGTAGCAGACCTACTGGTGACTGGTGCGTTGAAGTTTGCAGCGCTGACAATCGATGCAGGAACGAACGAACTTCTGCACGTAGCGGTACATCCCTCGCCAAAAGTACCGTTGGCGAATGCGGTGGTATGTCTTCGATACCCCAGAGTGCGCACACTGCGGATCAGCGTGGAACGATTCGCATATGTCAGAACGTAGACTGCGGGGTATTACTAATAGCTACTGGCGGCCATCGGCGTTGTACATGCGTCAGTGAGGAAGGTCGTCGCGAATGGTGAAATGGTGGGCTTGACGACCCAAAGCTTGAGTGGATGGTGTTACCCAGCACTTCCCCCACTTTGTAAAGGCGTATATTGACGGCGGGATTGACGGCGACGATGCACAACGACGGAGCGCAGACTCGCAGACTCTCACGAGCACGAGCACGAGGGGCGTGCTCTCCAAGAAGAGGCGAAGAGGGCGACCCACTAAAAGGCGCTCGAGAGGACGACCTATTACAGCATTCCAATGCTTCTCTACATACGCGCCATCAGCGATCCATGGCCAGCTACAGCCGGCGTCCGAAAGGGTTCTATCCTGAGCCCCTTTTTATTCAACTTGGTTCTGGTGGGGCTACCAGCAACGCTCCCGGTTGACAAGCGCTACCCCACGGAGTGCTCGTTGTACGCAAATGACGTAGCACTGAGGGATAGGGGATCCAGGCGGCACCTAACGACAAAAAAGCGTTCCCTCCAATGCTCCCTATATGTTGTGGGCTCCTTCTTCAAGGCGATTGGGCTTATCGTGTCGCCTACGAAGACGGAGGCGCTTCTCTTTCACCCTAGAGCCGCTGCACAGAGGGTCATCCCAAGGCTCGTGCTGACAGACCGGCCAATACCGTAGAGCAAGTCAGTGACGTGCGTCGGGCTAAGGATCGATCCCAGCCTCACCTGGATACCAGCCGCCAAACTAGCCACCTTCAAGGCCAACAGTGTCTAGATTGCTGTGGGCAAGATTCTGAGCAGGGACCAAGGATGCACGCCTCGGCTGTCCCTTGTGCTCTACCAAGGGGGCCCAATAGCGGTGCAATCCTATGCACTACCCCCAGTGCCTCTGGTGCCACACCACAAGGAGAAGTTGTAGCGGCAACACCGCGTGGCATTTCGGCGCTTGATGTTCTCCCGAGCCAGTCCCTTGAGGCTGCTTCATTGGCGTAGGCCCAGGCGTGGCCTTTGTCTCACCTTTATACTGCGAGAGGCGCTTCATCATGTGCACTGTCTCCAGAGGACCCCCAAGGGCGCTGCCCTCCTTCGGAGACTGCGGGGCCGACTAGCTTTACTGATGGCAGTGATTTGCTCACTCAACGAAGAACTGGTGCCTCAGGCTTCCTGTCCTATCCAGCCCCCTCCACCGCACCACCAGTCTCTGGACGTGCAGTTGGTGCTGGGCAGACTCAGCAAAAGGCGGACACCGGCGTGCAAGCACCATTAGTCAGCCGTGGTGAGAATCCACAACAGGCGACGGGGACATCTCCTGATGTTCACGGACGGGTCTGTCCAGGACAGGCGCCGCTCCGCCGCGGCTGCCTGTGTCATACCAACAACTGGAACGACCATCCGGTGTCGTTTCCTCTTCCACTCCAGCTCCACTGCAGCTGAATTGGCTGGTATTCACTTGGCATCCGACTACTTCGCTGCTACAACACCCCAGCTGCCCGTGGCGATCTTCTTTGACTCCCGGTCAGCCCTACAAGAGATGCTGCAGCCAGACCAAGCCGGTATCACCGTGGCGCTGTTGTACACCAAGCTAACCGCCATCGGAGCTAGCGGTGTGCGTCAGTCTCATCAGTGGCTTCTCTCGCACTTTCGGATGGCTGGCAACGAGGAGGCAGACGCCGTGGCTAAGGCAGCACACCATGGGGACACCCCAATGGCTACGGTGGTGGCCCTCTCGGACTACTCCCGGCAACGACTGCGGCAGCTGCTACCAATGGCCCACCCTGACAAGCGGGTGCCAACCGGCAAACCAGATCCACGCTTACCAGAATCCGGCATAGAGAGACGCGAGCGGCGGCTGTTGCTTCGCCTTTGGACCGCCGGCGCCCGGCCTGCGGCACATATGTACTCCATGGGTCGCTGCTCATCGTCTACGTGCCGCAGTTCTGGCGATGCAGAAATGCTGTAGCACGTCATGCCCTGCTCTGACCGCTGAACGATATATGCAAGATGTCGAGCAGCTATCCTCTGCTCGGGTCCCCCTGCGGCAACAGTGGAGGGCTTCCTCTTTCTCGCACGGTTGAAGACACCAGCCCTGCGAGCCATCCTCGAGCTTGCGGCTCCTGCGGACCTCACCGCCCAATGGGCGAACGCCTTTGATTCGTGCTCCCGCCTGCGGTGTCAAGATACCATCTTGCCATGCTACCCTCTGCTCCTTCCTTTCATCTTTACTCCCTCCTTGTCCATCTCTAAAAGCGCTGAACCGGGTTCCCTCTACGGGAGGCAGAAAATAGATACTTTTTTATATCTCATTCTTTGGCGAACCACACTCTCTCTCTCTCTCTCTCTCTAATGAACATAATCTTTGTCTTCATCATATTGATATTCAGGCCTGCTTGAATACGTTCTTGGTTTAGGCCTGCAGTAACTTTTTGCAAGTCGTGGCCACCATTGCTGAAGAGCATGTTATCTGGAAACCGTAGGTTGCGCAGGTATCTTCCGTGAATTGTTATTCATATTACTTCCCAGTCCAGCCGTTTGAATACTTCTAAGCATGCAGTGACCAGCACTGGAGAGATTGTATCTTCTTGTGTCATCCCTTTCTCTATCAGTGTAGATTTGCAAAATTTGTAGATGTTGCATATAGAAGTTATACGTTCTTGACGTACTCCTCCGTGACGCACTGCTTCCAGCACTGCTGATACCTGCACTGAGAGGAATGATTTTAACGCGATAGCGTTGAAGAGCTCGTATCGCAGAAATTCCGCCGTCAGCGTCGGTGTCGGCGCCGTTGGTTGTGAGCGAAAAATTATCATCTTGTCCGTGACCAAAAAATCTAAAAAGCTGCAAATAAAACAATTAATAAAAATGTTGGGTCCGAGTGAGAATCGAACCCAGGCCGCCTACGTGTCAAGCAGGTGTTCTACCACACAGCCACGCCTCTTTTTGTTTGCTTTATTGCCTTTTATTAGACATGTACATCAAACAATAAGGACATGAAAGACAAAAGTTGTGTCCGTCCTGCTGGACAGATACAAGTTTAAAATTCCTTGAGCGCTGTCAAGGGTTCTACCCTCGACAACCACTCAGGTACAAACTCCTGAGCTTTCTGGAGTTCCACAAACTTGGTTATACACTCACGAAAATACATCCGTGCGGGCCGTGCATCTGGATCGCAATCAAATCCCGCCATACGAGCCCGCCATAAACAGTAAAGGCCGGTTAACATTATTAAGTCTAACGGCAATCCATGATCATCATCTATTGGGAGAAACCTGATACCATATGGATTTAACGGGAATTCCTTCTTGATTGTTCTCTGTAAGCCAGAAACTATTGACCACACAGCCACGCCTCTGCTTGGAGCTGCGCTGAAAGTAACTTTCATGCTTCCCAAAAATACCCCTCCTGTATACGGGTGTCACAGTACGAGATGTAATATCGCAGTAATATTGCGTGGTACAAGCGTACATTGCCATCGGGCGTCACATCATATCAATATCATAACGACTTGGTAGTTTAAAGACAGCCACCCATTACAAAAGGCACACACATTACTGCGCGTATTCCCTTAAGACCACGTAGTGGGTGCATCGCAACTTCGAAAAAAGTTTCTCGCGCATAATTGCTCCTGTTTTAAAGCATGCTACTCATTACATAAAGCACACACCTTAATGCACGCATTCCCTTACACATTCGCAGTGTTCGAAGTGCGCACTAAGGGCAGCATATCGCTATCGCGTTCCACTCTTAAAGGCGAAGCTTAAGCGTCCCCCAATTTTTCAGTAGTCTGTGAAAGCTAGGTAAAAAGAGTATTTTTTTCTTGGTGCTCAGCTTTTTCATATAACTGATTTATCGCATCGCCGTGATTCGTTGTAGAGTCAAGCCTTCCCGAATGTGGTTTGTTCTCTCTGTTGGTTAAAGTGAAGTCTTTATGTTATCCCGTTTGAACCTATGCGTACCGGTAAATATTTTGTACAACGCTGTAGCTGTAGGCTAATGAGCCCATAAGTTCATGTTTTTTACGGCTTCCTTTTCACTCATTTATATAATGTTGGCATTTTTCCTGCTAACTGGCATTTTTGATGTTCTGGTGCATTTAGTGAAGAGCGGCACATGTATATTGCTTAAAAGTAAAACTACCACTACCCCCCTCATACCCATTTTCACAGAAATGGATTGTTATGCTGTCTTCCCCGGCCAGTTTTCCGCGGGGCGTAACGCGCATGATCTTTCTAACCTCCTTGGTAGTTGCATATAGAACTTTAATGTATTGTCCAACTTTAATTTCACTCGAGGATGTTTGGTTTAGCGGCGAACTGTAGAGTTTAGGGTAGCAGTATTATGCCACCTTCGCTATGTCGTTAGTATTCGTAATAACATTGCACCGCTTTTATTTTAGCGCGGATAATGGCCACCGGAATTGAATCTGAAATGAAAATTGTTGCCGTAATTAACAACAAATCAATGTGTCTATTACATGTTTTCTCTGATGCTGCGGATGGAGAAGGTATTCCTGTTTTTCTAATATGCAGATCACTTAGTGACACAAGTGGAAGTGTCCGGAAGCATCAGACCGACAGATCGAGAAGCATCGATGATGGAGCACGTCAGCGACAAATGTGGCACACAGATTGTGGACGGTGAGAGATACGGCATCTTGCGCGAGCCACAGATAATCCGGGAAATCTTGCGATTCGAGCCGGGGAAAGACGACGTGGTGCTGATGACTTACCCGACATCCGGAACTCACTGGACGCTGCAGATAATGCAACTGATCGTCTACCGAGGGTCGAGTGCCACGACGCACAGCGAATTTTTTGAACGGTCCCCGTTTCTCGAGGACTACGGAGAACGAATCTCGGAAGTGACGACGAACTCGCATCCGAGAATCCTTGACTACCCACTTCAGACCCGGATTACTTAAGATCAACCAGTCTTCCAAGTACGTGTACGTCGCCAGAAACCCGTGGGACTTGTGCGCCTCGCTATACGACCAATGTCGACAGACTCCGCTGTATCCCTTACGGGCGACGTTCCAGGAATTCGTGCCCAGTGTTTCTCCAGGGATACGTGCCGTACGGCAGCTACTTTCAGCACGTCAGCGCTGCTTATAAACTGAGGAATGAGTCGAACGTCTTCTTCGTCACTTACGAAGATATAGCAGAAGACACAGCAGGGGTTGTTGTACGTCTTGCCGAATTTCTCGGAGCGAGCCACGGAAACGCAGTTCGGGAGGATCCTGAACTACTGAACGACATTGTCAGGAAGTGCAGCACGGATTTCATGAAAGAGATGATGACAGTTCCGATGAAGGAAATGGCTAACGTGCTGGTAAAAAACAAGCAGCTTTTGCCCCTTATAAGCTGTTCCGGCACCGAAAGAACACGCAAAATTTGTCAAGTTCGTGCGCCATGCAAAAGTAGGCAGATGGAGGGAGGTGTTTACAAAGGAGCAACTTAGAGAAACGCTTTTGCACATTCAGGAAATCGGGAATGGCGGATTTGTTAAGCAGCTCTGGGGCAATATATGGCGAGAGGTGGCGGAAGCATCGAAATAATGCATTTCACTCTTTGTTCGACACAATAAGTGCATAAATTATGCTCTTTTACAAGTTCTAATTGTCATTAGTTTATTTGTTTGCAAGACGTGACACTTCTCAAGTTGCTTTCAGAACGCACAAGAACACAAACATGAATAGACACACAGAGACAACCCTAGAACGGCACCCCTAGAGCGGCACACCTAAACGAGACACCCCTAAGCTCATCAATATCATTAGCATCATCATCAGAATAACTACGTACACTGTAGGGACGAGGCCTGTCCTATGCTTGTCCAATTAACTCGGTCCTGTGCTTCCTGTGGCGACGCAATGCCCGCAAACGACTTAATCTTAATGCTAACCCCTAAGATAACCCCTGAGATAAACCGGGTACTTGCACGTACACAATGCAGTTCTAAGATTTCAAAATCCGCATTTCGCAAGTGATGTTTTCTAATATAGTCAAGGAGTTCTCAGTGCATGAGAGTATGAAACAGAAAACTAGACAACCGGACATCCTGCTTCAAGTAGCACGATTGTTTCTGCTACCGTCTAGTATCCTGCCAATCTTGGCCGCATACCTAGACCTGGTGTCAGAGTAAAGGGTTTAATTAGACGATGACGCTATTCCTAGTGCCATGCCTCTCTCCCTCTGTGCCTTACGTGGAGCGCCGCGGCCGGCTGGATCTAATCATCATGAGTAATTACCGTCCTCCGCAACCTCTGACAGGCTTTAATTACTATATTAGGTCCATCGATAACTACACTTCAGCAATCACCTCCTCTGTATCTCTCCCCACTCGCTTCCTTATACTCGCATCAACCAACACAGCACTTCTTGTACTGCCTCGCATTGTTTCCCCACTTCTTCGCATTAATCACAGACTCCACACAAATCGGTCCGGCCAGCCGGTCGACCATTGGGCGTTGTGACTCACTTTCTCCTCCCTCGTTTCTGTTTCTGTGAAAATTACTGCAGCGAGTCTCCTCCGCGTTATTTTCCCTGCTCCTTTCCGTCGTTATCGCTCGACCTCAGTGCGTTTCGCCGGCGTTGCTCTCACCGCGACGGTGTCACAGCCGCGGTTTTCCCCTTCCAGCGCTCGATTCGCGTACTCGCCACATTTTTTCACTTTCTCTACGTGCTTTGCAAGAGGCCAGCTAACGGTGTCGGGCCGCACAGACAACGCGAGCTGGAAGATCCTCATATATTATTTGCCGCGTTTCAGGCTGGAGCGGTCGAAGAAAAGTGTCAGCCCCTAATGCGACCTGGGTCCAGACTTTTCTTGCTTGTTCTGTTCGTCTTGCTTGTTCGTCTTGTTCTGTTCATTTACTTTTTTGTTCTACAAGAGCTCGTAATGTGATGTCGCCCTCTTTTCACTCCTCGCAATTTCCTTTTCGTCTTTGCGCCATACCCTCCGTTTCCTGCGGCATCTCTTTCGTAGAGCCACGCGTCAAAAAGAGGTGGAAAGTGGCTCGAACTGATGGCGTTTGGGATTTACGCTGTGCTGCTCGTTCCTCAGACGAAATTTCTTTTGCGTTGACACCTGAGACGTGGTACAGGGCTGACCTCCGTGTTCCAGCAAGGGGTCGGTATGGGCTAGTTGATATTCTATTACAAATGTGACTGCAGCTCATGTAGATACAACAGGCAGACAGACCGACGAAAACTAGCGCTAACAGACGGCGCTGTCTACCTCAGTGCATGAGATTGTATTTACCTTAGATGCCGTTCTCCGACTCCTTAGACTAGATTTAAGTGCACCAAATGTAGTTTCTTGGAGAGTTTTGTCCCTTGGATACAGCGACAAGAAGATTGCCGAGTTTCTTAAAAATTCAAAGAGATTTAGCAATAGAATCAATCTTTACTCCTGATTTCCTGCTTTTCCAAATTGCTTTAACTTTCTGGTTCGAATTTACCGCTTTGTCACTAATATCTGTATTTTCATATTTGTCCAGTCTTAATATTTTCAGTTTTGTTAAATTTTTATTTATTTCGAATTTTTGATAGACAATATCTCATTTATAATTTTAAGAATTTTCTTTTAAAACTACCCAGTTCTTGGCCAATCCACCAGCGTGCGTGTGTGCCAGGGACACAAGGTTCTCCTCTGCTCTACTCAACATGAGCTGCAGCCATATCTGCTCCGTGCTCTGTAAACAACCGAGATCGTCGTGCACTCCTCAACGTAAAATTTAACGAAATGTAAATGGTTTGGACTCCCTCCTTAATATGAGGTGGTATTTCGTCAGCTTTGTATATTTGTGTATGATATATTTGTACGTTGGGGCAGGTAGTACTTGCAATTGCATCCTCTGCGTTGATATACGAATATGAACAAGCATAATGCTATTAAAAGTACTTTCTGCTTCGAAGTTGACGTTTTCGCTGGAGAAAATTAGAAAGAAAATATGACGCAGCTCCACGAGAATATACAATTCATATGCTAATATACGGTTGACATTGCTCCAGAGAAGGCATTTTTCTGACGGTTTATTACAGAATGGCTATATCCGTGGTTGTTTTTCTAAGCATGCACACTACAAAAAAAAAATGCGGAACGCTTAAGCTTCGCCTTTAAGAGTTGAGCGCGATAGCGATATCCTGCCCCTAGTGCATACTTCGACCACTACGCTTGTGTAACGGAATGCGCGCATTAAGGTCCGTGCCTTATGTAATGAGTACCATGCTTTAAACCAGGAGCAATTATGCGCGAGAATCTTTTTCAAAGTTGCGATGCACCCGCTACGTGGTCTTAATAGAATACACGTAGTAATGTGTGTGCATTTTGTAATGGGTGGCTGGCTTAAAACCACCAAGTCGCTATGATATTCACGTGGTGTGACGCCCGATGACAATGTACGCTTGTACCACGCAATATTACTGCGATATTACATCTCGTACTGTGACACCTGTATACAGGACGCGTATATTTGTGAAGCATCAAAGTTACTTTCAGTTCAGTTCCAAGCAGAGTCGTGGCTGTGTGGTAGAACATCTGCTTACCACGCAGACGGACTCGGTTCGATTCTCACTCGGACCCATGTTTTTATTTATTCGCAGCTTTCTTGATTTTTTTGGTCAAAGACAAGATGATGACTTTTCCCTCACAACCAATGACGCCGATGCCGACACCGGAATTTCTGCGAAACGAGCTCTTTAACGCTATCGCGTTAAAAAATTGTAATAACGATTGCTATATTGGAACAGCGAAATGAACACATACGTGAAATGTGTTACTTGTAAGGAAAAAGGTCTCGTTCAATTCGTATTCGAGATTTTTATAAAATTCAGGTTTTATACTAAATGCTAAGCATCACCAGATTAATGCGTCCGTATAGTCTAGATCGTCGTTTGTGGCGATTGGGGCTTTAAAGCGACGCGCGCGACGATGCCTTTTACGTGTTGTGCTGTGACGTGATTCGGAACTGAGCTCCGAACTTCAAGCATTTTTGCATGTGAGTATACAGAGAACTTGCACATCAGTGGACAAACACCGTAAGGTGGATTCCTCGAACTTGAATTGGTGCGTACATACACTGACCCTAAGCGAAATACGGAAAGGGACCTTATTGTCGGAACGAAGGCATCCTCCTTTTTCTCGGGTACTTATCAGGTTCTACGCGAGACCACGCCACCTCAAAAGCCACCAGAGTAGCAGGGACGAGAAACGGGGTGCCAAGGCGAATAGCCTAATTGGCGGCGGAAAAATGCCTTTGCATCATAGATTATTCAATTACATTAGCCTAGAAGAAAATTGAATTTCGCCTATGCATGACTTCTCCGGCAGATGACTCGAACTCCAAGGAAATGGGTTTCACTTTGTAACGAAAGTGGTAAGCTGTCTTCGAGCCATCGACTCTGGACCTTGTCCTCGTGTTATATAACGGCGGAGCTGCTTAGGTCGACCGTTAGTCCGTGCAGAGCGAACAGAAAGCTATCATCATCATGAACCGCCGCGCACTCTCTTCGTCCTCTTCTCCTCCGCTGCCAGAATACGTACGACAATTCGTCCGGCGTGGGACGCAATGACTCTGATGGGCGAGTGAAGGAGTACAGGTAGAGTGAACAAAGGAGCGAAAGAGAAGTTCTTGGCGAAAAAATTCCTTCGCGACGTGGGATTCGAACCCGCGTAAACACGATCCGAAGGAGAGCGGCGTAACCACTCGGCTATCCAGGCACGCTAGCATAGCATAGCATATAGCAAGGAGGTGGGAGAAGGAAGTAAGGGTGAGGCGGAGGAAAAGGAACAGGGGAGAGAGTAAAGAGAGAGAGAGGAAAGGGAAGAAAGACAGAAAGAGCGAGTCAAAAAAGAAAGAAGCACAGCAAAGAAAGAGAAAAAGAGAGACAGAGAATCAAAGAGAGAGAAAGAAATGATGAGAGAGAAAGAGACAGAAAAGATAAGAAATAAAGAGGAAGCGAGAAATACAGAGAGAGAGATAGCAGAGAGCGAGAAACAAAGAAATCGAAATAAATAGAGACAAAAAGACACAGAAAAATAAGAGAGAGGAAGAAAGAAAGAGAAAAAAAATTCTGCAGATCCCACGTATTGTGGAAATCGATGTTATGCGAAGCATGCGCAGGAAGGTGACTGTGGCGCAATTTTTCACATTGAGCGAAACTTTACGGAATGACGCTAGAGAAATGTGGAAATGCTATACGCACACACATATTTTGAAGAGTCGCACATGTATTATGTAACCAGTTGTTTACAGTTGCTTACCGATGCCAACAGAAACATAGGTGTTACCAACACCAAACGCAGTAAGCTGATGTGTAATGTTTATATTCTTCCATACTGGATAGCGCGAATTCAAATAAGACAATGAAGGAATACACATGCACAAGACAGGCGCTACTCGCTACTAAGCTTTATTCAGAAAAGTTTCACTAGATATATACGCAGCCGGCCGAGTGGCTTGCGCACTGCACGCACGTTGCAGTCACAGTTGCATTTGTTAGACTTGCGTTTCACTTGTTATGTTGTAATTATCCGTTACGACGGAGAATGCACGCTCGTTTCACGAACCGGTGTGCATGCGTGGAAGGGGTTCTTGGCAGTTCTTGAATAAGGTCATCATCACCGTGATCAGTGAGCACTAGCAGCTGGACAGAACTTGTTATGGGATCCGTTCGTGATCGCGGCTACGAACGGTCTACGTGAAGTGTGAGGTATAATAGAGCTGGTGGAAACGGCGGAGGGCTTTTACGAAGAAATGATATATGATGCCTTCTGTCCTGGACGTGTCACCGAAGTCTTGCGATGCCCTGTCCTCATCCAAACCGTCTTTCATGCCGTCTAAGAACAAGGCGTTGTTGGCTTTTGATAAATGAATTGAAGTCACTGGTAATCATGAGGGACATCCTCCTCTCGGTAGTGTTATTGTAGGAAGCATTGACCCCAGTTTTTGCGTAATCCACGTGGTCGACGTTGCAGACCACGTGGACGAGTGGATGATAGCCCAGCGTCTTCCAGAGGTGCTCTGTTTTCAGCTCCTTAACTTTCCGCTGTGATGTAGTGGTTACAGTGCTCGGCTGCTGACCCGAAGGTCGCGGTTTCGATGCCGGCCGCGGCGGTCGCATTTCAATAGAGGCTAGAAGCCCGTGTGCTGTGCGATGTCAGTGCACGTTTAAGAACACCAGTTGGTGGAAATTTCTGGAGCCCTTCACTATGGCGTCTTTCATAATCATATCATGGTTCTGGGACGTAAAACTCCAATGATTTTCCTTCGTGTCAATCTGCATGTTCGCGGTTACTGCGTTGATTGAGACTCTGTTATCACCTGTGGCACATACCCGCATAACATGAACTCTGGTATGCGGGTATGAGCCACACGTGACTGAGGGAAAGGGTTTCATGACGTACGCGACAAGTGTTTTGCTATATTTATGTTTTCACCAGTGAATCGTGTTCGTCATACACTCATCCTATGCTATGCAAACTTTGGTATATTACGCCCTGTGGAGACGACCGGGAGAGCGTCCAGACGTAGGCGGCTAGATAGATAGATAGATAGATAGATAGATAGATAGATAGATAGATAGATAGATAGATAGATAGATAGATAGATAGATAGATAGATAGATAGATAGATAGATAGATAGATAGATAGATAGATAGATAGATAGATAGATAGATAGATAGATAGATAGATAGATAGATAGATAGATAGATAGATAGATAGATAGATAGATAGATAGATAGATAGATAGATAGATAGATAGATAGATAGATAGATAGATAGATAGATAGATAGATAGATAGATAGATAGAAACGCAAAAAGTGCCTGAGGTTCGCTAAGAAATGCTTCGCATTTAATAAAGAGAAAAGAAGAAGGCCGCCCTCCTCCGCACTTCCTTCAGGCTTGGTACCAATATTGCGAAGCTGCCTTAATATAAAAATTTTGTATTCTCCAGATAACTTGGCTGTTTTCTAGCGCTCTTTTGTAGGAATTACAGGGCGAGTGTTTCATTTTAACATTTTTTTTCCTACATAGATTGATCAATACGTTCACAAAATGTTGTCCCCTGTTGATACGTCACGCTAGTGCCATATACGTCATGTTACCATAATTTGTATATTGAAAAAAAAAAAAGAATACTGTTCTTTACTGTGGCGAAGCCGTTACTACAATAATCGTGAATGGTACTAATCTAGATCTGAATTACTCTGTCTATTTTCCCTGTCTCTCTCTCTCTCTCTCTTTCTCAAGCACTCTTACAAACAAAGCTAAGTGTCAGCGCGTGCAAGCCGCACGCTCAAAATATAACCGAAATGACAACATTCGAAGACGGAAGGCGGACGGAATCGCCTCATCCGGATTACCCAAAGTAATTTATTTCGTCGCGAAAGCTCCTCTTTGGGGGCCCGGGCGTCATCACTTCAAAGCTATCGCAGTGTAATACTTCCGAAACGCCATTACATAGTGAAACGTCAGCTTAGCGCTAATCCTTTCGCGCCTCAGCAAAGTACGTGACGTCTGCCACGGGCGACAGCCGGAAGACATGGATCGATAGCATACTTCGAAGTCGCTTGCCTCGTCGATTCGCTGCCCACACCTGGAGGCTGGAAGCCGAGTGAGCCGAGCTTAACCGCAGCTGCTTAACTGTTTGCATAGTTAACCAAAAGCACATGTCTCGTGTAGCATACATGGCGACGCATTGCACCAGTTGCCACTGATGCAATACGGTTAATTAAGTTATTGGTGAAGTTGTATTGCTTCTACTATTGTAAAAGATTTAATTTTAATGCGAGAAAAAGCTCAGTCGCCATGAAAAGCATCAAGAATGAGAGACAACAAAGGCGACGAATTCCTGAAGTTCGCGCACGCATTTACACAAAATGTGTACTTACGTCAATTTAATTGTCTATTGGTGAGGCTCGACTGCACAGAACCTTAAAAGAAGAGAAGCTTTTAAGAACCTAAGAGCGAGAACTTGTGTTTCCACAGAGTGGCTGCAAAAGTCCTGATCAAATGCTTCGAAGCTAGCCATGTAACATTGGTGTATGGGAGGAGAGGTTTGTGGACACACTGTTTCACTTTCTTCGTGATGCAGATCAGGCAGAATTTGATTCGATGTTCGTCTATTCTCCCTGTGTCTCGCAGCGAGACCTTTGGGATGAATGAAAAGAGAATACGAGAATACAAGAAATAATTTTATGACATACACAGAAGACATGCGTTAGCTGCACGCATAGTGCACTATTGTGCACAGGATTGTGGTGTGTGCCTTAAAGAGGACCGTAACACAGTAGGAAAGTCAACAGCTTCGCCACGTACGTATCGAATTATGAAAAAGCCCTACGTAAATTGCAGCACATAACGGTCACTGCGGCACTCATGGGTGATTCTATCCCTGAATCCCCTTTACCCAGAGCAGGATAGCAAACCGGACGCACGTCTGGCTTCTGTCCTTTGCTCCTTCTTCTGCATAAGTGTCTGGCCAGACATAAAACTCGCAGTGATTTCTGAACAGCCGCCTCGGGCACATAGCGCCATCAATTAGGAGGCGCGTGTATGCATTTCAACCCGCTGCGCAAGTTTCAGAGAGGTGAAGAAAGCAGTTCGCGGACATACTGAAGACAAAACTTCAGACTATTTTTTGAAAGGCATAAAATGTTAGCTCATTTGTGTGAAAAACGTGTTACGTGAAGGAAGATTATATTGAAATGTGGCACAGCTGTTTCATTTCTTTCACCATTGAAAGTTGGTCAGGCTGGAAATTTGTGGAATTGCCTGTACATTTCATTTACCTCCTTTTGCACTAGGCTTCTCTCCATTCACAATATTACGCGAACAATGTACGCCTGAAGAAAGCAAAGTAGCGCAGTGATCTATGCGTGCAATGCAATTCGATTTTGTGACATGTCTACCGATGTTACGCGCATACCATTACCGCCTTGTCGAACGCATAACCACCCCACCTTGCCCTGGATTGCTGCCCCAAAGCGTACGCAAAAATGCCGTTTACTGAGAAAAGATAATGGGTTGTACATTTACAGTGCTGCTTCTCGGAGCATGGTGTACAAGATGCAAGGGCTTCCAGGAGTTTTCGATTCCCACCTTCAATGCACACTCGCGTCTGTTTGAGTAATTATGGAGAAGCACCATAACTGTAAACAGAGCAAGTAACCGGACGCAGGAAGCAATCCCTTAATGCGCCAGGTTCCTATACTCGGGGACAACTTTCTGTGGCAATGAAGGGAAAGCTACGGGGGCGGAGCGTCTGCACGTGTACCGCTGCGCGAAGTAGTCCGGTTTGACGCGCGTCTCGTAACGCCGTAGAAAGTGATGGCTAACGTTGCATTTCGACGCAAACGCTGCTTAGCGTCTAAGGTACGGGTAAAAGGCGCGACTTTTTCACGCACGCAAAAACGCAAGGGGACAACGTATAAAGTAAAAGAAATACAAATATCTCGCTTGTGTGCGCTGCGTTCCGTCTCAAAAAGCTACATATAACAAATGGAGTATTTTATATATCTCACGCAGGAAATACGGACGCAATTGCGGGACTACATTCATTAGCGGTAGGATACGTGCATTGTGGCTCTGTAGCTTTCCCTTCATTGCCACAGAAAGTTGTCCCCGAGTAGTTAAATGAGCACTGTCTTTGATATTGTTCTGTCGGAAAACAGAGAAGACACGTGCCTCATAGTGGGTTTACAACGCAATTCCCTTGCCTAAAAAAAATCACAGCATATCCACGGAGTGAATGATGATGAGTGGGCGAAGCTGCGGAGGTTCATCGGTAAACCGTGAATCTTCCGTGAATTCTGCCCAGTACATCATCACCGACGTGAGATCGGGCGCGTTTATACTAAAGGTTCGATGAGAGTTATGACGACTTGCAGCTCACTTTAATTTTACATGTACGCTGTGAATTTTCATTGTTTAGAAAACCATTGCTTTAGAAAACATCTGGCGTCTTTCGTTAAGCAGCTGGCGTCTTTTCGTTTTGCTTTAGAAACATCTGGCGTTCTTTCGTTTTGCTTTTACAAAACATCTGGCGTCTTTCGTTGGTTTATTTCATCAATCAACGGCGTTTTGAACAAAATTTTTATTGTTTAATCACGCACAGGAGAAATCTCACCAGGCACTACCTTGGAGCTAAACGATGGCTGCTAATGGGAATGAGAGACAGAAGAAGTCGGCTTTTAGCTAACACTTACACTTCTACTTCTACTAACGTTTCCTTCTGGAACATGCCAATGGCTGCTAATGGGGAATGAGAGACAGAAGAATTCGGCTTTTAGTTAACGCGCACGCTGCGAATTTATTATTGTTCAACAACGCACAGGAGAAATCTCCCACCGGAACCACCTTGGAGGTCAAGATCTGGTACTAGCGTTGCGACTGGTTACGCACTACGAGGGACGAACGGGTGCCGCTTCAAGGAGCTTCGCCCCTAAAACTGCTAAATGGCTTGCGGAAACTTTTGTTATGATAACGGCTCTGGATTATATTTTCTTCCTATCAGTGCGTCTCAGTTATAGTTAACCTCTTTCGTGTTAGTCTTAGTTGCTCGCTTTGCTACAAACAGTATGTCTTTCTTTAGCGGTGCGCAAGTGTGGTATTTATCTCTTTATTTCGTTGTTGTTTGCGTAAAAACTACATAACCTACATCGTTGTTCCTTATACAACACCCTTCCCCGAACGCTCATTTGGCTAAGAAAAACACGAAGTAGTAAAGATGCCGTTCCGGATTGTTCCCTTTGTTCCCCGCGCCATGTGCTGTTCTTAAATGGCACGCCATGATACCCCTCTTTACAAAGAGGACGGCATCGCAAAGCAGGACATTGTCTGGGCGCTCCTGCAAGGGAAGGAGCTAGTTGTCCAGTGGATGGTTTGCATGTTGTTGCTTCTTTTTTTAACATACTTGTTGCTATAGAACCGGCGTACAAATCTGTCGATCGGTAAGAGAGAGAGAGAGAGAGAAGTGAACTGTATTAAAGCACCGGCGGAGGTAGCAGGGTGCCACGGAGGGCCCTCTTGCTACCCGACTATATGCAGTCATCAAGTTGCGTCTCGACGCTTACGCCGGGGAACCCAACGTTCTCCACGAGGCTGTCGCCCCTGGGTCCCGTCAGGTGCGTCCCTGCGCGTTTGGCGAGTGAGAGCTGTCTCGATCCGCTGGAGCGCCTGTAGCTGTTGCCCTAAGTGCCTGATTCAAAATCTGTATCAGTCGACGTCATAGCCACCATGCTCACAAATGATAACATCAACTGGCTCCTCGTTTCCGGTTTTCATGGACGCGATGATGGAATGCTTTTAAGGCCTTAGATGCCTCATCAGACGCGTTCATCGACTGAGCAGAAAAAGATGTCTTTCGCCTTTGAGTCTCCTTAGGCAATGCTCAAGGAACCGTGTTACTTATACGGCATGAAAATGGCGACATCTGCTGCGCGTGGTAGCATTGCCGCATAGAGGCTTCCGCATGTGACTATCATTTTTGAGACGCCATTACAACATAGCCAACGCCAATTACGGGTCGGAAAAGTTACCTAGAACCAAAAAAGGCGCGTAGTCGCTGTATTGAATGTCGATCAATAGGCGTGGAGCCTCGAGTAGCAACTTACGGACATGAGACACAACTTTCGACCTTCCAATAACATGTGGTCCCCATCACACCGGGCCCCGTAATTTCCCGTTGGCTCTGGAATTGAAACAACGTAGAACCCTCCGTCCCATCGGAGTTTGCGATGTGAACCCTCATGCGTGCGACGAAGTCTTATTCGTCTAGTATCCTCAAAAGAAGGGAACCACTTTCTGATACCGACCCCCCGCTTCCATCAGCGTATCAATGCAAAAAAGAAAAAGAAAAAAAAAGGAAAGATTGGTGCTTAGAGAAGTTTTAGGGACACCCTGCCGAAGGGAGCAAGCGTCCCTGGTATTGGGTGCTCCTCGTAATTCAATTCTCATGCGACCGCTTTCTTTTTTGTTTGTTGTTGTTTTTTTCAGCGTCGTCCGTTACGACAAGTTGCGTCACGATATCCCGAAAGCGAGATCACAGGAAGTTGAAAAAGATAAGGAAACAAAGAAAGAGAACAGAAAAAGAAGCCAGTTGGAGTATAAACGCTACTATTCATGGCTGCCACTAAATGTTCACGGATATATATCAAGGAAAAGGAAATCCAATGGAACCGCTTTAAAAATATTTGTGCCTACAGTATTGCGAACAATGCGCTCTTTCCTGCTGCTCGAGGCTTCTTTCCTCCTATGCGCTGGAATAGAAGGAACCGGCAGAACCTCATTTTGCAAATCGAGGGCAAGAAACTCCATTTTGGAAGAAGCACTGGCCTATAATTTAAAAAATAGGCGGCGTTAATTTTCAAGGGAATAATTTAAGCCTTTCTGTCCTGGCGTCCTCAACTGAGGACACTATGCAAAATTTCCCCTAGCACCTCGGGAACGAAACCAAAACTGCTAATTCTAGGGGAAATATTTCTTCGAGGATCCTTACTGCGATCAGTAATGCCATTGTGGCATTGTTGCGGAGCTGGGAGCTACAAAGAACAAGCTTAACTGAAGTCATGGGAGACGCCGAGGTTGGTAAAAAGCACCGTATTTTCGTAAAGATGTTTGATTTGATTTGATTTGATTTGATTTGATTTGTGTGAGGATCTCAATTCGTGCTCTGAGATTTTCGGATATTGCATAAAATGTCGATCCGCAGGCACAGACTTTAAAGAAAAACCGGAATAAAGAAGTCGTTCTTTGATTTCAGAGCCACCGAGCTCTGATGACCTAATTTGACACCTTTTTTGTAAATCCATAAACAAATACTTGCACCACTGTCTCGATTTTTGTTTGTGGCCTTCTGAGGTCCTAACTATTAGGAAAAAACGCACAAAAACTTGAATGTATTGAATACTTCGAGGTGGCAATCATAGCGATACAGCTTCGTACTCCGATCGGCAGTACTTCTTGTGTTTTAATGCTTCTTGCTTCCTCGCGTATTTTTTTGTAATTTTTTATGCCTAAGATGTCTTAGTATTGATTTTTTATGGAACGAAAGTGAATATTGAACGTGAATACTTGAATTCTCGTCTTTCTTTTTATTTCCGGAAATTAGAATTTTGGCATAAATTTTAACGCAAAACGTGTTCCCTGCAATCTCCGTTCGCAGGCGTTACTCGCCAGGGTGAGTATTATTTGGTCTAATAATTCAGTTTCTTCTAGAATTCTTTTTCATCACCGCACCGAAAGGGGCAAGTTGAAATTATAACATAACAAGATTTCCTTCACGTGTTTTTTTTTAGTTCACGGATGTACACATTCAGTATATAACATCTTGATTTTCGCGCTACGAAAGACGAACACATGAAAGAAGACAGTCCTATCGTCTTTCATGTGTTCGTCTTTCGTAGCGCAATAATCAAGATGTTAAGTACTCACCAACTCGCCCAACAACAAGTTCTCATTAAGTACATTCTGTATAAGTTGTGCAAGTCGCCCCTCCCCACAGTCACGTTAATACAACAGCCGGATTCATCGTAAACGATAAAGCCAGCCATACGGACCCGGTCATAAGGGAGGACAAACAGACAGCAAGAACGCCGTGCTGTTTCTCATCTGTTATGTGCGTGTCTGCATGTCTTCTTTTGTTGTACAATGAATCGCTACCAACTAGTGCAACTTCCTATCGTTCCAGACTTACCCGAGACAGTCCGGGTTGCCAAGAAATGAGTACACACTATTTCGTTTAAAGCTATATAACTATACACTTTCATATTCCAGCTTGACATCGTATCTCGCCGCTGTAAAAGCTTCCTGTGGCCTATTTATTCATTAGAAACTTGTTGTATTTATGCTCTTTGTTTTAAATTATTGTTCGCATTCCAGTAGCCATGAACTATGTCAATATTTCACGTACAGGCGGGCAAAAAGAGGAATACTCACACACAGAGACACATCCGTAGGCGTGCGCGCACGTTCGTTAAGCAACGCCTGCTGTTGTGCATCGACCGTCTCTAATGATCGAAACCATCCATCAAAACATGGTGAAAGAAGCGTCGATATTCCTCAACTGCAACCGCACAAAAATCACCGACTGGCGTCATCAGAGCGTCGTTAAAGGCCTCTTTTCGCCTTGCAACTTTCTGTCTATGCAACGGCTTTCCTTTTTTTTTTTGTACCGCGAAACTTATTTCTTTCCTTCGCTTTTTTCACACAGCGTGTTCACAAATAGCTATACGTATACATTGATAGTCTCTTGGAACGTCGGTAACAAATAAAAACAACAAAACTAGCGATCAGAGAAAACTTATTTTCCTCTCTCTGAAATCACCACTATTGGGAATGTGGTGCACAACATTGGATCATTGGATCTGACTTTGTAAGCAAAATACATGTACAGTGTCAATTTTTATGAAAGGGAACACGCGAACGCGTGGCCTGCGCTCTGCGACGGCTGCCTTCAGCTCCGTCAACCGACAGCTAACGAAAGCTCGCCCGCTTTGGCGTCATCTATTGGCAAACAAAATAACAAGTCATGGCCGGTTGCGAAGCGCTTTTAGATAATGCTGCATCTCGGCTCGCGTAACGGGCGATGCAGGCAGCGCGTCGTCTACCTGTCAACAAATCGAGCGTGGCGCGCCAGCACTGCGCGAGCTGCAGGAATTGCTCTTAACGCGAGCCGAGAGGCAGCGTTATCTAAAGGCGCTTCTCAACCAGCCATGATTCGTTATTTTGTTAGCCAATAAATGACACCAAAAGCGGGCAAGCTTTCGTTAGCTGACGGTTGACGGAGCTTACGGCAGCCGCCGGAGCGCGCAGGCCATGCGCTCCCGTGTTCCCTTTCATAAAAATTGACGCTGTACATAGCCGAGGGAAGAATGTCACCAATTTATCATTGTATGACGTCATCGAGGAAAACGTACTTTTTTCTTTGATTACTATTCTTTCGTCACGTCACGTGTGAAGATAGCATTTATTTTTTATCTCACGGCGACGTAGGCTGAACATCAACGCTTAAGAAATGTTTATTCAGATGAGACAGACAGACAGACAGACAGACAGACAGACAGACAGACAGACAGACAGACAGACAGACAGACAGACAGACAGACAGACAGACAGACAGATAGATAGATAGATAGATAGATAGATAGATAGATAGATAGATAGATAGATAGATAGATAGATAGATAGATAGATAGATAGATAGATAGATAGATAGATAGATAGATAGATAGATAGATAGATAGATAGATAGATAGATAGATAGATAGATAGATAGATAGATAGATAGATAGATAGATAGATAGATAGATAGATAGATAGATAGATAGATAGATAGATAGATAGATAGATAGATAGATAGAAAACGCATGATCTTTTCACCAGCTCGGGTTGCTATACGTAATAATTTCCTTACACGCAACTCTTTTTTTGTATGTTTGCCTGTACTTTTCTCTTATTCATTTGTAGTGGCAGAGCTAGCCCGTTGCTGTCGACATCAAAGAGAGTCACTGAGCCCGGTAGATCAAGCCACTGCCCATTGACGCCTTGACTGCTCGTGACTTTTTAGCGGAGTTGCTAATTGAAGCGCAATTATCGGATTTAAGACTTCCCTAATGACGTGAATGACAGGCCTCACTCGTGTAAGCACAATACAAAAATAGCAGAGAATTGCCACGCCTGAACTTTCTCATTTTACTTTGTGTCTTGCTGTATTTCTCCAAAATCTTATTTTAATGTTGTTTTCCACAAAAAAGCAACGGAATCTTTAGCGAAGCAAAAGCGTCAATAAGGTCTTGAAAAAATTTGGAATTGAGCGGCATCAACGTGTCTAAATCTACTTTGTTTTTGTCTCATCTTGCAATATCGCGAAAAAAAATGCTGAAGACCATGTTTTCATTCGACGTTAACTATTTTTCCTACAAGCATGTTTATGTACATCTTTCAGGCATGTGGGATTAAAAGCCCCTAGAAAGCATGTTAAGAAAGCTACCATGTGCCTTGTGTACTTGGCAGCGCAGTGCAGAAACCACACTGTACACCGGTCAGACAGCAGTTAATTACAGTGTCACCAGGAAAGGCAGTGAAAAGCCGTACACTAAGGTAACAAAGTTATAACATACCAACAATATAAGGGACTTATGTTGGCACACTTTTAGCTGGAAAAAACTAACCATGTAAATAAATAAAGAATCGCAATATCGAGATGCAGCCATCAGCCCCTATTAGATCGATGTCGACAAATCATGCCAGTAATCATCACGACTAGCAATTTGAAGCAATCTGGCAGCTTTTCAACTATTAGTGTAGTGCTACGTCTACAGTTAGGCTCACATCTGCCGTAAGCTGCGTTGGCTGGCGAAACGGCAGTCAAGAATCCGCAATTATTTCCGCAACCAACCAAAGAAGAAAGAAATTTAGCTGTGATGATTATTTAATAAAGCTACACTTTTGCCCAAAATATCGGCCTACCCAAACTGCACCACGCAGAAAATTCATTAGCTCACTTAAACCTGCAGAACAATTCGCAGATGGGCGTTTACACACAGTGGTTTCATTCGTGGTTCCGTTGCTTAGCAACGACCGTTGGTCGCGTGCGACATTCACGTTTGAGCAGCATTGGCAAAATCACAAATCAAAGCGGCAAGGCCTGGGCTCGTCACGTGTCTTAGTTAAGGAAAGGCAAGATAGGCAGCTCAAGGGCATGCGGGGCAGCAAGGCCAGGTGTTTGTTGGTGCTCATCGTCGTGGCGTTGAGTTACGAGGCCAAACAGGTTGGATACGTGCATCGCATGAATACAGGATGCGCTAGGTGACATTTCACCGGAGCCCTCAGCGAAGGCAACCTTTGCCGTTTCTCTTTGCGATGTTGCCCACTTATCTTCCAAGGAACGGAATGCCTGAAAAACCAGCAAAAAAACATTAACTCCATATAATATTGAAATTGTGTTACGCACTGGTTTGAGCAGCGGAACTTCAAACGAGAGACAAAAAAAGAAAATGGACAAAGACGTCGCTGTGTCCTTGTGTTAGCTAGTGTTAGCTTGCAATGTGTTGGCTATAGTGTCCTTGTGATAGCCAGTGTTCGCTATGAACCAACAAGCTCCGGCAAATACTGTTTTGTGTTACGCATTTCGACATTGCGTCATAACTTTGTTTAGTAAAAACGAAATGCCGACCAAAATAATTTTGTTGGACAAATAATAATTTTTCCCCTTCGACGCTGAGGCCTTCTTCACTAAGTTAGTGACCGAGGCTATGTTACTAAGTTCAGTAAGGTTCACTAAATTCAGGAACAAGGTTTCCAGGTGGGAGCCGGAACGTTATTATTTTTTCGACAACAACATCTTTCTCTTTTCTATTTCTATCATAACGATACTTACCGACCAGACGAGATTTCGTTCAGTTGTCGATTTCATAACTTTGTTTATTTCACGAATAAAGCTTTTTTCCATACTTTATTTGTGTTGTTTGGGTGCGCTGTCAGAGTAACGTTATTAAGAAAGCGGGTTCAGGAAAGCTTATTGATTCTCAAACGTCTCAGACAGCTGGTACTTAACAATGCCCCAACGTTAATACATCATTTCCTAGCGTTTTCAGAAGCCACGTACAAAGAAGGTAATTGTACAGCAGATTTTTTCTTATCAGCATGATAAGCATTTTCTCTTTTAAGAGCATGTAACTTACCAGTTTTAATAAAGATGTGTTTTTTATTTTTAGCGCTATTTTACTGGTGTGAACATTACTGCAGCCAGCATGAATTAGTCGGCCGTCTTCTACCTAACTTCGCGATGCATTGATCATGCATCAATTTCACTGTGCGTCTCGTAAAAACAAAGTAAATTCACGTGTTTTACATGCCATAACCACGATATCGTTATCAAGCACGCCGTAGCAGGGGATTTCGGATTAAATTTCTACTACCTAGGGTTCATTAACGTGCACCGAAATCTCAGTACACGGGTGTTGCGTTTCGCCCTCATCAAAATGTGACTGCCGTGGCCGGGAACCTGACCCACGTCTTCGTGCTCGCCAGCGCCGCAGGTTACCCACTAATCTATGGCAGCGTGTGAGCATCATATTTTACGCTATCTGAGTTATTTGAGGCGGGGGAGGAATAAACGTTATTCACTACAGCGAGACGACGGCAGAGTCGTCCAATGTAGGCGGTGTCGCTAGTCCAGGATGCCGTGGGCCTGAGCTGACAGCTTCGCCCTGGTCGCCAACAAAAATTTTGTACGTGTCACTGCTAATGAGGTGTATATGAGAGCAGTCTTCACTGGGAGGAAGGAAAACAGGAGAGGAAAGGCGGGTATCTTAAACGGTTTAGAATAACCGTTATGTTACCCTAGAATTGCTTACAGCAGAAAGAGGCTGTATTTGGAACACCGTTTATGCAGTAAATATATCATGATACATAATCAAACTGAACTTGGAGCTTGAATATTAAATTATCTAAATATATAAGTTTAGTTCTATCGGTGGTTTGCATTTTTCTTTGACGACAGCAGTTTTACAGCAGAGCTGTGGCGGTCGAGGTGTGCCGTGTGTCGCAGATAGAAAATTGTCATCATCATCAACAGGCACGCGCGTCTTCGTCCTCTTCTTCCTCTTCTGCTTCGCTCCCAGGACACGTGCGCCCATTTGTCTGGCGTGGGATGTAATTACTCTGATGGGCCACCAAACAAGCACAGAAAGAGAAAGACAGACAGAGAAAGAAATATAGAGAAAGAGAGAAAGACTGTAGTAAATATCCAGGCTTCGAATGACAAAGCTGAGAGCAAGAAAAGAGAGCAAACATAGCCATGTATATAGTTATAGCAAGGAGTGGGAAAGAGAGAGGTGAGAGGGTAAAAGCCTAGCCAAGCCAGTACCAGCTTGGTGACCCTCAACTCTGCTGTGACCCAGCCTTGCGCGACTTAGGGCGAACTGCACTGCATTTTAAAAATTAGTTTTCGTAATTAGTATATGGTATGATTAATAATTGGTAATTAGTAATTAGTATTTTGTATAACTAGTAATTCAAGCTACATTCGTCAACTGTTTTACGATCCGGTGTCACAAAAGCTGGCTAGTTCATGGGAAGAATGTCTGAAGTTGCCTGCTCTTGTGTCAAAACATTTTTTAGTGGAGTGAACAACGAACCAAGAGGCCTACATCTGAACGGTTATTAGCGTTCGATATGAGTGCCGCGTGTGTATAGAAAGTGGCACTGGTAGCTTACCTCCATGTCGTATTACGCTTCGCTAGGCTTACTACCGATTGCTTATACCAAACGTTGAGGCAAGCAAACACCATCGGTACGGCTCTTTTCGACTTACTGTCATCCTCCATGCTATAATTCGATTCACGTGCGCCGATACAATGATGTTTCTGGGCAATAAATAACGCGAAAATTTCTTCAAAGCACCAATCAGGCACGTGTTTGAGATACCATTCGACCAAAAACCGGAGCGTAGACATAACTACGATATTTAGAAATACTCCGTTCGTTTGTAGCAGACGACATGCTCGTTATTACGCGGTATGACGTCATTAAAAAAATAAAAGATCAAGCGAAAAAAAGAAACGGCTACGCCCCTCAGAGTCGTGGTTTTTTCAGGTTTCGGCAAATCACGTGTGCCGCCAGAACGGGCGCAGAACGAACGGCGCAGAACAGAGATCTCCAATCGCCCCCTTCCACACCCAAAGTACTTATATACAGTGATCCGTGATTTAAACGCGATAGTCCGAGTGCGTGCGTGCTGGTGGCGAGGACCACGGGCCAAGCGCAAAAAGCACGTAAAGCATTGGAATAAAAAATAGAATCGTTCCGCGACAGCACCCGTAGTCAACGTATCTTACAAATACTCTCACCCTTATCGTCACCCTCACCGCCAGAAGCCACGCCCTCTGAGTATTGCATTTCAATCGTCGAGCACTGTACTTCCTGTTCGCTCTTGTGCGCAGGTTCCTGCTGTTTTCGCGCGCCTTATGCTGCGGAAATGGGGGACCTATAAACACAATAGGCAAGGTTCGTATACAATACTTTTCTATTGGAAAGAATCGACTGTTTGTTCCCGTATTGCCTTCGTAATATCGCCTTCATCATCGGCGCGTGGTCCTCAGCTGGCCATTGTGCTTCACTAGGTGAAAGGAACTGTTTCTAGGAGATCAAGAGTAAGAGAACAGCAGAAGTGCTTCCGACTGGAAGAAAGACACACGAGAATTTTGGACTCAGCAGCGAACGGAAGAAACAAAGGAAGAAAAAGAGCAAAATCGACGAACGTCCCAAAAGACGGGATAGATAAAAAAAGACAAGCAAAATCCTGGATAACTGGGCAGCTGATAAATGAACGAGATAAGTAGCGCGAGCATCTCTCGGAGCAGGTCTTGTCCTCTAAGACGATACCTTCTTTAGGCCACCGACAGAAAGAAGTTAAAACAATAAAATGAAGAAAAAAAACGGAACAAACTAGAGGCAAGAGAGGATAGAGGAGAAGTCTGGGGTGGAATTCCATTGCGAGATGAGTTCCGTCTCTCGCTGGGATTCGAGAGCCAGCCAAGCGAGCACGCTACGAGAAAACGCTCGTTTGGCTCTTTGTGCAAACAATGGCGCTTTGGAAAAGCAGCTCACCGTATATAACAAGCGTTTTATTGTTTCTACGCTCCTGTGATATTTCGAAGTGTATTTTACACGTTGTTGAGGATCACTTCTTTGGCGGACGGCTTTCTCTCTCTCTCTCTCTCTCTCTCTGTATGTGTGTGCGTGTGCGTGCGAATAAAACAAGTTCAAAAATTTTCAAGTCTACAGACGGCAGCCATCTTGTGCCGGGTCATGCCAAAGCAACGACCACAATAGCGTCCGGCTTGTCTTATTGCACGCTTGTCGCCAGTGTTTACTCGCCATCAGTTGTGACGTAACCAAACCCTTAATCATTTTGCTGGCTGTGACCACATGTCATAACTGACGCCGAGATTACGCTTGCGTGCCCTAAAACTCTACTCTAGGGAGTACAAGAATACGGTATGTATGGACGCTCTTTTTCCTCGGGTTTTCCCAAGTAAATGGGCTTACTTGCGCACTGGAAACCCTTCAGTAGAGCACAGACACGTATCTGTTCTAATGCATCACAGTTATAACATTATGGGTTGGTGGCCAAACCAAGGTGGCACATTGCGAAGTGGATGATAAAGTGTCTTAAGGTTACGAGAAAAGCCATGATGCAGAAGCCTTGATTTTAAGCGAGAGATACAGAGAATAAAGAAGTCTCTACAGAAGAATGTGCTCAACTTCCCGAGTACTGGGAAAATGCTTGGTTCTATGCCGTTTCCTTCACAGCAACGCCAAATTTTAAAATTTCTTTTCATGTTCCTCGAGGACTTTAGCATAATTGACTCTAAAGTGGTTTGCATCACAGCCGTTCCGTTTAATACCTCACCTGTATATACAACGATTATATATTTATTCCTCCTTTCCTGTCATCTTGCCCCTAGGACCTTTCTGTCTTCAATCTTGTTACTTACACACAGTAGCACGTAGGCGCCATATACACACCGGCAGAATTATCTGTACTTCCATAAAGAGCTCTCCCTCTCTGTCTGTTCTCTCCTCGAATCACTGCGCTTGCACGAGAATTCTGCTCTTTTTTTCTTTAAGAAGGTATCGTTTTCATGCAAGTTAAAGTGCCTTTTTTTTCCCTCTACATTATCATCATCAGCATTCTCAGCCTATGTTATGTTTATTGCCGGACGAAGAACTCTCCCAATAACCTCCAATCCGTTTGTGGAGCTGTCCACAAAGGAACGTTTATTGAACCAATACACGCACACACAGTAGTGATGCAGAACTATCGGTAAATTGACTACCGATAGCATCGATAGTTTTTTCTCAAACTATCGATAGTGCAGACAAACTATCGATAGTGCTACTATCGACCAACTATCGATACTGCAATTGGTAGTACCATGGTTAATATTACTGGCAATATTACTGCCACGCGTGTTTATTGCTTTGTTTTGATGTATTCGGGTTTCACCCACAAAGAGTCTTAGCAACGTTTGACGCAGACTGCGCCGTAATGTTGAGAAGCTTCACGATTGTTTTAGATCATTCTGTTAAGATTACACGCCGTACACGAATAGTCGAGTTTATTCGAGAGCTTACGCGAGCACCAGCGATAACGCTGGAAGGTTCGATGAATGATGTATAGAAGACGACGCGTTCCACCGATGATCAGATTACTCGACGGCCGACGACTCTTCTCGCCGCTATCAGTGCGCAGCGTGTATCGTTTGTATATTGAGTTTTGATTTTCTGGGCACAAGTTCGCCCAAATAAAGAGCTCCATATTTCCTACTACTGCTGCAGCATTCTTCATCGTCACAACCAATACTATCGATAGTGGTGGGAATAATGATGCTGTTGCGGGCCGGCCATATTGTCAAAATATTTGCGATAGCCTACTATCAGCTTCGCTTAATTTATGAGCAATTCTTGGCGAAAAAAAACATAAATTATTTCCGCAATGAAAATGGCGGAATATGTCCATCAATAAATTCACATCCAAAAGCAACCATTTACACCTTACAACTAACAAACTTAGTTCATGACATTTTTTTGTTAATTTTGAAATCATGAAATGCAATATAAACTTGAAGCCGCGCAGTTCCACTGCATGTAACGCCTGCCTTTCCACTACAGCGGAAAAGTGTGACTTTATGATCATGTGTCAGCCAAGCACTCTGGTGAAGAACACAAGCATGTCACCTTTCTCGCCCTGCAGCCTGTTCCTCCGGTTCCACTATGTACCACGCGCGCGGGGAACCAAGTTTATTCTGCAATGAGTTCGTGCTTTTGATTTTATACTATCGATAGTACCATCGAAATTTTTGCTCTCGGTAGTGCTATCGATATTATTTTTTACCATCGATAGCTCGATAGTGACTCAGCTATCGATAGTATCGATAGTACCATTGATAGTTCTGCATCACTAACACACAAACACACACCAATACCCAGAGACGCTTATTTATTTAGTCGTTATTGCGATAGCAATTATATGGACACCCTCGGCTGGTTTTTGCCGTAGCCGTTCTTCGGCGCCGTCAGGGCTCGTATATATATATATATATATATATATATATATATAAGCCACAAAGAAAAACTATTCAGAAAATTTTTCCGAAGCGAGGAATCGAACGGGCTACCTCTCACCCTGCAGCGTGCGGCGTTAGACGGCTAGGCCACGAGAAAATACCTCTTTCAGCGTGCTAACGGCGAGCTATTTATACACACCATTTACTTCAGCATGCTTTCTTGGTCACCAGCGAGATGGCGTGAAGATAGGTCGTCGCCCCGCTCCTGCCACCATGCCAATGCTCTTCGCCCTACAGGGCGTGGTCGCCTGCGCGCGAGCTTATCTCGAGGAATGGGGAAAGTGGGGTGTTGTATGTCTTGTGCTTTCCCCGCGATGTCCGCGCTGAAGTTACAGCGGCCGCGGTTGCGAAAGGAGCGCGCTGTTCAAACAGAAATCAGTAACAACTGTGACAATTGTTAGTTCGCGCTCGTCTTGTGTGTACCTGTGCGTTCGTTTCGTGCGTCCTGCTTTATGTTTGAGCAGCACGCTTCAAGTGTTTCAAGTGTCGATCTGTGACGCATGATAGTTGGTGCTCGTCCTGTGTGTGTTCTTTTCGTGCGTCCTTTGGGCTTGAGCGACGCGCCTGCAAATTTGAACTGCTTTCCGTTCTTCGCGTTACATTCCAATTTGTTGCTATCGCATTCATTGCTTCGACGTTGCGGCGAAGCTGCGACTTTTAATACCTCAGATACCCCAGCTTGGGGCTTTACATGAGGAATGGACTGTTATGTAGTGACAATGATTCGCTGAACAACTTGAAGGCTTGCGGGTTGGATTGGAGTAGAGCATTTCTGGGTAGTGCGTTCCAGTATTTTGCTGTGTTTACAAAGAAGGAGCGCGGCGGTCTGTGCCGGTCGTGAGTAGACCGTTCTGGCGCGGCAGGACGCGCTATGAGCAGCCAAGATTAATGAGGAATGGTAAAACTTGTGAAAAAGGCACAACCGTGATCTAAGGCCTCTTAGTTCCAAGTTATCAAGATGTGCTTCGGATTTCAGTTTTGTAACACTGCTGTGGAAAGAATAATCAGAACAGATGTAGCGAGCCGCGCGGTTTTCTACTCCTTCAAGCGGTTTAGTAAGGTTAGCTTGATGTGGGTCCCAAGCAGAGCATGCGTATTCTAACTTGGGCCGGACGCATGTTTGATAAGCTAACAGTTTGACCGATGGGGGAGCAAGGCGTAAGAGCCTTCGAAAGCATGCTAACGTCCGGTTAGTTTCGTTAATGATGCTTGTGATGTGAGAGGACCAGGAAAGATCGCCGGAGATAGTGATGCCGAGGTACTTGCATGAATTAACCGGAGGAATCCCAGCGTTGTACGGGACGTACTGTGGTGGAGGGGCATTCCTTTTGCGGGTAAAAGAAACTAGCAGTGTTTAGTAGCGTTTAGCGACATTACACCAAGCAATGATCTTATCCAGGTCCTCTTGCAGTAATCGGGAGTCATGATCGCTATGAATAGGGCGATAAACGACGAAATCGTCTGCGAACCGACGTATGTTACATGAGATGTTGGCGGGGAGATCACTAATCATTTTAGAAAAAGGAGTGGGCCCAAGACGGACCCTTGGGGTACTCCAGACCGAACAGGGCTTCTGCTTGAAGAATGATTGTTAGCATGAACAACCTGCTCCCGATTAGTCAAAAAAGCACGAATCCAGTCCAAAACAAAAGGATTAAGGTTTAAGCTAGAAAGTTTTCAAAGTAGCCACTGATGTGGCACCTTGTCAAACGCCTTTTCAAAATCTAAAAACAGAGCGTCAGCTGGAACATTCAGATCAAGGTTAGAGCTAATTAGAACGGTAAGGAACTGCGCGATTGACGGAACACAAGAAGTAGTACACAGGACACAGTAGTACACAGTTCCTTACCGTTCTAATGTCATACCAACTAGCCCCACAACGCACTTTACTTCTGTTAGAGCTAATGTCATTAACGAACAACGTTAGTCGTATTTCACAAGAAAAACCTTTGCGAAATCCATGATGATTAGGAGTGAAAAAGTTACCCGATAGCGAAGACTTAACTTTATGTGAGTACATTATGTGTTCCATTAGTTTAGAACAAACACTGGTTAGTGAGATAGGGCGGTAACTGCGGCATGAAGACGGTGGACCTTTTTTCGGGACTGGGACAACCTTGCCCACTTTCCCGACATCCGGTACCGCTAATTGCTTTAAACTAGCGTCAGTAGTATAACTCGTACAAACCAATTCTCCTTAAACCTCCTTGATACAAACTAAGACGCATTCTTAAGAAGACTGAAGTAATACACTCTACACTACAAAATGTCTATACAGCAAGGAGCATTTTAAATAAACCATCAAACCTTGGGAACGTAGCATGTTGGGTGGGTTAATTATTGTGTTTAGAATAAATGGCAACGATTCAGAGTAGTACGTACTACTCCACTATGGAAGAGCGTTTTTAGCCGTCCCGATTTCCATTCGCAACACCGATCTTCAGCTTCACAGACAAGCAGCAATGTAAGAACCACAAAGGAAAGTTTATTGAACCAGTACACGCAAGCGCAAGAGGCTCTTAGACTCTAATTGCTTTAACTTGCGTCAGTATAACTAAGCGTATGGCGTAAATTCCCTGGTAGATGGAATGCTGGTCACGGTACGAACGCTTGCTCAACAATGAGCACGACCAATACAGAGCAGGAGAGCAACTTTCTTTCCCAAAGCCCGAACCACTAACCCTTCGTGAGTGCTAATGGCGGGACCAGCGATCTTTCCGTGAGATGCGTCGAAGTGGAGGGCTCCGGCTTAATTTTGGGGATACGAGGTTCATTAATGTGCGCGAATTCTAAGCATACGAACGTTTTCGCTTTCTGCCCCAGTCGCAAGAGAGCCACCACTGCTGGCAAGCGTCATATCGGGACATCTGAAAGAGCGTTCCATTTATTTCCTGGAAGGCAGCCGGACAGCAGGGCATTAGCTTAATATCAGGAAAGAACACTGAATGCATTCGACACAAAGGGCGCAGTGCTGGCAATCGCCGAGGGTTGGAAACTAAGCCGTAGTTGGTCTACAGAAAGAGAGAGAGAGAATTAAACATTATTGAGGCGAATGCCTTAGGTGGCTCATCAAACGCGAAAATTGACCGGCGTCCTGCGTCAGCGTCCAGCTTCGGCGGCGTCAACACGATTGATTCAAAAAATCATATTCACAGGATGAAGCCACAATCTGACGTCATCGTGACGTCACAGATTGTCATAATTGGTGGCGTCATCATGACGCCACTGTGACAGCCCACAACGTGACGTCATATGGTGACGTCATCACGTCACATAATTGTTTTGTCATAGGTGGGCCGATCCCAGAGGCAGTGCAAAACAAGGTGAGGTGCAGACAGCTTACAATGCCTGCAGTCCTGTATAGGCATCGCAAAACCACGTTCGCTGCAGAAAGCTTTCGGAGGGGTGCGCGGGTGGTTCAGTAAATCGATTAAGAAGTAAAAGAAGAAGATGGCTTTCGCCTTCGAGTCTACTGAGGTGGACGCATAAAGGACCGTGTGAGTTTTTTTTTTTTCTTTTCTTTCTTTTTACGACCAGGCTCCCGTTGTCTTCGCCTAGAAGTGGTTCCTAATCTTTCTGCCCAAGACGCCCTCCTACAAATTAAAGAAGGATGTGTACATAAAATTAAAAAAAAAAGAATCAGGAGATCTTCCCCTACCGGGAAAATGGGGGCAAGTGAAGCTTGGCATGTGTATGCATGACCTACAACTTTCTTTCTTCCTTTCTTCTTTCTTTCTTTATTTCTTTCGAATTACGCAATGTTTACTCCTAACATTTTCCTTCCTCCATGCCAGGAATTGGGCCTTCATCCACGTGCGCAACACTTCACTTGCTACGGGCAACAACGACAGTCATGCGTCCATATCCAGGCAACGATGAAATGTGGCGACGCAAAATGACAAGTCGTGTCGGTAATAGATTACATCGCCGGAATGCACCCCCCCCCCCCAGCCAACCGAAAGTTAAGCGTTGCCTCGAATGTTATAAACCCCAATAAAAAATGAAAACCTATATAAAAAGAAGTAATGGTTCGAATTAAGGGAGGCATAGGATACATATTAAGTCGGAGCATAAGTTTAGTAAAGCTGAGGGCCACTTAACTCTCAGGATAATTAATGAAAATTAACTGATCGAGTTCACTGAAAGATCAGATTGTTTTTTGTGGGTATGTGACATCAGGATGGCATACACCCACTACAGAACAGTCTTCTTTAACTCATCAGTTGACTGATAGAAGGGGACGATGGTGAACAAGCCGGCCATAGTGGATAGAAGTCGACGAGCAAAAAGTTAACCTAAATTCTAGCGAAAAACGCTAGGACCTTGCGCCATTAAAACATTTATAGGCAACATTAAGGTCGCCTAAAATTATTATTTATTTGGCTATCGTAGCCTAAGAATGGGACGTAACAAAAGCCTTTGAAAAGTAGGAGCCTGTGTTCGTGATTAACAGCAACAGGAGTTCGGTGGCGCTATTCCTAAAGGGGCACTGACGCGAAATTTTTCAGTTGTCGTATTTCGCATCAAATGAAAGGTCAAGCCCTCGAGAGCCTAGAAAATGTTACGCTGCTAACTGCTAAGCGTGAGTGCACCCTGACAAAGAAATTGCAGTATGTTTTTAAAAGCTAGTTTTGGTTCCTACTGTACCCTGACGTCACAACACGGTATGGGCCTCTCGTGATGTGCTCGCGCAAGTTATCGTGACGTTTCCACGGCCGCTCCGCGCCGTGGCTCCGTTGGTGACGCATGAGCGGCCATCTTGAATCTTTTGGTGGCGCACGGGCGGCCATTTTAGAAGTTTTGGTACCTGGCGCAGCACAACCAGCCAGACTGCTGTCTTGAAGTCACCAGAATTACTACTATAGCCTGACGTCAATCTAGTGTCGATGTCAGTAAGTGCACCAATGGGAAATTCGATTTTAATATCAAAACAAAATACCTCATCAGCATTTGCTGAGCTTCACACTTGCTTAGAGCCGTCTCTTTATACAGGAGATTTGTATGGCAGAGTAAACTCACCTTCGAAAAATGTTGTGAGTACCTCTTTAAACAAGGTTTTTTTATTGCCCGTCGTAGTGGCATATACGTATTCATGCAGAAGCAAATAAGCACGGAAACTGCGGGATATACATGGCACATTATACTGAAACCATTAGCCTTCCACGACCACTGTTCATAAATATTACTCTGCTGAGATGCATTTACGTTCTGCAAGCTTTACAGGCACCGGCGTTGCGTACGGAAGACTTTTTCCGGGCCTATCCCGCTTTTCGTGTTATGCTCCTTATAAAAACGAAGCTCGTTTGTCTTGCGGTAGTGGTGCAATTTCTTGTTACCGTACTTGCACCGAGATCAGAGTGGGCCTTGGTAATTGCGCAATAAATCAAGTTTAATTGGCGCTAACTCGCCCATTGGACGCATCGAGAAACTAAGTGAGGAGAACGATATGGTAATGGTCGAAAAAAAATGAGGCGTCCCCTACGTGGGAACCTCAACATTATCAGCCACATCATAATAATTACAATATTTTTTGTTGCTTCGGCGTAAGTGTGGAAACAGCACTTAAAGCTGCTAGTGAATATTTTCCCTAGGTATCATCATTAATGGAAACAGCGTAACAATGTTAATACCAAAATAGGCGCGAAGAAAGCGTTACTTGCTTGAAATTGGACTTGTTGACTTGTAATACCATCCAGGTACGTTCCAAATACGCGCCTTAGAGTCGTGAGGGAGGGCGTATGTATCGAGTCCACGTATAGCTTGAAACGCTCCGGTCCCCGAGGCATCAGTATCAAATTAGTGCATCGCTGATGGTTTGCGGACAGCGGCCGCAGATCATGCATTGTCTATGCTTCTCAGCCCTTACTGACACAGAGGACAAGATACACTGTAGTTTTCTGTTTTTCACAGACGAATAGGCGCGTGAAAATGAAACGTCAACTGAGAATGTCGTAACGATATATCGAAGACGGTACGCAGCATTCTAAAACGTCTCTTACAATTTACTGTGCGCACATTTACGCGTTCACGTCGTATACTTCACCGGGAGCCCACCCGGCTAAGTTCTGCATGCACTATCAGAAGCCAGAAATTGGCCTGAGGTATTCAACCAGCGTTACGTGGTTGCAGTCGATCCCGCGGCAGCTGCGAAAACACGATTACTTCGGCAGACGTGCCGTCAGGCACGTCCGAAGGCGTTCCTTTCATTGACAGAACGTTGGATCCTCTGACTATCGGACAAAAAATAAGAAAACTTGTCTAAGCTACACCACAAAGACCGTGGGAGCAGGAAGAAGCTAGACATGCTCGCTTCCGTTTGGCGCCGGTAAATAGCTTAACCCTGTATAATCCCGTGGTTGCCTCGGGTGCTCTACTCTTTCGGCGGAAGCATCGGAAGAAGTGAACACGGCAGCGTTGAAAAGCTACTTTCATGGCCTGTTCGAAAAGTAGCGTTCCAGCGTGGCCGTTGCTTGAAAAACTCACAGGGTCCCTTATGCAGTCACCTAAGAAGACTGCAAGGCGAAAGCCATCTTCTTTTTCTTCTCTTTCGATGTCTTGTTGCTGCCCCGCCACTGGCCGAAAGATTTCTGCACCTAATGTGGTTTCGCATTTCCCCCAGGATCGGAGGCACCTCACCTGGTTTTGCACTGCCTCCGTGATCGGCCCATCATTGATAAAGCTACGATGTCATGTTATGACGTCATCATGCGACATCACATCAGGTGACGTCACTGTGACATCACATCAGGTGACGTCACTGTGACTTCATGGTGACGTCACTAATTTTGTCGATCGGTGACGTCATGGTGACATCATGTGGTGATGTCATCACGTGATGATTTTTTTAATAACTCGTGTTCACGCCGCCGACGCGGGACGCCGGTCGATTATCGCGCTTGATGAGGCATCTAAGGCTTTCGCCTTAATGACCGAGAAGGCTGAACTTCTACTTTTAAATGCGAAGGATTTCTTAGCGAACCTCAGGCACTTTGGACGTTTCTATCTATGTAGCTATCTTTGGACGTTTCTATCTATCTATCTATCTAGCCGCCTACGTCTGGGCGCTCTCCTGGTCGTCTAGATAGGTTGTAATATACAAAAATTTGCACAGCATAGGATGAGTGTATGACGAACATGATTCACTGGTCATGACATGAATAACGCAAAATACCTGTCGCGTACGTCATGAAACCCTTTCCCTCAGTCACGTGTGGCACATATCCGCATACCAGAGTTCATGTTATGAGGGTATGTGCCACAGGTGATAACGGAGTCTCAATGAACGCAGTAACCGCAAACAGACACATTGACACGGAAGAAAAGTGATAATAATAGTAATTGTTGGGGTTATACGTCCCAAAACCACGATATCATTATGAGATACGCCGCAGTGAAGGGCTCCAGAAATTCTGCCCGTCTGGTATTCTTTAACGTGCACTGAGATAGGCACAGTACACGGGCCTCTTGCATTTCGCCTCCATTGAAACGCGACCACTACAGCCAGGATCGAACCCGCGACCTTCGGGTCAGCAGCTGAGCACCGTAACCACTACACCACAGCGGCGGACGCAAGGACAGTTAGGGAACTGAAGACAGAGCACCCTTGGAAGACGCTGGGCTAACATCCACTCGTGCACGTGCCCCGCAACGTCGACCGCGTGGATTATGCAAAAACCTGGGTCAATGCTTCCTACAAAACTCTGCCGAGAGGACCACGTCCCTCATGATTAGCATTGACTTCAGCATTGATTTATCAAAACCCAACAACGCATGGCTCTTAGACGGCATGAAAGACAGCTTGTATGTGGACAGGACATCACATTACCCCGGTGCCACGTCCAGGACAGGAGGCATCATAGATCGTTTCTTCGCAAGAGCCTACCGCGGTTTCCACCAGCTCTGCTATACCTCGCATTTCATGGCACTTAGACCGTTCGTAGCCGCGATCACGAACGGATCCGATAACAAGTCCTGTCCAGCTGCTGGTGCTCCCTGACCACGGTGACGAGGACCATATTCAAGAAGTGCCAAGAACCCCTTCCACACATGCACACGGGTTCGTGAAACGTGAGTGCGTTCCCGTCATAACGGATAAGTATAAGCATAACAATTGTAACGCAACTGTAACAACTACAAGTGTGACTGTAACGTACGTGCAGTGCGCCTGCTCGTGCCACTCGGCTGTGTATATATCTAGGAAAACTTTTCTGAATAAAGCTTAGTAGCGAGTAGCGCCTGCCCTGTGCATCTGTGTTAATTATGCTATTCGAATTCGCTCTATCCAGTATTGAACAATATAAGCACTACATATCAGCTTACTGCGTCTGGTGTTGGAAACACCTATGTTGCTGTTGGCATCGTTAAACAACTGTAAACAACTGCTTATATAACACATGTACGACTTTTCAAATTATGTGTGTGCTTTTTCCATTTGCGCATTTCTCTAGCGTCATTCCGTAACCTTTCGCTCAATGTGAAAAATTGCGACACAATCACCTTCCTGCGCATGCTTCGCATAACGTCGATTCTCACGGCACGTGGGATCTGCTTAATTTTTTATCTTGATTTTCGTTTTTTTTTTCTGCGGTGATAAAAAATCATAGAGCAAGACAAAAGCGGTTATCGTACCGAAATGCGAATTAAAATAAATGCTATGGTGTGCGCCCATTGCACAGAGGAAGGGCCAGATAGTTACATTAAGTTTCGCCTTCATTTCAGGTGCCTTAGCTTTGTCTGTCGAATAAAAATTTATTTTTCTGATACTGGAGTGACGTCTGCGTGATGGAATGAGAAACTAGCGGTACCGAAGTTTCTCGAAACGTACACACAATTCAAAGCATACAGTTGGCGTGCACACGTATTTAAAATGACCACTTTTCTCAAAATACGTGGGCAAACAGCACAAATTGAGCTGGCGTATTACTGTCTACTTTGAAGCTCGTATTGGTTCCGACTTTCTGTAAAAGCCAGCATGCCTTATGGCACCAAATCACACAGTAATTGGGCTCTTCATCCACCGTCATCAACTAAACAGCAGCAGATACTGTAAAAAAGTGATGTAGAATTCATCATTATGTTGTATATCAGTAATGGAAAGACGCCGGTGTCTTACTTTGCCATTAGCTCCATCTCTGCATGAAAAAAATTTTTTTTATTGTGGAACAAGCACCGAGTGAGAGTCTTGGTTCCCTTGCAAGCACTTCCGGTTGACCGCTTACTTCCTGTTTTCAGAATATTAACGCGATAGTGTTAAACAGCTGGTTTCGCAGAAATTCTGGTGTCGGCGTCGGTGATGTTGGTTCTGAGCGAAAAGTCATCATCTTGTCCGTGACCGAAAAATCGAGAAAGATGCAAATAGAATAAATAATAAAATTCTTCGGGTTTCAGTGAGAGTCGAACCCAGGCCGTTTTATTGGCAAGTAGGTATACTACCACAGAGCCACGATATTTCTTGAAACTCCTTCGGAAAAAAAACACTATGTGAATGTAATGTAGTGGAAGTAGTCTGCTTAAGGGCACTGTCTACCGTCCTCCATCGCTTTTCTGTTTTGTACCGGAATAGAAGGCGTACCGTCTGAAGTGTCCAACCTTGCCGCGGTTTCTCTGGAAAGTGAGTAGAAATTTTTAAAACAGAATTTTTCGATCTGCGTTCAGTCTTCTTCCATTAGCGTGAAACATGCCCACAACACTGGTTGGTCGACGCGAGGACGATTGTAGTGTCAGTAAAAATTAAAAATTAAACCCGAAAGCATATTTGATTTCTGTATGATTACTTTATTTTCGCTCAACACTACTGTAATGAATGTAACAGTCGTTTTCAGCGCGCTAGCGGTTAAACGAAGCCTTGTTATACGATTACAGAACACTTGTTTTGCTGTAATCGCAGTCTATGCGTTCATTTTAGCACTGCTGCCGCAATCCAAGCCAAGTTGATTAATCAAAAAGAGACGATAAATGCGCGCCTTCACGGCGCAGCACATGTGAGACATCCTAACGACAATACAGCGGCACAGTACGACCAGCGCGGAGGGCCGCGTGGCATAGCGCACGAGTTGAAGCAGACGAAATCGAAGACGGCGCCGCAAGCAGCGCCACCGGGTGCCTTTTTGAATGTGTGAGAAAAAAAAAGCAAAAATTTACTCTCTGACGCAACCGAAAGCTGTCCCAAGTGCGTAAAATACAATTTCAAGTTATACTTGTTTGTTTTTAAGCAAAATGAGTCTACACTGTAAAAAATAGTTGTAAATTTACAGATAAAATACATGAAATTTCTGTACCGCGAAAGAAACTTTCTGTAAATGTGCCATGAAGGAAATCTGTTAAAACGAGAAACCGAAATTTTCTGTTATTTGTGACCTTCAGCAAAACAAACGACTCAAAATTGAACCTCCACAGTTTTAAATACCTGAAAGATTACAAATGTCCATGAAATAACATTTCATGTTTTTCTGGTTTCTCGTACAATGCTATTTTGATTGATTAATATTCAGAGCCTTTTCTGCGGTTCTACGTTCATTCCTCGCGGGCCCCTACATTTACAAGATGGCTACCGCTCACGTCGAAGCGCGGCTACGCACGGCTGCAGTGTAAAGCGCGGCTACGGCACCCTCCTGCTCCTGCTTTTTGTGCGTCTGTCATTGAAAGGTGGGTGGTTTGCTTCTAACTAGAGTTCCTTACAGCAAGGTCTCGTTGTTATGCCTGCCCGCTTTCGAAATTCGCTCTCGCGTAGTTTCTAATTCAGCTTTGCGTCGGCAGCGCGCGCGACCACAACGTTGTGCGAGAGCCGGAATTCCTGCCATGCTTTGGTAGAAATACTGATGAGGCTTTGTAAGTGGTGCTTGAGGGAACGCCTGCTGTTGTACCACATTTATTTCTTTGCTGGTAGCGGCAGCGTACGTCAAAGTATGCGAATTTGTACTTGGACGGTTGCAGAGCGCTTACTACAGCGTTCGCCGCGCACTTCATGTGCGTTCTCTGCGGGCAGTCATTAACGAGGTTTCGCTGTGCAGAATAATGAGAGGTATTTGTTCACCTTACCCGCTTTGTTTCTTTATTACATAAAACCTGTGTATTCTGTGTTTCTGCACGTATCTTTTTCTTGTAGCTTGGCCCGACTTTCTCTAAAAACTAATGAAGTGCGTATAACTCAGCTCAGCTAACCGAGCGACGTTATATAATTCTTTTTTTTTAAATGAAAGTGCAAACGTTGCTTTTTTGTGTGTTTATCTACGTGTAATAGGTAGCTTTCTCCTGCATAGTGAACATGGCCCTGAGCAATGACGTTGTGGCTTGGTGTACGGCGTTTTGTGTTTTGTAGTGGTCATTGCATGATAAGGTCTGCTTGGTTGCATAATGCTATGTATTTTGAACATTGCTGGCGGGAACGTGCGAACGCATAGCTTCTGGGCGTAGTATCATTGGATGACCTTCCTTACGAAGCATTAAGTTCCTGGCGGAAGATAGATAACCTAGGTAAACCTAGTTTACCGAATGGACGTGTGGGGCACATCCACTCGGTAAACTGATACCTCGAGTGACTAGCCAATGGGACACGGGCTTGACGTGTACACGCGCTTCCTTGCGTCATCGCATTCCGCCTGCGTTGCGGTGGAGCACGGCTTCTCCTCGGTAGGAGAAACTCGGCGCGTTTCGGATTGGCGTGATCCCTGCTGGAGCTCATGTTAGATACGCGTTTGTTATCCGTGGTTTACACGCAACGGCGTGAAGCCGTGAAGACCTCTGGAAAGTGGGCTCAAGTGCGCTCGTAGTACAGGCGGTGAATCGTGGCACATGCCACATGTGATCTCTCAGTGGAGCACCAATGCCGACGCCGCTGTTCTAGCCGTTCGTGAAGGCTTATTGTGGACATCGATCGTGACTACCGTTAAAGAATCCCGGTTTCCGGAGAGGCGGACTTTGTTTTTAGTGGCGTATTGAAGGCCCGAATGAATCTTTCGTTGGCTCTCGCCCGTTTTCTTCACCAGTGCTTGGCGGCAGTAGTTATTAGACTTCCATCGTCGAATAAAAGTACCGATACAACTTTTGAATAACGCAACCAAGTTACGAGATGTGTTCGTCGCTGAACGCGAATTTTTTTTAGCTCTGTGAGGCGCGCGTTCTGTCGCGCGTGAGGTTTAGGGCGTCTGAAAAAAAAAAAAGAAGACGTGTGCACGTTTTGGTCGACAGGTTTAGAAGGACATCCGTTGTATACCTCCGCCCTATCGACATGTAGGCTACAAAAAGAGCAGCTTGGCACATAACAGCGGCTCCCGAACTGCTCAGACGACTGGCATATGACGGATTGGTCTGTGTGTTTAGCCAGCTATGCTACCGCGACAGATGTGCCTTGTTTATTTGACGGCGCTGTTTCCTGCCAAATGACGCCATGCGAAACAAACTGTAATTACGCTACTATTATCACTGAAAAAATAACATCTACTCCTTTAGGCGCATCACTCCTTGAATGGAGCGAATTGCTCATTAGAAATGTTCTGCGATTTGTAAACATTTACAATATTCTATAGATCTTGAACATATGTATTGTGTTGCTCTTTTGCGGAGAAGCAAATTTCATGCTATGTAGTTTACAGCACGTAATAGTCAGGAATTGGCGTACCAGGGTGAGGGTTCAACCCCCCCCCCCCAATTAATTGTTAGGTTTTGCATGTGTAAATATGCACGCACGAACATACATAAAGAGCGGTTGAACCCCTCCCCCGAAAAGAATTTCTGGCTACGGCCCTGCAGGCAGGTGCAACTCGTCTTCTGGCCCAATGGCTTAGCCCAACTCGAACGAGTTTTTCAGTAAAAATAAAAACCAATTGACACTCTGCTTTTCATAAAACGAAGGACATTTTGCTCCATCTCAGGTGGCAAGTTTTCCCAGATTGATACAGATCATTGGACAAATTTCCCCACCACGTGCCCTTTATAAATGGATTCCTGGTAACGAAAAAGTGTGACGGAAATCGCAACTTGGTGGCTCGCTAGCCCAAATATTGAAATAGTCGACGCGAAGCAACCGTCATTGCGAACGTCATTGCGCATGCATTGTTGATTCCTTGCGTAAACACTTTCTGCAATGGAGGTTCACTGAGCGCGCCCACGTGCTCAGGTGTTATTCGTCTGCATGCTTAGCCTCACGTCCGTGCAAATGCGAATGCCTTTAAAGGCTTTTTGAAAGCATTAGGAATATGTTTCAATTAGGTATAGCATTTAATGTTAAAGATTCATTCTCTCTGAATTGGCAAAAATGTTTGTTACAGTCAGGCATTAGCCTCCTTTCCTTTCTTCTTATAGCTTTACAGAAGTGCTTACCGTTATAACAGACTTTTCTATTTCTTTCGGTAATTACAGTTTTTTATTTATTTCAGCGATGCATGTCTGCAGTCTCTGTGGTACCACCAAGGCGACTGTGCCACGTTTCATGAAGTGTGCCGCACTGCACAAAAACATGAATGCATTCTGCATGAAGTGCCCATTGGAACAGTACAGAAAAGTGTTCCGAGAATTCCTTCTCTGAGCTAGTGCTACGAGATACCGAGGACGAAACTAGGACTGTAAAGAAAACGAAGAGTCCAAAAGGATTTATATCGTTGTGTGTCATGGAAGCCCAAATTACCGGCGCTAAGACACAACATAATGGATCACACTAAGTTGGCACTGATGCTATAGTGCCCTAAGGTGCTGCTGCATCTTCAGCTACCAGAAGGTAAGAGGATTATTTGACAGTGGCCTGCTCCTCAAATTGTTCGCTGCTTTAATTTACCTTCTATTATTGAGAGCATTTATTTATTTTTATTTCATATCACATCTACAATGTCTGTAGTTCAATAAAAAATATTGGCTAACTTTTTAATTGTCTTCGTATGCTTGTTTGAACTCCAGGGTACAGGAGTTTTAATGGCTACTTATCGCATAATTAACTTCATAACTTTTATCATTGCAGGCAAGTACAAGTGAAGATAACGTCGAAGACGTGCCGTGCTCCCCTTTCATCATTGGCAAAGGTATTTCTATGGATACTTGCAATATATTGCTGAATATTTCTAAACAGTAAATATTTTGTTCCAGGAGAAAACTTTCTGACTGCCGGGGCATTAACCATCTGTATTGATACCCATGCTGTGATCGAATCCACCACACGGTGCCAGGCATTCAAGTTGATGTTCTTTACACACTTCGCCTTTACTATTGAATACCGCAAGGAGGTCAGCCTAACCCTGGAGTTCACACAAAGGTAAAACTTAATGTGATTTTTCTGACTTTTTGGACAAGATTCATGCAACTAACTTAGATCAAGCCACATTAGATAGTACAAAAGTAGACAAGTACTGGGGAATTTCCAATATCTGATACTACACTCCCATTTGGCTAAGCCAGTGAGGGTTCTGATGGAAGGAATGACCAAATAGAAATGTTCAGCTTAAGTGTAAAACTGTCTACGGGAATTCTGAGCTGTCATAAAAGATTTTAAATAATGATAGTATATAGAACGGTTGACGTGTGAAGTATTTTTAATCACTGTTTAATGAGGATTTCGAAGGGGCACCAAGTAACATGAAAATTTTCATTAATTTAAATAAGAGCTAGCACTTTTTTATGCAGTTCTGCTGCCGGAGCAAGGTGTGTGTACGGGCTAGTTGGTATACCATATTTGTGAGCACAACGCAGACAGAGAAAGAGGCACAATAAACAAAGGACCGACGAGGAATGGCGCGGTCAAGCGAGAATTCCCTGTAAGCAAAATAGGCACAGATTACATCAGCGACACGTCTATAAGTTTATTTCGCATATATAGCTACACACGACTTTTTCATATCTCTTATTGTTTGCAATGGAGAACATGTGCACGCATGCGCTTTAGGATGAGTATGTTCTTTCCCTGATTGTCTGGGGCAATGCCATAAAATCCGTGGTGAAAATTGTGCCCGTGGTGTCGTCATCCACTTTGTCCGGGTCTATCGCGCTGCAATGGTTTCAGTGTAATTTTTAGCAGATCTAAATTGTGAAACCAATAGTGCCTACCATGAAATCATGCGTGTGCACTTAGAAAAATAGGATAGCTCGGAGGTGTTTTCTGGTCCCAGCAAGCACATACATTGTTTAATAACACCTTTGTTTTGTTTATAAACATGGTAGCTTTGTTTTGACTTTGGGCTATGCGCGCACAATTCACAAAGCTCATACATGGTGGAAGCTGTTGAAGATGAGGACCTTCAGCGGCACTCCGCAAGTTGACATAAAACTCGCTTGTTACATTCCGATGGACAAGCGATAGGTTGCCGGCCAATTTTTCGGTGACAAAATGATCATCACGTGGGCGTGGTGGTGTTGCTCGCGGAGGTACGTAATAAGGGATGGGCTGAGAAAACGTTTCGGCTTAATACACGGGGTCTTGGGCCGCGGTCTCATTGTGAACGATGAGCTTAATGATAGGAATCGTGCCTTTTACTCTTATGCAAAATAGGTACTGGACTTGCACATTCATCAAGAAAAAGAAAACGCATTGATATAATAGTCATTTGTTTATTTTTTCTTGATACTCTCGATAATTTTGCGCTCGGTTAATTCAGACGTTTTTTCCGGACCCGTGAAATCCGAATTAATGAGCCCTTACTGTATTTGGGTGAGTGTTTAAAAGCACATGAACCTTGCTCTGTGAGGAGCATTATTTCCTTTCAAGTCCTTACATTGCAATAAATGACATTGTATGAACCATAATGTACTTTTATAAAAATGAATCTCCATCTGGATCATGAGGTTTTTTTTCTTTTAACTGATTCCACACAGCACACCTTAAAGAGGCAATGCGAGAGTTTCTTGAGCACTCTACCAACATAATGAATGTTGTTCTCAGTGTGGCCAATTATGTTCAGCATAATCATGCAACAGCCTGGTGCACAAAAAAATATGTTTATTCGTTTTTAGGGCAGCCGCCGCACTCAACCCTGACAGAGGGAGCAAGGTCGAGAAGTCAAGGAAGCAGCGCTGCCTCACACCACAAATGACCAACTTAAAGCTCTGCGAGACTATGAATGCTAAGTGTTTCAACGAAAAATTTGCAGTGTCATTATGAATATACCGTGTTTACGTGAATCTAAGCCGACTTTTTTTTCGAAAAAATGATGTGCGAAAAGGGGGGGGGGAGGGGGGGGGGGTGTCGGCTTAGATTCGAGTACAATGATTAAGTTTTGTTTTTCTGGCCTTGCGAATTTCAATAATCAAGGTCGGCCTAGATTCGAGTAAATACGGTATATCTACATATTTTCCAAACCAGTTTGAATCTACGGTGACAACATGTACGCAGTTTTCATTATTTTGAAGCTTGTTTACATGCAGCATTTCCTGTGCATAAATAAAGATTTCTTTCTTTTATCATGAAAGGAGAATCTACTGATACGTGCCTGTTTTTATTGCGTTATTTACTAGAGTGCTGGAAGCAACACCTCGTGGGTGTAGCTCCAAGAAGTTCACGATGTCCGCTGCGGTAGTACAGTGGCTCCGGTGCTCGGCTGCTTACCCGAAAGTCGCGGGTCCGACCCCGGCCGTGGCGGTCGGATTTCGACGGAGGCGAAATGCTAGAGGCCCGTGTACTGTGCGACGTCAGCCCACGTTAGAAACACCAGATGGTCGAAATTTCGGAAGCTCTCCACTACGATGGGCCTCATAATCATATCCTGGTTTTGGCTCGTAAAACCCCAGATATTATTTAAAAAATTGGAATATATTTGGATTATGCAAACGCAATATAGTGGTATTTTTGCCATTGCATTTGGCTAAACAAAATATTTTTGCGTATCGCTTGTACAAGTGACATAACTACTTTTTAGTACTGAGGAATGCTTTTCTATGACAATATATATAAGCTGATCGTTATGCATAAAAAATTATGTTACCGAATTACAATGCAGTAATGAAATAGCAGGAAGGCAGTAACAGAAAACACAGCCTTTGTTACTCGATATCCGAACTTGTACTTATAGATAACGTTTCTGTAAACGAAAACGGACACTATTAGCGAAATAACAGAAAAAGGAAAACAGAAAACAGATTTTTTTCAGTGTCTGAAAAGTGAAACATGTTTTTAAACATAAAATTTCTGTACTGTAAAAGAGAAAATAACAGTGAAATAACAGAAAGAAGACAAACAGAAAACCAAGTTTTTTCTGTAACGGAAAACTGAACATTGTGTTTATGCAGAAACCTTCTGCAAAGTAAAACGAAAAAAACCTGTTAAAACACAGAAAACTTCAAAATAGAAAACATAGCTTTACAGAAATTTTGTGGCAAGAGAGCTGCCAGACAATTTCTGTTTTTTTCACAAAATATTTTTTACAGTGTATCTGCCAGGATTTCTTGTCCTACCAGTAGATTGACCACATCGCTGTTGGGTGACGCCAGCGGTAATTCTTTCACGATTTTCAACATCAAATTAAAAATATAATTTCTTTTTTATGGGGCAAAAGCATGCTCGTTGCCGCCGATGTGACGAACGATATTCTCATTTTCACCAAAATCAGAAAAAAAATTCCGAGCGGTAGACAGTCCCTTTAACGCATGTAATATTGAGTGGCAGAAACGTATAATCGCGCCAGCCGTCAAAACATGTGAATTGCGCATCGATTGGGTGTTTTAAAGGTCCACCCAATACAAGGCGCTCAGACATGTCTAATCATCATCAGCTGCAAAAGTGTCAGCAAAGTGAACAGCTGCGTAGGTTCGCGTGTTGCCTTACGGACGCTTAGTGGGTCCTTCACTGATTCGCAAAAGGAATAATTATGGCGCAGTGGGCACTTCACAACTGTACTTGTTGTAGGCACTCTAGGATACTTTGAAACGGCCAATGTTACGGGCACAGTTGTTCGTTTCCTTACCGCACAGTTGAGGCATGCACCGAGAACCGAAACTACGCTAGCTGGAGAGAAGGCGATGCGCGCGGGGCCCGAATACGCTGTCGCGTTCTGCTCTTGAAAGCGAAGCTCAAGCGTCGTCCAAGTTTTTCAGAAAAACTCTTCAAGAATATAAATCGATGGTTCTGGTCAAGTTAACAGTTATATTGGGCACATACGATACCCTAGCGTACCATTACTTAAGATAACGGCCAATGAACTGTCAGGATAATTATTTAAAATTAGTTGATTGGGTTCATTTGAAGCATAGGGTTTCATTCTATAGAGAGGAATCTGACGCTATTGTCTATGCGGGATCCTTGAGCGGCGCCAGGGGAACGATAGGAAGAACTCGTTTCGGATCTGCTTCGGATGGATTACGATCTTGAAATTCGCGGCGCTTGTTTTCCGAGTGTAAAACAAAGTGATATGAAGTTATTTCCAATTAAACCTAGCTTCATTCTTTTGTGCGAAAACGTATTGCAAAAAGTTTGCGTGACCGTGAGGTGAAGTGAAACCTGGACAAATTCAACGACCCGGGTAGAGTGTACTATAACCCAGGCATGCACTGCTCTGGAGTTGTGATCCAGATTTGGTATCACGATATAATGGATTATTTTCTTTACAACACTTAAAACAAACGCGCTTGTTTTTCCCTCGAAAGAACGCATTACCGATTTATGTAAATAACGGTACTGTATTGAGTGAGAAACACTTAATATCATCAATATCATCTGCTGCAATGGCAGGTGCGTCTGTCCAAGGGGTCCGCCCCTAACACAATCCAGTGGCACACCAACTCGTTCGCGAGGGGGGGGGGGGGGCAAGCCTATATATATATATATATATATATATATATATATATATATATATATATATATATATATATATATATATATATATAGAGAGAGAGAGAGAGGAGAGAGAGAGAGAGAGAGAGAGGCAGCCAGACAGAGGGAGAGAGCTTCATTCGCACTCAATTTAATGTGATTTTTCATATAAATGGAGGATTTGCTTAGCAGCGTGTCATAACATTATAGAAAAAGTACAACTAATTTTACGTGGTACACACTGGGACGACCCTACATATGCATTTTATGCAGGTAATCGTATTTCAAGCAACACTTTTTATAACCAAACAACTTTATGCATGAATACAATTATGTCGATGGCGGCCTTACAGTAGATCTGTATCATTTTTTTTTCATTTCGTTAATGTCTAAAAGCTACTGCTCACTAATAATTGTGCCTTTCGTATAGGTAGCAATGACTGCATCTTTTCTTTTCCATAATTTGTACTACGCTTTCTTGCACATATTCAGGTTTGCGTATATCATAGTTTGCCTTTTTTGCTCCTAGTCAAAATAGTATTTCTAGCGCGCTGTTATTATTAGTAGCATTTCATTTCTGGAGCACTCACTGCGTACCCTAGACAGGCAAATGCTTAAAATGTTACTCGATAGCTTCGTTGCACATGAAACGTACAGGTGGATCCGAAACACCTGCAGCACGGTTTCTTATTAGGAGTACCTCTTACAGCGCGCTGGCTTATAAACCACAAACCGAGGATACGGTTCTCAACAAACTTGTCTATAACAGCGCGGAATAAGCGTGCTGTGCTTCGGTGTGTGTCAGCGCCGTTCTTTCGTTATTCGCTTCTCGGCAGACACTGCTCTGTTTCTACTCATGCGATTACGGTCAAACCTGTCCGGCACAGGTGACAGCCGCAACGGTGAAGAGCAGGAGAGGCACAGGTAAAAAGTACGACCTCCATGTCCCCGAAAAGCGGCTGCTGAGATTCTCTTGTATGAGTAGACTTGTTCAATTCGAACTGTGCCACAGAATGAAAATATAGAAAGACGTGTGGTTCGAGGCGGCCAGTTTGGTTGGCGCATGCTGAGAAAACAAGATAAGCCCACTAGGACCAGCTGCTCTTCGTGCAGTGGCTGAACAATGGAGCATACCACTGCTGCGACCTGTAGACAAATCAATTGTGCCTCGTCCGTTCCGCCAGATACACGTGAACGTCATTTCTCCCTATTTCCCCTTTTCCAGTCCCTGCTTCGACCGGCAAGAGCAGGCATGGTCTCAGCCTCAAACAATGTTAACCTATACTCCAAGTACTTTCTTTTCTTACGTGTGTTTTGCTGGCTTTTCCCTGCTGGCTTTTGCAGAGTGGTCAAACACAGAGAATATGCCAGTTCATTTCGCGAATGGAGTACCACGCCAAGGGCAGGTGCTCCAAACTGGATTTTTTCTGTTCCGTCGCTCATTGCTAAACCAAGGTGGAACCCGATTTTTTTCATTACTTTTTTTTGCTGCGCTTGTTTCTAAAAAGTACTGATGTCTTCAACATTTACTTACAGTATTCTCTTACTTCTGCGCTGTTCTTGATCATACGCAGTAAGCTCTATACGCTTACGATTGCGTTAAACTGTCTTTGCTTATTTCCCGGGCAGTTCAGTTCATTCGTCTTTACCTTTATCTTGCAGACTTTTAGCGTTACATCAATCCAATGTACTGAGTTGTATGTTTATTTCTCCCTTTTCTTCCCTTGTCAGCTATATCTGTACAGCTGCCCCAGAAATATTTTAATATTTGATCAATACTTAATCAACGCCCTTCTCTCTCAATACACGAAATAGCACTTGACCTCTCTGCTGCTGGAATTCCCAGTGTTCGCGGTAACGAATGTGATGTGTTCACGCCTGCCAGTGTGCGTGTGTCACCACGCTCGGTAATTTAAATGTCATATGTTTACTTCAATTTTTATGGTCGATGCATGCATGAACTTTACTTTGTACAGTCGTCTAATGCATTGCAGTTGCTTCTAATTCTTCGCTTTTGGGGCAAAATATTCTTTTTATTCAGCGCCCTCCCCCCCTCCCCCCCCCCCCACAAAAAAAGATGAAGACAGGGCTATATAAATGCTATGTTTTCTTCCTCAAGTCTATATGCAGAAACTAAAAATTCCCTTATACATTTGCCTAGGACGACTCGCAGGCGCAAGCCTTATTCTTTTCTTCTCAGTCGATTGCATTGATACCCTCCCCTCCTGACCACCCACGAGGCCTTCCGCAATAACGTGTGTTTGCAGTGCCTCCGGAATCGGCCCACCGTTGACCAAGTGATGATGTCGTGTGACAACGTCATAGCGAGGTCATTATGACGTCATAAAATTGAGGACATATGACGTCATGGTGACGTCATCACACGACGACGATTTTAACACGAAAGCGTCTTATGCCGGCGTCCACCACGGCTCCACTGACGTATTTCCATCACGGATATGACGTTGTAAAATGTAGACTAACAAACAGACGCCAAAGAAAAAGTTCCGTCACCGGGAGTCGAACTTACGATCCCTCGTGACGCAGCGCGCGGCGCCAAACTATTCAGCCACAGACGACACGTTCTTCGCCATGCTAACGGGAGCTATTTGTATACACCATTTGCCGGTGGTTGGTACTCAGAGATCGGTGGTACATCAGCGTGTTTTTCGTTATCACTAGCGAGATGGCGCGAAGGGCTCGACGAGCGTAAAGATCAAGGGACTTTAGACGAGCGCTGCTTTAAACGTCGTCGCCCCACGCGGATGAGCGCGCGCCTTCACAAGGCGTGGTCGCTCGTGCGCGGGCTTATCTCGTGATGGCGGTGGTGTGTACGTCTTGTGCTCTCACCGCAAGTTTGCGTTGAGAGCACGAAGGTCACTTCGCTCAATGCAGCGGCCGCTTTTGCGTAAGGTGCGCGCTGCTCACACAGAAATAAGTTGCAGTTGTGTCAGTTAGTTCGCGCTCATCCTGTGTATGTTCGTTCCGTGCGTCCTTTCCGCTTGAGCAGCGCGTTGTAAGTTTCGAGCTGCTTGCCGTTCTTTCGCGTGACATTACAATTTGTTCCTGCGGCGTTCATTCCTTCGCCCTTGGGGCGAAAGGTATGCGCAACAAACGGTCAACTACGTCTGTGAAGACACGTTTCACTTTCGTGTTATACCGATTCCTATGACAGAGGGATCAGCCATGTTTTCTGCATCACTCGTGTTGACGTCACCGCCACCGACCTCACCGACGGTCACTTTTCGCGTTTGACGAGTCATCTAAGGCTTTTTTCGCCTTAACAATTTGCCGAAACCGAAAACTTCTTCACGCCCACCTCCCACCTCTGTTTCACGGTGTACCTATTTCTCTGTGTGTTCGCACGTTCCTCTGGGCTGCACGATTTCTTGCGAATGTTTTCGTTGGACTCTTTTGTGACGACCTTTCGCTTTAGCGACTCGTTCATTCGGCTTCCAAAATGGGTCACGTCCCCACGACAAAAGAAAACACGCCGCGTGGAGTGTTCTCTGAGCTGCGGCAAAAAGCTGCTATTTATGCTGACACGCTCCCGCATAAAAGAGTCGTCGTGCCTCGTGTTTCCCATCGTTTCCTCTGCTGCAAACTCCGTCCACAACTAAATTTCTTCGCCAAGCCCCGTACAATTCAATTCTGATACGGATAGGCAAGAATCCTCTTTCTTTTCTTGCTTCATTATTTATATTTTAGTTCTCTCGTCTGTCAGGATTCTGGAACTTGCACCAATGTTGTCAAACTGCGCGGTGGTACTGACGAACAAAAAAATGAAAAATTGCTTCGTTGGCGAAAACTGGGGAACTCTGACAAAAGCCAGTTAAGATACAGCGGCGTCAACAGTAAAAAAAAAAGGAAGTTTCGGGAGTAAAGGGAAAAAAAGAGGAAATTGTGTCACCATTCGGAGCTGTCAGCCGCAGTCGTCGCCTTTTGCTTCGGGGCTAAGGAGAAAAGGTGGAGGCGAGTGCCGTCTTTATCGGCCTACAATCCACACCACGGCTTCTCTTTTCCCGATACGTTGCGCACTGGCGATGCAACAGGCGTCAAATGCTCATTCGCAAAACACTTTCTGCACGAAAATCTAAATTTCCGAGCTGTCTGCGAAATATATATGGGGCTCATAAAAGCAATTACAAAGTGGAAATACTTACACCAAACTATGGCGCCATGTATGCTAATATGTGCACCTTTTTCTAAAGCACTGCGGAGAGGTAACACATCTTACGGGCAATGGGTTACTGCTATTTATCTCGCTTCTATATTCATGTAAATACGCATTACTAGAATCTTCCTTATGTGTCTTCTGCTTGGTAGCGCCGTGGTGCTACGAAACATGTGCACACGTTTCTATCTCAAAGAGCCCAGCATGACTACATAACCTGTGGGCGGGCTGCAGGTATTTCAGTTGCCGTGTAATAGCTATGCGTTCTAACGGAATGCACAAATAAGCAGCGAATAGAAACGATGTTTAAAATCAGAGTTAGTGAATGTCATAAATTAACGGTTCTCTGAAACAAAAGAAAAAGCGTCTCTTAGAAATAGCACAATAATAATAATAATAATAATAATAATAATAATAATAATAATAATAATAATAATAATAATAATAATAATAATAATAATAATAATAATAATAATAATATCTGGGGTTTTACGTGTCAAGAACACGACATGATTATGAGGCACGCCGTAGTGGAGGGCTCCGGAAATTTCGACCATCTGGTGTACTTTAACGTGCGCTGATATCGCACAGTACACGGGCCTCTAGCATTTCGCCTCCATCGAAATGCGACCGCCGCGGCGGGGATTAAACCCGCGACCTTCGGGTCAGCAGCCGAGAAAAATAGCACGCTACGTCCAACGTAAACGTGTTACTGGCGGCGGTTGCTGTTGGCACTACAGCCAAGTCCCTCGAAGAAGTGGTTGTAGCGAGATAAAGCAAACACAATAAATAATGTCTGAGCGCAAGATTTATTACACCGCGTAGCAAGATCCGCTTACCTCTTTAACACCCCCTTTCGGGTTAGGGCAATCACTGAATAAAATAAAACGCCCCGCCACTCGTGGGCCACCCGAGGAAGAGCATTAAGCTAGCGATTTGCATGCATTTCTGGCGCTAGGCCGGAGTCAGGAACCGTGATTTTTAGAGCGCTGCTACAATGTGTCAGATCACGACGCAACACCAAAGCGAGAGACCAGTGGCAGGAACAACGGCTGTCTTGTCAACTTATTGTGGTTTCTTTCCCTACCCCCCCCCCCCACTTCCCTGTTGAAGCAAAGCTTTTCTTTGCATCATTAAGAGACCCCTAAACAACCTCTCAAAGCACAAGGAACGAACGCATTATTCTCTCTTGGCGTTTCCCCTGTTTTCGGCACCATTCGGGATGCCAGCAGTCTGTTCACGTGTTGCCATGAGGAAATAAGCTCTCGATTGGTCCGTGCACATACGAGGGATATCAGTTGCCAATTGTCTCCCACCCTGCCTTGACAGGTAGTCGCACGCCCGTCCTTCTTTCGTCTAGCATAACTGTCGTTCGCGGCCAACTTATTTCACTTCGTTTTGGGCGTTTTCGACTGCGCAAGCAGAAATAACTGCGTGTAGTCGAAAAGCGCGCAATCCTCATAGACAACGCTCAGGGCTAACATTGTCCATCTGTTTTATGAAAAAATAAGTGGCGAGGAGGAGATGGTGCCTGTAGAAAGGATAGTGAAGGCGAGAAAGGAACATCTTTTTCGTCTTTGAACTGGGAGTGGCTTAGGGGCCCTTTAATACATGAAGCTATAGGTACAGCTGCTGCCGGATATTGTTACAGTGCTTTTGTTTTCGTTTGTATAGGTTCTTCTACAGCCGTGGCCATCTATTTACTACAGTTTAATTGTTCATGATGTACGCCACTTCTTCGCACTTCAGAAAGTTTGCTATAGCGTAATTGGCGATAAAATACACACCTTGGTAGGCCTGCTGAGATTCTGCAGCCGCAGGGGCCCCATTTTCAATGAAGGCGAAAATGCTACAGGCCCGTGTACTTAAATTTATGTGCACGTTAAGGAACCCCAGGTGGTCGAAATTTGCGCAGCCCTCCATTACAGCGTTTCTCATAACAATATGGTGGTTTTGGGACGTTAAACCCCAACAAGTATAATTATTATTATGCTCGAATTGTGCGACTAGAGTAGCAGATTCGCACAACGCAGCCTAGCGCGATTCTTCCGTTATTTGTGGCTTCTCTCTATGCTCAGGTGACGTCCATCCGTGCATTGTTGCGCATTTCCCTTTAAGAGAGCGCTAACAAGGAAGAACTTTGAAAGGAACAAACATATGCTGAAGCATCAAAAGTTAGCTATTCTGTGTAATCTGCACTTTCGTTGTATATTAACTTTGTTCACACTGTGTTTTATTTTTGTATTCCGCTGAACGCAAATACGGTTTGTCGAAGGCCAGATAATTCCAAACTCTCGGTAACAATCCTGTAACAACGACAAAACCTTAACGATGTACAGCGCCCGGGAAGTTCGAAGATAGCGTATGGGCAGAGCGGCGACGTTCAATATTTCACCGATACAAGCATTCAGGGAAGCGAATTCGTTTTTCTGTCAACGAAAAACAAAAACTAAACAAATAGTAGGGCAGCTCCGCGCTAGTGGAGCTGGTGGCGTTCCGTTCCTCCTCACCCTCTGCCTATCTCTTTATCTCTATCTCTCTCTACTTCATTCTCTTTCTCGGTCTTTCTGTCTTTCTATCTTCCATTTCTCTCTCTCTATCTCTGTATTTCGTGCTTCCTCTTTCTATCTCTTTCTCTCGTTCTATATATATCTTTCTTTCTTTGATTATCTCTCTTTCTGGTCATATTTTTCTTTCTGCCTTTCGTTCTCTGTGTTTCTCTCTTTCTACTTTATTCTATGGTATGTTTTACTCTCTCCTCTCCTCCTTTCCCCCCTCATGACCCTCACATCTGTCACTCTCCTCATCACCCTCACCCTCACATACGTGAAGAGTATCATCCTTTCGCAAACAGCACTTCCACTTGCGCCACGAACGAGCTGGCTATACTCGTGAGCTGGTGTGAGTTGCTGCCGCAAAGAACAAAAATCGCCCAACCGTGGCACCCACTTCTCTGGTTTCTTTATACGCTCGATAATTCACCCTCACGACATCTCGGCAGCTGTCAGAGCCCCAACAAGGCGTGTAGAAATGCGACTGCGCTGAAATAAGCTCACTATTTCTCTTTTACCGCCACGTGCCCGACCGGCTGTGACTAATCATCATTTATAATTAGTCTTCGCTGCAACTAGTAATAGCACAGTGATTTCGGGCATGTCCATCAAGAGAGACATCCTTCCCGAGCAATCGTCCCTCTATATATCACTCTCTATTTTCATTCTCTATACTTGATTATCTATCTCCATCCCAAATCAAAGATTGCGCAGCCCTTGTGCAAGCCGAGCTTTCCTTACACTCGTCCCTTCGGGTTGGTTGCGCCTTCCCCCGAAATAGTCCATGACACGTTGAGCAATGACGCCTCCCCCTTTCTTCTCTTTTTCCTTGGCCGCCGAAGAAAACGTGGGCAGTGCATCTTCGCCGCGTTATATGTACTTCGCCCGTCGTTCTGGTTGCGGTCACTCGCGTTCAATCCATTCGTGCGCGCGCAAGCCAACACGACGTGTGGTATCTCTCGTATACCGTCGGTTTTCTTGCACGCTCGCGTAGATGCTCGCTCGTGTTAGGTTATTGTGAACAATCTTGTCTTTGAGCTTCCTTCGAACAGCCAAGCGTGCAAGAGAGCGGGCACCGACACCGCACAGGAAACACGGGAGAACAATATCTCATCTTGATTCGCGAATCGTGGCAGGGCCGGCGAACACGGACGCGTGTCAGCTCTTATGATATCCGACGGCTACAGAGCATCGTTTCTTCTCTGCCTTATTTTATTGAAGGCGCCTCTCTCTCTCTCTCTCTCTCTCTCTCTCTCTCTCTCTCTCTCTCTCAATCTCTCTCTCTCTCTCTCTCTCTCTCTCTCTCTCTCTCTCTCTCTCTCTCTCTCTCTCTCTCTCTCTAGCATTTTTGTCTGCACTTTCTATATGTTATAAGCTATAGGATTCCTTCCTTATATACTTTTTTCGTTTGCTTGCTATGCATTCCATCACTCATCACGTATTGCCAATGCATTCCCTTCTATCCTTGGTTCCATCGATTCTTGTCACTTGCATTTGCGTTGCTACTCGTTCGAATGCAAGGGTAGATGGCTCGTCCCGACGAAGTTCTGAAAGTATAAATAGTTCCAGGGATGTCGCAGCATTTGCAAAATTAGTTGCTATTGCAGCTCGCACGTGGCAGGCAAATATTCTCTACGTTTTCGTCGAGCCACATTGAAAAGGCCTTAGCGTGAGATAATGCTTAACATATAAATAGTTTAATCAATCGGTGTGGTTTCAGCCATGCATGATAACATCAAAATTTCGCCTTCTTACTCGACAAGGAAGACCTTTTTAGCGCGCGCGATGCTTCAATATCCTCTCATTCAAAAATTCTGCACTTTTCAAATAGTTTCCTTGTCAAGTAAGTTGTACCAACCAGCCCAAGCAACCACCTTGATTCACCTTTTTTGTTTACACCGTCCTCGGAAATATCACGTATTTTCTACTAGATCTTTTTTTTTAATTCAAACATGTTTACTTTATTTCTATAGTTACGAATCTCTTCAAGGGAAAATGCGTAGGCCCTAAGCAAAAACTATTATAAACGCCATTTTTACGTGTATCGCTAGAAAAGCGGCACCTGAGACGTCGGTGGTCGAACGATGATAGTTCTAAGCGGATTTAAATGCTATTGACATCTAGCTTTATTTTCGTTCGCAATTGCTTTGTTTTATAAGAACTTGTACGTCCTTGTGCCTAGTATCTAAGGCCGGGAAACGTGAGGTTTGTGAGCGGAAATACATAACTGTGAGGTAAAAACTCTTTGCAGCTACACGTCTTTCGTAAAGCTCATAGAGTAGGTGCATTTGTATATCTAGAAACTTTCAGAACCAATATCATATTTGCCGAGGTTCCGTAGTTCACAAAAAACTTAAATTATCCTTAATTTCTAGTACTGTCGTTTTGCTTTGTGCTTGACCTGGCTGCCCACTTTTCTTTCCGTATGAGGTGTGGGACTGGACAAGTTGGTGATGTTCTCTCTTCTTCAGCAGTGCGAACCTTCGCAAACGACCGATAAAAAATAGGCACGAACACAAACGACACCTGTTTCCGCTTCCATGTAATCTATGTTCTGTGAAAGGGCTACGCTCTCTGAATATTATTTTCTCCATTCCAGTCTCATCCTTAAAGAGAACCGTTTTACATTACAACTCATGCGTGAAGCTGAGGCTCCCAATTCCGGTTAACGAAGTTTCCCATGCAATAAAACGCTACCAGCACAGGATACATTGTTCTGCAGCAAAAGCCAATATCAGAAAATGAAAGCATAATAAAGGGGCAGTAAATACCCCGAAAGGTCGCACAATACGAGCAATAGTGGCCATGAGAGAAGAAAACATATCATGCAGGAATTATTGTGCTCCAAGAAACCGCCTTATTGCACTCGCCACTTACGAGGCAGCAGCACAGAACCAAGTTATTGGTGTTCCTCTCGCGGATGCCGGCGACAAAGAAAGTCATAGGAGAACCATAAAGAAGGTGAATACGGCTTAACACCATGCCCCTATCCGCTAGAACACCTTCAAAGTTCTTACGCTTCGCCAGTCACTCACGCTAATTCGTCATTTGTAATCAGAAAATCTGGAGGGAAATACAAAACGCTGTCCAACAAACACGAAATACACGAAAGCTTAATTAAAGGATCATGTGGCCAGCGGACGAAGGCGCACGTGTCTACGAGAGTCCGGAGGACGTTGACATAAAAACAAAATCATAGAAGAAATTGCAAAGAGCGTTACTGCGCGGCTTCACTGCTGCACTGGCGCCACTTTATTTCTGGCTCCGTGTGATGAAGATGCACGTGGCCACTCCGACGATGGAACGGTCCGTAATTCGTTCCCAGAGTGTAAAACACTCTTAATGCGACACGTGTATGTCTTGAACGAAATAAAGGAAGGGAGAGCGGCTATGAATGCGAGGTTACGGTAAAGTCCTCAACACTTTTTTGCAGCAGTGAACGGAAAGATGAGCGAGCAACATCTAGCGTCGCTTCTTTTTGTATACGGGCTTATCATAGTTTTCATTCATTCATTCATTCATTTATTCATTCATTCATTCATTCATTCATTCATTCATTCATTCATTTCTGAAAGTGTCCATAAATAGCTCTGGGCCTTAGTGAGGATGCATATATGTTACTAAACAGCAGAGAAAAGGAAACATAAAATCAACGAAAACAGTGTCACAGGAGCCGCACCAGCAAAGAAACAAACAAATTAATTAAGCACAGAAATTAGACAAAGAGCGAATATACGATCTAAAGGTGTCAAGCACGTAACCCAAGGCATCTCGCTGTGTTACAATACGTGCAATAGCGTCAGAAATACTAACTAAACTTATGTAGAAAATACTGGGATCGCGCAAATTATGGCGAGGTACGTAGTAAGTGACAGTAAGCGCAGGCATAAAAATGCCACAATATTGCCGCAAGGGCGAAGCAATGAATGCGAAAGCAACAAATTGGAATATCACACGAAGAATGGCAAGCGGCTCAAAACTTGCTGCGCGCTGCTCAAGCACAAAGGACGCATGAAAAGAAAGCACACATGAAAAGCGGCACCGTGTTTGGCGATGGTCGGGCTACCGGGACGTCTCCCCACCCCTCATTATGCATTCACGAACAATGGCGCTGCCTTCCGTCCTCGCTACACTGCACGTAACAATTCTAGCGAGGACGGGAGGCACCGCCATGGTGCGTGAATTTTCGTTGTGCAGGTAAGCTGCCTCATAGCTTTTGCAACTCGTCTAAGCTCACGTTATGTATACCACCAAATGCCTAGTATTAGACCTCCTTTTTCACTCGTCTTCATTTCTTGCCCTATTTATTATATTCCCTTTCGTCGGTTAGAGTAGCCACATACACATTTAACCCATCCACTATCTTTATCAATATAAACGTACGTCCCTGCACGTTTATCTCCGTTCAACGCTACTGCATGACCCGCATAACCCTCCAAGTGGGTACACAGCGCACAACTCTTAGTTAAACTCTACCGTCACTGGCGTCCCAGTGTACTCTTAGCCTCGCTAGCAGTCTATTGAACACGCCATGCTGCGAACACAATACCTGTTTTCCCCGATCAAGTTTCTTCGCGTGCTCACCGAAATTCCTCATCGCTCCCAAGGGATTAGAATCCCCGGCAGAGTCATGCATCCGCATTGAAGCGAGGCGAGCCCACTTTTCTCGGTAAAGTATATATCCCTGTGCAAGACAGTGTTTGTCAACGTCGGCGTAGACCCTTCCTAATCCGGGGATTTTGAGAGAATACCAGAGATGCTGGAGCCGTCCACAGCTTCGTCGCTGCATAACACGTCGTCTCAGGTGCGTGAGGATTGATAAAAATAAACAAAATAACAATAATAATAAAACACGAAACAGCGTCTCCACCACTACACCTTCCTTAGCCTTCAGTAACATTTGCCCGCATCTCTAAACAATATGTTTGCCTAATCCCGGGCCGCGTCGCTTGCCAGGACAGCAAACTTTGCTCTGGGCTTTTGTTCTTGCTTTCCGCTTTGCTTTATTGCTACGGGTTATTCACGGTTTAACGGGTGTACAGCCGTCAGCATGCTTAACTCGAACGCTCCACCGCATGGCCTCGACCCGCTTCGACTGACGCCAGCGCCGCCAAGCGTTGGACGTGGTATGTTTGCTGCAGCTAACGATAGATGGAGCGGGGGTCGATTTCACTAGTAAATTTCTGTTCCACTTCTGCCTGACCGGCGGGTTGAATACACTCACTTGGCAGGTCCTTTTTCGGTACGTTTCGCTCGTCGCTACGTTCTGATGCGCGCCCATAAAATTCGTTGCCTTTATCTCGGCAATGAACCATTGCGTGCGAAAGCTCGTGCACCTTTCAAGTTTCAAATTGGAGCGGCCGCTCCAAAGAAATGATATATTGGAAGAGCAGAGCAAACGCACGTTCATGGTGTTGGTGAAAGTCGCACAATAAATAAATCTGACAGGCGGTGGTGTAGTTAATGGTTAATCGCCGATATAAGTATACGCCAACGAATTTCATGGGCGCGCGTGAAAACGTAGCCACGAGCAAAACGTGCCGAAAAAGCAACTGCTAAGTGAGTGTGTTCGACCCGCCGGTCAGGCAGAAGGGAATCAGAAATTTACTAGTGAAATCGATCCGTGTTCCATATATCGTTAGCTGCAGCAAACATGCCCTGTCATACGCTTGGCGGCCCTGGCTGACGTCAGTCGAAGCGGGTCGAGGCCACGCGGCGGAGCGTTCGAGTTAAGCGCAACGTTAGATGATATCGGTCGTGAAACTCGGGTCAAAAAGTGGTCGGAAACCTATTACCACCGACATCAACGCACGACGTGCGATTGAAGCGCGACTAGGTGAGAAGGGGGCAAATAACGAAAAGCAAAAACCCAATGGACTTCTTTTTCCAACATTCTTAAGTTTATGTACGCCAAACTAGACTACAATTTCACTTTACGGTTTATCTGACACTTGGCTAAGTAGTTGATTGCCTCAGTTTTTTTGTCGAGCGTCATAAATGGGCAGGGGGGGGGGGGGCGTATGCAGGCAGTCTGCTATATATGTGGGCTCGTGTTCGGCGCATTGTTGCGTCAACGAGGCATCGCTCACTTTTGCGTAGTGGTTTGGTTTCGTGCGTATTTTCCGTAACTTCTTTATTTGCCAATGTGTTATATACTGGCGTGACACTACAGAGAAGCTGAACTAGCTGACAGAATGTGCAGATAACCGCTCCTGTGACTGCAGACTACTTTCGCTGGCGCGCGGCCAGCGTGCCCTGGCCTTTCGGGACGGTGAATGCGGCACGCTAAGCGAAGAAACGCTGTACCGTAAAGTTGCTAAAGCAATACTATCAGGGCTGCTGTCTCGCTCCAGTGGTTTTCCTCGACTGGACAACGTGAGTTTTCGAACTCAACTATTATGCTGTTGTGCTCGTGAGCCGTTGTGTCATAATTTCTTCATTTCAAAGTATTTTGGTGTATATATTGCAAGTATACACTATTTGGCTAGTAAAACAAGCTTGCTTCCTCAATCTTTCTTGTTGACCTTCCTTTTATATCGCCATAAAGACGCAATAATATCGTGTAGTTATCAAAAGCATGTAAAAGGTCAGCAATTAAAAATAAATCAATTTCGCGTCATGTAGCGCAAATGCGCGACGTCGTTACCGCTTCAGTTTATGACGTCATATATATATATATATATATATATATATATATATATATATATATATATATATATATATATATATATATATATATATATATATATATATATATATATATATATATTATTTATTTCTTGCTTGCTGTTAGTTGCCCCCGCGATACGTAGATGGCGACGGTGGCAACGAATCGCCAACTACTTGACAGGTGGGCTTCTATGGAAGTTTTTCTCTACCAGCTTATATATACCTTGTTAAGCGTGCTGACGGCTGTACATAGTTTTTCTTGTTGTTACTTCGTTCTTTATTATAAAGGGGATCGCCTTGAAGCTGTGCACAGATTATCAAACACTGCTAAGAAGTTGTGCGAATGCCTCGGTATTTTTGACACCCCAGTGTTTGGTAAAGAAAATCTGAGTTTTCGCTCGTGCCTCTCTGCTCATTCTATTCGCTCGCTTCAAGCTCGTCTGTGTGCACCGCTACAAGTGAAATGCGTACATTATTTTATCCTTTCCGGAACGTTCTTCCTGACACATTAGGCAGTGGCTGGTCAGGAAAACTTTGAAGGATATTTAGCTAGCCATTGTCTAAAGTGCCAGTATGGCTCGCCCGACCTGGAGCACACTTCCGTAATTAAGAAAAACAGAATGTTCAGAAAAACAGAATGCACGTGACACGAGAAATAGCTGAAGCTGAGCGAATTTTTATACTAGGGGAGTGTTGCGTGAGCGTTGCTTGCATAACGCTGTCCGATAAATAACTGGCGTTTGTACGCACGCGCTGACAATGATGCATTGAACCGGACAGCGTATAAATATGCGCAAATTCCAAATAAATGTTGTTGGAAGTTCAGCGCTCTTCCTTGTCGTCTTTGTCTATTTTTAGCCGTGCAGTAATTTGGAAAGATGTGCTTAAACGTCCAACTCGCCCCTTTAATAATGTAATAATTCTGGGATTTTAGGTGCCAAAACCGCCATATGGTTATGAGAGACGCTTTAGTGGAGGGTTCCGTAAATTTCGGCAACTTTGGGTTCTTTAACGAGCACCTGAATCTAAGCGCACGGGCCTCTAGCATTCCGGCTACGCCGAAATGCGGCCGCCGCAGCCAGCATTCGACCCCGCGACCTTCGGATCAGCTGTCAAGCACCACAGCCACTAGACCACCGTGGCGCGTACCACTTTAACCCCTTTAAAGTTGTAAAAGCTACTGTGAAAAAAAAAGATCGACATGCCGAAAACATCTGCAGTCGTTCATCCTTTCTCAGTCATGTCCGGTATTTTCAATGAGATTCCCGAACGTCACACTTCGATGAGTTCAGAAAGAAACGGTTACTCGACCTTAAAAAGTAATGCGAGAACAAAAAGATCAAATATTCTCGGTTACCTGTGTTTAATTAAAGGTGGATCAGTGACATACTCGTACATTGCTGAAACATTACACTCCAATATTGCGCTATGCCTCTCGTAAATTTTTGCTTTAGTCAATGCACGTGAGCGCAGAAGAACTAAAAACAAAGCACCCGCAAGGCTTAACTGTTCCTTCATTTAGACTTGCACTCATGTGAAAAACGAGTCTCATTCGGAACCAGTAACGCGCGTATTTTCTTTTTCCTAATTTGGAGGCTTGCACCCACGCCTCCTATGTCGGAGAAAATCGGAAACATATTTTTTAACAATAGACCCGTTCGCCAGTCGCGCAGGCAGTCGATGTTGCTGCTTGAACAAGCATCTCTCATGTGCAGCTGCGGCAGCTGACACCGCCCGCGGGGTGACAGGACGTAAAATGGGTGACATGCATACACACACTGCAAAAGCAGACCATTACGGGTCTTTGTATCGATAGTCTCAAAAAGTTCTAAATGGGCGCCGCCATGTGGTAGCTGAAATTAAAGAAGGAAATTTTCTCCAGAAAGTCGCGAAAATCTCCATACGCGCAGACTAAAGCACGTTGCAGAAGATTAAAGTAATTTAAGAAATGCAGGAGGCGACCTGTGAAAGCGTCACTGTCTTAGGCTATTTACGAGCAATCTGATGATGCCTTTACGAGTAGAGTGCATGGTACTCTAGATCGTCAGCGTTTTTTTTTTAACCCAATAATGCGCGACTGGGATCCCCGACAGATTGTTCAAAATTGAGCGAACGCGCCTGGGGTGGAAGCCCTTATGCTCGATAGCGCATGGCGTGTCAGTATCACTAAGGCACCGCCAAAATGTGCTATATCTAGCACTACACAAAAAAGCCAACATAAGGGTTCTCTAGAGTGGCATGAAGCTATTGCGATGTCTCATTCTATAAAGACAGGGCGTGCAAACACGGACACAAGAAAGAAGTCAGGACACACCACACCACACCACACCACGGCGTTTGTGGTGTCCTGACTTCTTCCTTGTGTCCGCGTTTGCACGCCCTGTCTTTTTAGAATGAATACTTACCAACTAGCTCAGCGCTCTGTTATACTATGCGATGTCTCAAATCCACGGCGACGTGAAACTCCTTTTTACTCAGTGAAAGCCTTTGAACAACACTTTTTTTAAATGTGAAGCATTTCTTAGCGAACATTCGGCACTTTGAGCGTTTCTATCTACGTATCTATCTAGCCGTCTACGTCTCGGTGCTCTCATGATCGCCTCCCTACCTTGGCGTAGATCAACATTGGCATGGGAGGGTAAGAGGACTTGATAAATATAACTGTCGGGTCATGACATGAATAACGTGAAAATCCTGTCGCCTACGTCGTCAAACCGTTTCCTCCAGACACGTGTGGCACATACCCGTTTACAACGGGCCGCGGTGTACGGGTATGCGCCTCAGGTTGGTTGGTCGATTGAAAAACTTTATTTGGGTCCTGCAAGGCACGCGTCAGCGCGCAGCGGGCGACTCCCCCGTCGGGACCGTCAGACCAAGCCTGCCGGCCGCTCCGCGGGCCTGCTGGACGGCCCAGAGCTGGTCAGCCAGGAGGGAGCCACAGGTGATTGACAGTTTATATCTACCAGGAACGGCGAGAACAGACATTGGTAATAGAAATGCGAGAGCGCTAAGAAAAAGTGACATCGGTAGCGTTGACCCGACGAATGGAAAGATTAAGATCCCAAGAGGAATCGAACCCAAGCATTCTGCGTGGCAATCGGGTATTCTGCCACAAAGCCACGCCAGGCCTATAAACTGGTTTGGAAAAACAGCCTGTGCAGGTGTAATGTCGGTATATCTATCTATCTATCTATCTATCTATCTATCTATCTATCTATCCATCTATCTATCTATCTATCTATCTATCTATCTATCTATCTATCTATCTATCTATCTATCTATCTATCTATCTATCTATCTATCTATCTATCTATCTATCTATCTATCTGTCTGTCTGTCTGTCTGTCTGTCTGTCTGTCTGTCTGTCTGTCTGTCTGTCTGTCTGTCTGTCTGTCTGTCTGTCTGTCTTACGCGGAATGGTTGATACTATTACCTTTAACCACCCGAGAGGGGGGGGGGGGGGGAGGTGATTCTTAAAAGGAAGAAGGAAATGAAAATGGAAATTGGGTGAGGAGTGCACGATAACTGTCTCTCAAGTGAGGACACCTCAACCGATACACTCACGGGGGATTGGGGATTAAAGGGACAGTGAGAGTGAAAAGAGTGTGGTAAAAGAAGAAAAAGAAAGGTATGAGTGAAAAAAAAAACAGTGAGGGGGTGGGGGGGCAGGAGAACGGGCGTCCGAGTCACCGTGGTGAGCGGCTAGAAAATTCGTTCGACTAGGCCGGCATCCTCGAGAAAAGCTAGTAGGGCCGCAAGGGCTGATCGGCGACGGTGTACGTGGCCGGTGGGATGGAGCAAGTCCTGTAGGGTCGCACACGGCAGTCCGACGAGGCGGTACTTCATGGCGAGCCGCTTCCGCGCAGTGTTGAGAGACGGACAGTCAAACAATAGGTGGCACAGGGTTTCGATCGCGCCGCAATCGGTGCAGTTTACAGGTTTACGCCTAGTTTACAGGTTCCGCAAAGGAGGTATTGATTGCGAAGTTCATTTGATTGTGAAGTAAGTTGTATGAAAAGGACAATAAACCTCACTTCACTTATTTCGCTGATCTTTTTCTTTAAGTCTAGCATTTGCAAGCAATTACGTAAACCTTGTGTCTCTCTTACCGCGGCTTGTTTATAAATTAGGAAATAAGAGGTGCCTTAAGAGTAATGTGTTGGCTAAGTACAAATCGCCTGAGTTGTTAAGATCCCAAAAGCAAGCGTGCCTCAAAAAATAACTGAATAAACAGATGACTTAGTTATTAATTAACTAATTAATTTGTTAACGTTACGCCTCTCTGTTACAACAACAGAACTCTTTCACCTGTTGTCCTCGTTTTTTTCGCCACTCACCATGTAGGATCACAACGTATGGAATTGCACAGCGCGGAATACGGGACGAAGCACTTGAAGAAGCACTTGAAGCGCTGTGCAATTCCATACGTTATGAAGCAAGACCAAGGAGGTTCTATAGAACCTCTGGAGTGGCAGTCCCGGCCGCCGCCAACGGGAGCAAGTGAAGCCGCCGGCGGCCATGCAGCTAGAGGAAAAACGCGGCGCGACCGCCATAGACGGCAATGGAATACGCGCGGCGCGCGCGTTGGTTTGCAGTCCCACAATCAAAAAATGAGATGGAAACTGCTTTAAACCCACGAACAGTTGCCTCTTCTCGTTTATGAAACAAATTATGTCATACTATTATGTCAGCTGCAGACTAATCTGTTGTCGAAGGGGTGCTTCGTATATCGAGCGCGCTGTAATTACATATGTGTTACTAGGAACTGGGTTTTTGTGTTGTAACGGCGTCAGTGTTCAAGGGGTAACCACAAGCTAACGTGGAACGCACTTATTCTCTTTACATAAGCACACATCAATCACGCGAACATTTGGCCAGAAGGAGGATTCGCAAGCATTAACCTACGTGGGCGACGTGTGCCATCACGGCAAGCGCAGCGCGCACAGCCTCGAAACGAGGTAGCTCTCGCCCTCTCAGACTAGACGCCTAAAAAACTAAAGCAGCCGCGTCCTTCGGTGTTTCGATTTCGGTTTGGTCGGATTTCAAAAGAGTTACATCTTGCTTTTGCCGCAATTTTTTCTTTTCGTAACTATTTGTGTTGAAGCTACGTCAAGGAGGTAGAAACTAACAGGCTTTTGTAGATGCGCTGGGAAAGCAGGAAAAATTGTAGGTACAAATTGTAGGTGCCAGGCCGTCTGCCCCGTTCTGTCGAAGCAGCATTCTGCGAAGTGAATAGAGCAGAGGTGGTTGGTTGGTTGGTTGGTTGTTCCTTGGCAACCTGGCGCAACCCACCGCGGGGTATCGGCCATGAAACGGGCGGCACCTTATTTTAGAGATAAAATTGTTTTACATGGAGCAGAGGTGGTCAGAGCTGGTCGAGCTGGTAACCGTCCTTAGCTCTCTAACCACTTCTTCGACCGGCACGTTCCCAGGTAGAACGCTGCGCGCAGTCTTTTGGAAACATGTAACATGGATAATCACGTCATGGAATGTTGCGTTTGCCAATTCCTCGATAAACATCCATCAAATTCGATATCCATGCACCGGATAAATATGCATGCACGCCGTCAGTCTTGACTTGCAAGAAAACACCAGAAAGCTCGGAATTCTAAGGGCGTTCTGACTTCCTACTCGTACCAATATTGCTCGGTGCGTCCAGCTAGACTGCACCCACTTCGTGTATACACTTAAAAATCACGTACAACGTCGTGTCAGCGAACATTTAAAGCGTAAAATTTTCTTCGCTACAACTGCACGCATGTATTACATGTATGCGCACCTTTCAAATTGTTTCCAGTTTAACAGCATGCACGAAAAACAGACAATCGTCAGCGAACTAAGTGAGGACACTTACACGTGAAAAGTGATCCCAGGCGTCTTCTTATTGCGATTTGTGCAGCCATAAGCGACGCACGAAGTCGCCATGGCCTCGTAAAATGTTTAACTGCTTTACAAAAGCATGCCACCGTCCCCAAAGACAACTGCGACGGCGGGGCAACGGAGCGCACTCCGTCGTCTGCTTCCGAGTTTTTCCTTTTGCAATATGGCGGCGACCGGCTTCACTTACGGGGGCGCCACCTCCACTCCAGAAGAAATAGTATATAACCTCCTTGAGCAAGACCAACTAGCCTGACTTTCCATTTTGTGGTCACCATGTAGAAGAGTGAAAGGAACGCTTGCCTTGTTGACCTGTGTAACTTTTCCCGCCTTGCTATCTCTCTCTTTCTGTTTCTTTTATTACAAGTTTATAAAAAGACAGCAAGTACGGAAACTACAATCACGAACACACACGACCACAACCTAACCACACGAAGACTTTGTAAGCTACACAGCGAAATGCAGACCCACACAAGCGCACTCACGCGTCCGCTCTGCAGAAAACACTCTGTAGAGTTCAATAACCTCGTGGGAGTAGCTTACTTGCTGCATATTTGCTACCACGTGTAGAGCCTTGTGAGGAATCTCTCGCGAGCGCTGGAGACAGATCGGGCGATCGCTTTCTCCTCTGAGACAGGAAATGGGCATAGCGCCTCAGCCGAAAGTGCTTCTCTTATTTGCATACCTTGAACGACCGCTCCCTCGTGAAGCCCAGAAGTTTCTCTCAAAATAATGCAAAGCTATCCATCACTGCCATCGGTGAGGATTTAGGACGTCCGTCAGTTTCTTTTCGAGCACCTCGTAAGTTACACTGGCGTCTTCTGTAAGACTCACAAAAATTCAAGCTACGTTTAATATAATGCGCCGAATGTTTTCGTAAATGAGAAATCCAGGTATAGAATACGTTTCTGCATAAATCGATGTGTAGTTGGTTCTCAAGTTCTACGTGAATGTGGCCTTTCTCGGCGCATCTTTTCTTTTTTCTGTGTGTGTGTGTGTGTGTGTGTGTGTGTGTGTGTGTGTGTGTGTGTGTGTGTGTGTGTGTGTGTGTGTGTGTGTGTGTGTGTGTGTGTGTGTGTGTGTGTGTGTGTGTGTGTGTGTGTGTGTGTGTGTGTGTGTGTGTGTGTGTGTGTGTGTGTGTGTGTGTGTGTGTGTGTGTGTGTGTGTGTGTGTGTACGCCGTACACTCCAGTAGGCTAATGCTTGCGTGTGATCGATGCAAGAACGGATAACTGCGTCAATAAAGAAACAAAAACCCGTGGTGCTCTCCGTGTTTATTACAGCGATACATGAAGCGCACCATGTTTCGATCCAAGTTTAGCACATGGCGGTACTATTTACATGCTGCCTAGGTATACACAAATTCTCCGGCACCACATTAGGCGATGTGCACTTCTAATATACTTTTGCCAAAATGGCGTCTACTTAATAAACTACGAAACATTGGCTATCCGATTTCCGAATGTATCCTTCCCATTTATCTGCAGAGACAAGACACTTCCGCATGCCCATTTAGCCTATTACATAATATCTGTAACATATTCGCCTACACATATGTCAAATATTTCTATGCTTTGGGTTGTTTATTGTCGCTCCATATTATGTGGTTAAGCTGTGGGTGAAACCAATTTCTGTAGTGTCATGGAACTGCAAAGACAAGATGGGAGCCGACAGATGGAAACACAAAGTGGGATATGTTGAAAGAACAGGAGAAAGCGCCTCAACCAGGATGTCATGAATATTATGGACATTAGCGCTTTAAAGGGACACTAAAGAGAAACAATGAATTGGTTTAGATTGATAAAGTGTGCTCGGATAACTCTTGTGTAGTTTATTTCACCACCGTATGTTTATTATTAGAGGAGAAAACCAAGTTCAAAGTTTCATTTTTAAATTTCGCGCCGAACTTTGTAATTCGTGACGTAAAAAACTTCAAAGAGCATTTAACGTATTTTGGCGCCACTGGCTCGACGAAATTTCCACGAACTCGTTATGTCAATATATATATATATATATTTTTTTAGGTCTGGCGGTCCCATGCCGCCAATTTCCCACAGGGTGGGTGCCCTCCCAAGCGACTATGAACTTCGTTCTGCCGAGCACCAGGCCGGAAGTGCGCTTGTCCCTATTTTACCGGTAGGTACCCGGCGTCAGCAATTCTCTGCCTCCCACAGCAGCGGCGGATGCTCAACTATTTCAACAAGGCTGTGGTGGGTTAAGGTGCGCCCAGGGGCCTTTACAGAATCTTATGGGGCCGCCTTTCGAGATGAGTACCCATTAACAACCGAGCGCCAGGTAGGTGTACTCCTCTACGCCCTTGGAAAAACCGGTGGGTTCCCGGTCGGCACTGGGAATCGAACCCGGTACCTCCCGCATTGGAAGCGGACGCTCAAAAATGTAGCCACCGCAGCGGTATATATATATATATATATATATATATATATAGATATATATATATATATATATATATATATATATATATATATATATATATATATATATATATATATATATATATATATATATATATTGTGAGGAAGAAGATCGGCAAGCATGAAGGCCCATCGCCATCGGCTGGCACACACCGACAATTCGCTCTCTGGCTACGCCCTGCGCGCTGCTGCTACGATCGTCGCTCTCGCAGAATCCTGAATAAACCCCCCGTAACAAGTGGTGGAGGTGCGGGGTAAGCAAATCTGGAACTACGCAACGGGAAACTCAAGCCCGCCTCTACAATGACGGAAGGGGGACCAATGCAGCAACAACAACCCGGTGCCACGGTGACTACCGTGCTCTGCCCTGGCCCGTTCCCTCAACGCGACCCACCAATCTTCAGCGGTGCGGAAGAGCAAGATGTGGAAGACTGGCTCGCTGAATACGAACGAGTGAGCGTGATAAACCGCTGGGACGACGCAGGAAAGCTCAACTACCTTTCATTTTACTTGAGCGGTGTCGCCAGCGTGTGGCATCGAAACCATCAACGTGACCTCCCGACATGGGCTGCCTTCAAAACTCACGTGACGGAGGTATTCGGGCGCCCCGCCGTTCGCAAGCTTCGAGCTGAGCAACGTTTGCGGGCTCGTGCGCAGCAGAGCGGTGAGAATTTCACAAGCTACATAGAAGACGTTCTTGACCTATGTAACCGCGTTGATGCAGCAATGACCGATGCCGAGAAGATTAGGCATATATTGAAAGGAATCGAAGACGATGCCTTTCAGATGCTACTGGCGAGGAACCCATCAACAGTCTCTGACCTAGTCGGCCTTTGCCAAAGCTTTGATGAACTGCGCAAACAACGTGCAGCCACCCGCCAATCTCTACCACCCGCGACTTCAATGTCCGGCTTGGCTGTAGCTCCCGATCACACATCCCTGCTGCAACAGATTAAGGATTTCGTTCGAGAAGAAGTCGCTCGTCAGCTTTCGCTGATGCCGCTTATTCACGGCCAGTCGAGTCCTCCATTGGCGCCCGCTCTCCAGAACATCATCAGGGATCAGGTAGCCGATCAAGTTCCACCTTCTCTCCTTCAGGCTCCAACTGCTGCTCCTCTGACGTACGCTGAAGTCGCTTCGAGGCCTGTGCTACAAAGTTACGGCCCACGTCGACCACATATGCGCCCGCCAGTATCTCCACCCGCCCGACCAGCAGTACAGTACGCACGAGCTGAAGATCCTTGGCGCACAGAAGACAACCGTCCTATCTGTTTTCATTGTGGTCTTCCTGGACATGTGGCACGTTACTGTCGCTTTCGTGTACCGAACGTCTCCAACAATATGCGTCCACCATGGGTCACGTATGCGCCACGTCAGCCCCGCCGTAGTTATTCGGACGACCGCGAATCTGCTCCTGTCGCTGAGGCACCATTCTCCTCCCGCCGTTCGCCTTCTCCTCACCGCCGTTCCCTTTCACCCATGCAACGACGGCGGAGCCCTCTGCGCCAGGAAAACTAACTAGCGCAGTTCAGGAGGCAAGAACTGCGGTGCCAGCGAAATGTCTAAGGCCTCAAATTTCCCCGAAGAACGTTATTGATGTCGCCATAGAAGGAATACGGACGCTAGCCCTCGTCGACACTGGCGCTGCTCTTTCAGCAATTGATGCCCGCATTTGCCGCCGAATCGGAAAAGTGACGACGCCACTTTCTGGACTATCCCTTCGTACCGCCAACGCACAGCACGTCGAGCCGTCCGGCGCCTGCACAGCCCGTGTCGTCATTCAGAATGTCGTCTATGTCATCGAATTCATCGTGTTGCCATCATGTTCTCACGACGTGATATTAGGCTGGGATTTTCTCTCTACGCACCATGCGATCATCAATTGCGCCCGCGCCGAAATCGAGTTGTTTCCGTTTTCACCAGATATTATCAATGACCACACAGACTCTTGCAAAATCGCAGTTTCTGAAGACACCGTTATACCGGCCTGGTCTACTGCTGTTGTCAGCATCTCTTGTATTTCTATCACCGACGGCACCTTGCTTTTCGCACCCTCTGACCTTCTACTTCGCCGCCGATCACTACCACTGCCGTTTGCCGTCCTTCAGTTCAATTCTGGCACCTCTGTGATGTACGTGTCAAACCCAACGGCCGCACCAGTCACCCTGCGCCACCGTGAAAGCCTAGGGAGAGCCGAACCACTGCCATCTTCTTCAATTTTCGACATCATGGAAGACTCCGCTGACCTGGCCGCCCTTGAGACCTCGCCTCCTCAGTCACTGCCGCGGTCTTTCACAGCAACTATTACAAGCGACCTTACGACGACGCAGCGCGACCAGCTTCTTCGCTTGCTCGAAGGTTTCTCATCCTCGTTTGACTCCCACGCAACGTCGCTTGGCCGCACGACGGCTGTGTCGCACACCATCGATACTGGAAGCCATGCGCCCATTCGACAGCGTCCTTACCGAGTATCGGTGAGCGAAAGGCACGTTATCGATGAGCAGGTGAAAGACATGCTCCAACGGGGTGTCATTCAACCTTCCAACAGTCCCTGGGCCTCGCCAGTCGTCCTGGTTCGGAAAAAAGACGGTACCATACGATTTTGCGTCGATTATCGACGGCTTAACAAGATTACCCGAAAGGACGTGTATCCGTTACCCCGTATCGATGACGCCCTGGACTGTTTGCAGGGTGCGGAGTTCTTTTCTTCCTTGGATCTCCGCTCTGGATACTGGCAAGTGCCAATGGCTGACGCTGACTGTTCGAAAACGGCGTTCGTAACACCAGACGGATTGTACGAATTCACTGTAATGCCGTTCGGTCTCTGCAACGCGCCCGCGACCTTTGAACGCATGATGGACGGCATCCTGCGCGGCCTGAAGTGGCGCACTTGTCTCTGCTATCTTGACGACATTGTCGTCTTTTCCCCAGATTTTTCGACTCATCTGCACCGTTTACATCAAGTTTTGACCTGTCTCCAGAATGCTGGCCTCCAGCTTAACTTGAAAAAGTGCCAGTTTGCGGCTCGAAAACTGACTATATTAGGCCACGTTGTCTCCAAAGAAGGCATTCTCCCCGATCCTGCTAAACTCCGGGCCGTATCCGATTTCCCAAAGCCCACTACCCTGAAAGCACTACGTAGCTTTATTGGCCTATGCTCATATTTTCGGCGCTTCGTTCGCAATTTTGCTAATGTCATCGCACCCCTGAATGCACTTCTCCACGGCGACAATGAACTGTCTACCTGGTCGGAAGCCTGTGATCACGCGTTTACGACTCTGCGCCACCTGCTTACATCTCCGCCAATCTTGCGCCACTTCGATCCCGGCGCACGGACAGAAGTTCACACTGATGCCAGTGGTGTTGGCCTTGGTGCTGTGCTCGCACAACGTAAGGACGCCAACACTGAATATGTGGTCGCCTATGCCAGTCGTGCGCTCACGAAACCTGAGACCAATTACTCCGTCACAGAAAAAGAGTGCTTGGCTATCATATGGGCTCTTCAGAAATTTCGCCCCTATCTTTACGGTCGTCCTTTTGACGTCGTAACGGACCACCACGCTCTTTGCTGGTTGTCGAACCTGAAGGACCCGTCAGGCCGCCTCGCTCGTTGGGCTCTCCGAATCCAGGACTACGACATCCGCGTCGTCTATCGCTCTGGCCGCCGACACTCTGACGCTGACGCCTTTTCTCGTTTTCCCCTCATATCAGACGACAGCACTTCTACTCGCGATCAAGATATGTCGCCGCTTGACATCCTGGACATGGCCTCAGAACAACGAAACGACCCATGGATCGCCACCATTTTGAACTTTTTGTCAAGCCCTCCGACAGCGTCGGCACCTCGCTCACTGCGACGCCAGGCACAGCATTTCGCTATCCGCGACGGACTTTTATACCGCCGCAACTACCACAACGACGGCCGCACATGGTTACTAGTCGTACCCGTAATCTTCGTAAAGAATTGTGCTCCGCTTTCCACAATGACCCACAGTGTGGTCACGGTGGAGTGTCTAAGACGTACATGCGGCTCAGTCAACGATATTTTTGGCGGGGCATGTACAACTTCGTCTGCAAGTACGTCCGCTCTTGCATCCCCTGCCAACGACGCAAACCAGTCTCGCACCTCTCCACAGCACCTCTCCAGCCACTCCCATGCCCACCCCTCCCGTTTGACCGCGTCGGCATCGATTTATACGGGCCCCTTCCATGCACTGGTGCTGGAAACCGATGGATTGTCGTTGCCGTAGATCATTTGACAAGGTATGCTGAAACCGCCGCCTTGCCTGCTTCAACAGCAAAAGACGTTGCATCGTTTATTCTACACAACTTCACTCTTCGCCATGGCGCACCTCGTGAACTCCTGAGTGATCGGGGACGTGTATTCCTCTCGGACGTGCTGCAATCCCTCCTATCTGAATGCCAAATTATTCACCGCACTACTAGCGCTTATCACCCACAGACCAATGGCTTAACTGAACGATTTAACCGGACCCTTGGTGACATGTTGTCTATGTACGTTGCCTCAGACCACTGCAATTGGGATGTTGTACTTCCGTTTGTCACATACGCGTACAACACCGCCTGCCAAGCCACTACCGGATTCTCACCATTCTTCTTGCTTTATGGCCGCGAGCCCTCCAGCACGATTGATACAATTCTCCCGTATCACCCAGATCCTGCCGACTGCCAACCTGTGTCTGAGCTCGCCCAGCACGCTGAGAGATGCCGACAACTTGCCCGATCTTTCACTTATGATGAACAGTGTCGACAAAAACAGCGCCATGACTCCAAGCCTCCTCCGGACCCTTTTCCTATCGACTCCCTCGTGTGGCTTTGGGTGCCTCCAGTTGCTGCTCCCGGCCTTTCATCTAAGCTCCTTCCAAAGTACCACGGACCCTACCGCGTGGTTGCGCAAACCTCCCCTGTCAATTACGTGGTCGAACCCGTTACGCCATCTTCCGATCTCCGTCGTCGCGGGCGAGAGACAGTCCACATTGACCGTCTTAAGGCATATTATGATCCTCTGACCTCTATCTAGATCGCCAGGATGGCTACCTCTCCATACCGGGGGTGATTGTGAGGAAGAAGATCGGCAAGCATGAAAGCCCATCGCCATCGGCTGGCACACACCGACAATTCGCTCTCTGGCTACGCCCTGCGCGCTGCTGCTACGATCGTCGCTCTCGCAGAATCCTGAATAAACCCCCCGTAACAATATATATATATATATATATATATATATATATATATATATATATATATATATATATATATATATAAGGTCTGTGTACTATATGATGTGTGTGTGTGTGTGTGTGTGTGTGTGTGTGTGTGTGTGCGTGCGTGTGTGTGTGTGTGTGTGTGTGCGTGCGTGTGTGTGTGTGTGTGTGTGTGTGTGTGTGTGTGTGTGTGTGTGTGTGTGTGTGTGTGTGTGTGTGTGTGTGTGTGTGTGTGTGTGTGTGTGTGTGTGTCAAGAAGTGCTAACATAGGACCCGGCAGTAAAAGTTAAAAAAACCAAGCACATAGGAAAAATCGCACAAACAGGACTGTCTTTTCGGCCGTTAATATTTATTTATTTATTTATTTATTTATTTATTTATTTGTTTGTTTGTTTGTTTGTTTGTTTGTTTGTTTGTTTGTTTGTTTGTTTGTTTGTTTGTTTGTTTGTTCGTTTGTTGGTTTGTTTGTTTGTTGTTTGTTTGTTTGTTTGTTTGTTCGTTTAATCAGAGGTCGACATAACATTTTATGTAAGTCATTACGCCCAATCTCTATTTAGTGGTAGAGTGGTAGTGGTAGAGTGGATGTAGTGGTACAGTGGTTACCTGCTGACCCAAAATTCGCGGGTTCTATCCCGGCTGCGGCGCCAGCGGCGGTCGCATTTCGGTGGAGGCGAAATACTAAAGGTCTGTGTACTATATGATGTCAGTGCACGTTAAAGAAGACCAGATGGTCGAAATTTCCTGAGCCCTGTACAGCACCCTGCCTCGTAATTATGCCATCCTTGCGGCATGTAAAACCCCAGATATTATTATTATTATTATTATTATTATTATTATTATTATTATTATTATTATTATTATTATTATTATTATTATTATTATTATTATTATTATTATTATTATTATTATTATTATTATTATTATTATTATTATTATTATTTCCACTTGGGCGGGCAAGCTGCGCTTTCATCGATACCTGCCAACGCTGCCAAGCTGTTTTGGAATTCTGCATCCTGCTCATGCGGCAACGTTGGCCTTGTTCACCATGCATATAATAAAACACCCAACCTGTGTGGTTTGCTTCGCAGTCGGCGGCGAGACACTGGCTTTTAAGCTTATCATCCGTCTTTTGACAGGTATATTGTCTCTTGCCACCTTTTCTTAGTTACTGCATGCCATTTGCATCTGACTGCCCAGTGTTTTATTTTTTACCAGTTGCGATGAGTGAGGAAGATATGTGTATTTCGTGTCAAAAGACTGTGCCCTGTGACGGTCAATTTATGAAATGCCTCGAATGCAAATATTCCTATCCTCTCGGATCTGCCTGCTCAGGCATAGCTCCTAATACTTTACTACTATGGGGCAGTCAAAACGAGACTGTTGGGTACGCAAAACCTGCAAAGGCAACAAGAAGCAAGGCGCGTCTGCCATGTCTTCCGACGTACCACGCACGCTAAGCAACAGCGATTCTATTTTACCTTTGGTCGAGGAAATTAAGGATCTAAAAAGAAGTTTAGAAGCTCTGCCTGCACTAAGTGAGAAGGTTGATTCACTCTTACTTCTAAAGACAGAATTTTTGCAGCTGTCGAAGTCAGTTCCTGACCTTGACGAGACAGTTTATTTTCTTTCGAAGCAATATGATACCACAAGCGAACAGCTCAAGTCATCGGAGGGCGCTGCAATGAACAGAGAGGGGGAGATATACAGCTTTTGAGGGAGATATACCAAGAAAGTACAGTTTGCATAGAATGGGAAGGAATACGTAGCAAAGGGAACGTTGATATTAGCAAGGGGCTTTGAGAGGGATGTCCGTTGTCCCCGCTGATATTCATGCTGTACAGGCTAGAAGCAACCTAGAAACAACCCTCATCAGGCGAAGGCCTAGAAACAACTTAGAAGCGATTAGATTAATCTTCAGAATTGTCCACTTTCGCTGTTTCAAGGCTCGCGCGGCTTAGTGCTTAGTGCAAGCTTTGCAAACATTTTTCTTGTATTTTATACAGAAATTCCGAATTCGCAAAAGCATAATGTTCGGGTAGAATGTATTACACTCCTTTTATATATGCTATACCCTGTGCAGCATTAAAAGAAACATACCAGTAGATCTACAGTAGCCCCCGAAGGCTACATCAGATCCTATCGATTGCAGTGACGAAACCTGAAGCATATAGTTCTGCGAAATACTTGTTTTCAATTAAGTGTATTTCCTCTTGTAGGAAGTAGTATAGTTGCTCGACGTGTTGAGGAAGCATACTAAATTACATCCTTCAGTGATGTGGCCACGCTAGTACACGAAATTGCACATCAAAACTGCTTGCAGGATGTCGGTGAAATCCGCTTAGCACGTCATTGCCTTCAAAAAGTGGAGAACTTGCAGAGTACTATTTACGGCACTATGGTACGCAGCTTCTCCTGTGCTAACTTAGAATAATACACATTTTCTCTCGTGACTTTTTAACATACAAGGGGAAGTTTTATTGTACATGTAACTTGTACATAAACAAACAAAACAGAGAAAACAAGTAAAAGCAGTATATACATTTCACAGATGAACACTAAAACACTGATTTATCTCTGTATATCAGAATACGCGCTATTTAAAAAAACAGCAAACTGTATCAAATTGTTCACGCATTGGAGATTATAACACATAAATGGGGAAGCTTTATTGTACATGAAACCTTTACATAAACAAAGAAAACAAAAAAGATGTAAAAACAGTATATGCATTTTGACAGATGAACACTAAAACACTTATTTATCTCTGTGTATCAGAATGCCAACAAATTAAAGAAAGAATAAATTTCATCGAATTGTTCACATTTTTGGACATTATCCCACACACAAGGGGATGTTTTTATTTTACATGAAGCTTGATCATAAACAAATAAAAACAAAGAAAACAAGTAAAAACAGTATACACACTTCACAGATGAACGCCAAAACTGGTTTATCTCTGTATATCCGAATGCGCACAAATTAAAAAAGACAATAAGCTGGATAAAAATTGTTGATGTTTTTGGAGATTATCAAACATGCATGTATGCTAGAGTGGAAGATCTGTTAGTACGGGACAACTGGAAACTCCAGCTGTCCCTTCATTATCTTTTTTAAAAAACGTGGACTGGTCATCGAGGTAATTCCACACAATGTGGCACATTTTCTAGAGTGCGGGGTAGGCGCCTCTATGAGGCTTGCGGTGCGCTTCCGCCAAAGCGTCGCCGCCAGAGTACGTAGAATGGTTACTGTAAAGAATAGTCGTGCGAACAGCCCTCGCTCTGTTCTCATGCGGGATGTGCGAACGCCATAGAGGCGTTGCACCATGTAACGGACGCCTTTCGCCACCGAGCACTCGAACATAGCACATTGTGCCGTCTCTCTTCTGCTGCAGTTGGCACAGTGGTCATTTGGAACGACTCCACATTGTGCTAACCTCTCACGCGTAGGCAATGCCCCCCATCAAACCAGTCAAACTCGTGTACTTCGTCCGGAACGCGCTTGCAGCGCCATCGTTTTCATTTGTTCGCGATAGATTCATTTTGCTCATCCTTGCCAAGTGTGCTACTTGTTACCATTTCACTGACCCACTGTGAGGAAACTTCTTCCAGACTGCATGAGCCACATCCACGAAGGAAAGTTTATTGAACCTGTATAGGCAAGCGCTAGAGTCGCCTATACAATGAGTACTTAAAATTGCGTCCGTATAACTAGTACTAAAATTGAGTCCGTATACAAACGCTAGACGCAATCCTACATAGACCGCAATAATACACTGTGCGCTACTAAGAAAGTATAGAACAAGAAACATGTTAGCAGAAGCATCATAGATCTCAAGGAGGTGAAGAAAAAAAGGAAAGAAAGAAAGGGGGGGGGGGGTGCGAGTAGCATGGGGAGCCGGATGTACCACATACAGGGGAAAGTTTTATTGTACATGTAACTTGTACTTAAACAAACAAAACAAAGAAAACAAGTAAAACAGTATACACATTTCACAAATGAACACTAAAACACTGATTTATCTCTGTATATCCAAATGCGCACAAATTAAGGAAGCAAGAAACCTGATCAAGTTCTTCACATTTTGGAGATTATCAAACATGCATGTATATTATAGTGGGAGCTCTGTTAGTACGGTACAACTCGAAACTCCTGCTGTCCCTTCCTTACTTTAAAGAAACGTGTGTGCCATCGTCGAAGGAAAGACTGACGCCCGGTACGTTCTTTCCGACTCGAAAACCGCGATCCTAAATTTCGCGCGAGGACGAGTCCACGAGACCGCTTTCCAAATTCTCAGCTCGCCCACCAAAAACCCGGCCCGCCATGTGGAGCTGATCTGGGTGCCTGCGCACTCTGGGAATCCCGGCAACGAAGCTGCCAATGACCACGCCCGAGGTCTCATCAACCGGGCGGCGGCGGAATCGGAGTCGGGCTCTTCTAGGGAGCGCATGCATTCGTTCAACGAGATTACCCAGTCATACCGCGCCGAACGCCAGCTATACCCCCCACCCCACCGATCCCTGAAAAATTTTCACCAAATATTATGGCGCCGCCTTCAGACCCGCACCCTTCCCTCCCCCTACTTCTTTTCCCGCATTTAGCCGGGAGCGTACGCCCCGTCCTGTGCTCAATGCACTCATCCCCACGCTACCCTCACCCACATTCTCATGGAATGCCCGGCGGACCCTCCCCCGCGGGGCCCGGAGCCACTGACCACATGGGAGGAATGGGAGACCCTGCTGCGCTCGACGGACCCGGCTAAGCAGAAGATCGCCACTGACCGGGCCGCCCACGTCATGGAACTGCATGAACTCATGAACGCATAGCGCAGTGGGGTCGTGCGGGGACCCTGGGACGTACGTGCCCAAATCCCTTGGTCAAATAAAGTTTTACCTCCTCCTCCTCTTCGCCGTGTTTTTCAGCAGCTCATCGAGGTAATTCCACACAATAAGGCGCATTTTCTGGAGTGCGGGTAGGCGCCTTTGTGAGGCTTGCGGCGTGCTTTCTCCAAACAGCGTCTCCGCCGGAGTACGCACAAGCTCGCTGTAAAGACCAGTTGTGCAAACATCCCCAGCTCGGTTCTCATGCGGGCCACATGAGCGTAAAAAAGAAGGCACTGATTACCAGTAAACATCAGACATAAATTTAGACACAAAGGGTGATACCGCAAAAGCCCGCTGTGTGTATTGCTTCTGTAAGCTAAAGAATGCAGTGAATTTCGGAAGTAGCTGAACTTTATGCGTTATATCTTGGGAAAAGAGAATGTGCTTCGTTACTTGCACCGAACTTTTTTTTTGATCCACATAACAAGAGAGTGAGCTCCCTGAACGTTACGCAATCGAGAAGAAAACGACATCAAATATTTTGCATGTAGCTACAGAGAGTCCTCTAGCGTGTATGGAGGTTGGCATCTCCTTGGTTGCTATGGATGAGTAATGCTATTTCTTCTATAGAAGTACGGCGTCCTCCATTATCTGGGCATGTATTCAGAGCCCACCACCTAAATCTCAGTACTAGTAGTAAGGAGCAGTGGGAGGCTGCCATGTGCGGCTCGGCGCCAGAGGTCCAGGACCAGATCGTGGATTGGGCCAAGAGGGTAGCGGAGACCTACGCCAGGTAGACTCCTCTGCTCTCTCCACCACCGCACTCCTCCCTATCGCGATAAATAAAGTTTTCTCCTCCTCCTCCTCTGGCAAGCTGCACAACATGCTATTATTATACTCGTCTAGGAAAAGATTTTGTGGTTTTTAACGATTAGCAGTAGCAGTGGCGTAGCCAGGGGTGGCACACCGGGCCCATGACCTCCCCCCGGATTTTTTTTTTGCCATGACATTCACAGCACAAAATGACCCTCGACCGCATCTGCCTGCCCGGCCCCCACTTCAGATCAAGGTGTTCACCCCCCCCCCCCCTAAGAAAAAAATTTCTGGCTATGCCCCTCAGCGCACAGCGTGATAGTGTCGTACTGCAGCGAGGCTTCGAACACCCCACACTACCGTAGAGTTCTAGGCCGGCGATGCATTGATTCTTTTCTAAACATTTGAAAGAGAGATCGTTAACTAATGCAACCGCTGAAGCAAAAATATTGAGAAAAAAACATTAATTGTCACCAACGCCGGAGAACAAGAAACGTGTACGCAAGCATTATACTGCACTTACATTTAAATGAACACTGTTGTAAGAAAAAGCCCTTGGTACCGCCTTCGCAGCAGGAATACTTCGAGGACACGTCGATCATCAAACTTTTGCAAATGACACCGTTTTTTTTTTTTTTTTAGAATGCTGCGCTGAACAAGGCCAAATATTTGGAGCTGCGGCCTTCGCCCCATTGTCGGGGCCGGGAGCCTCAACTTAAGATTCACTTTTAAATTGCCGTGATGACAGCGCCAGCGGCACTGCCATTACAGAGAGTGCGGCTTCTTTCGAAGTACGAAAAGTCCTCGCAGAAAATAGTTTCAGGTGTAAGCAGTAGCAGCTGTAGTCTGTGGACAAATTAACAAATATAAAGCGACGAGCTGTGCCCGCAATTCAGATATGCGGGTAATTTCAAGGAGCTCCGCTGCGGCTTTATCATTCGTGGTATATATGTCGCGTAGAAGACAGCTCATTTTCTGCGTTACACATGAACCGTGACGGAAGATATTCTTTGGCGGTGCGGTGAATACAAGAGTTTCTGCTCCGCTGTCTCACAATCTATCCGGGCAAGGAAGTCGATTCGGACTTAGCAAACTGTTTCGATCATGAAAATAGACCGCGCCCTTATTTTGTCAAGGGAAGTTTCTCAAGCGATAAGGCTCAGTGTGATCGTCCTTCAGTTTCCCCTCCTTCCTAAGGGAAGTTAGGAAAAAAAACGTTGCGTCGCCTCTAAGTGGTTGGACCACACAATGTTCCTCCGTTCAGTTTGTTAGTAACTGAAATGTCTGAGCATGTTGACTTAACGTTTTCAATAACGTGAGCGCGAAAGAGAAGCAGGAAGATTAAAGAGCTAAAGTACCAAAGGCTTTTTTTTTTTCGTCAAGTACGCGGAAGAGATGGATAAAAGGGAGAAAACTAACTGCATAAAAAGTCCATACGAGACGCATAATGTGAAGACTGATCACAAGGCGGGTGAATGTTCAAACTGTGGCGCCTTACTTTACAAGTCAGATAGTAAAGCTTCCATCAAGCGCTTTTGTAGAGGACGGGAAGTATTTCAAACGTTGACGCGGGGAGAACAGACTTCACGAAGCGCTGAAGGCCCCGGTATCCTCTACCTGCGATGAAAACTCCTCGCCTCTAAACATGCCTCAGAGTCTAGGCAATGTTTATGACGGTTAGGACGAAAAGCCACTGTGAGAATAAGGACGAAGTAATAAAACACTTTTACAATGCCTTTTTACAATGCCAAAGCGTGTTTGGTCTACTGTTGCTGCACGCAGAATAGTGTCGCGAATTTTATGAGTATCTAAGCCAACGCTAACGTTTTATTAGTATCTAACCTAACGCTATATTATTTGTAAAATAGGCCAGCTGTCAATCTTTTTTTCCCTAGTCATTAATAAAATCGATAAGTATATGCCCGATCGTTCAGTAACGTGAGGAAAAAATTGCAAAGGTAGTTAGCCTGGAGTTGTATACAATCTTATAGTTTGTGTGGACCAAGGAGGTTGTGGACATGTGCAGACGAGCCACGGGGCCATAAGTGCCATGAATTCCATAAAGAAAGCCCAGGTCCTCGAAAGTCCGGAGCCCTGCTCTCGGGCGGGCCTCATGATGAATCACATCTTGGTTTTAATCCGTAAAACCCCAGAAATTATTAATTCCATAAACGCGTGACGTCATCAGGCAAGCTGCCGCAACCACACACGTAGGACAAGATACCGAGGTTGTTAACGCTAGAGGTAATGCCCTGCCACGCACACAACAATTGTGCCGTACAGCTCAGAGTATGAGAGGGCTCTGCGCGTGCGCGAGAGTGGTAGTACAGGTATGGTACATGTAATGATTGGCGCGAAACTTTTGTCAGAGCTATCGAAAAATGATGACACCGCTTAAACAAGTGTCTTTAAATTAGCAACCCTCACTTCTGTCAGTTTTACGATATTCTCAGAGAACGAAAAACATGGCGACGACCTTCAGGCGGCGATCGAGTAAACGACCTTTTAAATGAACGCTGTCTTAAACGGAAGGCCTTGGTACCGCCTCCGCAACCTGAAAACATCGAGGGGACGTTCATCGAAAGGCTTTTGGTGATGGCACGGTTTTTCATTGGAACAGCCTAATGACCCAGACGAAAAACTTGGAAGCAGCTGCCTTCTTTCCATTGTTAGTGTGACAACACTCAAGTGAAAGCCTAGCGCTAACGTTCAATGGGGCTCAACCTCCATTTTGCCGCCGTGCTCAGAAAAAAAGAAAAACAAGAAAAGTTATGTGCCATCGCCCCAGGGCAGCAGGAGAGTCCTCATTTCAGTTTGTTGCAGATAAAAACTTGCGTCCCAGTCGGCTTTTTCTGTCTTCAAACGCTTTCAAGAACCTGAGAGAGAAACGAGGCAAGAAAATTAACCAGAGATACAAGTATTCAAAGGCTTTCTTCTAACAAAAAGCTATAAAAAAGATGGACTTTAAGGTATACCTAACTCTCCTCAAGAAGTTCATGCGAAGCGCATCATGTTGTGGATAATTCTTAGGCTGCTTAATATACAAAGCGTTTTGCCTTACTTTACAGGAAAATGAGTAAAGCTAGTAGCAAACTCTTCTATAGAAAATGGCAAGTATAACCAATTTTGCCGCGGTAACAACAGATTTCACGAAGCGCTGAGAGCCCCGCAACCTCTGCCTGGGATTAAAACGCCTTGACTCTAAAAATACGTCAGATCCTAAGCGTGGTTTTCGCTAGGCCAAGAAGGTCCGGTAAAAATAGAGTAATAATATAAAAAACGAACTGGCGACCGAGTCGCCGGGCGCGAGATATACTCTCGTAGGTACGATCGGGACAAAAAAGCAAAAAAAAAATGAAAGTCAAGGAAGTCGTTTGGGGAAAGAGGGCTAAAGTGAGTAGGTAGGCGGGAAGGGCTGTTTCTTGAGTGTGACGCAGTCTGTGCCTCTTCGCTTCTCAAGTGGGAGAGGGGACGTCGATAGAGAAGGCTACGCGGCTAAAACGGGCGCACGTGGGAGCTCTACGCGTGAGGTGGAACAGATAGATGTGCCTGGGTGAGTCCGTGCTATATGACCGGTCTTAGAAAAGCAAAGCAGAGCCATGTGAAGGATTGACAACAAATATGACCGTGATGTTTTTGTGCTTTGTTATTTTATTTTCGCTAGTGATGACTGAGGAGGAAAGAAGCACGGCGGTAGCTGGAAGGAGGCTTTGGACTGCGGTGAAAGCGCCGAGACTGACTATTGGTGCTCGGCGGAGGAAGGAGGTCTGATAACAGCGATGAGAAGATAGGGCTACAGACGTGGGCGGCTGTGGTTCTAGCGGCGAAAGAAGCAAGAGGAGAGTGGCATCTTGGAGACTGTTGTCTTCCGGACAGGTGTGTTCGATGTTTTCGTACATGTTTTCTCTCTCTTTTTTCTTTCCTTTTTCTTCCACTGGGTGCGCTTAGGCGTTGGTTAGATGTGAATGGACGTTGCTGTTCAACCGAAACAACGGGCAAAAGTTGTTTTGCATTCTTATACCTAAGTTTTTCAGCGAAAGCTGTTACGAGATTAGAACAGCAGCCGATTTTGGTGCCGTAGTTGTGCGCCGCCGCCGGTGTCCGTAACCGCTACACTGTAAATCACCTTAAACCCTTAAGTAGGTTTTATAGGTGTCTATAACTAACACATTTACACCCTAGGAAAAAAAAAACGCCAGGCCTGCGCGGAAAGCGCAGCACAGTCACAGCGAAAGCTCGAAGAGCGGCATTTCTAGAGGCCGTTATAAACTCTCTTGTGGCTACTAATACAACTACACTAGCAACGTACCCACTACGCCACACACGATCATTTTTGTGAAGTTGGAAGCACCCACCACGACATTACTCGTCATTCTGCAGAGAAGCGAGGTACCATCAGTTTCTTGATGCGACGACATGATGACGATGAAGAATTATGACTGAGCCTTTTGTAATGAGTTGGAAGCTTTAAATGACCCACTAGTTACGTACTTCACATTGTGTGACGCCCGGTCGTTATGTCATTCTCCCACCACGCTTTTTAACATACGCTAACGTGAGAAAGAGATAGAGAGAGGGAATTAACTTTATTGAGACCCTGAGGAAATGGATCCTGGGAGCCTTATGGGCTTCCTTGGCAACTAATAGAAGTGCACTTGCGCGCAACTCACTACGCTATAAATCATAATTTTTGTGAAGAAAGGAAGCAGTCACTACGCAATTTTTCGTCATTCTGCGCAGAACCGTGGTACCCGCTAAACACCTCTAAGGCCTTATGTGCACTTTGTCGATGCTGTGGCTGATAACGATGAAGAATTATGGCAGAGCCCTTTGTAATGGGTATGAAGCATTCAACAACTCACTCGTTGCGCAATTCGCATTGTGTGACGCCTGGTTACAGAATTCGCATTGTGTGACACTTGGTTTTTATTTTACTCTTCTACCCCGAAGGTCGCGGGTTCGATCCCGGCCGCGGCGGTCCCATTTCGATGGAGGCGAAATGGTTGAGGCCCGTGTACTTAGATTTAGGTGCACGTTAAAGAACACCAGATGGTCGAAATTTCCGGAGCCCTCCACTACGGCGTCTCTCATAATCATATCGTGGTTTTGGGACGTTAAACCCGAGATATTATTATTATTTTACTCTTCTACCACACTACATTACATATGTTAATGTGGTTCCTTCCCGACATGAAGACTGTATAGGGTCTTTTTGCAAGGCAGTTTCAAGCACCGGCATGGCTCAGAGGTTGAATACTGGGCTCCCACGCAGAGGGCCCAGGTTCGAACCTTGTTCCATCCTGGAATTTTTTTCTTATTTCGTTTTCTTTTTTTCTTATTTCGAGCGATAGTGGTTACGGACACCGGCGGCGGCGGCGGCGGCGGCGGCGGACAACTACGGCGCCAAAAACGGCCGGTGAAACGATCTCATAACAGCTTTCGCTGTAAAAGCTGTTTTCACGAATCAAAATACCCTTAACATATGGGGGGTTACCGATCCTATAAACACTTTTATTTCTGAAAAACAGAAAAATAAAAGCTACCAGTCGAGGAAAATTCAATTGCATCAGCATAAAAGGATGCAATACCGCACATACACACCCAACCGTAAGCACACAGATATATCCTGTTACGTTGCGGGGTTGTGGAATTTTCCTTGGGAATAACCACACCGCTCGGCTGCTGGGTACGAACTGCTGTATTGCCAAAAAACGGCTCCTGCTCGCGAAGGCGCGGTCCGTGCGCGGCGTCCCTCGTGAAGGGAAAACGTAACCCAATCTGCCTAGTCGCTCTGGCGGCGCGGCTGAGTGACCGGAAGCCGGTGCTTGCGAGTCCCGGAGCGGCGGCACGCCTATTTGCCGGGAGCGGCAGTGCGTCGCCTGTAGAACATCACATATCCCATGAGCACCAAATGGGCAGAGCGGTCGAGCTACGCAGCCATACACCGACCATGTGATATGTATAGTCATAGTATCTTGAGCCGCCGTTCAGTGGCGGTGGGGATAGTCCTAGTACGCATAATGAAACAGCAAATTTTAACATAATATGGGTAAACTTATGGTGGTCTTGTAGATAGCGCTAACACATACAGATCTGTTTTTCTAAACTCGCCTAATACTCAACGCATTTTAAATTAGCCGGTTCCGTTTATTAGCTGGCACTCCTGTCGTATGGACCACAGGCGTTTGGATAACCCATAACACATTTACCTCCTAAAGGGTGTTTTAGTATAGCATTAACCCTTACGCAAAGGGAAAGGGTATTGGGCAAGCAAAACACCCTTGCACCCCCATTTTTGCAAATTCTGATGAGGCAAAATGGTGTTTGGTTGCTTGAAATCACTTTAAGGGTGCAAAATGGTTTACAGTGTATTGCGCACGATGACAAAAATATCCAGGAACGAGCGGGGTTCAAACCTAGCCCCTCTCCTTGGCACTCGAGTATTCTACCACAGAGCCACGCCGGTGCGTGGAACTCATTTGCAAAAAGGCCCTATGCAGGCTTCATGTCGGGCAAGGAATCACCTTAGCACATGTAATGTAGCGTAGTATAAGAGCAAAATAACAACCTGGCGTCACACAATGTGAATTGCGTAACGAGTGGGGGTTTAAAGCTTCGCACCCATTACAAATGGTTCAGCCATAATCATTCATCATCTTCAGTCACAGCATCAACAAAGTGCGCATAATGCCTTACAGATGTGTAGCGGGTACCTTGCTTATCCGCACAATGATGAATAATGACATAGTGAGTATTTACCTACTTACCAAATTAGGGTCATTTATGACGTAGTGGGTACCTTACAATTGCGGTTATATAGTCCCTCGAGGAGAGTTTACAACGGGCTCTTTGAAGGCCGCTCCTCCAGCTGTCACAGTGACTGTGCTGCGTGTGCCGCGCAGACCGCTTTTACACCAAGACCTGTATTGACACAAACGTCGCACGGTGAAACTTTTGTAAGAGAGAAGTTTAGCCAATCGTGTTGCAGGGCTAATTATTATCTAAGCACTGTGACCAATGGTGATCAGGGCTTACCATATAAAGAGCTTGTTAACTCGGTCTATGCACTAATTGCAATAATGGCCGTACCGGAAATTCTTTGAAAAGTTACACACGTAAATCGTCAATCATGTAAACTCGTATTTTTTTCTCTCTCCCCATCTATTTATATTTTTACGCCCCGTTGCCCTCCTCAAATGTATCGTAGCAGATAGTACAACTCATGATTACTCAATTGGACAACGAAAGCAGAACGGTAGGTCTGAAAATTAATATGCCTAAAACTAAAGTAATGTGCAACAGTCTCGGAAGAGAACAGCTCTTTGCCATAGGTAGCGAGGCACTGTACTTTGTAAAGGAATACGTCTGCTTAGGACAGGCAGTGACCGCGGAGCCAAACTATGAAACTGAAGTAACTGGAAGAATAAGAATAGGGTGGAGCACATTCGGCAAGCATTTTGATATCATGAATGGTAGTCTGCCAGTATCCTTCAAGAGGAAGGTATATAACAGCTACGTCTTACCGGTAGTTACTTACGAAACAGAAACCTGGAGGCTTACGAAGAGGGTTCAACTTAAACTGAGTATTACGCAGCGAGCAATGGAAAGGAAAATGATAGCTGTAACCCTAAAGAACAAGGAGAGAGCACAGTGGGTCAGGGAACAAACGAATGTTAAGGACATCTTAGTCGAAATCAAGAAGACGAGACCGCTGGTCATTAAGAGTAACAGACATTATTCCAAGAAAAGGGAAACGCGCGAGGGGGATACAGTAAGTTAGCTGGGCCGATGATTAAGTTCGCGGATGTGAAGTGCCAGCAGCAAGCAGAGGACTGGGTTGAATGGCGGAACATGGGAGAAGACTTTGCCCTGCAGTGGCCGTAGTCAGGCTGGTGATGATGACGATGAGACAGTACAAAGTCTGTTTAGCCACTTCATCTTTACTTCACTATCTATCTATCTATCTATCTATCTATCTATCTATCTATCTATCTATCTATCTATCTATCTATCTATCTATCTATCTATCTATCTATCTATCTATCTATCTATCTATCTATCTATCTATCTATCTATCTATCTATCTATCTTTCGACATTTGTTCAACCAACGCAAGACAGCTCTTATAAATAAAAATTTGCGAGTTTGGCACTTTAAGTCTTAGTTAAATGAAAAGAACTAGCGAAATAAATTAAAACGCTAATGCATGCGCGGAGCATAAAGTTTAATGTTGAAAGCGCATTGCTTATGTATTTTCTTTCTAATAAATTCTCTCTTTACTTTTTTTTCTTGTTTACTAGCTGAACTTCTTGAAATAATACTTGGCGTATTGTTCCGGAGGGATTCATGCTTGTTGCAAACGCGGGCGTTCAAGCCGCACCCCAATAAACGGACAGGCGTCGACCAGCAAGCGACGCGCGTTTATTCGAAGATCGCACACTTATAGGAAAACGTGTTGGGAGAGAAGTAACAAAGGTACGAGGCATGCGCAGTGTTCTACTGCGCTTCAACAACAGGCGACTTGCAGGTTGCGCCAACATTCTTCCATCGCATTTACGCATTTTCTGTGGATTCATACCCATGGGTGTAGATGCATCTGATTAACAAAAAGATCATTTTTCTTTACATTTTTTTTTAATCTTCGATGTCGTCCCAATGCGCCAACCTGTGTCCTTCGTGCGATAATCATAGCTGATCCTCGTACCGGTAAACAAAAAAGGTAACAGGCAAATACCGGGCACAATTTGTGGGCTACGTACAAGATATACAAGCGCGCAGGTTCGACACTGCGAAAGCATTCCGCCCCACGCAAGCACCGCAGCATTGCGGCGCCTTTTGTGTCTCTCAGAGTTCGGTCTCGCAAAGCGCGTTAATGATCTCATTAGCAGCAGCTATGGGCTAACGAACACAACGACCTCGCGTACAACGGCAGGTCGAGTGGCGAAGCTTTCAGCCTGTTCGCACGGTCGCGTGCGTAAGTGTGGGGTGAACGAGGGGATAACATGCCGTTCTTCGTGGAGGTGTGAGAGTTCGTGAGGTGCAGTTAGTAATCGCGTTCACTTCGGGTAATCTTTCTTTGTGGATTCTATGCGAACCTTCGGCTTTTGCAAGTGTGTGAGCAGCGTTTGCAACCGTATGGCTTGAGGCCCGTTCTACGAGCTCACAAAGGCATTAAGGGGCCCTCCAACACTTTTCTTTGAAGCGCCTATACCTGTCTACCGACCGCATCAACGCGTAGTGGCGCTCGCCAGAACTATTGCGGGCGGAAATGACGAAGATGAGCGCTGGCCTATGATTGGATAAATGTAACGATATAATAAAGGCGTTGCATCACAAAAGGGGTTATTATTGGGTTTAGTTTTTCTTTAGCATGCTTTTATCACTGAACACCAGCTAGACGAACGATGTTAGACTTTTAAAGACGATAGTCTTTCTTGGGGAACTTAAACGCAGAAATTTTGGTCTGTCTTTCTGTTTGTCGGCACGTCCCTCGATTCAGCCACTCGGCCAAAGTTGAACCACTTGCACAAGGGCCAGCCATCGTGAACGGCTCACTAGGTTCATACTTGTGTACATGGTTGATCAAAAAGCAAACATTACGCATATCTGAGGCGCAACATCACTAGGCAAGTATTAGGTGGTGTGTTCCTTTAATAGAAAATACATAGGTACGTAATTCTAGAGACCCTATTTTCTTAAGCTGCGCTGAAAATGCGACTGCGCCGAAACTTGGCTTCCTCCGTGCCCTCTGCGCGAGCTCATTGTTGTGTTTCGGTTTCAGTTCAGTATTGCACTGTACGAGTGCCATGGGGCGCCGCTCTGGCATTCCTGCTTTACCCAGGCGACGTGAATATAAAAGAGTGTGTGGAGAGTACTCGTTGAGTGCGGACGTTTCTTCTGCTTCGGCGCTTCGCGCCAAACCGCGTATTCGGGCTGGCTGGCATCCCCGCCGGTCGCATTGGTCACCGCCGGTCTTGCCTGCTGCTGCGCCGGGACTACCAGCTCGCAACACAGCATTCACGTGTCCCGACGTATTGCCAGATGGCGTTTATATCTCACGCAGCGCCTCTTCTATCGTCTTTAGACGACATTTGCAGCGAAGCACGCAGATACGCGGCCAATTTTTTCAGCTTTAAAACTGCAGCGCCCGGCAAAGAATGCGCCGAACGCGCCGCTCCACGCGCCGTTGTTTGAAGAAACCATGGAAGAAACTGAAGGGGGAAAAAATGTAAGAGCGTTGATATAGACGCCGTCGCAACAAGAAAGATGACTAAAACTACAAAACATGATAGAGGAGTTCACGATCTGCCTCGTTTTGCACGTGCAGTTCACTCTTAATGCACCACATTGTTTGTTACTATCGCAACGGCGTCATCATTACGTTGGAAAGAACGGGCAACATTGTATGCAAGCTTCCCGTACGTAGGATCTTACAGTTCATTTCATTGGGGCGCCATCAAAAGTCACAGGGCGAGTGAAACGTGGTCAGGTGACCCCGCGAAAATCGAGTTGAGGGTAGGCCTCCATTTTATTGTATTTTCAGTGTTCTAGGCTGAATAACTTCGGACTGCGTGCCCCTATCGCTGCCGTTCTTGCTGCACTAATCTCTTCAGCCTTCAGTCTACGCAACTCGAAAGTAAAAAATTTAAAACACTGAGGTCTGGAAAAGTATTAGGGGGTCCCTTTATTATGGTACGCCTGTCTGTACCTTCTTGAGAACTCGAGCGTCCTATTAGATGGTGATCATTTTCAGAATTCAAAATTTTCAACATTGCCACATAAAAGTGTGTGTGTGTGTGTGTGTGTGTGTGTGTGTGTGTGTGTGTGTGTGTGTGTGTGTGTGTGTGTGTGTGTGTGTGTGTGTGTGTGTGTGTGTGTGTGTGTGTGTGTGTGTGTGTTTGTGTGTGTGTGTGTGTGTGTGTGTGTGCACGCACGCACGCATGCACGCTTCCAGAATGAACGTGAAGACTTTCGCCTTCACGTGTTACAGAGAGTGCAAAATGCTGACGAATTTTTATCATTATTACCATGTTCCGCTTGGCATTGCAAGCTTTCTGAACCTTACCTGGTTTTGCAATGTCTTCGTGATCTCCCCGCCTTTCACCAAGCGACGATGCCATATGTGATGAAGTTATAGTGACGTCATGATTGTTCGCGATCTTTGGCGTATTATGGTGACGTCATCGTGTGATGATGATTTTTTGCACCACACTCGTGCTGAAGCCGCCAACATCGACGGCCAGTTTTTTCGTTTCATGAGTCATCTAAGGCTTTTGTCTTAACCATCTGAGACGCTATGTACACAATCTTGTATACCACTAGTTCTTGCTATTTGTATTGACTCGGGGCTAAGAAAAAGTGAGATACATTGAGCTTTCGATCAATTGAACCTCCTGCATAATAAATGTGTCTGTCTTCATTTAACTTCATTTTGAAGTGTACTGTTGCATATGATCGCTTTGCTGAAGGCACTACCATATTTGACGAGTCGTGCGACGTGCCGCTTCGTGCGACCCATGTGAAAAGTGTTTTTTTTTTTTAACAAGGACATAACCGAAAACGGATTTCCACTATATTTCTAGCCTGAGAGAGAGAGAGAGAGAAATAGATGAAAAGAAAACGCAGGGAGGTTAACCTGGCGCGAGTGACCGGTTTGCTACCCTGCACAGGAGTGGGGAAATACGGGTAAGATAGGGGACAGAGAGAGAGAGAGATAAAATGGAAACAAAAAATGTATATATACACACACACACTTGCACACACACGCAAGACGTTCCAATCAGAGCCGTTCTGAGAGACCTGAGATTTCATTCTATTTATGCGGAAGCAGAACATGAATGGCTTAAGAATAAATAGATATTTAATTACAAAGTAATTATGAATTATTACTATGACACACATAAATTAACGTATTACGGTATTACTTTTTTTGTTGCAATATAATATCGAGTGCCTTGAAATAACATTGTATTGAGTTGACGAACTTACAGACAGTTCTTCATTGGTAGCGTCTGAAAGGGTAAAAAGAAACACCCGTTGCACAGGTGACCTCTTGCGGAGTCACTCTTTCAAAAGACCACTGCTGCATATTTTCGATAGATACCGCGTGAATCCCTCGCCTAACGCAAGCCATTATTCTTCGTTCACAGGGTTGTGTACCAAAGCGTGGGCTGCAATGTGATAAATTTGGACGAGCCACGCAATCGGGTACAGCTGCCTGGCGCCACTTACCCACCTGAAAGTGCCATGGATACGGTGTCCTGCAAGTGTCTGCTGAGGAGTCTGCTATCTTTACAACTGCTTTTTGGTAAATATTACACGAAAATATTACGGTTTTCTATGGATGAATGCATTTTAAAATATCCTCAGTCAATCACTAGACAACAGAAAGGAAAACGCTAAGCTGGTCACGCAACATTATCCCTGGTTCTTTGCGGCCTGTTCTAAAAACGCGCTGACGGCATGTACCGTGAAGTTAGACCGAATGCAATCACACATTGCTGGGAAAGTCAAAGCTTTCTCCAACCTTGTGGTCTCTAAACTTTTACGTCGACTGTACATGCAATATTTCGTTAAGATTGCATCGTCGAATGTGGGAATTGTACCATATGCCGAAGCCATTTGATGGAGCTCTCCGCTTCGAGTTATCCACTCGTCAAAACGACTGCAACAGCATCAAGACTCAGCACAAGACTTCGTCAGTGGTAAATTATGAAGAAACATGTGCTTCCAGACTCTCGTTGTACATCGTAATGGACCACAACGTTCTCCTGCACATACTTACCTGCAGAGAAGTCTGTGAAATCAGCGATTCGATAGTTCAGTTGCAGTCGTCTGCAGTGGAAATGGTAAGCGGTAATGCCTTTCACCATCTAAAATAAAAAAGTCGCGAAATTGAGACAATAAAAGTACTAAAAGAAAATGATTGCACATAAGCTAAAAAGAATAAGAGAGAGCCAGTCAATAAGAACAGAAGAAGGCGGAAGAACTACCAAATCAAGTTTCGTTCGTCGACTATAACCACCGACTGCTCCTTTTGCGTGCATTTCGAAAACCCGGTCTTGTTAGTGCGGAACGTCGTCTTGGTGAGGCACTCGCAATAACGTTATACATATCTGATCAAGTGGGCCGCATTCCATCCAGCCGTAACGAAATGACAAAGGAAACCGTGACATTCACCGAATAACTAAGGTACGCCAGAGTTGGCGCACATAGAAAGGACTAGGAAGCAAAAACTTTTACCGTAGAAAAAAAAAACAAGCGTCTCCTTACTGGTCTTGGAATAGATTGTTCAGATTCTTCTAGCTCAACTGAGCGGACATATTTTTCCTTATATCGGCCTCCGCGCATCCTGCTGGCGATTTGATTCTTTCCGCATGAGGGGGTGAAACAAAACTTCAGGGGCTTCACACAAAATAAATAATATATTGGAATGCTTGAGAGCGTCGGCTTTCCTAACATGCAGTGCCATACAAGGAGCACTTTTCTCCCTTACCCTTCTTCATTGGAGGCAGGCTTATATCTGTGCAGCGGGGGTTGTTTTGTGCCAGGTGATTCGACGCCTTACGCATCCTAAATTTCGAGCAACGTGCTAAAATTTCTTTGGCGTTGTAACCTCGGTTCAAATATTTTTGGCTTACTTTCTTTTTTTATCCATATACCTTCGGCTAATATTTATGCCCTTCCTTCCTAAATATAAGTAGGCGTTGAGCCACTTTCGGTGAAAGTTTTCGCCTTCTTGCTCCCTCCCCACTTTCTTATTTCCGAGTCTGTCTTTTGAGTATCTCTTTAACGTAGTACAATAGTTATATTAATATAGTAATAACGAAAAGAATAACGATGATGGGAATAACAGTTATGTCTGCACAGATTTTTGTTCGTATGCTCAAGAGCCCTGCCAGATAGAGCAACGAATTTCCCAACAGGCCAACAAACAATCAACTTTTAAGCATCCTACCCTGCTGAAATATTTAATTAGTTCATATGTTTTGCTCACTTATGCTCTACCAATGAACTCTGAATCAATATCGCAGAGCGGCTGACAACGCGTTCTTTGCGTACAATCTGGAAAGTTTTGTTTCTCAGCTTGAAAGTGTAATCACAGATCGTTAAAAAAAACGCCATGTAAAAGGCATTTGAATGAAGGCAGGCTGGCCAGCCATCACGCACATCAAGTGCGCCTCAACAAATTGCGCTTTATGATTATTATTATTATTATTATTATTATTATTATTATTATTATTATTATTATTATTATTATTATTATTATTATTATTATTATTATTATTATTATTATTATTATTATTATTATTATTATTCGCTCCCTCAAGACGCCGCTGCGAAACCGAACAAATTACGAGTTTAATGCGCGTGTCAGTTCATCCGCTTCAAAACAACACAGCCAATTGGGTTAGATGACAAAATTCATTGTCATGCATAGTGCGACAGGAGGCATTGGCTCCATCATTGCTCGTATTTCACAGTAATCCAATTTTCTAAACACAGCACAATTTGGTTAGTCGAGAGCTAAGAGGTGCACGTTTTGCATAAGCAATAAGGTTAGAACCCGCGCATAAGCTTAGCGTGTGTCCAAAGACAAAATAAGACGCAAACCTTCTCAAACTGTGACAGAAAGTAAATTATTGACGCTCACGGTGCAGCCATATAACTATGTTGCGCCGTCAAGGCGACCGGCCACTTAGTTTCGTGCGTGTCAACAAATTGACTCATCCCTTTCACAGCGACGACCGTGTTTCTAAAGCGTCTCTAAAGCCTCACGGACAGGAACAAACACCCTTTCAATTGACCCTTTGAAGAAGAACGAAGGTCGAGAAAAAAAGAAGCAGCATTTCCGCTGAGGACACACACAATGTTGTGTGACGAGTCTACGGTCAGGCTACGCCAAATCTGGGCCAAGCCTTTCATCGCTTCAATGTTCCGCAGAATGGAGCGACCGGAGGTGACATTTAAGCAATCGGAGCGGGCGCGTGCCTTTATTCACATGTTGCAAGGCCGGTGGGGCAGCAAACGTTTCTTTTTACAAAATGAATGAGCAGGCAAGATCTAAAAATGCATGGGGCAAAGTGTATGGGAGTCTAGTTTGACTTCCCGTATGTAAGAAGTTAGCGTAAAATATGACTGACCATAAGCGTGCGCAGGGTTCCCCTTCAGGGGGGGGCGAAGGTTCGTCGCAGCGCCCCCCTCCCTATTATGTCAATGTATGCGGCTGCCTTTCCGCCTCTCTTCTCGCCCCCCCTACAATGTATAGGGCTGACATTGCGCCCCCCCTTCTCGCCCCCTTGCCCCCCCCCCTGCGCACGCCTATGTGACTGACCATTTCTCCATTTTTGATCGCAGTTCTTTGCCTCCTGAGCATAGCCTTACCTCAGTTCTTAGGACAACTCACTCCTCGTCGAAGAGGATCCTCACCAAAGTTTTACAGCGCTATTGCCGGTTACAACTTTAAGGAGCCCTGAACGACCCCTCCTACTTGGTGGGAATATACATTCTACGAGCAGGAAACACTGCGATGAACACATCAGCCAAATATTGTAGTCGTGCACGGCACGTAGAGTTTACAAGCGGAGCGTGACGTTGCCATTTTCTCAAGCGCCCTCTCTCCATACGGAGGCTCACCCTCACTCTCTCCTAAGCTGCCGACTGCTGCTCTATTACGTCATTTAGCTGCTTGGTGCAATTGCCCGACAGCTGACATAAATTCAGAACGCCGTTTGGATCAGATGTGCTTCTTGGTATTATCACGTTGAATTGTCGCTGTTGTAGCTAAATACGCAAGCGAAAGTTTCGTTTTAGATTTTGATATGAACGACGCACTTCCGGGGGAGCACTACTGTCGTCTGCTTAACTCAGCGCGCACGCGCCCGTTCGAGCGAATCTTTCGCCGCACTGCGTTTTCAGAATTTCAGCCTTTGTGCCTCGTACGTTTACAATTACTTCTGAATGCCATGAGTGACCTCATAGCTTACGAAGCTTGCGTGCAGCCTTGAGCTCCAAGACCACGAATCTTTGGAAATAAAGAAATAGAATATAAATAAAGACATCGAAATAGAAAATAAAGCAATATAAAACAGATACTCCAGCTCATGGACTCGATTATGGACACGACGCTCCAGCTCATGGACACGACAGTGGAGTCACCGACCGTCCGGCTTATGACGTCATTTGGGAGCGCGCGCTCATTTGGTGAAGACTTGTGTGCATCTGCCTTTGAGGTGGAAATTCCACTCCCTTCTAAAGATGTACACGACTACAAATCGAAAGTATGGTGGAAACGAAGCACTTCGGCAATCATTTGCTGTGAGGCGGAATCATACACCGCATTATGTATGAGTGGAGCGGCCATCGCATAGTGTGGGATTGCGACTACCATGACATTTAAATTTATAAATGTCAGTGCTAATTACATTTACTTTAAAAGAAAATACAAGTGATAAGGTTGGAGGAAACATAAACGTGATAAGAATCATTCGCACAATTCTTTATAAGAGTAGGTAGCCATTGCACAATAAACAAAGTTATCCCAGGTAAATAATAGTGGTTGAAGTTCCATAAGTGCATAAAGTAAACATTTCATTTATTTGCTTTTAATTGGCGCTATAAGAGTCCGCCTGCGCTTCGGCTTATAGATTTCCCATGGTAGAGTGCAAAATACTCTCCATAGACGATGTTTTTTTCTTAACACAATAAAAAAATTGAAGCAAGTGCCACGCCTCTGACATCTGAGAAGACAGCGGTGATGGCCAGCAAGCGTCACCACCTGGCGAACGCAGATTGACTTCTTTCTTCATCATCTTCTTCTTTCTTTCATCTTTCTTTCTTTTCTATATTGCTCTCACTTCTCCCAACCCTCACATCACTCCTCCTTGCCCTCACATCTCTTTCCCACCCCTCTACTGTATACATGGTAATGATATGATTTACCCTCTCACCTCCTACTTTTCTTCCTACTTTCCCTCCTCCTCACTCCAACATCAGTCCTTCTCACCCCCTCTTCCCTTCCCCATCCCCTTGCTAAACTATACCAGTTATCTATACTTACAAGTGTTAAACTGTACAATGCTATGTCATCCTTTACCATCTCCCTTCCTCGGTTCCTTCCTCCTCACTCTCACATCACTCCTCCTCACTCTCACTTCCCTTGCTATACTGTACTGTGCACGGCTGAGCTATGCTATGAGCTGCTTGGGACATACCCGCTTTCTGTGGCATGCCTGCCGAGTTTTCTGTCTACGACACAGGCCTCAGTCCGAGCTTAGGCAGCTCCACTATTAGGAATAGTCCTCTATGCGGTTGTGCGCGAGCTTTGAGGCAGCTTACCGCTCTCTCATAGTAGAGTACTCAGCACTACGAATCGTCGCCTTTTATTCTAATCCCAAAACGTGTTAAACCAACGACGTAAGCTCTTGGGGCCCGCTCCCACAGTAGAGTACAGACTACTCTAAATCGTTCACATGTTAAATGGGGTTTTGCAGCATTCACGTGGACGCGGACCTCGGGGATAACCACTGCTTTCCACCAATTCGCAATCGGATTACTCGGAGCAATTAGGCAAGCCGAAGGTAACCGATTCCCACAAGAGTTTATGTGGTCGCGTGAATTCCGCTTTAGAACAAAACTACTGCACTTTCGGCAAACAACACGTTTCAGCAAACGGCCACGGCGCGTACACACGCGCTCAGATTTCGGTATCCGGTCGTCCCGCCGCACCCCTACGGTGCGCCGGCTTGTTTGGGGCACGGGGTGCAAAGGGACCGACCGGATGCAGCTTCCCCTCATCGGCACGGAGTCCTTTTTCGAGGGCAGCAACAGCAGTCAAGAAAGAGTAAGTCTCAAACAGTAGTGGAAAAAAAAGGCCTCCTGCTTAATTAACAGTTGTCATGAGTAAGAGCCCCTCGGAGGCAAAAAGTTGACGACGAAGTCCTCAAGACATTCGAAGCGGCACGAGCGCGTGCTTGGAATACTCCACAGAGCTCGAGGCACGCGAACCGAGCCATGAAGGAGGACGAAGAGCAATGAGCTGGCATTGTCTTCGTGGGCTCGGCAGAGAAAGGTCGCATCGCCAGCAGACGCACTGGCGACGGCAGCGACGGGCGTTCGGGTCTGCCGACGGTGACGCGGGCGTCCCTAGGTGAGGCCGGCGAGATCGACGACGTTCGGGCAAGGCACCTCGGCGATGCAGTGGCCGCGCCCCGCAAGTACGGACGTTCCCGGCGCAAGACCCCTTCCGAAGCAAGCCACCGAAGGCAATCAACGGAAAGCCACGTCAGCGGTGGAACGCCATGCTTGGCGAAGGAGCCGATAACGACGTTAGGCCTAGCGGGCTTAGCCGTCAGGAGAGCGGAGTGACTGCTTGTGAACAGGCAACGACGGTTGGCGCTTTGTGCTACGGCGTGGACCATGTCAAGTTAAATGACCGGACGATGTAGACACCAGACGGGACTTTGGCTTTGCACCAAGTCATCAGAAATGACAAGTAAGGCCGGTACGACGTGTTAGTTGTTATAAGACTGGAGCAGGCTAGGGGCAATTTGTAGCGACTGTATTTTGTACATTTATATATTTTAGAGTGCCAAGTTTTCCTTTTTCATCTTTGATAAAAGTTTGCTCTGCTATACCAAGTCTAGACTGAGTCCATCGCACCGGGCTACACGAAATTCGTGACAACAGTGCCATTCGTGACAATACGATATATGAGCATAGGTTTACTTAAAATAAGGGTCAATTAACTGTCAAGAAAATTAATGAAAATTAATTTATTGAGTTCACTGAAAGATTGTGAACTGCTCTGATATTGCGGTACCTGGCGGAGCAGATCTCAACCACCCGCACCTTTCTTTACGGCCTCTAAGATCCACTTCGGCAGTGCGACTATACACAATGCTAACCCAAGAAATATAATAGGGCACATGAACGCCGAGGTGTGAGAGCCACTACCAGACACCTAAGTGAAGCACTAGGGTTGCCTCTAATTTTTCATCAACCGAGGCCTTTGTACAGTAGATTATATTGGCACCTTTTTATTGCGATAGCAATTATATGGACAGTCTCGGCTGGTTTTTGCTGTCGCCATGCACCGTATATATATATATATATATATATATATATATATATATATATATATATATATATATATACAGGAAAAAATAATTCAGAAAAATTCTTCCGAAGCGCGGAATCGAACCAGCGACCGCTCGCTCCGCAGGGCGTGGCGCTAACCACTACGCCAAAAAGCGCAGATCCTTCGGGCAGCTAACCGCGAGTGTTATATACACACCCTTTACCGCTTGCAGAACTCAGAGACGGCAGGCGTTTAAAAGCGTTTCTTCATTACCAGTGAGACGGCACGAGGACCGCAACGGGCGCATTTAAAAGCCGTCGGCCAGCTCGCTCGCTTCTAATATTTGCGCAGGGAGGACCTTGCCCTTCCTCTGTCTGCTCGCGCGGTATAGTTGCTGCCGGGGGCAGATGTTTCTGCAGCGTAGCAGCGCGTCCATCACGGGCCGCTTTTCTTGCTATCGCATTCATTGCTTCGCCCTGGCGGCGAAACTGTGGCTTTTTTTACAAACGCAGGTATTAACGGCCCCAATTAAATAACACCGTAATTGTTGCAGAAATTACTTCAGTCTTCTCTATTTCTCTAGACACAGATTGCAGATGTACTAAAAGCTTATTCGCGTCATGCATTTGGAACACCACCACGGCGCGTTCAGAGGAGGCGCTGACAGAGCTTGCATTTCAGCTCCATGGTTATATATAGTGAGCCTTCATTTGAGCGCTGGCTCAGTCACACGACGTGTAGGATTTTTGTAGTTGGGCCGGTTCTTTTTGTACGCGCTCGCTTTGAAAAGTTTGACAAAGACTGCGCGTCCAGTCGATTTTAAACCTCCTCATGTTCGTAATCTTTTTCATTTTCATTTTCTTTTCCTTGCGCTATTAATAACGCCAAGCCAGGCAGCCGCCAATTGACACGGTGCCTTCAAAAGCGAGCAAGGCCAATCAAGCGCACGCCGCAAGCGAGAAGAAGGGAGCCACTAAAATGGAACGAAGCCGTCGTCAGGTCCCTCTTCCCATTGAAAAGCCAAAAAAAAAAAGAAAAGAAAAGCAAGATAAAATACACACGAGAGAACGTTCCCCTCGTGGTGTCTGCTGCGCGCACTGCGTCAAGCAGCTTATGTTCGGTCCTTTTAAAGGAAGCACACTTAGAAAACGTCCCTCTGTTTGGGCGTGTGTTCGCGAAGAGCTCCTGCGTTGTAAAAAGATGTCACCTCGTCTTCTAGTACGCCCTGAAGCTCCTGGCGCTTCAAAGTTCTGGCAAAGATCGTGCGTCGTTGAAAGGACGGACAGAGTTGCGGCCGAGACTTTGTCGCCCGATGAAGCGTGTCGGCATTTTGCTCGCTAAGGAATAGCTGTTAAAACATTGCTCGCGTGCCGCAGATAGCGCTGAGTTGGCCGCAGACTGTCACGTCGGCGTTTAGATTATCACGTTACCCCGAACGCACTCGAGCGTTATGTGGGATAACTGCGGCTAATACTTGTAGAAGATGATTCTCGTCGGAGAATCGTCCATTTCCGAGCGACGCTTTAATGTCCATAGGCAGAAGGGTACGCATTTGGCCTGGTTAGCTAATGATTATGCGTAACAAACAGCGCTATAATAATATCTGCGGTTTTACGTCCCATAACCACGATATGATTATGAGAGATGCCGTAGTGGAGGGCTCCGGAAATTTCGACCATCTGGGTTTCGACCACCTGTTTAACGTGCACTGACATCGCACAGTACACGGGCCTCTAGAATTTCACCTCCATTGAAATGCGACCGCCGAGGCCGGGATCGAACCCTAGACCTTTGGACCACCAGCCGGGCACCATAACCACTGCTTCACCGTGTTTGTCAGCCTGTTTGTCAGCACTGCTTCAGCCTGTTTGTCATACGTGTTCTTTGTCCTCCTCTGTGCGCTTAGAATTTATTGGTCTGTGTCCTTTCGTTTCGTCCCATCTTATAGCGATGTTTCCTGAACATAATCTACAGGCTCTCGCTTTTAAACTGAGCTCTGAATTAGCCATTTACACATACATACATACATACATACATACATACATACATACATACATACATACATACATACATACATACATACATACATACATACATACATACATACATACATACATACATACATACATACATACATACATACATACATACATACATACATACATACATACATACATACATACATACATACATACATACATACATACATACATACATACATACATACATACATACATACATGCGTGCATGCAGGGCAAAGCAAGAGGTGAAGAAAAACGGACGGACAGGTAGGTTGGCCAGTTCTCAGACCGGCTGGTTACCCTGTGCTGGGGAAGGGGGTAAGAAGAATAAAAGATGAACAAGCAAGGAAGGGGTGCTAGCAGTTGGCCGCTCCTAAAGGTAGAGAGAGAGAGAGATATGAAAAACAGAAGGCCGGGAGGTTAACTAGATATCATCTGGTTTGCTACCCAGCACTCGGGTGGGGAAATACGGGCAAGAAAAAGGGTGTAGAGGGAGAGAGAGAAAAAAAAGAAACGCACGTACACACACGCAGGATAAAAAACAACACACACAGGAAGGGCGTTCTGGTTACAGTCGTTCAGTAAGGCCGGTCGATCGCAAGAAGTGCAGTAGCGCTTGCTCGGCCTTCTTCTGCGACGTTGCGTCTTGTCGATGGCGTAGAATTCTTTCCTCCGACAAAGGTCGGTCATCCAACTTGTTCAGCGCGTTGCAAAGAGATAGTCGCTGTGCACTGTACTGAGGGCAGTCGCAAAAAATATGTCCAATTGTTTCTGCGTTGCCACAGTGGTCACAGGCTGCGGTGTCGGCCACCCCAATGCGGGAAGCATAGGCGTTGGTAAACGCAACGCCCAACCACAGCCTACGCAAAAGGGTCGCGTCTGCTCGGCGAAGCCTCGATGGGACTTGAAGACTTAATGTAGGGTCAAATGAGTGCAATCGAGCATGTTTGAAGTATGGCTCATTCCATTGTGACGTGGTGCGTTGGTGAGCATGGAAACGGAGCTTCCGTGCAGCGTCTGTCCTAGAAAGCGGTAGCAACAGTTCATGGTCTTCTGCGTGGGCTGAGCGGGCAGCATGATCGGCCCGTTCATTGCCGATGATTCCGCAGTGACTGGGTAACCACTGAGAAGTGATTTGATGTCCTTTCTCGGTTAGATGGTGTATAACCTCTGCTGTCTCTAGTACCAGCTGTTCGTGCGGTCCGCGGCGTAAAGCTGACAGTAGAGACTGCAGTGCCGCCTTCGAGTCGCAGAAAATAGTCCACTTGTGCATCGGCTGGTCATTGACAAATTGTAACGCTTTACGAAGGGCTGCCAGTTATGCTGCCGTCGATGTTGTTGTGGGAGACGTCTTGAATTTAATTGTCGTAACCAACCTCGGTATTACGACTGCTCCGGTTGAGCTGTTCGGCAGGACAGATCCGTCAGTGTAGATGTGTATGAAGTCTTGGTACTTTTCGTACAAGAGAAGTAAAGTGAGCAGGTAGAGCCCTCAAATGTGTAAGGGAACCGATCTTTCAAAGGCTCTCCTTTTTTTGTTTTCGTGTTTTCCTTTTTTTTTAATTTGACAAGCTCTACGCGCAAATCACGTGCCAGTTCACGAGCCAGAAATGTTTCACAATGACACTACCTTTCTTTGTTTTTTTTTTTTTTCATGTTCAGCATGACTTGCGTCAAGACTTAAGAAGAATAAGAAACTAAATGTCAGGTTAGCACTAACGGAGAGGTGTGCGAGAGGTTTGCGTTAACATTGCGTCTGCCGATGGGGTACCCGCTGTGCCGAGCAAGTCGCCGCCTGGAGCGTCGTCAAATCGAAGAATAGATCGTTTCTCAAGGCTAGAAGCTTATATGTCTAAAAGCTCGCACCTTGATGATCCATGCGTGAAATAAGACGGACGGCAAACTGTTAGCATTGTGAAAACGCACGAATCATCTCAACGCGCTCGCTTGCATTTTAGTATTCATAATACATTACCTTCAAGCCCAAGTTTCAATGCTGGAAACCAATGTCTCTTTGACAAACTTCACAAACAAAGGCAGCTGACCAAACTGTCCGCGCTTACACTTGAACTCCTTTAGCCGTTTTCGAGCTCACAACGCGCTCAACGAAGCTTCAGTGAGCGCCGGTGATGGTGGGCGCTGCGTCTCGGATCCCTAAACGGATTAGTACGATCTGGCTCCAGGCGCTCACTGCGAGGCGAATCATCCGCGCTATCTGTGACCAGCACGCTTTACAGATCAGCATTGTCGTTAATGACGCCGCTTAATCCGGTGAGGCGGCTTTCCCAGTTGCCACCTACTTTCACGGAAAGGGTTACACCGCGAGTTCTGGGGAACGGTGAAGTGTATTCGCCAAGAGATTAATCCTCAGCGTCAACCCGCGTCTTTAGGAGTTATCGCCAGAATCTTCGGAATGACACTTCATTGAACTGCGGGTGAAGGCGTTAACGTGGTCTCTGCCCGCGTGCCACACGAGTCGTTATTTGCGTAAGCCTTCATTGTGAAACTGTGATAGCTAATGCGCATTAAAATACGACAACGCTGTAAGAACAAATTTTGCTTTTTCAGTGCAATATAGGAGAGTGGGGAAGGGAATGGCGCAGCAGGATAACTTTTTCTTCGTAGTATTGCCGCTACAGATACGTAGAAATCATGCCACAAAGATGTTCACAAGCTGTCGACGATATATATGAGCGAAATATAGTGAGCGTGTTCAAAGATGGCATGTATACAAGGACTTAGCGTAGTGATTAGTTTAGGCTATAGGATGGAATCTTAAGGTCATGCAAAGGCTTTATTAAATGCAAACTGCGAGAAGTTCATAACTGGTCCAAAGTGGTGTTCGCCACGTCTGCATTTGTATTCCTTCTGTTATTTGCAAATGTTTGTTTCCTTTTCATTTTATGGAGACAAACATTATGCTCACATACTGCACAGCCGTCATCATCGCCTTAAGCCCAACAGACCTAAGATTTTACAGCGAAAGCTGTTATGAGATCATTTCACCGGCCGTTTTTGGCGCCGTAGTTGTCCGCCGCCCCCGCCGCCGCTGCTGCCGCCGCCGCCGCCGCCGGTGTCCGTAACCAGTATCGCTCGAAATAAGAAAAAAAACGAAATAAGAAAAAAATTCCAGGATGGAACGAGGTTTGAACCAGGGCCCTCTGCGTGGGAGCCCAGTATTCAACCTCTGAGCCATGCCGGTTTTTTTTTTTCTTTATTGCCTTGCAAGTCAAGACTATTTACATACTCGTGCTTGAAACAGCTTTGCAAAAAGGTCCTATACAGGCTTCATGTCGGGAAGGAACCACATTAGCATATGCAATATAGCGTGGTAGAAGAGTAAAATAAGCACCAAGCGTCGCACAACGCGAATTCTGTAACCAGGCGTCACACAATGCGAATTGCGCAACGAGTAGGTTGTTGAATGCTTCCAACCAAGAAGGTTTAAACCTCCTTGCTTCCAACCCATTACAGGGCTCTGCCATAATTCTTCGTCGTCATCAGGCAGAGCATCAACAACGTGCGCATAATGCCTTACATGCGTTTAGCAGGTACCTCGGCTCTCCGTAAAATGACGAAAAATGGCACAGTGCCTGTTGCCCTACTTCTCAAAAATTACGATGATTTATAGCGTAGTGGGTTCCTCGCAAATGCACTTGTATTGGTTGCCAAGGAAGCCCATAGGCGCATGATCCATTTCCTCGGGGTCTCAGTAAAATTACAAGGATTTAGAGCGTAGTGGGTTCCTCGCAAGTGCACTTGTATTGGTTGCCAAGGAAGCCCATAAGCGCATGATCCATTTCCTCGGGGTCTCAGTAAAATTACAATGATTTATAGCGTAGTGGGTTCCTCGCAACTGCACTTGTATTGGTTGCCAAGGAAGCCCATAAGCGCATGATCCATTTCCTCGGGGTCTCAGCAAAGTTCTTCGCCCTTCCCTCCGTCTCTCTCCCACGTCAACGCATGTTATACAGCATGACGGGAGAGGGAAATAGCGACCGGGCGTCACCCAATGCAAATTACATAAGTGGTGGGCCGTTTAAAGCTTCCAACCCGTTACAAAGGGCTGAGCCATAATTCTTCATCGTCATCAGTCGTCGCGTCGGTTGTGTGCACATAATGCCTACAGACGTGTAGCTGGTGCCCCGCTTCTCCGCAGAATGACAAATAATGGCTTAGTAGGTGCTTCCAAACTTCACAGAAATTGTGATTTATGGCGTAGTGGGTACCTTTCTAGTGTACTTGTATTGTAGCCCCAGGAGAGCTTACAACGGGCTCTAGAAACGCCGCTCCTCCAGCTTTCGCTGTGACTGTGCTGCGGTTTCAGCGCAGGCCTGGCGTCTTTTTTACGTTTAATATTAGATAGCCAATGCTAGATAGTACGTCTTTGCCTGTATGCATTGTAACAATAACCGTCCAATTATCTAGTTCGAATATTATCCCACCGTACGGAACTTCGACAAGCCGGTAATTCTTATTAGTAAAATTAACCTTATACTTTTTCAACCAGGCAGCGGCATTAGTCTAGTGGCTGGTAAAAGCAGAAACGCGAGCCGTCGAAACGACCCACAAGCGCGCCTTATAATTAGAACGCATTGCCTTTTTGCACAAGCCGACTGCGTAATGAGGTTTAGCCAAATAGGCACTCTCCGCTCAAGGGCAAAACAGGCATACGCGCTGACGCTTTCGCTCTCTGCAGACAGCTGAGAGAAGATGGCGGCGCACGCTCAATTTGCATGCATTTCCGAGTGGCCTGAGAGGCACGAGTCAGCAGCGAGATCCGCGCTGTGCTCTCGCTGGGTGTTGCTGCACCTCTGCGAGCTAAACGGCGCCGAGCCATTGTCGTCCCACTGCCTGCACCGTTCACGCATCGCCGCCACAGTCCTTGTCCAAACTGCGCATGCGCTTTGTACGGCCGTGCGCTGTAATTAGCGCGTCGAGTTAGGCCAATTTCAGGACGCGTGGTCTGCGGAACAGCGGGAACTGCGGCACACTCTGGTTTCGACATTACTTTAAAACTTGTGAACTCCCCCGATATCGTTAGTCGCGTCGTCGCCTTGGTCTTCACCAAGGAATCCTAACGAGCCTTATGAAGAAATCAGGCCCTGTGCCTTTACGTTGAAATAGATTACACGAACGCTTGATTTTTTTTTTCGGGGATGATAATGAATGAATAGAGGTAATGGAGTGTGTAAAGAATGGGAGGAAATGAGAATTTTATTCTGGAATCGCGTTTGGCTCGACACACGCTGTAGACGTTGGAACCGTTGTAGTAGTATGTCAACACTGCGAAAGTTGAGCGAGTGCCGCTGTTTTTCCACCAACGGAGTTTGAATTAACAAAGCAGAGTAAGGTAGGAAGGGCTAGGGAAGTCCAGGAAAGAACAACTGATATGACAGGCTGCATGATCAAGTGCCTACCGTTTTGATCCAAATAGCGACTAGGAGATGAGCTGAAATTTTTAATAAACAGTCACATGCAAAACAAGTACAGGAAGTCAGAGAGGTGGTTTCGTCAGAGTATGCCGCATTTTGTTAACAGAATTGCGTAGTCGCGCACTTCTGCCATAACAAGAGTGGTCACCTCCTCCCTATAGGTTTCTGAGCAAAGTGCGATGTTGGGCTACTTGGTTCATTGCTTGAAAATCTGGTTCTGGCACAAAGTAAATAAAAACAACGTGCATATCTGCCTTTTGCCAGAACCACATCTTATAAATTTCTGAACACAGAAACTGCAATAGACAGCCTATGTCATCTGCATGGGATAGTGATGACAAAAAGCACTTCCGAACAGCCATTCTCATCACACATCCCCAGTCTTATATTCTACTCACACATAATATTTAATTTGCAGAGTCATGTGTCTACCTGCTCTGTTATTTCCACTACGTCGCAGAAACCTTTGCGTACGGTACTTAATACATGACTGTCATATCCCTCTTTTCCGGCTTTACAACGTTTCTATGACTGGGGTTGCTTAATATCAGTCGAAAGTGACAAGGCATTACTAAATTTTCAATTCTAACCATTCTTAATGGCCGACCATTTTAGGGCGATGCTCCTTATTGTTGAGAGTTTCTGTATCCATATTTATAGAACGTAATGTTAGGAGGCAGAGTGGAGCTCGTTCAGAACGAATTTGTATTTTTTTAATGGTAGATATTACTGAACAGTCTGGTTCCGTTAAGTGGCACCGGCGACTTCTTGTCGCATAACAAACAAAAAAGGAGTCATAACATGCGTCTAAAAACACTGAACACAAGTCCTTGGCACCGTAGAACATAACCAAATGACTACCCGTTTCATATGCGAGATTCCTTTATTTCTTGTGAATATATGGCCTGCGACTTCTTCACTGCAGGCTCTAGATAAACCAATAATTTGGCTCCCATAAACGCACGTACGTACAGCTTCAGTGCATCATTTAGTGTCTTAATAGTATCCCACAGTCACCCCAAGTTCGAAGCAAAGGCACGACGGGAACTCACACACCACTCCCAGGCATTGCAGCCCTGTGAAAACCAGGCGTCGGATATATCCGACACCTGGTTTTCACAAGGCTAGTGGTTTCCCCCTATAGGGGGAAACCACTAGCGAAGCTTCTTGTACCGGTGAGTGCCGGCGGTGGATTTCAAACCAGCCACCTCCCCTAGCCGAAGCGGACACCCCGTACGCTAGGCCGCGACTACGGTCACCTGTGGAAGTGAAGACCATTTTTGAGAGCGAGAGAAAGAAAAATATTTTTTGTTTCAAGCGCCGGAGCGTTGTATTTACCCTTGGCAGGCGGCTGCCTCACTTCAAATAGAAATTGCCATTTCCTGCGGCCGTGCCTGGTTCACCGGCTTATGTTGGTCGTCGAGAATCCCGCTCGCGAGCGCGGCCCCGTGGTTCTTCCCAGTCCTTTTCTCTGTTATTTTCTTCCTTTGCGTTTTGATCTTTAGGATTGGGTCAGTCCAATAAGAGTACGTTTGCAAAAACGCACTCGACTCTCTACTGCAAGTGAAATTTGCAGTTAACAGTTCATAGTTCATACTCCACCTGTTTAACAAAGTCATTATTTACCGTAAATAAAAGGACGCACTACTTCTTTTTAATCCAGAATCCGTGAATAAATAAAAGCAGAATTCTTCGCACTGGAATATTACAACTTCTGTCGCCGTGCTGCGCATTATATTGTTTCATGATAACTTGAACTTCATATTTCCGTGCCTTACTGTGGCAAATTCTGAAGAGTCGTTGAAGAAAAAAAAAATATTTTAAGAACTTTCTTGAGCCATCGTGAGCCTTATTAAAGAAAACGTCCACATCCTGCACGCAAAAGAACCTTGCAAATCCATCAAAGATGAGCAGAATTCTACAAAAAACAGCGGACTCCACTGTAAGCGCTCCTCCTCCTAGGGCCTTGCTGTCCTTAATCCCCTCCCCTATACAGAGTACCATGTAGGCGCCTTTCGGTACGCCGGCAGAATTCTATGTTTTTCATTAAAGAGCTCTCTCTCTCTCTCTCTCTCTCTCTCTCTCTCTCTCTCTCCGTGAATGCCAACAAGAGGAATCTGTTGACTAAAAGGCAAAATATAAAAAAAGATTGTTGTTCTGCTGCAGCAACCCGGATTAAATTTGATCCATCTATAAACTGTATAGCGGACTTTCATTCACCACAACCAATTGCGCGCCACAGCGTTCTCAAAAACAAATACTATAAAATGTCCGATGCTTGCAGTTTTCTACGCACTGAAAACAAACATACCAACGGTTCATGACAATCTGAAAAAGTGAAAAGGATATAAACGCCCTTAGAAACAGGGAGAGCTGCCCTCAAAATTACTCATGTGCGGCTCTCCTCTCACTCCGGGACCGTGGACTCCGAAGACGAAAACCGAAAATATGAGGCAAGATAAGCAAATGACAAAGATTGCGTTCTACCCACTTCGCCCTTGTCGTTGTGGGAGCGTGTGCGTGCGTGTGTTCTCAGCCACTCAGTTCGAGTGGATCTCCGTGGTGAACCAGAGACCGCGCACAGATGAAGAGCGCGTCTTACCGATGTTTCTTGAAGGCTGCTACTCGATCTCCTTGCAGGCGCACTTAAGAAAGCAGGCCAAAAAGGATCTATACAGAAGCAATTTAGATGCCCTTACAAAGGATGGCGTTGAGCCTGCCGCTGCCGAGGAAGCGGATAAGTTTGCTAACTCGCAAAGAACTCAGTCTTATTGCAATCTGAGCATTTCTTCAATGTTCGATGGTTAAGATGTGCAGTACTCACGGATTGAAACGCGACATCGGTATTTTTTTAAGATAATGACTGCTATGAGCAATTACTCGTGATAATTAACCGCGTAATGTCGCTGTTAATATGGCCGCTGGCGGTACTGTTGGCATTTTGAAATTTTTAATGCAACAGCTGCGCAACAGAACCACCATAAGCTGTGGAAACGAAAAAGAGACATACTATAGACCGCCCCTGTACGTTTGAATTCCGCTGGGTGAATTCCAACAGATTTGCTTACACGTCTTAGACATCTCTAGTGTCTGCAAGTAAGTGTTTATATGTTAATCACACGTGTTTCTGCATTCTTGCATTGCTTGACATGCTTACTGACAAGGAAGGCTATTCATGTGTGAGTGCATCAAGGTGCTGTTAGTCTGGCATTAAGAAACTCTTTTCGCTCGAATTTTCTCAGGCCTACTGCTCTTCCCCTGATGCAAAAATATCGTCACAAGTAAACACAAGCGTATCAAATTATTTGAAAGGACGATAAACTGCGACTTTTAAGAGCTAAGCTGTTTAGCAAATCGTTCCTTGTCCGACGAACCAAAGAACTATCGTCATCATAAACGGGTACGTGCCGAAGAAATTGGGTAAGTCCCACTACTCACCACTGGTCCACTAAAAATGAAGAAGGCAACAGTTAGCCCCACAACAAATGGCTGCGAAGCGACGGCGGCGAGCCGAAGACCTCCGAGTGCGTACAACAACAGAATACTAGGCAACGGGAAAGGCAACTGTGGCTACGAGAAGACCCCTAAGCGATGGAAGGCCTACGCCAACGACGACGTGCCCGTAGATCTACGAGAGGTGCGAACGCTTGGTTTCAGCGCGAGAATCTGTGTCTGTAGTTTGGATATGCGTGTCGTGTCTGTGACTGTCTGTGGTTTAACTCGAACCTCTCTGCGCCGCAAATCAACGTAGAAACAACCTGCATCACCTAGCTAACGCCTAGAAACAACCTATAAGCAACCAGATTAGTCTTCAGAATCGTCCAGTTTCGCTGTTTCAAGTGTTGCGCGTCTTAGTGCAAGATTCGCCATTTTTTCTTGTTCAAGCGCAAATTAAGTGACCCCCAAAAAAATTTGTGTTCTTCTTTGTGCATAAGAATGTTCATGGCGTCCATAAATTGTGATTAACCTGCTAGAACATTTGCGGTGTGAGGGAAATGTGGTTCGTCACATATGCGGAACGTCCTTCCCTTATCCAGAAACGTCAGTGAATAAATAAGGCAATAAACCGAGATTTGTGTGCAACAGCATGAAGTTCGCAGCGTCGTCCTGGTTCTATGCATTTGTGAAAAAAAAATAGTTATCGTGATTTTTACATAGCGCAACCTGCGTAATCACTCGAGGGCCATTACACTTTGTATATAAGGGTTCCCACGTGGTATAAGCTGCATGACTCTGTAACTTTAAAGGGAAGCTGAAGCACTTAAAAAAATGACTTTGAAGTGGATAACCACAGTTTGACCCCTGCCGAATTGGAAAACCGATTTCAGTTCTCAAAAGTGACCGCATATACTTTTTTTTGCAACAGGTTGAGATGCTGAGCAAACGCGGGGACGTCATCTTTTGCACTGCACGTTATCTGCAGCAGCGGCGCTGTTAGAGCGTGGCATCCGCGACTAGATCCGGCAAATGGCGCGCAGACGGAGCTAGTCACGAAGGCCACGGTTGAAGATACGAGACGCTTCTTCACATTGCGCTCGGCTGTTTGTCGTTACGGCAGACATTGTAATCCAGCTGCAGAACTTCCAGCGCCTCTATATTTACTTGAGCCTCGAGCACATAAATAGCACTCTCGCTGTTAGTTCGAATCAGTGAGCGGCGGGAACCATCTGTTGGAGTGCAGCGCGGCTCCGCCAATGGTACCGAAGATGACGTAGTTCGTTTCCACGCCCACACTTTCCGCGCGCTCGCGTGGGCGGAGCAAGACAGACTTTTCTTTCGCGTATTTTCAAGTTCCTGCTGCTACAAACAAGGAAAAAATTACGACATCGTTGACACTAATGTCGGTCTTTGTTAAACACGAAGTTTTCCTCAATTCTAAAACCACTTATGCTTCCCTTCAATAACTATTAAACGAAATAGATGTGCAGAGGCCGTACGCTGCGGTGACTGGCTTAAGCGAAGCTATTCACTAATGTTTGCGAAGGGCGCTGTCCTCGTTTAGCGACTATTTGTAAGATCAGAGCTCAAAAGTAAGTTGGCTACAATACCAGCGCGGAGTCTCGGTATGCATCGTGACTCTCGATTACGCTGTCCGAACACATAATGACCAAAAAATTACGATAATGAAAGGATAAAATCAAAGTGAGGATACGGGGCATAGTTACTTTTAAAACAATGGTATTAGCGAAAGTTTGTATCAAAGTATTCATCCTTAATTATATAACAGCCTCTTTGTCTTACTTATACAGTACTGTCCACTGGGTTTCGTTATGTTATGCTAAGCTCTCCGCACAATGCTACCGTAAATAAAAAAAACAGAACATTAACAACGCTTGTCCCAACACAAAGAACTAACCCTTATCAAACCGCTACGTGGTGTAGTTTAATATGCAAGTTCTTTTTACACCAAGTTCTCAACACTAATGTCACAGAACTGACTCGCTCTAAAGAGGAAGGTGTGCGTTGCTTGTGTGTTCTGTATGCTATCAATCCTCACGGCTGGCATCGCATGTCGCGACGAAGACACTTAGAAGTGGGCTCAAGTCCATGTGGCAAGAGAAAAAGTAGGTGGAGGAACGGCATTTCTGAAGGCCTCGTCTTTCGCTTTCGCGGAGTCTCAGAGTGAGTCTCCAAATTTTTTACGGGCTTGAGAGCACTTGTTTCCAAAAGAAGACGGCCCTGATTTGACGGATGAATGCACAGAATAAACTATCTGCGCTTCGATAAACTTCTTTAGGATTGGATAAACTACCCTTATTTTCTCCTCCTTTCATTCCACATCCCCGCAAGTGCGGGTCGTTCCGGCTAAGAATAAATCACGTCCTCTCTCGTAGAAGGCTACAGGCTCGGACTGAGCATTCAAGATGAAGAAGAAAGGAGTATCGGAGTCAACATCGTTCGCTGGCAGAGAACGCAGCAGAGCTCGGAAAAGAAGAGAATTAAACAGCCGGCTTGAAGAGCGAGGACACGAATACAAGCATGGAAGAAGCTGAAGACGCCTTCGCTGAGACATTGTATCCTAGATCATAGCATTTTATGTGACTGAGGCGATCTCTTTATTCCTTTCGTTTCGGTGCCAGTGTTTAACACTTGCTAAACAGTGTGAACGGAGAAAACGCGAGTAAAAGAAAACATATACGCTAAGGCAAAAATGCGCGGACGTCTCAGAAGTGTCTCAGCAGACCAGAGGTGATCAGAAGTGTATCAACAGGAAGTACCGGAGGCCAGAAGACAAAAAAGGCACAAAAACAAAGCTCGCTTTCGCTGAGAAGGCGTCCTTGTTTTCCCATTTTGTAGTCGCACTGGCAAGACTGAATATCTAGATGCAGAAGGGCTTTCGCTTGCTGACTGTGTCAGGATAGCAGAGCAATAAAAGAGCTGACGGTGCTAAGGAAAGAGAGAGTGCAGGGGAGCATAATGAGTACGCAAGGGCAGCTCTGGCCATAACGTAACGTAGCTTTCGCTCGCTCGCTTCAGCCCAAGGTCTGTACGCGGCAGTAGCGCTCTTCGCGCCTTTTTTTCTCTCGACCTCCAGCGGATCCGGTCTGAGCGTGGCTGCCTAACATCCGACGCGCCGCCATTCAGTAAGCCCAGTTATTGGGGTGGCACGCAGATGCGTGGGTGGTGTTGGGAGGCCACTGATGGAACGAGGAGGGCCTTCACCGCATCCGCCGTCCCTTCAGCCGTGATGCAAAGCCGGCGACTACAGTTAGTAATGAAAGAGAGTCGCCCCGCTTAGGTTTGAAGCTAACGATTGCTCTGCTAGCTAGCTTAGCGTGCCTCCTGAAATTATCCTCCGGAGCCGCGCGTGTCGATTCGAGCGTGTGACGTCATTCGCCCTTCGTGACTCCCTTTGGATGGCGTATGCGGACAGCGGAACGCGTGTAGGTGGTATAGCAGGCAGCTGTGGTCGTACATGGACGTGGAAAGCGTGGCGTGACACTGCGAAAAGTTCAGTCTAATTGAAGCGGCAGTGTTGTGCGATATGCGTTGTTATTTGTACCCTTGTTATTTGGTTTTACTGGGAGCGTTGACACACTGTGGAGATGTTTTAGCGATCAAGGCTCGTATTCAGAAAAGGCTCTTGCACTTAAACCTGCCGTAGCTTTTGCGGTGAGGGTTTGCTTCAGATTTATTTAGTTCATTTTTAACATAAGGCAGGCTCCGAACTAAATTTCAAGACTCTGTGTACTGAAGCCGGACATACTATTAGCGAAGGTGCTTGGCCAATAGGAAGGAGCGCCAACAAAGGAAAAGGTTTCTGACGTCAACCAACTCCCCCTGTTTTGGTTCCACTATATAGTTTGTCCCAGTTATCCAGTTGTCTTTAGAGAGGATGTTGTTAAGCATAGCGCCAAGCCAATCTAATAAACAGATGTTGAGGAAGCAGCTCACAAAATTCAGACTCACGCGCATATAAAGAAGACGCAAACACAAGCGATGGCATCAACATCATGGCTCGCCAACTAGCCCACCAGTATATATTAACTAATAAACAGCTATTTTTGATAAACGCGCATACAAGAGCCTATCATGCAGAGTGGTCCAAATGGTTAATGCGGCATGTTCAGGTCGAAATATCATTGACATAAAAGTTAATAAAATAGCGGTTGCTGTTTCAATGTTATTCTAATTTATAATGTACCCGCCGAAATTAAATTCAGATGGAATGCAAGGTTTCTTTATGACTCGTCACGACATCGGGCAAATATAGGAAGTCGTCTCTCATTATGTCTTATTTCCACGTTCCTCGCGCTCTCTTCTTCTTCTATCTTTTTTTTTTCTTGTGTCTTGCTTGCTTTTCGTAGCTGTGCAGCTTCTACTTACTATCGGGCCACTTCTGCGCAATCGTGTCACAAACTTTACAAATGGGCAGTCCCGTTTTCACGGCACGATTTCTCGCACACTCCTTTGTCAGGCGGTCGCCATGCTCATGGCCATTCCCGTCTTAGTCTGGCCTATACTCTCTTCCTGTCTCATTCACGACGGTACCATTCCCGGATGCGGAGCGGCCTTCTTTCTTTCTTTCTTTCTTTCTTTCTTCTTTCTTTCTTTCTTTCTTTCTTTCTTTCTCTCTTTCTTTCTTTCTTTCTTTCCTGAATGACACCATCCATTACACAGACGAGCCCGAGGTCACACAGACCTGACCCATTTGGAATGGCCACGTCTATGAAGAGACGTGGTAAGAGAGTGGGGAGTAGGGCTGCCATATAATCGATAGAAATGGACGACAACTTTGATTATAACAACGACTGTCGCCTCCGCGAGACGGTCGCGCATTTGTCAGCCTCCGGGAAAAAAGGAGAGCTGGAAACAATGAAGGCACACGTACACCCTTCTTGTAGGGCCTTCGGAAGGGCTCTATCAGCAAGAATTGCAACACTGACTAGGAAAAAAAAAAGAAACGCGCTTTGCAGGACCAACAACATGTATTTAACGGGTGACCTCAAAGGAAACGTTATCGACAAGACAACGTCGCGCCTCTAGTTTCGATTTTGTCCACGGCTTTATTACCATCAGGAAGTTACGGGCTAGGCTACCGACGTCCCAGTTTTGCTGCGTGTGTTTGTCTCTTGATGTGCAACCTGGTTAACCTCCCTGCCTTTCTTTTATCTCTCTCTCTCTCTCTCTCTTGCTCGCCAATATTCGCAAAGTGACGAATGGTATTTCCAGACGCCGCGACAAACTCAACTTAATTATCAGCTTTGCGTATGCATCCATCCTGCCTATACATTCTCATCACCACTCCTCAGAACTTTTTGGCGAAAAAGCAGAAGGGTAACGTCGAATGCAGAGCTAGTATCAACATTATAAGCTAAACCTAAAAACGAATCACTTGGGGCTTTGTTCTGGCGATGAGAATAACGTATTCTTTATTAACATCACATGCGATTACCACAATCAGCTGGCACATTCCTTGATCAGTAGTTGGGGACCTCTCATCGAAACGGCCACCGCGTTGAAAAGAGGAATGACTTTACCACCCTTAGTGTGAACTGTTGATCGCGCAGGTGCGGAGATTGACCAATGAAACTAGGGCACCAAGGGGCGACGTACAAGGCGAGTAGTTGCCGCTTGTCTAACGTATAGGTCATTCATAGGCGTCCCACGAAACAACAACCTATGCCGAAGGGCTGCATCTCTTCTGGAAACTCTTAATGCAGGGAATGACCTTAAGTTACATGCAAGAAGATAAATTTCTTCAAAAAGCCTCGCCTTGAATGATTTCGCCAAAGGGTCGTCCTCAGCACAATTTTTTCTATTTTTGTAGCGCACGTATTGTATCGCTACACATTCTCCTCAATCGTCTCAGTCGAGAAAAATCGGCTGCTTGAGTGCATAACCGCGTTCGATCGTCCTTATTTCTGACCCAATTCAAGTGGCCTCAGCTGACAAGTCCCTCCATTTTAGTAAGCCGTAAATATTACTTGCCCTCTTCTTCCCTACCCCCCTCACAACCTACATCGTTTTGCTGTCTTCGCTTTGTTTAAGAGAGAAGACCATCGTTAAATGTAGAGGACGAACAGTAAGTAACACGAAATTAAGGACGCGGTTGAAGGCTCATGTCGGAGTGAGAGAGAAAGCGTGCGTGCGTGCGTGCGTGCGTGCGTGCGTGCGTGCGTGCGTGCGTGCGTGCGTGTGTGTGTGTGTGTGTGTGTGTGTGTGTGTGTGTGTGTGTGTGTGTGTGTGTGTGTGTGTGTGTGTGTGTGTGTGTGTGTGTGTGTGTGTGTGTGTGTGTGGTGTGTGTGTGTGTGTGTGTGTGTGTGTGTGTGCTGTGCGTGCTGTGCGTGCTGTGTGTGTCGTGCGTGTGTGTGTGTGTGTGCGGAGGGGGGACATCTGCGCGGGCTCCCAAAGATAAGGGGGGGGGGGAGGTGACGAACCACTTCACACCGAGAGGACGCACCATGACAGGGCTGAAAGACCCGCCGCCGACGGGTCGTGAATATTTCAGCACACTTTTCAGCAAACCGCCGGAGTTTCCCTGCTCGGCAAAAAAAAAAAAAAAGAAACAAGATCGCACGCAGAAACAGTGTACTTCAAGGACGGCATCAGGCTAAAACAAAAAACTAAGAAAGAAAGAAACGAAAATAGTGGGGCCATTACCTTTGCTTGCGGACGATGCGTTCGCAGAAGGGGACGAAAGATGGAATAAAACACGAAAAGATGGGAAATGATCGAAAGTACAAAGGAAAACTACGCACGTGTAATAACGGCGAGTGCCATGCTTGGGGCAGCTGCCATCGACCGTGAGGTTTCTCTCTCCGGACGACCGCTTTTGTTTCCTGCGCTTCATCTGCCGTTGCGCGTTTTATGTGGCATCGGAGTTTCCTCTATGGACATTTCTTAAGCTCTTTGCATTATTCTCCTTCACGTCCTTGCTGTAGCGGCCATTCCGCGATTGTACTTGTACATTTGTTGTTTGCTCTGTGCTTTTCTCCGGGATAACAGTCAAGCAGATAGGGTAGTCTTCGGACAACCATTCTCTCTTATGGCTTCCGACTGCTCACGTTCGGTGCACGGCGCTTCGGGTAAGGAGGCAAGAATAACTGAGATGGTATGTACGAAGGGAACAGAATTCGGGCTGGGCCGTATATATGTTTATACTGCGCGACATCGTTAGCGACGCTCTTGTTCGCGGTAGACTCACTTCGTGTACTTTATCTGCGAGCATTTCCTTTGATCAGTTATTTCGCTTTGATCTCTCGCTCTGTCCTGTTCCACAGTGGCCTCACTTCTTCAGAGACAGAGAAATAGTCGGAGAAGTTCCCGGCCACTCAATATGTGGAGTCATGAGCAATATGAGAGGGAACACCGAATTTGTGTATAATCAACGATTACTTGTAATGTAATCGTTGAATATACTTGTAACCTTTCGGGCTGCAACCCGCACACAATATATTTTAACGTCAGATTTATGCGCTAGTTGTACCAAGTACATTTTTTTAACTCATTAGTTTTTTTTCACTTGTTAACCTTTTTTAAACCTCCTCGATTTGTGCTGCGTATAGAGATGGGCGGAACGCATAAATTTTGATTGGAAGTATCGTTAGTGCGCACTTTTGCCTGCTTTCCGCACACCTCCATTCACTGAAACAATAAAAAAATTGCTGAGCGATTTGTGATAACTTGAAATGCTAATCACAACTACCGGTGGTAGTAATTCTGCAGCACATTTTGATTTCGCAGATAAAACGCGGGACAGCCGCATGTGCAACGTGAGAGCAAAGCAGCTCTTACAATCGCGTGTCATCATTACGTCTGCAACACCCACTTAAACACACATTACAACGATGGTTCCACTATCAGCCACTCCACTTGGTGCCCTTCCGTAGCAGTCCGCAATAGAAAGCAAAGTGCCCTCCACGCAAGGAGTGGCTGCAGATGTGCAGGGCAGTAAGCGTCGTTATAGTCCAGCCAGCCGAGTCGTAAAAAAAGCTACGCCTCCACTCCCAGTACTCCTTTAGGTATACACACCCGAAGAAAAGAATGCCAGTCTGCTAAAAAAAACGGGAGATCGAGCTTTGTTTCTCCCTTTTCGGGTCGCGGGGCGAACGCCGTGTCGTTTGTTGCTCGAGAGCAAGCGAGGCCACGGGAGGAAAACGCGCTGGCATCCTCTTGGCGCTTTTTCTTGGCCGCGCGTGAACGGCGAGCTTTGTTGTTCGAAAAAACAATAAAACGCGAGAAAGAGAAGAGCCTGGGAGTTCGCTGAGGAAACGACGCGAACTAAAAAAAAAAAAAGTGGACGGAGCTCCCTACGGACAAGGCAGCAAAGAGCAGCTCGGGGCGCACCGCCATAGGCGCCTCGACACGCCTAAGAGCAGGACGCCTCACTTTCTCCGCGAGCTCGCGTCCTGAAGGAGAGGGCGCCCGGAGCAGCGCTGCCAGCGCCGCCCTGACGATCGCGATCCGCTCACTCGGTGCCCGGACGCCTATGCGGTGCGTGTGCGCGCGTGGTCCGTGAAAGACCGCGGATCGAAGCCCGCGACGTTCTGCTTTTGGGGGAGGGGGGCCTCGGCACAGTTTCGCTGTGCGGTGATCGTGGTGGGAGTTGCCGACGGCCTGCGCTAGAAGGAGTGCCTACACGGTGTGGACCCGGCGGCAGCCGCGTCCATGGAGGCAACGTGCCAGCCATGGAGTTGTGTGTCGCGAGCCCCGCCTGTGCCACTTGCGTCGGCAGCAACCAGCGCGGTGTCCGACGACGTCGCTGGGTCATCCTGTTCCTACTCCTGGTCGTTGCCGTGTCAGGTGAGATGGGGGCAGATCTACTGCCGTTACGACGGTGCGTGCGGCGCGTGTACGCGCGCGAATCGTTCTTGCCGCATGGGTCACGCGTTGGTGCGGCTGAGCGTATGCGCGACTGCGTGTGCATGTAGGTGTACAAGCACTTTTAGATGCCTTCAGAGCTGTATGAGTGGATACCGGCTACTACTCTCTCCAACTACCATAAAGCGCCTCGCTCGTAGATACTACGGCCATCCAAGACTTACGAACATACGGGCGGCATCACAGAGCTTTCTTGCACTCTCACTTAACAAGATTAATTTACCTCTCCACCTCGGTACTGCAAGCCTTGCACGCCGTTCCCCAGTGGGTTTACATTCTATATATAGTATGAAACTATGCAGTTGCAGAGAATAGTGACAGTAAGGTGCCGCGTACATCCCTTTGCTCTGGGCACAGAACCTCCTACTATTTCTCGACATGACAGAACCACCAAACGGAGATGTCCAGAGCAGCCGTCCTCGAAATGAATAATTAAAACAATTTTGGCCTCTCATAACTGATTTAGGGAGAACCGGCAAATTAAACATAAAAAGGCAGATGCGCTTGAGGTGGAATCTCGTAACGGTTTCTGTTACGAAAGCCAGTGGTCGATGAAAGAACGCGTCTAGGCCAAACGAAGCTGCAGCGCGAACGCCCCGCAACAATGTTTCTAATGCCACCATATGAACGGCGTAATCCAACTGGGGTGGTATGTTTCTTTATATCTTAAAAGTGTGAGCTTGCTCATATATTGGCAAGTGGTTGGGTTTCGTTGGGTTAGGTTAGATTAAGCTACAACACACTACGTGTATCTGAAAAAGAAGTAAAATGGAGAATAATGCGTACTCTATTCTATGTGTACAGGCGTACGTGTGCATTTTGTCCTGATGGATAGATTTTTGTTGCAGTATTCGTGTTTTAGTGTTTTCCTTGCCTTGATGAGGGATACAGGGATGTATGGAAGTCACCTATCGTACATTAGGAAGAGATCATATTGTATAGTGTGTAACAAACACAATAGTAATCACGAGGGCATTCGTTGCGTTCTAATGGGGCCTACATATCGAGAAAACCAAGCGATATACTTGTCTCTTTTTTTTTTATCAAAAAAAATGTGTGCCGCTTTGAAACTACAAAGCCCCGCCACGGTGGTCTACTGGTTATGGCGCTCGACTGCTGACCCGATGGTCGCGGGATCGAATCCCGGCCGCGGCGGCTGCATTTTCGATGGAGGCGAAAATGTTTGAGGCCCCGTGTACTTAGATTTAGGTGCACGGGCGTCTGTCATAATCATATCTTGGTTTTGGTACGTTAAACCCCAGATATTATTATTATTATTATTATTATTATTATTATTATTATTATTATTATTGTTATTATTGTTATTATTATTATTATTGTTATTATTGTTATTATTATTATTATTATTATTATTATTATTATTTGAAACTACAAACTCATGTTATGAGATGTACTTATATATGAGGTCGTGCAGTTCCTCGAGAGTGTGTGTGTGTGTGTGTGTGTGTGTGTGTGTGTGTGTGTGTGTGTGTGTGTGTGTGTGTGTGTGTGTGTGTGTGTGTGTGTGTGTGTGTGTGTGTGTGTGTGTGTGTGTGTGTGTGTGTGTGTGTGTGTGTGTGTGTGTGTGTGTGTGTGTGTGTGTAAATTTGTTTTACGAGTCAATCATACCTCTAGAGGGAGACTTGAGAATGTGAAGTATGATATTTACGCTTAGCTATCGCTGTCCGTTATTGCAACAGGAGCGGTGCACAGTGTATGTACAGTCACACTGTGCGGGGTTGTGCGCACACAATGCAGTGTTCCGCGCCCTGTAATGTAGCAGTGCACGGTGAAACAGTCAACTTAAACCTCATCCATAGCTGGTATACACGGTATTTCACAGAGAGGAAAAGTACTATAACACAGCAGGTGCGACTCGGCGCTTATGCACGTTGTAACTGCCAAACAAAGTCCCGTCTATCATTCTTATGAATCGTAGTACTTGCAGCAAGCATGGGTAAAGTAGCAGAGAGCTAGCGCCTCGAAATCTTTACGGAGTTTCGAATAACTCGCATGTTCCACGTAATTCTAAGTGCATCTCCTATCCAGATGCGCGATCTCCGCAACCCGCTAGGAATGTAGTTATAGGTGGGGCCAATTACTTGCAGAGATAACCTAATACGAGATTTGCTCTTTTTGCACCAGTATACTACCGTCCGTTTTGTAACCACACTAATTCATCAAGAATTATACTGCAGTAGAATGAAATGGAAGTTGGAATATTTGCACTGTTGATGCAGCGCTGATGCCTCAATTGCATCAATTTCCTGCGGGTCATCTTACCCATTTCTTTTTTTTTTACATTCCTTCGGTAATGGAGTCGAATTCGCAAAGTTTTTCGTTTCTAAGCACTTTTTTTTCATTGAATAACCGGCTTTTCTAACGATATATCTAGCATTACGATTGCCTAAAATATTATGTTACGATCAATTCCGGAGTGAAACATTTTCGTAAATACGTGTGCTGTTCTTTTATTCCTGCAGATATCCGTTCTTTTTCACTTTCATTTCTATAAATGGAAGTCTGTTTCTACAGACGGAATGTGGCGTTAAAATGGCAGTCAGAACCTCAAGGTACGTGTATGTGCCAAAAAACACGAACCGCTTCCGCTTCTTTATCTCATTTTTCGTTTTTGCCAACGCCGTCAAAAAGTAGACTGCCAGACGCGACGCCTCAAAATTACAAAATAAGAGCGGCAGCAGCCGCTTGTTGACAATACGGAGAGTGCCCATTTCTCTCCTTCTTTGCTTTCTTTTTACACAGCATCACTTTACCACTCTATTTTAACGGACGCTGCGTGGCCATTGCAGCGGTTACTTACCCCAACGTGGGACGCGGTAGCGGCTAAAGTGCATTAGCAACCGCTTCTTACACATGAGCAGACGCCAGTGACAAGCTGGAAGAGATTTCGTTTGTGTAGAATCAACAGTAGTACGTCATTCCTCTCTTCCGCTTCCAAGAAAAGAAAATTTACCCATTCCTCTACTTTTTTTACTACTTCTCGTTGTCGAGAGTGGTAGACACTAAGCCTTTGATCAATCTAACATATGAAAGCATCCATCACCCAAGCCTTAGCACCGTAGCAGTTTTCCTTGCAAGCGTGCTTTACCGCACACTTACTATGCTTGCAGAAAAACAAACTTTCAAATACCGACGAACTAACGCATTGTAAATCGCAACAGGAATGCGAAAGACAAAAAGACAAAGAAAGACGAAAGACAAAGAAAGACAAAAACAAATTATGACGGCCATAAATGTCGCAACGTGCCTTTTCTGTGTTTCTTTGTTTTGTGGTGCTATATTATGTTGTATACTGTTGCGCGGTGGTCCGCTGTTCGCTGCCGTGTAGTAAAGAATTTTGACTTGAAGCGCACAGCACACTTCCATCAAAAGCTAACGCCTCTTGTTGTGAGATCTTGCTCTGGGTTTATTACCATCATTCTTGTACACGTTCGAGTGAGCACTCAGTGAAAAGAGAACAAAAAAAAAGAATTCGACCTGCTATATGACACCATCACTCATAGTGGAGCTGACCTGTTCTCTGTTCAAATCATATCAACACTTCCTTTGTCCTTTTTAGGACAAATTCAGGCACGTCCGTGTCACAAACTTTCAGTCTCACATTTACCTCTCGCTCATCTTATAAAATCTAGCGATCACATGGCCCTCGAAGGAAAAAAACATAGGAACTGACAACACTGTGTCAATATAAGACCTCTCGCGCGGTCTCTCCCGTAACACGTAGGTTACGTTAAAGGGACACTAAAGAGAAACAACGAATCGGTTTAGAATGATAAATTGTACTCTGAGAACTCTAATGTCATTAATTTCACCGTCATAGGTTCATTGATAGGGGAGAAAATAAAGTTCAAATTTTGATTTTTCAATTTCGCGCCGAAACCACCGCACGTGGCGTCACGGATTTCAAAGTCTATTTATCGTATTTTGGCGCTATTGGCTCAACGAAATTTCCTCAGACTTGGTATGTTAAGTCTTCGGCCCCCTCAGAGGACAATGCACATCATTTTTACCAATTAGGAACTACGTAGGCCCTAGCAGGTGACGTCAAAATATGTGACGTCATGGCGAATGGTGCGGGAACCTCAAGGTGGCGTCACCACCCACATTTTCTTTTTGCGCGTTTCGTCGCTTACTAAGCGCCTTCTCGCGGCAAGCGTGGTGTTTTTGGTATTGTGAAACAGTAGCTTACTAATACGTGAAAAATCGTTTTGCTCTTTATTGTCCCTTTAAAAAAAGATCTTGAGAGTTGCGTACGCACCAGCTACAATACGTTCATGGCTTGCAGACCATCGTTCATCCTTGAGAATTTGTCCCTGCTCCACTCTTCAAGCTGCTCTCTCAAACTTACATGTCTCCAGTTGCGTTGTCGCAGACAACGCTAATATAGGCGTCATTTATCGTAAGCAGGAGGACATTCAAACCACCCGTAGAAATACCTTCGATGTTTTTATTTCTTTGTTATTTTCAAATGTCGTAAGCCGTCTTCGAGTGCAAAGACACTTAATTTGTTGCTCTACTTTAGTGAACGGAACTTGATATGTGTATTTATGTAAGCCCGCTCAGTGCTGCAGAATTAACTACCGCATTAAGCAAAAAGTTTGAACAAAACAATAGTTTTGAATAGTTCAGGTACGTATTTCTGGATTCCTGGCAGAATAAACACGAAGTAATCACTACTAAGAACTCTGCCTCTCTGAAGAAGCAAATTTTCTAAGCAATTCACTGGGATAATTTTACGCAGTCACAATACAAAAACTTAAATTACGATGACCATCTTTGAGGAACATTCAAAATCGTAGCAGCGAACTTTCAATACGGATAACCGGAATGATTTGGCAATGTGAGACATCGGGAGAGGGGAAAAGGGGGATTGCGAATAAGAGAATTTCAGGTTGGACCTTGACAGTCGACATTGTGGGTCTACTGAGTTGCCTGGACCTGATGAAAATTTGCCTCATTTCAAAGGGGCTGGTCTGTGTAACCAAAGCTGTCGTGAATATATTTACAAAATGTATTTCACCGCATCCAGTAGAGAACTTACAATTACGTGTCAATAAACGCCAAACATCAGTTGCCCTCTCCCTCGTAATGGGGGTCACCAACTACGCAGCAAGCAGACCCAAATGCGCAGCAAGCAAACGCGAGACGTATTGACTGATTCCAAGAATGGCGTACCGGCGGCCGATCTCGGAGGCCACGTTAAGCTTCGTGTAGGTACCGCGGCCGACCACAGTGTCGGCCACGTGTCTGCGCCGCGCCGGCCTGAACTGGAAGCAGCAGCCCATACGGCAAATAAAAAAGCACAGAAAATGCTAAAAGTCATTACGCGAATCACAGTAACTTTTGCGTGGCGCATCGGCCCCTCGCCCTTCACCCCAGTGTAACTTCCATCGCGCTTGTGGAGGCGAATGGCGAGAGAAGGCGCTCCTTTCGTGCTATATCTTCTATTTTAATAAACGGATTAAAACAAAAGCTTTTCGGCTAGAAACTCGTGAGGCAACAGAATCCAATGACGAGGCCATTCTTTGATAACTTATACAAGTGATTCAGAGTCTACTTAGTATTCCCTAATACCTGTGCGGATTAACACGATACAAATAACCATTCTGAATGTAACGCTATCTCTAGTGTTACTTCTACAAAAATACCAAAGAACAAACTTAGTTCATAAAAAGTACCTATTCAATACGCTGTCTTAATATTTTTTTTCCTTCATGGGAGAAAAGAAAGCTCGAGACGTGCTGTCGCTTTGACAAGTCCTTCATCTAGCCTGTTTCCAGTGAAATTTCAATCCCATTCGTGACGAATCAATCTCATGCAAATTACATGTCAGAAGCAGCTCGTACTTTTCCAAACGTTCGAGCGAGACTTGACGTGAAAGTTGGGTTTATTTATTCACCTGCTGTAACTGTCTCGCCGAGCGGCTTCGAAGAAAAACCAATACAGTAGTGCTGTGGTGACTGGAGTCGCACCCTGCGATAAGCAAACGTGGAGATAGAACAATGAGAACGACAAAAAAGGAAAGAAAAAGAACAACCTTCCGCCCTCGAAGAACGCACCTCAGAAAACTCCATGCCTGGGCGTCTCGAGCCACTCGGAATCGCACGGTTCGGGAAGCCCGCATATTGGTTCCTCACGATCGCGTCGATTGCTTTCTCAATCGATCCGGGGGAGGCACATTCCTCGGTCTCGTGTGCAACACGAAAGCAAAAAAAAGAGAGAGAGAGAGAGAGAGAAGAAAAAGGACGTGACGGCGCAAGTGATCGGTTTCGAAGGGGTAAAAAAAGCGCACACATATCGCTAGAACGTCGCACACGCGCGTGCATTCGCATCAAAACATTCCGCGCTCCCATTTTTGTAGAAACGGTCGTAGAAGAGCTGCGTACGCTTCTGAGACAGAAAGCTCGACAACCAGAGGCGCTCATTTAGCTAGCTGCTGCTTCCAGTGGCACGATCGTTGCTTCCTCCGCCTGTTGCCCCAGATAGCAATGACCCGAGCCCTCGGGTCTGGCATCACGCTAAAGGCTTTAGCCAGAGGACTCCGTTATTCCAAGTGCCATCTCTCTCTCTCTCTCTCTCTCTCTCTCTCTCTCTCTCTCTCTCTCTCTCTGTGCAAATCTGGAGCGCTGCGACCGGCTGTCTCCAATCATCATTCGTAATTCCCTTCCTCCGCAACTTCGACCAGGCTACTGCTGCACTCCGCAAAGTGTGCCCATCGAGAATCGCCCTTCCTTATCCCTCCTACACTCACAGCCACCCCCTTCAAGCCCCTCCCTCTCTCCCTCTTTCTCCTATTCTCTCACCCAGTAACGCGCCACTCCCTTACAGCACCACAATTTTTCTTTCCCTCCTCCACTTCTTCCCGTTCTTCCCACATTCTACGCAGACCATTCCGGCCAGACGGCCGGCTGGTCATGCACTCGGGTGACGATACTCTCCTTCTTCCTCACCCTTTTTTTTTCTCCCCGTCGAAATTACCGCGGTGAATCTTGGCCGCGTTATTTTCCCTGCCCATCTCGTCATCACCGTTCTTATCGTTGCCGCTAGCCCTCAATTCCTTCCTACGCGTGCCTTTCAACCACGACGGCCCACGTACCCACGGTCACCACATCCAGCGCTTGACTCCCCGTAGCCACCACACTATGCCTCACTTCCTCTCTTTTCATGATGCGAGTGGGTGGTGGGAGGCCGCACAGGCAACGCGAGAAGCAAGAGCCCCATATTTTATTTGCCGTGTCTCAGGGTGAGAGCCGCCAAAGAAAAGTGTCAGCCCGTAATGGCGAACTGGCGGCGTTTCCTTGTTTTTTTCCTTCCTGTTTCCTTGCCTCCTCTTTCCTCTTTGCAGCTCTCTCTTTCTCTTTCTTTGCTGCATTGTTTTTACCACTTTTCGTGGCGACACCTCCTAATGCACTTTCGTCACCTTTCCCGTCTTCCCAATTTCATTTTCTATCTCTTTACGCTGGGATCTCCGTTTCCTTTCCGCGTCTCTTTCCGACAGCGACTCGTGGAAACGAGAGAGGAAATGGTTTGACCTGACGACATTTTCTGTTCTCGTGCGCGCTCGTTTTTATGCTACTTTCGTATGCGACACGTGATGACCGCGCAATCTCGGTGCTCACTTAAATAACCAAGTAAAACGTGCGCTTTATACGTATAAGCTTACAAAAAAAAAACCCCCGCCCGGAAGGCTGAACCTAACTCGAGAAGCCTTCGAGAGTGATGAACATTTGTTCGTTACATCCGCCCTTGCAGAGACTTAGGAAACCTTCGAGATGTAAAATTAAGGCACGGTTACTTGCGCTCCTCTTAATCACGTGGCACAGGGGCCCTGAGGTTATCACAAAAGGAGATAATGTATCTCAATGGGGTCAAATGATAGGTATGTCTCTTGTTGGCGTATATCTGTGTGTTCCGCGCTTCCTCGCGTTTGGTATATTTTGATTTGATGGAGACTGCATGACTACATGGGTCGTGCTTTTACGTTTTCTTTTTTTTTATACGAATGGGTTTCCCGTTCTACGTCACACACGTGCGTGTATAAATGTCTTCCGTTTTAAATTCAGTGGATAGTTTGCGCTTGTGTCTGTTTCACCCCTGTCCCACGGTTCTTAAGACGAGCGTAAGTAACCGTACCATGAATTCGTACCAATTAGCCCTGACCAGTACCTTTCTAAGTAAAATTAGGAAAAGACTTTTCTTCTTTCAGAACTTTTGTTTTGATGTAAAGAAAGTATTATAAAAATTATCTCACTCTTATTATTTTCTTTACTTAATATTCCAGTTTAAAAGTTCCGACAGTTATTTGCAAAATACATTTAGAGAAATTCGGGCACTTAAGCTCTCAATATAATGAAACTCAAATGTAATAAATGTCTCTCGTAGCCGCTAAGCCTATGATCGGCAGTGACCGTCTTCAATTGTGAAGTTTTGCTAAGGTAGTGACGCCTTGGACAATTGACCTTCCTATTCAAAAATATTCTCCTCAACAAGATAGATGACCGAAGATAAATGAAGGACAGAGAAGGAGCAAGGAGATTGACCATAAAATCATCCGATTGGCTAAACCACGAAAAGAGGCGGCATAGATTAACAAAAGGAGGGAAGAAGAAAAACTCAGTGAATGTGTGCATACGGCTGAACACTCCACCACGATGTCAAAAGCTCTTGCACGAGCAAGCCGTTACCAAAAAGCACAAAAACATCTTCAATTACTTTTGTGCCAGTTATCGATAGGGACTATCATCTACTGTGCACACAGTAGACGATAGTCTTATCCCCGCAAGGCGTTGGATATTCTTTGTCCTTATACTGCCACGCGCGCTTCTTTTCCTGGTTTCACGTAACCGACCCGTTACACGTGCAGCCACTGCCTTGCGCGCACCGTGCCGATTATTGTATATCGTTTTGGTAAGCTAGAGCGCACAACGCGAACAGTACAGCTTATTCTGGAACTAACGCGGCCACCATCGATAAGAGTGGAATCTGTACAAATGCCACATGTAGTACAAATGGCGGGACGCCTTACCCCTGATCACATTACTCGAGGACCGACGGCTGTGCGCGCCGATATCGTTGCACTTTTAGTGTCGTTATTTTTCTGGGCACAAGTTCGCCCAATACGGAGTTTGATCTTTACTGGCTGCGACTGCTTTCCTCACCGTCACAACCACGTGACAATATGTCGGATCGAGGGGAACGGTAAGCAAGCAATAAAGCATTTTAAAGGTTAGCATATTTGATATAGCGAGGACTGAAATCTGATATAGCAACCCGTGTCATCTCATTTATACGTGGGACCCAATTTTTTTACTCTCGAATACCTGTTCTTAGGCATAGTAGACCCTATCTGTTCACCCGTCGTATGTATCTTGTCTGTCTTCTTTGCTCTGTCTGATCTTCCCATTCAGACAAATAATACTTCAAGATATTACGGCTGGTTGATAACTATTTCGTCAACTATACAACTTCTGTTTACTTCTTTTTCATGTGAAAATTTATGCCCTTGCTTGAATTTCTAATCTTATCCTCCTCTCTCTTGTACTGCTGCCTTCATTTATATAATGCTAATGATGAGGTGTTTTATTTCTTCGGTGTAGCCTTCAATACCGAAAATAAGATCACCCCAGTATCGATAGCAGCTCTTGCCACCGGAAAGAACAGAGCCCCCAAGCGATCGTTAAGAAACCTGCGCACACCCGTCAGCCAGCAATTTTTCTACCTTAATTCTAGATTAAAAAAGCACCAGAAAATGAAAAGTCAGGCGCTCTACCGCGCGGCACAATGTATTGTCCTTATTCGCTCGTAATTATTTTTTGCCGTCCTATTGACACCGCTGAAAGAGAAAAAGAGACGCGATTTACTTTTCTTCTAGCTTTTATTTTTCTATGCGCCCTTTTCTGGACACATAATTAAAGGATCGACCACGTGCAAGCTTCACAAATACAAACGAGCGATAACGTAGCGCTACTCCGCGTCTTGCGGCTAATGAGAAAAGGGAGCACTTTTTATCTCTCCACGCTCGCCTTCGGTGTACTTTTCTAAACGAAGGAATTCGGGACGGTAGCCGCGGTTCGCGTATCTCCATCAAGAACCTTTCCCGCTGTAATTATCTTTCTACAGCTCAAATTCACGTTGGAATTGCGGGGTCCACGTAAAGAAAGAGAAAAGAAACATTTTCTTCGAGAGTTTTTTCATTGGCTGGTGGTCTAAAGGGTTTCATTTCGGGCGAGCGGCAAGGAGAATTTGCTATTTTAAGTTAAAGGTATGATAAATAGTATTCGGTTCTTGCCTGAAAGCTTTGCAGCAAGCTGGGCTTAGATTCTAAACATTGCTTAGCTTAAAGCAAATACTAGAACTTCCAAGCAAAAGGAAGCATAGTTAAAGTCAACGTGAAAATGTTGCGCATGATTAAGACGAATACATCAATGCTGCAAGTATAAAGTAATATAAGGTTTATGAAGCAGCGTTATCGTGATTACGTTCAATGGGTCGGGCTTTGAGTGGAAAAAAAAAGAAGGGACACCAATGCTTTGTGCAAAAATGGCAATATAAATTTTTAAATTGAGCACTTCCGCATTAATTGAATAGAATGCTGTGGTAATTGGAGAAATGAAAGCCTACCAGAAAAATATAGTTCATTTTTAACTGCTATATGGCACTGTCCAGAAATCGTAGGAAGCGTTTTCATAAGACCGCAGCCGGATAAACATAACGAATGACGTCATCATCAAACGTAGTATCTTGATGTGTAAACGAAGTGTCCCATTCGTATTAGAGATCTTATATTTTTGATACAGCCAAAGGGCTCTTGATTTCATTGTCTTCACAACAACCCACGTGTAAGCAAAATAAGAACTGTAACCGACTATACATACATGTTTGTATACGAAGAACTCCTGCCCCAGTGGTTAAAATCTGTGAAAGGTACGTACTTGTGTATTTGGCACTACTGTATTTGGCTGGGTGGCCACTACATTATCGATTTAGGTTCGTTTGTTGACTTTCTGTTTCTGCGACGTGCCATTACTTCAATGTCCAACGAGTTCCCAAGTCCGTAAAACAAGTAACTGTCAAATATATTTCTCAATTTTCCGAGTAAAAAAAAATAAAACTTGAAAGAACATACAGAAAACGACAACACAGTTTTTAGCGGTACACGAAAGAACTATCCTTCTCGAATTCTCGCTTCGGCGTGAACTGCAAAAGCGGAGCGGATTAATGGCACCAAGCACACCCTATCTTTGACAGGCACCTCACGGGATCGATCGTGATGTTGCGCTACCATCGCCTCGACAGCAAACAAAGAAGCGCGAACGGGAAAGGTGGTACCGAGGTGAACCACCTAATTGGCCGCGGAAAAGGCCCTTGCACCATCGATCATTCAATTACTCTGGCTGCAAGAAAATTGAATTTTGCCTCGACGGGACTCCGCCGGTGGAGGATTCGAACTCCAAGGAAATGGGCACTCGCTCGCTTCTCTTTCTGCACCAGAGGTCGGAAGGTGTCTTGGAGTAACAGAAGCTGACTGAAACCATTTGACCACAGAGAGAGAGAGAGAGAGAGAAACGGGAGTATTTGTGCTGTCGGGAAAATGGCGACAAGCGAAGCTTGGCGTGTTTGTGTCTCACGTACTACCTTTCTTTCTTTCTTTCTTTCTTTCTTTCTTTCTTTCTTTCTTTCTTTCTTTCTTTCTTTCTTTCTTTCTTTCTTTCTTTCTTTCTTTCTTTCTTTCTTTCTTTCTACTGTACTGCGAAATGCTCCCTCCGAACTATTTCCTTCCTCTGTGCCGGGAATTGAACATTCATCCACGTGCTTTGCAGCGCGACACTCCGCTTGCTACAGAAAACAACGACGGTCATGCGTTCATACCCAGGCAACAATGAAAAGTGGCGACGTGAAACAACAAGTCACCTCGATAAAAGATCAGATTGCCATATCAGAAACGGCTGATCGCCTGCAAGCCCACGATCGAGAGAGCATCGATTACTGGAAAACAGCGCGTAGAAATACGCATGTGATCGACGCACCTTAGAGGGCCGCATTTTTTTACGCTCACCGGCGCCGGGACTTCCGTATACGACGCTGCGACCGAAACCTTTGAACTATAGAAACTTGGCTTGAGAATGAAAATATTCACGCAGCAGGAATTGTGCCCTTACAAGTAAGGTCTATCTTGAGTGCCACCTTATAAGCACAACAGCCATGCACTCAGTCACAAATGCAACGTAAACTGGAAATACGTGCAGCTATATAAGAACTCACACACGCTGCGACTGAAAAAAAAAGCATTCTCACTAATGTGATGCGTTCACTTCTCATAATAATGTTATCGTTACTTGGTCATTCGGTAGCCGACAGCTCGGGGTGAGGCCGACGACAAAACAGAGGCTGAAATTTGCAATTTTTCCTAGTGCACATCAATAATCTAACCAAATGGACCCCCTCCTTAAGGTTACTCCGCAGCACTTGTGTCAATCTCCACTCAGTTATAGTATGCTCGGGATACACTTGTAATAATGAGCGCAACGGAAACCTTTGGAGACTTGCGAAGTGATTGCGTCCTGATTTACAACGCGATTATTACATTCGCGGCTCCGGCAGAGCCACTTAGCGCGGAGATCATCAAGACGAAAGTGTTCGACACTGCGTTTGGCGAGCGACCAGCGATTCGGGATAAACTCCATAGTTTGGTGGATTGCCGATTACAAAGCTTCATTTGGCGACAAGGACATCGCCAACGACACAGGCGGGAAAATGACGATAATCGCATCTCGACTACTACTGAACCGGGACTGCGTGTCGCTAACGCGTTCTCCGGCCCAACCTGATTGCCTCCGGAAAAAACATTACCGCGATGGTTTCCAAGATACTTTAGTTCTATGAGAACGATGATGACCAAACTCGGTTATGTTCTACCCACCAGCGAATGCCGGTGACCCGTTTGATCGCTTTCTGCGCCGCGTACAATAAGCGGCTTGGCACAATTTTATATTGGGATCGTTTGCTTCGTGAGATGACAGTTTACGGTTGCGTAGAATGTTTTCGCCAGAGATAACATAGATACCGATTTTACACCGCACATGCAGTACATCATCACCACACATGCGGTTCATGAAGTACATCATCGCACCCAAAGTACGGTGTATCGCATGATGTGGTCTCGGCGCTGTAGATCGCGTTTTAATACAGTTTGCAACCTATGTCTTTTTTTAATGTAGGTTGTTTAGAATTTGTCATTGTTCAGAATTTGTAATAATAACTTGCATCAATCCAGTACATCTCACTAATTTATTTATATTAGATCAACGTACACAAAACACTACATGGACGACAGCACTGGCGAACGCGCTTGTGGTGTTTTACAAGGTTATAGCTTCCCTAAAAAGTTGCATTTGTCATCAATACATCATCAATCCATAAAACGGGAGTTTTAATATTTTCTGTAGCTAAGGGTTACTTTTTATCTGTCTCATTGTGGTTCATGAAATGTCTTCCATGCCTTAAGATTATTTTTTTAATTCTGCCTCAGCTAATTTAACAAGTTCTCTTGTGTGTCTCATTGCTAACGAAACAGCACTGTGTATATATATATATATATATATATATATATATATATATATATAATATATATATATATAATATATAATATATATAATATATATATATATATATATATATATATATATATATATATAATATATATATATATATCTATATATATATATATATTTACGTGACACACATTCTACGAAAAGTATTCACGAAGGATTATCAACTGCACAGAAAGCTATTGTCACAGCTCATTTAAATGAACATTGCGAGTACATTATGAATCCATGCACACAAAGGTGACAAACAATACACATAAGCGAAGAGCCCTTCATTATTTTTAGGGGCGAAGCTCCTTATAGCGGCACCCGTTCGTCCCTCGTAGCGTAGTATGTAACCAGTCTTACGCTTTGACCTGCAAGGTGGTGCCGGTGGGAGATTTTTCCTGTGCGTTGTTGAACAATAAAAAATTCGCAGCGTTAGCTAAAAGCCGACTTCTTCTGTCTCTCATTCCCATTAGCAGCCATTCTTTACCTCCAAGGTAGTGCCTGGTGAGATTTCTCCTGTGCGTGATTAAACAATAAAAATTTTGTTCAAAACGCCGTTGATTGATGAAATAAACCAACAAAAGACGCCAGATGTTTTGTAAAAGCAAAACGAAAGAACGCCAGATCTTTCTAAAGCAAAACGAAAAGACGCCAGCTGCTTAACGAAAGACGCCAGATGTTTTCTAAGCAATGGTTTTCTAAACAATGAAAATTCACAGCGTACATGTAAAATTAAAGTGCGCTGCAAGTCGTCATAACTCATCGAACCTTTAGTATAAACGCGCCCGATCTCACGTCCGTGATGATGTACTGGGCAGAATTCACGGAAGATTCACGGTTTACCGATGAACCTCCGCAGCTTCGCCCACTCATCATCATTCACTCCGTGGATATGCTTTGATTTTTTAGATGCGAAGCAGCTTTTGCTCGGGCCTGTGTCCGGCGGCGGTGGTGGCGTCCGCGCTTCAATGCGCATGCGCCTACTCTCTCTCCCACTCTCCCCCTTTACGCAGGTGTTCGGTCACCTTCTCTCCTCTCCTCCCCCGCGCTGCAGCCGCGGCGCAGCCTCTCCTCCCACGTGACGCAGCCGCGCTTCACTGCCGTTCAGATGAGTTGTAACCTCAACGTCGGCGCCGCTCGTTCACTCGGCGTTAACGGAAAGGAACGCGCAAACACAACGTAATGATGACACAAACACGAAATACAAACCTCACACACTAACGGAAACGCCGAGTGAACGTAACGGAAACTTGGTGTGCGCCCCCAGTGCTGCTTCGCATCCCCTCATGGTTCCCTTGAGTGGGGGATAGTGTAATTTTTTACAGAATTGGTGCCACTGGAACAAAAAAACGTTTCTAAAAAAATGTAGAGGTGACTGGGTTTAATGTTTGGCTTATAGCTAGGGCTCTGCGTTTTCGGATAAATCCGAAAAGATCCAATAAACACTCACCGGCAAATTTTTGGAGAATTAAATTTATCAGATAAACTCCGATTTTAACGGCCAATACGACCATGTTCCGTTCTTTATCGAAAGGGCATGTTCTAAGCGGTCATTGATACTTGGGCCGGTTTGGCAGATATAAACTTTACCTCACGTCCACAGTATCTCCTAGACCGCACCCATTGCGCATTTAACAAAGGGCTTGTCGCGCACGGAGCGAGAGGCGTCAACATATGTAGGCCCCGGGAGCGCGAGGCCTCTTGGTATACGGTCCCCTAGCGGCGTTGGTGTACTCCAGACGACATCGAATATACGGATTTCGTAAGGCATGTTTGCGTCGATTACAACAAGTTTTAAGGTTGTAACGCGCAAAAAAGTAGGTGTTTTGTATTCAAGTATTTGTGCTCGTGTGCTCCTGCATCCAAACGTTCCAGATAAACTAAAATACGCCTCGTGTGTTCTGATGCTTTCGTGTTCAGATATTAGTTCATCTAAGAAATTGGAGTATTGAGTATAATGCAAAATTAAACTCCGAATTTCGGGGAATTGGGGATCTAAGGGAAGTAAGCTCCGATAAAAGCCTCATTTCCGCCAAAACATATACTCCGAAAAACACCCTCCGAATTTCAAGAAAATTAAACTCCGAAAACACGGAGCCCAGCTTATTAGCTGAGTTTGTTATCTAATAGTATGATAGAAAAGCTGAGTAATCAATATTTAATAATATTCGTGCGCCAGGAATATTTTAACTAGTCTAGCGGCGTTACCGGCCAGTCATTCTGCAGCATCATACTTACTTTTGCTGCTGTAAAAAAAATTACCTAAAAAAACGCCAGGCCTGCGCTGAAACCGCAGCACAGTCACAGCGAAAGCTGGAAGAGCGGCGTTTCTAGAGCCCGTTAAGCTCTCTTGGGGCTACAATACAAGTAGACTAGAAAGGTACCCACTACGCCATAAATCACAATTTTTGTGAAGTTGGGAAACACCTACTAAGCCATTATTCGTCATTCTGCGGAGAAGCGAGGCACCAGCTGCACGTCTGTAAGGCATTATGTGCACTTTGTTGACGCGACGACTGATGACGATGAAGAATTATGGCTCAGCCCTTTGTAATGGGTTGGAAGCTTTAAACGGCCCACCAGTTATGTAATTTGCATTGGGTGACTCCCGCTCGCTATTTCCTTTTCCCATCATGCTGCATAACATACGTTGACGTGGGAGAGGGACGGGAGGGGGGGGGGGGGCGAAGAACATTACTGAGACCCCGAAGAAATGGATCATGCGCTCATGGGCTTCCTTGGCAATCAATCCAAGTGCACTTGCGATGAACCCACTACGCTATAAAGCATTGTAATTTTACTGAGACCCTGAGGAAATGGATCTGCGCTTATAGGCTTCCTTGGCAACCAATACAAGTGCACTTGCGAGGAACCCACTACGCTCTAAATCATTCTAATTTTTTAGAAGTAGGGCAGCAGGCACTGTGCCATTTTTGGTCATTTTACGGTGATCCGTGGTACCTGCTAAACGCATGTAAGGCATTATGCGCACTTTGTTGATGCTGTGCCTGGTGACGACGAAGCATTATGGCAAGATCTTTGTAATGGGTTGGAAGCATTTCACAACCTACTCGTTGCGCAATTCGCATTCTGTGACGCCTGGTTACAGAATTAGCGTTGTGCGACGCTTGGTGCTTATTTTACTCTTCTACCACGCTATATTGCATATGCTAATGTGGTTCCTTCCCGACATGAAGCCTGTATAGGACCTTTTTGCAAAGCAGTTTCAAGCACCGGCATGGCTCAGAGGTTGAATACAGGGCTCCCACGCAGAGGGCCCAGGTTCGAACCTCGTTCCATCCTGGAATTTTTTTCTTATTTAGTTTTTTTTCTTATTTCGATCGATACTGGTTACGGACACCGGCGGCGGCGGCGGCGGCGGACAACTACGGCGCCAAAAACGGCCGGTGAAATGATCTCATAACAGCTTTCGCTGTAAAACTTTCAATACCGCCATATATAACCGTTGAGGGTTGATCCATGCTGTCACGCTTTGCCGCTCAATCCTTCTTCCTTTTTTTCTTTTTTTTTTTTTTGCGCGAACTGCCATAACTCAGTATACGTGCGTGCTTCTCGGGAGGATCACCGTTAGCGCGTTCGCGGAATAGATGTTCCTCGAAGAGATGCAGGTGCCACGGACGCTCACGCAATCCCCACCTCCTCGGTAAGCGAGCGGCCGCGATTGCTGCCCCATCTGAAACGATGGGCGGCGCATCGCCCTGCGTCCGGCGTGCGTATATACTGCCATTGAGCCATTGATCCGAGAGAGACCGTGCGGGATTCTCTCTCCGACGTTGCGGCAGACTTGACCTCTCGGCCCGTCGTTGCCATCCGGCTGCCTCCTCTCGCCTTGCTATGTCGGTGGCTCCTTTCCGCTCTGTACTCTTCGATTTCTAGATAACGATGACAACGATTGTAGTGGTGTTTGTTGTTGTAGTTAGACTACGGTGATGATGATGAGAATAAAGATGGGGATAAGGATGATGAAAATAGGGATGTTGATGATTAGGAGGAGGGAGAACTATAGAAGACATCCCCGTCTTCATTATTATTAGTGGTGGTAGTAGTAGTAGTAGCAGTAGTAGTAGTAGTGGTAGTAGTAGTAGTAGTAGTAGTAGTAGTAGTAGTAGTAGTAGTAGTAGTAGTAGTAGTAGTAGTAGTAGTAGTAGGCTAGTAGTAGCAGTAGTAGTAGAAGTAGTACACTTGCTCATAGATTGCAGCCATTGCTCTCCTCCGAGCTTTGGGTTATCTTTATAGTACAGTCGCGCATTGTAGAAATCCGTTTCTGTTTGGCTATCAGCCTAGCTTGTCCATTGTTTTATGCAATTTTGCTTACCATTGTCCTTCTATATTGCACCTGATCTCTTATTGTATATTAAAGACGATAGTCTTTCTTGGGGAACCTAAACGCCTAAATTTTGGTCTGTCTTTCTGTTTGTCGGCACGTCCCTCGATTCACCCACCCGGCCAAAGTTGAACCACTTGCTTACCGCCCACCCATCTTGAACTGGTATGGCTGTTCATACTAGTGAACGTTGTCGATCAAAAAGTAAATATTACGCATATCTGAGGCGTAGCATCATTAGGTAAGTATTAGGTGGTGTGTTCGTTTAATAGAAAATACATAGATACGCAATTTTAAATACCTTGATGGTATGCGTTTAACGTTGAGACAGTAACGCTGAAGCGATCAGCGGTCCAAGCCGAGCAAGCGCGAGCGCCAACAACAACCGTCTTCGTCTCCTTCTTTCGCAGGCGTTCTTGTCTGCGCCCTACCATGTTACAAATCACTCCCCCGCGGAAAAGGAGCCATCCTGGCGACCTAAGGAACACGTACAACTGGTGGGTCATAATGCGGCTTCAGTCGATCGACGTGAACAGTCTCGCGGCCGCGACGACGGCGGTCCGTAGATGATTGAACAGGCTCAATCATATAGTTAATTGGGGATGCTTGACGTAGGACGCGGTAGGGGCCTTCGTACTTAGGCAGTAGCTTTGTGGAAAGGCCAGGAGCGGAGGAGGGAACGCGAAGCCACACCAACGTTCCAGGCGAATACGACTGAGGAGGCAGGTTTTCGTCGTGGCGGTCCTTCTGGCCCTACTCGCCCTACAATGTTACAACCCTAGTTTCTTAAGGTGCGCTGAAAATGTGACTGCGCTGAAACTTGTCTTCCTCCGTGCCATCTGCACAAGCTCATGTTGTGTTTCGGTTTCGGTTCAGTATTGCATTGTACGAATGACAGGGGGCGCCACTCTGGCATTCCTGTTTTACCCAGGCGACGTGTAAGTAACAGAGTTTGTGGAGAGTACTCGTTGAGTGCGGACGTTTCTTCTCCTTCGGCGCATCGCGCCAAACAGCCTGTTTGGGCTGGCCGGCGTCCCCACCGGTCGCGTTGGTCACCGCCGGTCTTCGCCTGCCGCTGCGCCGGGACTACCAGCCCGCAACACAGCACTCATGTTTCCCGACGTATTGCCAGATGGCATCCATATCTCACGCAGCGCCTCTTCTATCGTCTTTAGACGACATTTGCAGCGAAGCACGCAGATACACGGCCAATTTTTTTTACCTGTTGTCCTGGCCTTTCTTTTCTACATTATTTCTCTTTCTTGTTTGTATTTTCTCTTGTAGGTGTCTTTATTGTATTGTTTATTATCAGTCATTTGTTTCGCGTGCGCCAGCCAAAGTGCCTTACGGTTGTTCCTAGGCACATTGATTGATTGATTGATTGATTGATTGATTGATTGATTGATTGATTGATTGATTGATTGATTGATTGATTGATTGATTGATTGATTGATTGATTGATTGATTGATTGATTGATTGATTGATCATCACAACCACCCCGACAACCACTGATCCATACAGGGGAAGAGTATGAGACATTACTGTGTTTCCGTTCCTATTATTTGTATTATTGCTATTAGTTCTTCACTGTTATTGTTCCATGAATATGTCAGAAGCCGCCTATTTATCACGATATTGTCAATGCAGATGTGATTTCTCAAAAAACGCGCACCGCTCGATCTGTTCGCACCGCTCGATCTGATCGCTTCTAGCATATCGTACCTAATTAAGGGGAAGCAAAATGACACCATTATCAGTGTGCCTGTCAGATACATTCCTCCAGAATCCGGTACGCGTCGTCCGTGCTGCGTCACCATTGTTTTAGCTTTTTACGTATCGTTATACGCGTGACTTGAAGGCGAGGACTGGAAGTTAGACAAAAACACAAGCGCTCGTGTCTTTAAGATGTTTGCCGACACGCCCAAACCAGTATAATTCTACACATGCAAGCGCGAGGGTCGTGAATCTATAAAAGAGTAGCATATGACTTTGACGCTCTCAGCTTCTGCCTCTTTTATCGGGTGTTATCGAACTCTCGAAACAGCGTCCTCAGATACAAAACAAGGCAGAAAACGCCAGCATTATTTCTGCCTCCCAGCGATCTACGACAAGATTACGTTCGAGAAAAACACGCCTGCATAGACTCTACGCAGCTCCCGTCGGCGCCCGCCATGCGACAGCCCTATAAAATGAGCACTTCCGACGAGGCTTATGGAGCGCTCCTTCCGCTCGACAACCGGCCTCCTTCCTACCGTCATCAAATCGAAGCGAGGGCTGAGGCAACCGCCATAGCTAGGAAAAGGGAGGGAAAACAGAATAGCGTTTCCCGGTATCATAAACGCCACGCCGACGAGGAGTGCAGCCTTTATATATTGACGGCGTATTTGTGTTTACTCGAATCTGCATCACCAGTACAGCTCCTCCGCTGTGCGCGAATTGCCTTCTTGTACACCCGGCTAGAGAAGCGTATGGCCCATAAAAGAGCGCCGTAGCAAATCATCTAGGCATGCCTCAGTATGAGGAGCAGGTGTGTTTTCCTTGGGAAAAAGTGTACACCAGCTCATTCTCTGAGGCAGCAGGGAAAGATAAAAGCGATACAAGTAGCCAGGTAGGAACTGAGCGAGGATGGAAAGCTAACCAAGGATGCGGCCGGTTAGGTGCGTTTCGCAAAAGATGATGCTATAACAAATCCGTTTACCTTCGCGTTGAGAGACGTTGCAGTGCAAACGGTGCCGTAGCAAGTTAAGCCGTAAATGTGAGCGAATAGAGCAACATTAATTATCTTGAAGGAAGGTTTGGGTACCGGCTAGTTGGTATTCATTCCATTTCAAATGTGACCGCAGCATGTGAAGACAACAGACAGACGGCGTTCGTCTTCGGCGGTCTTTGTGTCTTTTGTCTTCACATGCGCGGCAGTCACATGTGAAATTGATTATCTTCATGAGATTTAGCGGGGGTGAGACGGGACAGGGGTTAATTTCCTCTCCCCTCCCGGCTCCCCCGAAGAAAAACTGCCGGACCAGTTTTAAATAAAGTTCATTCATTCATTCATTCATTCATTCATTCATTCATTCATTCATTCATTCATTCATTCATTGAAATTTAGCGCGCGAAAAAGAACGCGCAGGACCACAAGAAAAACGGGGACACAGCACTACGTCCTCGTTTCCTTTGTCGTCGTGCTTTTGTTTTGCGCTAACCTCAGGGTATGTAGTATGTTCTAGTCCACCACTTTGTTCTCATGAGTTGTTAGCAACATCAGCCTAGATGATTCACAAGTCACTCGGCTTCAAGTATTGCAGAAGGACCCCTATATCGCTCCCCACTTGAAGGGTCGAAAACTGTACAAAGTCTGGTTAACCTTCCTGACTTGCTTTCATTCATTTTTTATCTATCTATCTATCTATCTATCTATCTATCTATCTATCTATCTATCTATCTATCTATCTATCTATCTATCTATCTATCTATCTATCTATCTATCTATCTATCTATCTATCTATCTATCTATCTATCTATCTATCTATCTATCTATCTATCTATCTATCTATCTATCTATCTATCTATCTATCTATCAGGTGACTGAAACTTCGGGAGCCCTGTATACAGCGTGCCTCATAATCATATTGTGGTCTTGGCACGTAAAATCCCAGCCCTTAATACATTATTTGTCTATCGTAGAAATATCGAATGTTAAATGCTAATTTACTTTTCTAAGGAACGCGATGTCATTTGTATGCAGTAAATAACTGCTTTGACTACGAAGATGTCTTGACCAAAAATATTTTTTGTCTTCATAAAAACGTAAAACAGCACTTGCTTATTTTTTGTTCTTCGTTCGTGCAGAGCAAAAAAAAAATGCCTTCTACAGCACATTAACAAAATTTTAAAGCTTGTTTTTGAGGTTTTACTTTTATTTCGTACACGGACACATATCAATTAAAGGGCTAATTTACCGTAACAACTCATTAAGCAAAAATAGCTCATGTAAGAGTTTTCCCAGAACTACGACCAACAAAGTGTGGCCGGGGAGAGCCTAATCCGGATCAACCGAAATAATTGAGCGTCAACCGAAAGAACAAAAGCACCCGTTCGTTAACGCGAGAGTTTCGCTTCAAAGCCATTCACTGTCCAATCTGTGCGTAACGCAATCAGCGAGCCAAACTTCAGCTTACGGCTAATCCTCGTGGATCCCAACAGAATACGCGATGGCCACCATGGGTGCCATTCACAGAGCAACGAGTAGTAGCCGGCTGGAAAGTCGCTTCCCCAGGCCGCTTCTGCCACCGATACTTTGGCGATACGCTCGAAAAGCGAATGGATAAAGCGTAACTGCCGCTTCCTAACGGTTGATAGCGGGTCAAAGCCTCGTTTGTTTACACCACATACGTTGTTTTAAATTCAATTATTCCGCGTTTGAAGCTGAAATTTAAAAAAAAAACCGGCTCAAATACCCCGAACAAACGAAACGTAACTGAGCCGCAACTAAGTGCACCGCCAGATACTTATCCGCTTTGTTCTTGTACTAAACGGTGTGATGGTGCGGCTGTATTGTACCATGTGATGCTGGTCCACGGGCTCCGGACCGCAGTGTAAATACTGCTTTACTCAAACTTTGCTGCTTACTACTGCTTTGCTCAAACACACACAGAAAAAAAAAGAGTTCTTTTCTTTTCCCTTTCTTTTCTTTTGTGTTACCTGAATCATGAAGAACTGCTGCAAAGCTTTAAGCACGCTAAACGATTTACTACAGCAGCTTTCCTACAGCCAGTCCGGTTTCCACTTTCCTTGCGGTATATTTGTCGTCACGTCACGACGCTGAAGGTGCTCACGTGGCAGGAAAACTTCTCAACGTGTTGGCGCTTGCTCCGTCTAGCTTGGTGGTGAGCTATGTCAGGCCGCGATATCAGGAGCAACATAGTAGGTTATGTAGTAAGTTGGAGCAGTATCAAGACACGTGGCGGATGGTTCCCATTTGAACTTCTGCGTAGTGACGTCACGACACACGCACCACTTGGGAAACGAAACCGCATCTGTTGTAGTAAAGCCATTATGATAAATTATTTAGGATCGCTATGAAGCCTTCCTGTATTCATTGCTTGAATTTCGATGCGTAGGAGTTTCATTTAACAAAAAAAAATGATGAGCCAGAAACGTCATTATGGCACTCATTAAGGTCAAATTTTAGCTTAGGCTGAACAAATAAATGGCACTCGTGAAATCGCAAAGTGGCCTCAGAGTGAACCCCGGTAAACAAGACGCTTAATTTGGAACCATGATTGCTTGCACATTCACCGCGACAATCTCTGGCCCATGGCAGAGACGAGACAAAGGCTTCCAGAACCCTTAGATTCAGTCGTTCGATCCACACCCACGTTTATTCTAGTAGTTATACCGAGGCCATTAAGATAGGAACAAAACACTACTATTGTGAAGCAAAATCTTCTACCTTCAGGTTCTGCGGTGAATTGCCGGTCCCTTTGTTATCGCCCCTCCCCCCCCCCCCACCCCCCCCCCCCAAAAAAAAAGGAAACAAATGAAGAGACGGGTACATTTCTTTCTCCTCGATATACAAGAAGCTGTCTTTTGTGCATAAGCGGCTAGGAAGCTTGCTGCTTCCTTTGTTATAATAATGGATCTCCCTTATCTTTTTATTCCTAGCACTGCGTCTGAGCTTTCTCTATAACGTATTTTTGTTAGTTTTGGTTACTTGTATTGTAACACGAGGCGTCTATCTTTCCTGTCACGGTACGCGAGTCCCTTTTCTTTTATTGTTTCTTGCGCTTTGTGCGTGACAAGCCCGCTATCTATGCTGTGCTTTCTTGTACGCTTCCTTTACAACGAGCGCTCGGTTGGCTGACTGCGCAAGACGTGAAATGGCGAGGACGCCGTTCCGGAGTGTGCCCTTTGTTCCCAGCACCCTGTAATGGTTGTTAAAGGGCACGCCACAATGCTTCTCTTTACAAAGAGGACGGCGTCGCCAAGCACAGCGTTGTTATCTGAGCGCGTGCCTGCATCGAAATGGCGTTCTCGTCCAGTGAGCGTTGCCCGTTTTGTTTTCTCGTATTCTATTGTCTTCGTTGTTGTACAAAAAGGCCGAAGATTCGGTGGTCGTAATGAAAAACCTATTGGACAACATTGCAGCAGACGGCGCTAAAAACTTATTGTTCGCTAGATAATCGTTATACGCGAGGTCTGTTAGAAAAGCATCCGACCTTTGGCCGAATAAAAAAAAACTAGCATAACCTGGAGCCCTCACTCAAACACTGCGTCCCAGCGACTGACGCTATCGGCAAGCGGGAAAAAAATCGCGCATGCGCACGAAGGTTCAAGGTGGGCTTGTGCAAGCGCGCTTTCTTCATATCCATCAGGTGTTTGAAAAAAACAATAAGGTCGGATACTTTTCTAACAGGCCATACCATACCGCGCTACTATTTTGTACTCGATACATACTATATTGTCACGTGGTTGTGACGTCGACGAAGGCAGCAGTTAGCACGTCAGAGATGAAACTCTTTATTTGGCCGAATTTGTGGCCGGGAAACTGAAACTCAAACTACAGCTATACACTGATAGCGGCGAACAGAGCGTCGACCGTCGATCAACTGACAAGCGGTGAAGCGCGTCGGCATTTAAACATGTGCCGCCGAATATTCCAGCGTTATCGCTGGCTGTCGTGCAAATTCTAGAATAAGCTCGAGTGTGCGCGTCTTGCGCGCAATCTTAACAAAACGATCTACAATGATCGCGAAGCTTCTCGAACAATGAGGCGCGGTTCGCGCTGAGCGTTGCTCACAGTCTTGGTGGCCGAAAACCGAATACAGCAAAAGTCATAAAGAAACGCACGTGGCAATATAGATGGCTTGCATTGACGTCTCTGAAATCGCCATTTCGGAGCACCAGCATGGTGGGACGCGAAGCTCGTGATGTCACGTTAACGTTATCACGTTGACAATATCTCTCCTTATTCATGCACGGGGGTCAAGAACTTTCCGGTCGCGTCGTTATCACACGAGGCAGCTTAACCGCAACGGGGTTATGTTGCATTGACGCTATCATAACCACCATGTCGGAGTGCGAGCACTTTAAGAAGATGCGTCCACGACTCCACGTGCAAGCTGTCGATAGATATGATAGCAAAATATATATTCTCGCTTCTTCGGCGTAATGAAAGAACATAAGGCGCTCAGACACGGACGCAAGAGAACAGAACCAGACAACTCAAACACCCGCGTCCTTGTTTTTACGCCTTACCGTTTCGTAATTACCGTTTCGACTGTCGCGCTCGTTTAGGGAGGAACTGCCAGATTACTTCGAGACATTCTAAATACTCTAGTATTTTTAACGAAGTTTTCGTGTTGACATCACTTGACAGAAATGTTGGCCAGCTGTTTTGCTTTCAGACCCTTAATAAACAAAGCTTCCGTGTCGGCCGGGACCTAGATTCTATGGCAGTCGCACATTGGCGATGGTCGTGAGGATGATGAAAGAGTGCGAAAATCTAAGCGGGCACAAAAAGAAGAGCCGAATTCACAAATGCCCTCTATCGTAAGTGCGTTTTTCAATTGGTCAGATGGCTTCACTAATTATATGTCCCGCACCGTGATTGATCGAAGTATTCTCTCACGAAAAAAAATTAGCGTGAGACGTTTTCGTGAATACGGGCACCGATTCTTAGAGTAGTCGTGCATTTTGGTGCAATAACTAAGTAAAAAGAAAAAAAAAAGAAAGTCAGGAAATCAACCTCAAGATTGCATGTTATAGAAGGCCCTGTCACGAGAGCACAACTATAAATATGTACCTTTTTTTTATATCGTGAAAGAAATGAGAACAAATAAAAAGATGCCTGCAAGCACATAGAGGCGTGGGTTAGCTTCAGTAGGCAGCCGCGGCTAGTTTTGTCTTGTGTGTGTTCACATCTCCGGCGGCAAGAAATCGTGACTTGTGCGCCAAACGCGGTTACAATGGGGGCCCTTGCCTCGGGAGAAATATGAACGTGCCAAGTTGATGCGAAGACGAAGGGCGGAGAGGTGTCTGTGAAACAAAACAAAAGAAAAAGGAATCGGAGGCGGGAAGACTTTTGAAGAAAACGCAAACACACAAAAGGTAAACAAGTAATCGTGTATTCCTTTTAACAGCCGTAAGGGCGGGATATTCTGTTCCTTACGTGACCCCGCGAAACAGCAAAAGAAATGTGGGGCTGTATGCGTAAATAAATCAAGACTTATTCGACAGAGTGTGGAGACCGCTTCCATCCGGCGCAAGCACCGTGAAGCTATCAAAATAAGGTTTCTTTGTTTTTTCATTCATTCATTAATATGCATGAAACGAACCACTCATGCACTCCTCAAGATTAGCTACGTGCTACTTTTGGCACGTTACGCGACAGCACTGAGACGGGACGCATTCTCTCGCAAGCCGCGTTTAAATATTTACGCAAACGCGAAACCAAGTCGTTCGGCGTAAGATAGTCGGCGTTGCTACTAATTGCGGCATCATTGTTTCAAGCTGCTGCATTCCACACATTACTCAATTCTTGCGCAATACAGAATGCGGGAACAAACGTCGTAAATAAGCAACGGATTCAGGGATACTTATGGATCTTCTTTGGCTTCTTCTTTTGATGCTCCATTGTTTTGTGGTTGTAGACAGCGATAAGCGAAACAAGGCATTAAAAATCAGCATCCTGTTAACACATCTGGCTTTGTTAATTTGTGCTGCCCGTATGCTGCGATGCGCCAGTTTCGTTCTAAGATATACCGCAGTAATACGGAATCATGCGTACATCGCAACACTCGCACTACGAATTTCTGTTAACTACAATCAATCAATCAATCAATCAATCAATCAATCAATCAATCAATCAGCCAATCAATCAATCAATCATATCTTTATTAGCAATCAAATGTATAATCACACGGGGGTACAAATACAAAAGGAGGTCCCATAGCACATGGCTGAAATGGGACCTCGTGTTGGAAAATTGTTTTCAGTAGCATGAATGTAAGTCATAAGTTTATTTTGGAAAAATGGCCTCAATAAATGCATGGCTTACAGAAAGCGTGTCTTCGTGCGTCGTGTCTTCGTGCGTCTTTTTTTTTATGTTTTCCTCCTCTCGAATAAATATTTCCATTGTTAGTTAGCTCTGCATCTTCTTGCCTACTTTGCCTCCTGTTTGGAATCGCGAAGTATTTCTTACAGTAATAATTTGCATCCGAGCCTTTGCTATTTCTTTCGTGTCCCTTTCGCGCAAGGAGGTCTCAAAAATATTTTATTCGCTCGTCAGGAAAAGACGTCAGAAAATCCATGCCACCGTGACTCGTTCCAACACCGTTGTCCGCATAATCGGGTCAACTAGGCGGAAATATTGCATACAGTACTATATTTCTTGCGCTAAGGCAAAGAACTTCGAACCAAGTGCACCCTCAAAATGTTCGCTACATCGCGGCTTAGCAACTGCAGCATTTTTTTTCGGAGTCAGGGTAGATCACGCACTCGGATGCACCGATGATACAGGACATGCACTTAGCTGACACGTTGAAGGGCATAGAAGTCCTCCCGAATGAAAAGGATGCGTAGCCACTGCATGCATTAACGGTCAAACGGGGGAGGGAGGGGGGCACCCTCTTCCCGTCCACTTTCCTTAAATGACAGCAACCCCGAGAGACTCATGACTCAACCCGGACTCCCCCGTATCCTGACACCCCCTCCACCCTCCTCGCTTCACCACAACTGTTCGTCCCACGGGCGCTTGCTCCGCAAGACCCCCCGCGCGCGACTAAAGCTTCCCGTATTCCCCCCCCCCCAAAAAAAGCGAGGAAATCATTCTCTGACACCCGCCTCCCAACTTCTATCAACGCGTCAGCGCAAAATGTTGGAGCTTATAGAGAAAGCATAGAACGAGGGACGCCATGCGGTGATGCAGGCATCCCTGGCGTTGCGTGCTTCTCGTAATTCAATTTCTCACGCAACCGTTTCTTCCCGGCATCGTCCGTTAGTAGGAGTTACGTTCAAGACTCGAAGAAAAGAACGAAACGAATAAAAGGATAGAAGTACGAGCGCTTCGAACGTAAAAGCTGTCCTACTGATTGTTCCCACTTCGATGCTCACAGATAAACTAAGAAAACGGAAGATACAGGAACATTGAAAATGGATACCAGGGAACATCAAAACGGGAAGTCGGGCTAGGTGGTCTTGATTCATAACGTATGGAATTGCCCAGCGCGGAACACAGGACGAAACGCTTGTGTCCGTGTGTGCTTCTTCAAGTGTTTCGTCCTGTATTCCGCAGGCTGTGCAGTTCCATACGTTATGAACCAGGGAACATGTCAAACAACGCGCTTTTCCCATCTGCGCGCGAACTTGTTCCTTCATCGATCTTCTGATAAACAAGCTATTCCTTTCTTTTCCAAGCCAAGTTTGTTATGAGTTACAGATTTCGGTGGCGGCGTTGTCGTAGGCAGAAATCCCGGCGTCGAAGCCGAAACTAATCGGTTATTTGAGCGTACAGAAATGCGGCCCTCGAAGGTGCCCCGGTCACATCTTTTTTCGTACGCGCCGTTTTCCAACAACTGATGTCTCTCGACCATGGGCTTGTAGGCGATCAGCAGTTTCCAATATGGCAATCTGACCTTTTATCGAGGGCACTCGTTGTCATGTCACGTTGCCACATTTCATTGCTGCCTGAATATGAACGCATGGTCGTCGTTGCTGCCTGTAGCAAAAGAAGCGCTGCGCTGCTAAGCGCGTGCATGGAGGTCCAATTGCCGGCATGGAAGAAGGAAAACAAATTGGGAGGAAGCATTGCGCAGTGCGGTCGAAAGAAAGAAAAATAGCAGGTAATGCACGCAGACGCCAAGCTTTTCTTGCCCCCATTTTCCCGATAGGGGAAAGGGCTCCTAATTTTCCTTTTGTTTCACTTCTTATTCCCTTACTTTTTTTTCTTTTTTGGGTTTAACAGGATGTGAGACAGCACTCCCTCGCCGTCATCCTTTTATATCCTTCGCGAAATTCACCGAGCCGTCCCTATCGTATAAAGAATGCGTAGCCGCCATTCAAGTGCATGACAACGGACACTCAACTGAAAAGCGGGGACGACGGCTTTCGTCGGGAAAGAAGCACCGGCCCCTCCTGCGTTTAAAAAGCGACTTTTCTCAACTCCAAGAACAGGAAAGAAGACAGAAAATTTCACTTCTTCAGCCGATACATAAAAGTAGCACTCAAAGCGATGAAGCCTCGCACGTAGCGCGGCTGCCCTCTTTATGTTGTATTACTTTTCACCCTCTCATGCCTCTTCTTTCTTTTTTACCATTAGTTATGCGTGCAAGGTACTCAACCTTGGTTTGTGGGTGCCACTAGCGTGAACATTCAAATTCGTTTTTTTTTTTATTAGTTACTCTCTTTCTTACTACATTTCTTTTAAAAGCTGTAATGTCAGACGTTTGCAGTCAAATAAATAAAAAGTGATTTTGCTGCGTAATCTCCTCTTCGCAGGTGTTTCTCGTCCGCGCAAATTGTAGTGTTGTAATCTCTTTTTCTTTCCGTTATCTCTCTCTCTCTCTCCTATACTCGTTTTTTTCTTTTTCCACTGCCGCATTAGAACCACGCCAGCCGCGGATTCTCTGAATTATGACGAAACTGTATTTTCTTTATTCCTCTTGGGCCACACGTGTGTGGCTGCAGAACTCCTATTTTCGTATCTTTTCATTTATCAGCGCTGCGTGCCTGTGTCAATGCCGCGCGACAGTTTCGTTGGCTTTCACTACCTGATGTTACTTTTTCTCTTTGATTATGTTATGCTGAGGGGGCTTACAGCTGCGTTGGATGTACGCGCGGTGACATGAAATAGTAATGAAGAAGCTAAGTGGAAGATGTGGGCCTTTAAACTTGAAACTTACGCAAGCAGACTAAAGCACGAGCTAAAAATCTTCATGCTAATACCGTGCAGTGAGATTGACTATAAGAAGGCATCCATACGTCGGGTACTAGTTTGTTAGGAAGTAATTACGCTGTAACTGTTTGTAAAATAAGTGCTAGGTAATCGTGACGTTTGAGACACTATGATATTGAAGGGGCCCAATATCAGCAGGCAACTCTTACGAACACAATAGCTTGCAATGCTTTTTTACTGTAAATTGGCATTGTTTTATGGCTCGTAAGGCGCGTTTATTATTGGTTAACGGCCTCTGCGTATGATGTGTCACGGCCGCTACATAAAAAAGATGTAGCGGCCGTGGATGTGTTGGCTTGCATTGAACAGTGAGTGTTTTTACGAACCGTTCTTTAACTTAATCAATCATTCGTGGGTGCTAAGCAAGTGTTCACAAAACTTATTTGTGAGTGCTTTGTGTGATTAGGAGTCGCCTGTTGGTAGTTGTTTCGCTAACAAACCGGTCATGACTGGCGACCGCCGGAACGATTCAATTCAATGCAGTTATCTTTATTTACCAGAACAGAATAGAAAATATCCCTCAACTACGGAGTCTATCATAATCATATCTTGGTTTTGGGACGTAAAACCCCAGATATTATACAGAATTGAAATTACGGACAATGAGAAAGCGAAGTTTTCTAACCACTTTTCTTGTAGGCTCTGTAAATAAAAGCGTAGGCACTTGAGAAGTCTCTGTCAATCACGCATATCAAAAGGCAGCATCACTGTAGCTTTACCGTCGGTCGATGGCGTACGTCATTTGTGATGCATTCAATATCTCACTAGTACACGTTAGCAAAATCATCCGCCTATATCGCAAAGTATCCCGCTACTATCGCGAGCGAAATTAAATGAAGTTCAGCCCCGCTTACTGCCGATTGTTCCAAGACGCGGCTGCTCCGGAAATGTCGAGGCTTAAGCCTTTCCAGCTTCCACATTACCACAGTAAGTTAAGCTACTAGCAGAACCTGAGCCTCAAGATCCCTCCCCTGCACGGAACGGCGTGGTGGTCTATACTATTTTCCCCCTAAACACACCCTACACGGCTTTTGGAAAACAAACAACCAACAAACAGCCAGTCCAGCCTATTTGACCTCGTTCTATCAATCACCAGCGTGCTCTTTTTTTTTTGTACAATTTAATTTATCTTATTTCAACGCTCATTGGTCGCTGTTCAATACCCGAACGTCTTACCATCCTCGACGCCTCGCTAAAACTGGCTCGTTGCCTCGTTTAATACAGTCCGACAGGGCGCCTCTTTCCTGTCGTCTAACTTTTTTAGCCTTTTCTTACGTGGCGTCACACCCACACCTTACAGTCCTTTGGCCCTCGAATTTTATCGCGTTAAACTGGTTTAACAATTCCAAACGCTTACGCGAGTTTCGCTCGCGACGTGCTTGGCCTCAACTCGTTAGTAGCAGGAGAAGCGCGCAGTAAACTCACGTTTTACCTCACAAACCCGTCGTCAAGCGTTAACGGTCGCCGACTCTGTCAGGTTCGGCAACACTGCACGGAACTGCCAAACCAGGAGCGCAATATGCTCCTCCGGGCATGACTCACTCTCGCGCGTGCCATCGCCGAGGAATGCGGGATTCCTGTATGCGGAACGCTTTCACCTCGCACTCCTTCCTCGCGACGCTTGTTCGTATGCAACGACGTGCGTTAGTGTTAGTTCATTGAGCGTTTGTACATGTTTTTATATTGCTTCCAGAGAGCAGTGGATTCTGTCGCTGTTATCAGTTTATACAACTCTGTCGCGTGGGCTGTTCGCATCTCGCGCGAGGCAGTACGCTTTCAAAAATAAATGAACGAAAGAGCAAAGAAATGAATGGGGCTTCTCTGAAACAAATGACCGTGGTGGCGTTACATAGCTTTCAGAGAGAGAAAATAAAAACAGTGCAGCGCTGCTAAACCTATATGGGGAAATTTACTACTTTCCTCGAGAGACGTCAAAAGTTGTTTATCTTGCCTGTCGCGACTGAACAAGTAACCACCGAGGCGAATAAATTTCTTAAGAACCGTGCCTCCGTGACGGCGGTGTATGCTCCACTTGCGGTCAAAGTCAAGTTTCCAAACGTAAATCATACACAGCTGAAACTTGAGAATTCGTCTAGTGATCTAAGAGAATGCTCCTACGTTACTATCACTGATGTTTCCTGGCGTCACCTTTGCATATTGGATATCAGGCATAATAATGCCAAGCGAGGCTAAACAAAAGCTAAATGTCCCTGATTACTGCACCCGGTGAATAACGGACAACGAATGCGCTTCAACCTATTACTGTAGTACCTCAATTAAACAGGGCTGCTAGTGTTTATTTAATTCTTCCCTTCGTTTTTTACTTGATATGCTTTGCTGCAAGTTCGCTGAATAAAAAAAAAAAACTCAGGAGTCGACCCTAATCCTTGACATAGGTGTCTGGTAGTGGCACTCGTTCGTGTGCCTTGGTGTATTCCTTAAATGCGGTGTCCCAACAACGGTGTGCCTCATAATCATGTCTTAGTGTTGGAGGGCCAGCCCACAGGAAAATTTTATCCTTCTTTTATTTATTTATATTTCGCGCGCTACCGAAGCGGATCTCAGAGCCCACGTAAAAAAGGAGCGCATAGTTGAGATCTGCTCCGCCAGGTGCCGCAACGATCCTATGTTCACGATATTTCAATGAACTCGGTCAATTAATTTTCGCATAATATCCTGACAGTTAACTGGTTCAGGCAAAGTTATGCTCCGATATCATACGCATTGAATATAACTTGATTTAAACCGTAACCATCGATTTCTGTTTTTTAAAAGACTCAAATCACTTTTTTAGAATACTTCAATCAGTATCGCCTGCAGTCTAACTAGACGAGATAAAGGCAAAGGCACTCACTCCTCTTCCGGGATTGAGTCAGCACACGTTGTGCAGCAAACTTCAATGCTCATCGGGAGGAGGACTCTCTGTGGAGTTCGCCGACTCGACTGCAGCTGCCCCCACCTCGTCAACGAGTTCTCCCCAAGTTCCGGCCGCGAAAACGCGTATCCCTTCTGATCCCCGAACAACGCCGTCGTCTCGTTGGGGGAGGCCGGCGGCACTTCCTACAAGACCGGAAGGATGGTCGCTCGCGCTGTCTCCCCCTCGCCTACACAAAAGCGCGGTTTTTCGTAAGAGAAACTGCGTGGTTAGCGAGAATGGGAAAATCCGCACGAGAACCCCCTCCCGCTTTCCATCCTTCCCGAAAAGAAAGCGGGAATTGGGGATATAGAATGGGGAGAGTTGGCATGACAGAAGGATGCGGATGTAAGAGATGCATATAGCGAAGAGTTCCGATGCTGTCACCAGCAGTCAACATACACGTCACTCTTCAAAGGCTGGGAAAGTTCGGAAGAGAAAAGCGGGGGGGGGGGGGAGGGGGGAGAGAGGGGTACTGCAATCAAAGAAGGAGCTCCAGCAGTTGTACGCACAGTGCCAACTATGAACCATTTATCACAATAGTCAGTACTTCTGCGATTTAGGAGTCAAGATTATATTGCGATGGCGACAGTTTCGCGATTGCATAGAGCCCTATTGTGTTGCATAAAGTCAGCTGCACCTTATCAACGCTTGTGAACTGTTAGAGGGTGTTCTGTGTGTGGTCCCATCAACTGCCTCTTTGTTGTTGTTGTTTCTTTACATAACATCTAGATTCTTATATAAAAAAGAATGTGCCAGGCTTTTTTTCTTTTTCTTCGCATGTTCATGCTTTCTGTATCGATCCATGTTGTATAACGCCTCCTCGCCAGAATACACTAAACCAGCGATCGTACGTTCGCTGTCGCTGTCTTGTCATCATTGTCGCCATGCTCTTCTCATTGCACATGTTCTCATGCAATATACAAATTCTTCTCTTGCAAAAACACGTCCGTCGATCTAGCGACGCTTTGCAGAAACACAAAGGATGGTGTTGCTCGTAAAATAAGATCATGTATTTATGTAGACCGTTCTGTGTGTCTTCTTTTTTTTAATCCCTTAATGCCGTTCCCCCGTGTACGATAGTGATGTAAACGCGTAAGCGTGACCTCCCTACCTTTCCTTCATATCCTTATCGGCCTTATGTAAGCGCCGTATAGATAGCTACATGCAAGAACGCTCGCATGACGCCAATTCCCACAGTTCGTGGTATAGGCACAAAGTTCTTTTTTTTTCTCCATTTTGTTACGTTGTTCTACCGTCCGCCAGTCGTCAACGACGTGAATCTACGCTTTATTACACGTTTCCGACAATCCCTGCAAATAGACTTCACGGTAGGACACTTCGCAGCATAGCAAGCGCGCTAAAGAGATTGCGAAACACACAACCATCCACTTCATAAACAAATGACGCGTCTCTGGGCAAATTTCACTGCCCGTTTCGCGCTCTACTCACCGTAAGCTAAGCTATACTGGGATGCAAGAAAGAAAAAGGAAACAAATGCCCACAAATGCGATCGCTTAAAATCAAACCGCCGTTTGCGCGAAAAGCCATGGCCGTTCAGGCGATTTAACGCTTCGCCGCTCCCTCTTCGTAATTCGCCATTTATATTCACAAATTCCTTGAAGCACATGCAGCTCACGTCCCAGAGAAAAGAGAGAGTAGACAATAGAACATTATTTAAAAAGTAAGATGCGGGTTCAGAGGGTAAAGAGCGCGAATGTGCGTAATAGAGAAATACTGAGATGGGGGAAACGAGGGTGCGCAGTAGCGGCACAGCCACCGCGCCGATCTTCCCTCTTCACCTCTGGGCTGGCGGCTATTCATTTGCAGCTTTAAATGAAAACGCGAGCGGGTATTTATTGGCGGTGAGGGTCATAATTACGCGCGTAATAACAGGGGGAAAATAATAAATTAAAGGCATCGAGGTTAACCGGAGCTGACTTCTGCGCAGGACGGATGGAAAATAAAATATAGAGAAAACGGAGAGTTTCTTCTCTATAAATTACCCTATTCTTACGTTTTATATAAATTGAGAAAAGCGCCGCCGAATTCTTGGCCAATCCCACACAGTGGGTGGGAGCCACAGTTAATAGGTGAACAAGAATAAAAGTTTATGCGTGCGCATTTGTGTCGCCTACGTATATATTGAAAATCTCAGCGCCGTGTCTCTCACGGGCGCTCAGACTTCTTGGATTCGGGAAACGCGGCAGCGCTATATTGAGGCATTCTGCAGCTAGACTAATATGATACCAAGATCTTGGTCAGTGACAATGGACTGCCATGCACAGGAGGTTTAAAGTGAGGCTTTAATTATTGTATAGCACGTGAGATAGCGTGCGTTACCTGCCTGCACGCCGCTTTCAGTTTTGTAAGCCATGATTATTTATGGCGGTTGATTGGACTGTGTGCGCTGTGTTATGTGTGCGGGGGGTGGACGTAATAATAATAATAATAATAATAATAATAATAATAATAATAATAATAATAATAATAATAATAATAATAATAATAATAATAATAATAATAATAATAATAATAATATCTGCGGTTTTACGTGCCAAACTATGATACTTTCATGAGGCACGCCGTAATGGAGGGCTCCGGAAATTTCGACCATCTGTACACTGACACCGCACTGTGCACAGGCCTATCAACTCCATATCATATCATCGCATATCAACTCCATCGAAATGCGACCGCCGAGGCCGGGATCGAACCCGCAAACGTCGGATCAGCAGTCGAGCACCGTGAACACTGTACCTGCGAGGCAGACGTGGAGTAAGCCATGGCATGTGTCTCGGGAAAATAGTTAATAATAATAATAATAATAATAATAATAATAATAATATCTGGGGTTTAACGTCCCAAAACCACCATATGATTATGAGAGGCCGTTGTGTAGGGCTCCGGAAATTTCGACCACCTGGGGTTCTTTAACGTGCACCTAAATCTAAGCACACGGGCCTCAAACATTTTCGCCTCCATCGGAAATGCAGCCGCCGCGGCCGGGATTCGATCCCGCGACCTTCGCGTCAGCAGTCGAGCACCATAACCACTAGACCACCGTGGCGGGGCCGGGAAAATAGTTGTCCCGGCAATGAGCACAGAGCGGTGGTCGAATGGTTGAAGACGGCGAGAAAGGGTTCATTGCGGTCGGTAACTGTGGCATGCCTGCTCCCTCTGGTCTGTAATGTATTAAAACGTGAAAGCTTCCTTAATCACTCCATTGCTACTCGTTGTGGTTCGCTGAATATAATCAAGATATCATTTACTGTATATGGTAATATCATCTATGATAATTTTACTAGACTTGATGGGACTGTAGGGGATATAATGTTCAGAGGCAGTGCCTGTCTTCCGCTATAGCACACCTTGACAATAGACAAATGTCTGTTGAAGCCACTCTTACATGTCATCGACGGAAGACATCGCAGCTGAAGGCGACGAAGGCACTTCTGAGGCTTTTGAGAGAAACGGGCTTGGACAAGAGGCTGTGACAGAGATGTCGCGTACCACGCAAGAGCGACGGACTGTGACTGACTGTGTGTGTGTGCTGTTTTATGTCCTGTCTCTCTTTCCTCTCCGTCTTAAAATCTCCCTCACCTTGTTCCCATGTTATAGGGTAGCAAACCGGTTCTCCTAAACTGGTTAAAGGGACACTAAAGAGCAAAACGATCTTTCTCATGTTAGTAAAGTACTCTTTCACGATACCAAAAACACCACACTTGCTGCGAGAAGACTCTTAGTAAGCGAGAAAACGCGCAAAAACAAAATGTGGGTGGCGACGCCACCTTGAAGCTTCCGCAACATTCGCCGTGACGTCACATGTTTTGGCGGCGCCTACTGGGGACTACGTAGTTCCTAATCGGTAAAAATTAAGTACATTGTCCTCTGAGGGGGCCATTGACTTAATATACCAAGTTCGGGGTAATTTTGTAGAGCCAATGGCGCCAAAATACGATAAGTACACTTTGAAATCCGTGACGTCACGCATGAGATTTCGGCGCGAAATTTAAAAATTAAGCTTTGAACTTCCTCTATTAATAAACGTATGATGACGAAATTAACGACATTAGAGTTCTCAGAGCACAATTTATCGATCTAAACCGATTCAGTGTTTCTCTTTAGTGTCCCTTTAACCTCTCTGCCTTTCCTTCTCTACTATTCTTCTTCATGGTGGGACTGCAGTAAACACCCCTGTCACATCTCGACGCAGGTGTGCTGGGTGTCGTGGTCACCGAAGTACGGCTCCTGTCGGACAGCAACAAGACGCAGTACGTGCTTCAGGGCGAGGGTGCCACGCTGCTCTGCTTCTTCGTGCTGTCGCCCGGCGAAGACCTGCGCCGCGTCCTCTGGTTCAAGGACGGCGCCGAGGTGTACGTGTGGCGCAAGGGGCGCCGTCCGCTGGCGCGCAACCTGTTCGACAAGCGAGTCGACCTGAGCAACCGCTCGCCTTCTTTCATCTCCATCCTTAGCGCACACATGTCGATGCAGGGAAACTACACGTGCAAAGTAGAGACGGACCTGGGTACCTCGCAGAACGATTTCTTTCTCACCGTCATTGTAGGTGGGTTTGTCTTTCTCGCTTTTCTGTCTCCCTTAACCCTTCCCCAGTGCAGGGTAGCAAACCGGAAATTTATCTTCTGGTGAACTATGCTAAAACTGCGGCTTGGGCGAGTTGCTTCATGATTAATAAAGATCTGATAGAATGATTAGGATAGAATGAGGAAAGACGTCCCTATCCCTCATTACATTTACCTCTGCATCTATTTTGAGGATGCCAGAAAGTGATGTCTTTCATTTCAGTGAGCGCCGACATTTTCTTTTTGTTGAAGTTCTTCTTGTTAAAACAAATGTTCTTTTTTTCTCTCGCTCAGTTTATTGCCTCTTTTACCCTCTTTGTCGGCTAGCCAAACAGATGCTACGTAGCGTTGACCCACCTTGCTGTTTTTACTATCTATGCTCTCTCTCTTAAGAACATTGGTCTTTAGCTAAAAGTCTTTACACTGGAGTTGCTATCCGTCTTTCTTGTTGCGCTCTCATTTTCATCCAAACTTCTTATCGGCAGCATCACACTCGCCATAAGTCTAACAAAAGCAAACCGGTAAGAAACGAAATTGCGCGTTCGCAAAAATGTGGCACTGGGAAGCCTGCCAACCATATCAAACCAGTGGCCCACCGTTGGGCCACCTGCTTATTCTGAGGTCCACTGTCGCCATGCTGCCAAAGAAGCGCGACATTCGCTTTTGCCAATTTGATCAGGAGTTTTGCGTGCCACGCAGACTGTCGCATTGTGCCTGTGACACACTGTGACACAGTATGCGATTTCGCTGTCTGCCGTAGGCGATTTTCCCGATAATGTTGTATACTCTGAGGCCTCGCTGCAACGGCAGTAAGAGTTCAGAGTCTGTTGATTTTCGGGAGAGAGCACCAACCCAAACATGGCGCGTCGCTGCAGAGGAAAAGCCCGAGTTTTTTTTTTTCTTTTTTTTTTGGGGGGGGAAAGACAGATTGAGGTAAGGTGTCCAGAGATAGGGTGAAAAGAAAAGAAAGTCTTTCCGCACTTTATTGTCTGTCGCTCGGTCCCGAAGCTTCACAAAAAGGACGCACCAGCGCTCGCAGAGCACTTCCGGCTGACAACAGCTGGGGCCGGGGTCCGAGAATTCCAATTTCCGTAAAGAAGCGGTTGTCGATTTCGTCGAAGGTAGTGCCAACAACCTTTCCTTGTTCACTTAAACGGCGGCCAGCACGCAGAAGGTGCGATATTGTCTAGTTGCACCCACGTACTTCACATCCTCTACCTCTGGCCTTTCCTATTAAATAACAGTATAGGCATTATTACGTGCTACTCCAAGCCATATACTACGAAAAATGAGAGCCACCTCCCGTCGTCGTGAAACCGTGCGAAAGGTAGAATTTCAGACGAGCATTCAGGGAAACGAAAACGCTGGTTTGCGAAATCCGCCGAATCCTGTAAGGCGCCACGTAAGCTCCTGTGCAGAGCTAAGAAATTTCAACAATGGCATTTACGCTCAGGGGACAACAGCAAACTGAAATATCGCCAAGCAGCTGCAAGTTCGTTCTTCAGTCGCGTCGGCGTAAGCCGGTTAAAGTTGTCTAAGCTCTCGATGGTTCTCGAGGAGAAGAAAGTCGTTCGTGGATGGAAACTACTGGAAGCGAATAAGATTCTTGCTCCTCTTCCTTAAAAGCAGTGGCAAAAACATACCGCATCTTTCTCGTGCCTCTTTCTCTCGCCTCTTTTTCAATATGAAAACGAATAGGATTTCATCCTGCGGCAGCGTCTAAGGTAGGCCATGAGCTTCGAGAAATAAATTTCATGAAAGAGCATTCTCGAAACTCATCGCAATAGTAATAGGAGGCTGACTAGAAGCTGCAGTTCCCGGAGGGTCTTCGAACGACAAACGAGAGTAATCATTGTTGCCCGTTATATTAAAAACAGAACGTTGAGTTGGTTGGTACGGATTCACGATAAAAGAAAATATAGGCGTGCAAACAAAAACAGGAGATGAGGTCAAGCGAAAAAAACATCGGCGTTTATGTTGTGTTGATCCCTTCTCTTGGTGTCCGTGTACACCTTCTTTACCATGAATCGTTATATTACATAACAGGGCGCTTTGCAAGATTTTGAAATGTGTCCTTTCTTTTTCATGTATTACATCTGAAAGTTCAGGACTTCGGAAATACCGAGCAATTCAAACGCGATAAATTATTATGTCTCATTAATGTGTTCTTTGATAACTTTCGAATACGTAACACTTCTTTACACTACACTTCTTTGCGAGGCCATGTAGTAATCATAACTTTTTTTTCAGAAAGGTTGTTTGTTGAATACTTGACGCAAATTGTTTCTTGTAGAGGAGCAGGAGTCTGCGCTCTAACCATGTCGCTTGACGATGCATGTTTTCATTGATCAGGCAAATTCTAACGTTCACCGCGTTTCTTGTAGAATTTTTTCCTTTATAAATTAACTCAAGCAATTATCGATTTCCTACGACGGCTTGTGTTCACGCTTCAGTAATAGAATTAGAAACGCTCATTTTACGCCTGTAGCTGAATGTCCGAAATCGAGTGTACATTCGAGGCCTCCATACAAAAACTCTTGCGTATTATGAGCATAGAAAAATGCCCGTCGATTTGTATTTTCTCGGTGGTGAAAATAGCAAATTTCTGAGCACAGATAAATACTTGATTGATTGATTGATTGATTGATTGATTGATTGATTGATTGATTGATTGATTGATTGATTGATTGATTGATTGATTGATTGATTGATTGATTGATTGATTGATTGATTGATTGATTGATTGATTGCGTTTAATGCTCCAAAGCTGCACACTAAGAATGCCATCGACATGGATCCATTGCGGTGGGCGACTGTTTGGATGATTACTATATTTGTCATTTTAAACACGGTATTCCTCAGCTTGGGATGGCACCGAATGGAATAAGCATTAACACCTGTGAAGACTGTCCGCTAGCAAGTGTAATAAGTGTTCAAAAACTGGCAGGAAAATAACAGATATACCACGATGAGCAAATTGTTTGTGATATGACACCGACGAAGCTGCTGCTGAATACCATACCCACAATTTCTCCACCGCTACGTTAAATTAGGAGATTTGGCGAGCCAAAGTGATGATGTAATTATGAGCCACGCCGTAGTGGGAGACTTCGCATTAACTTTTACCTCTCAGTGTTCATTAACGGGAACCTAATTCTATGTAAACGGGTTACTTTTATTTCACCCCCTTCGAAATGCGGCTGCCGCGGCCGGGAATGGAATCCACGCTCTCGTGTTGGACAGCCCGACGCCATAGCCGCTAAATGACCTCAGCGGGTGTGTTAATCATCGTTCTGTTTGCACCTCAGATTCGTGCAAGGAAGACAGCTGGACTACGTTCTCGGACCGCGTGTCGTGCACGGAGACGGTGGAGCTGGACTGCGGCGGCATGTTCCCCAAACCGTCGCCAGCGTGCGGGGTGTACAACGACCAGACGGGCGTGTACCTGAATACGGTGCCGTTCGACCGCGTTGAGCCGGCGGCCAACTCCACGTACGAGGTGCGGCTGCACCGAGTCTTCCAGGTGCGAGACTGGCTCACCTTCCGCAACCTGACCTTCCGCTGCCACATCATCGTCCTCGGCACCGACTGGCGATCCGGCATCTCGCACAAGCTATTCGGAGGTAAGCTCTAAACGGGCCCCATCTTTCGGACATCGATAAACGTAGAAACATTGTAACATAAGTGTTTTGGCACCCGTCGATAGCCAGTGTGAGACGTGAACTCAGCGGAATTGTTTCATAAGCTTTGATAAACAGGCGGCCTTCGAGTAAGCACGTGTTGCTGCATCCAGCGGTGACTGTATTGCTCCTGTGCATAATGCAAAGCGCTCCTAGCCTCATACCATGCAATTAGCGATAACTACAAAGTTTCCACTCTCTCATCACTTCGGGCCCCTTCAATAGAAGTAGATTCCGAGTCCGACATTGGAATCGAGTCAGCTTTTTCCTCACAGAAATCCGAAGCTTCACCCATTAGGCCGCAGATGCAGGCATAGTTGTCTCATAGCAAAGTCTAATAGCGTGCTTTTAGACCAATGACGCGTGCGTTGCGTTGCGCAGGATAAGTTACCAAACTAGAGCACGTGGCTGCGCGCCACAGACACTGAAATGGAACGAATGAATAATAGTCAACCTTACCACTGTCCTTCGCCTGCATTACTTCGCGCAGCAAAGAGTTTCACGTAAAAGCGAAAATGCGTGCCAGAAAGAGATAGAAAAGCAAAGAAAGACACGGAGGTTAACAAGACCGGTTTGCTACCCTGCACTGGGGGAAGGAAGAGATGCGCTCTCTAGCACATACCGGTTGCCCAGTGTTGTACACCGCCTTAAAGATCGACCTATAGTCGGATACAACTTAATGAGTCTGGAGAGGCCCCGCCCAGACGACCGAAGCGCGGCAGCCGATCGCCTTCGCGACTAAAGACATTTTTCCGCTCATGCACTCGACAATGCTCTCCGAAGGCGGGGTCACCGGTCGTCCGGCTCATGACGTCAGTCTGGAGTGCGCGCCCATTGGTGCAGGCTTGTGTGCATCCGCCTTTGAAGAGGAAGAGCCGCAGACTTCTAAAGTTGTATCCGACTACAGTTAGTAAGAAACACCGGAGTATAATGAACCAGTGCTCGTGCCATCGATCCCATACCATCTTCGGGCTCGTGCTGATGATTGTCACGAAGCATTGGCCGGGCTCTGTGGTAGAACACCTGACTGTCACGCAGAAGGCCTGGGTTCTAGAAAGAACTCCTGCCGCACATTTTTCCATTGCGCCACATAACACCACATATCATTACCGTGATTGTCACTCTCCCGCTTGCGTCACCACACAATCTGTCGCCTCGCAGAAACATGAGGACAAAAGTCTATGAGACCCTAGAGTAAAAACATTTACAAATGATGCAGGTACTCTGGGTCTATAAAGCACTCCTACCTGAAGATTTTTTTTTCATTTGCGCCACCTGACACCACATATCATTATCATGATTGTCACGTCCCCGCTTGCGTCACCTGGGTCGTTGTCCTTACAAGAATGTCGCCGAGTCATTGAGTGAGACTTCATACTCTTTCCTTTATATCTGATGGGCAAAAATTCTATAGTTCTATACGAAATATAATTCTATATTCTATACGAAACAGTGTACAAAGTAGTTATTTTTTACATATATACAGACGCGTAGGCTTGCTCATGTTGTAACTTGTTGTTTTTTTTTTTTTTTGCACTTGGGAATCGTCGGAGTCGCAATATTTTAAATATGCACCGCAGCCTGTGCGAACTAAGGGAACCGATCTACAGCCTTTACGCCACGAATGCATTAGGTAAAGCATTCTAGCAACGAAACGAGAGAGAAAGAGAGAGAGAGAGATCTCAGACACGGGCTTTCTTCGCAGAAAAACCAAAGGCTGCATTGAGTTTAAATTGAGAACGCCGTACACCATCCTGGCATTATGGCGATGGCGCAACGACATGGTAATTTATCTTCATTACTTTCATACCGGCATCGTTAGCGCGAGTAACGCTTGCATATGAAACGAATCCGCCAGTAGATGGATGGCCCTACTGGTTTTTTTTTGTTTTTTTGTTTTTTACCAGACCGTTTTCTTTGAGCTCCATTCACGTCGGGCTATCTTCTTTAAATTTGCGGTGGGTTGCGTGGTACAGCTTTTGAATAAACGATCTGAGGCCGGAGGGGCGATTTACGCATATTCTTTGTAGAGCATCATGATTGCGGAGCTTGAGAGCGTCTTGGATCGGGAGCAAATTACCAAAGCACTTGCGCTCAACTCGAAGGAAGCAGATAATTCATGCATCGGCTTTGTGCTCCACGTGCGCGCTTTAAAAGTTATGAATAAAAACCTCGTCGCGATGTCTTCCTTCGGAACTAGGGCATTAGCATTTAGGTGAAATAACAAAAGGAGTCGTTTAAGCCCCGTATCCATTTCTTTTTTCTTAAAATTTGTTTCAACGCGCTGGCGTTATTTATGTGCACAAATTATGAAATCAATTAGCTTATTTCTCTATATACTTGAAAGTGGCATGATTTATTTATTTTTTTGGAAATAAAGACTGAAATTTGCGCGTCTCTGAGCTCATAAATGTCTTGAAGGAAGATTACAGAGCGAGACTACCAATTTCACTGTCGTTATTCTTTTTGTTCCTTTTTCGGGGGGTGAGGGCGGAGGGGGTCCAGGCCCTTAAGTAAACGCATTGCGTAGATTAAATCTGTTCATCCTCATTCATTCATTCATTCATTCATTCATTCATTCATTCATTCATTCATTCATTCATTCATTCATTCATTCATTCATTCATTCATTCATTATTTCTTTCTTCCTTTCTTTCTCTCTTTCTCTCTTTCCTTTCTTTCTCTCTTTCCTTCTTTCTTTCACGGCATTTACTTGAACTCATGAGAAATAGTGTTGAGGCAGAATCTGACACCCGGTAAGAGTCAGGGTGCTTTTAATCTTGCCCAGCACGAGTTGTCTTGCATGCTGAGTCGTGCCAACACGTAGCAGCCACGGTTACAGCACCTTCGATCAGTTCAAACGAAACGCTAAACCTTGTTAGCAGCGATAGAATGCAATCATGCTAAGCCCGCTAACGCAACCGCTTCAGCGAAGCCCACCTTGGCCAGAGTCGTCCATGCCTCGCATGATAAGCGGTTTTCTAAAGTTGGTTCTGTTGCATAGCAAGTATGTTAAACGACAAAACAAACACGTCGTGCGCAGTGAAGCATATTTTCAGTTCAGTGAAGCATATTGAGAATGAAAGGGAGTACTGTCGGGGAACTTGGTATGCGTTCCACAATGAGTGCGCGCGCAAAGTCCTCGGTCACGGTCTCATTAGCAAGGCCCGCAGGTGGGCATAACAAGGAGTTAAGTCGCCAACGCCACGTCACTAACAGCTCTGAAGGTCTGCCAGCACACTTAATAAACATCTCGCTGCTCTGCGCGTGCGCGCGCGTATACCTAAAGAACACTTAGTAAGCTCTTGCCCCCCTTTTCCATTCTTCCTACGCATCACTGCACAACAAATAAGCTTCGTCGCAACACATTGCATAAGTTTCGCCGCATAACACGCGGTTAGTGCAGCAAAGCCAACGTTGCGAAACCGGCCATTATTGCAACTTGCATAAGGTCGTGCCCAATCTTAGCAATCAAACGTACCATTTTTAAAGTAAGAAAAAGGAAGAAAATGAATGAAATTCTACGCTAAGTTAGGCGAAATTCGCAAGCTGCATCTACGAGAAGGCTGTCTATCGCATCATCTTCACCGGAATCGACTACGCGTAAATAATTCTGCCGGGAGAGGGATGAATGGTGTGTGTGTGTTTTTTTTTTGTCTGCCATTACAACGTGAGAGCATTAATTGTAGGAAATCAATTATGCGCAGGCATGTATTACTCGTACTGACTAAATCTAGGGCATTTTCCGTCAAGCGATCGAACTCAACGGCCATAGTTCTGTCCGCACGAAAGCACAATCATCGTGCGCTTCCATTTGCTGACGAGCTTCCAACTGCACATGCAGTTGCATTAGCCTCGAGGGTGCTGCATCCATTCATAATCAGCCTCGTAGGTTTGGGACGCCACGACGTGATTTGAAGAACGCAGTTCGACATCATTCGAAGAACGAAGGCTGTACGCTGACTGTCATCAATCGAGTCGGCTGTTAAGAAGATTGCCCTCTCCTGCTTCGCTTCCTTTTACGGCATGCGGCTACGTTTAGCGCCATTCAACGCGTCTAGAACAATACATTGAGAACAATGGTTGCCGCTTACGAATCCTGATAAGGGTTTGTTTCTCTTTGTAGCGAAGTGGTCGATACACCGCGCTACAGTGTTCTTCAGTTTGATCAATGATCATAAACACGTGCGAAGCCAAGCCTTAGAGATACAGATAATCTTACACGGTGACTTGTATCGAAACAGCAAAACAAAAGACCGTTAATACGCCAATGTCTCTGAGATACAGTAAATCTGCCGGCGCAATAAAATTCCATATTAAATTCCACTGTCGCCGTTGCGCATCGTCGCCCAGTGCTGTCAAATAAACGCCTTTACAACACACACACACACACACACACACACACACACACACACACACACACACACACACACACACACACACACACACACACACACACACACACACACACATATATGTATATATATATATATATATATGTGTGTGTGTTTTCGCACAGCTCTGCGATAACATGCAGAACATCACACAACCAAGGCCACGCGGACACAAAGTCACACATGACGAACCTGCAGAATCGAAAACAACTACGCCCGCGTTCACTCCTGCACTCGTGCTCGGCGGTTCCCGAACGCGAATGGCGACGTAGGAGGCCCCATATAGTTGGGTGCGATGACAAAATTTGTACATATACTTTAACGACACACGCGTCCACAATTTTACGGTACGGCCACATCACTCTTCGAGCGCTCAGAAATGGCTCGAAAAGCGAAACTCTGCCACGATTGCATAAGTTCACAAGCCTGCGTGCATTCGTATGGATCGAAACAGCAGCGGAAGGATGTGCAACTCTTCCCTCCCCCGCCACTGCGCTTTCCCCATTAACGTAGCGCAGAGCGCGAAGCGCGCACTGACGCTCTTCTACATCGATTTTGAAGAGCGAAGTATGGATCGATAGGAACAGTGAAACCAACCACAAGTGAAACTCCGTCAATCTATGCGGCAACTCCATCGCCAGCCAGTGGGAAAAGAAACGGCAATAAAATCAAGAACAGAAACCAGACGCATCGTATAAAACGACGAAGGAGCACCGAAAATGAATCCGCAAGCATCGAACAAAGAACGGATGACTTGACTTGGGAGCAAGTACCTCTTGCACTTTTGCCACAAACCTTTCTCTTTTTTTTTCCTTCCATGCTCTATGCGCCAAGCTGAATCGAAACGCCGGCAACTATGCTCGTTTATTATTATTATGGCTAATGGCGAGGGCCTCAATAATTCAGCCATCGCTCTTTTCCAGCCAGTCTTTTCAGCTCCAAACGACCCTTCGCGACGGCTGGCTGCGAGCAAACGGCCGTAATATTCCAGACAGTTTGACTTCGTGAAATATGAAACGGAAACAAATAACTTAAAACTGTGACATTTAGAACTATGGCGACGCCGCTGCGATATTATTTAGAGCGCGTTCACGCCACTGAAATTTCGAGCTTCAAGAGACGAGAAGAAAAGGAATGTTATCGGCAGTTTACCGCCTAGAAGATAACACCCATGTAGTTAGTATCATGCACTAGTTTTTGCGAACTGATGGAAGACATATGCAGGAAAGCCCGCTGCTGGTCCGATGAGATCGTTTTGGCAAAGGGTCGCATTCGCCGGTGCATTAATAGTTGCGACGCTTAGGCCTGAATAAATGCGTGTACTAAATGTGTTCTCGTGTAGCACTAAGCACAGTGGATACACATGAATGCACGTAGGCGCTGCATACAGGACAACGGAAAGTAATTTGGCGGTGAACTCTCAGCGAACTATAGGTGGGCAGTAGGCAGGTGTATCTCGGGTGCGACAACCCAGTCGAACAAAATGACAGCTATAATGCGATGGTAGGGTTAAGAAGAAGAAGAAGAAGGAATAAAAGAGAAGGAAAGGCAGGGAGGTTAACCAGTATGGGACAACCGGTTTGCTACCCTACACATGGGGACAGGTTGAGGGAGATTAAAGATGGAGAGGAAAGAGAGAGAGAAAGATAGAAAGATAGCACATGACGCTGCACACACAGAATCAGTCGGTCACTCTTGCGTGGTACGCGACATTTCTGTCACAGCCGCTTGTCCAAGTTCGTCTCTCTTAAAAACCTCAACGGTGCCTTCGTCGCCTTCAGATGTGATGTCTTCTGTTGACGGCATGCAAGAACTGTTTGAACAGACATTTGTCTACTGTCAAGGCGCGCTAGAACGGACGCCAGTGACAGGGAAGTGTACTAGGAGCTATAAGTTTGGTCTGGCAGAACCTGCTGCGAGAGCCGCGAATACATCCTTAATTAACAAAGTACACAGTGTCTATTCAGAACAATCACTCAGACGATATGGACGTCCCAAACCGAAATACTGACCCCAACAGAACTCATTACCTTTGAGTCGAGTTACAGGTGATGTTGAGTGTTACAGAGTCGAGTTATTTTTACGACGCGTTCTTCCATTGGAGAGCGGCAAGCTAAGTTGAGCGATAATTGACGATAACAAGAGCGAATGGAGATAAGCACTAAGCATTCCTTGAGCCCATTCTTCTGGGATCCTCAAAGGGAGACTAAAGAAAAAAAAAAAAGGTTTTTCTCGTTTGAGTAAATTACCGTTTCACGATACCGAAGGCCCTTACCACGAGAACACGCCGGGTAAGCGAGAACACTTGTAATAAGACAATAAAGGTGGCGACGCCGCCTTGAAGTTCCTGCAGCAGCTCGCCAGGACGTCATAGAGTTTGACGGCCTCTACTAGGGCTATTTACATTGTGTTCTAAGGGACACAAGGTCATAACAAAGAAAATTTCGCTGACAAAGAAAGTTTCACTGAACCGATGTGGCCAAAATGCGTAAAAAGGCTGAAACTCGTTTCGGTACGAGGTTCAAACATAAGAGTGACCTTCATTTCCACTTGTATTAATTAACTTATGGTTGTAATATAATGACAATAGAGTTCTTACAGAACAATTTATGTCTAAACTGATTTAATGATTCACTTTAGTGTCGCTTTAAGGTTCCTTCGCGCTTTTTTAATCCTCCCGTTGTTAAACAGTATGTTATGTGATTGATTGATTGATTGATTGATTGATTGATTGATTGATTGATTGATTGATTGATTGATTGATTGATTGATTGATTGATTGATTGATTGATTGATTGATTGATTGATTGATTGATTGATTGATTGATTGATTGATTGGACAGGCGGGCTATAGCTTGTTTCGTTTCTGTTTCTTTGGCCCATACTTCCTTAGTTTCTTCACACAACTTATTGATATATTGATTCGACGAAAAAATGCCCACAGCGAGCGTACTCGAGTATGGCTTGAAAAATGAGACAATATATAACCGTCGAACGACGCGGGAGTGCGGTACACTAGAAAAAGAAGCTGACGAAACGCGCAAGAGCGTCGAGAAAACCGTCGCTCACGCCCACGCGGTCGCAGCAGTATAGGCTCCCTCTGGCTACAGGATCGGCAGAGCAGCGAGCGGATCGAACGAGGGCGTGCGCCGGCAAGCTCGCTCGTTAAGGCCAGGAGGTGGCGCTATCCCACACCATCTGCGCTCGCTCCGAAATGACAGGTCTCGACCGACATCACTCATTTCTTCGCTGTAAGCGACCGAGTTGTTCATTACTCAACAAAACCAGCTCTCAAGAGGCAACCTCACTGAGCGTGTTTCGGCCGTATGTTTGGCATCACGTATGTGTACTGGAGTAGACGTGTATATATTACGTATCATGGTTGTGCAGTTGACATGAATTCATTTGCAATGCCTTTTCAGCGTTTTAATTTCGTCCAGCCTTCGGCGCATACGTATCGTAATGTGTGGTGCTGATGCGTTGTGACGTCTATGTACTGCAACGTTTTCTTTTGAAGCGCAAACTGCGCAGTATGCATTTCGGTACGCGAGAATGATGTTGTTATCGTTAAGCGCGAAATAGATGCTCCTTGCATTGATAGAAAAAAAAACAGCGCCAAAATTATGAATGACGATTGCTCTTACGAGCTTTTGCGGAACGCTTATATCATCTCTTTGTACTTCTGACCGAATAGTGCTCATTATTTGTTATTTTGTTACACATTTTCGCAGATGATAGAGCTGCTGGTAAAGAGATTTGCAGCGGCTGTTTTGTTGTTGCAGAAGCGTACTTTATTAATGCATCTCGACTTAATATTCCTTTCCTGTCCCTTTCAACTGTTTCTTTTTTCAGCATCGCCTTTGGATATATTTTCCTGGCAACACTTCCATACCGTCAGCAACTCGTGCGGGAGCTCTATATTTAGCCCTCGTCACTTCTTGGCTTCGTGTGCGCGCGTTGTGTTTGCTTGCGTCTCGTGTTTGAAGACAAAGCACTCTCAATGTTATCAGGCGCTGCCCGCTGCGGGAAACCGCTGAACAAAGACACTCGACTTCGAGATACAGTTTCCTGCACCCAGCCTTGTTACCAGTGAGCACATTGCACTAAGGTCCAGGGCTTGAGTATACCAGCGGGATGGGTGCTCCGGCTGCTGAGACGTTATTCAAAATAACGAGGAACCCGCGCCTTTGTTCTACTATGCTTGCCCCAGCTTGACACAATGAGCCTTGGATTCTCTATTATTAAGGCGAAAGCCTTAGATGCCTCATCAAACGCGAAAAGTGACAGTCGGCGTCGGCGTCGGCAGCGTCAACAAGAGCGACGTAAAAAATCATCATGTGAGGACCCACCTTACGACGTCAAAATGACGTCCCAGGTCGCCAAAATTTATGACGTCATTGTGACGTCACTATGACAGCAGATGACATGACATCATCGCATGACACCGTCGCTTAGTCAAAAGTGCGCCGATCACGGAGGCACTGCAAAAGCGCGTGAGGTGCAGAAAACTTCCACTTCCTCCGATCACAGAGGCAGTGCAAAGCCACGTTGTGTGCGGAAAGCTTTCAGGTGGGTTCAATACAATCGACTGAGGAGAAAAAGAAGAATATGTCTCTCGCCTTCCAGTCGCCTTAGGCAAATGCATAAGTGACCATGTAACTTTTATCTGTGGCATATCCTACACTATACTGCTAAATGACGTCATACTTGCGTCCCGTGTTTGAAGGCACGTTATACTTATTCCATGTACTACCTGATAGAAAATCTCCTCTCCTCCAGAGCTTTGTGCTATCAGGCTTTCTTAGATATACTCTTCTCTTATACGTTACGCTGAGTACCTCGATAAAGCATGATTGTGATCTTAATCAAGTCGCGGCTCGCCCTCGCGCTGCCGTCTGCAAGCCTCCCGGTTGGGTCAGTTGGTAAAGCGACCGCCTCGAAGAGGTTTTTATCATAGGTTCGAACTCCCAACCAGGACAAATTATTCGTCAAGTGAGATACTACTCGAGAAATCCTTACGGATTGCCTCGTAGTGTCGGCTACACGCGGGCAGATACCAATGTTCTTTCGATATCGCTTATCACTTAAGAAGTTTGTGACCAAAGCCGGTAATACAGTTGGAACGCCGCAGTGATTAAAGGGACACTAAAGAGAAACGATGAATTTGTTTAGATTGATAAAGTGTGCTCGGAGAACTCCTGTGTAGTTTATTTCACTACCATAGGTTTATTATTAGAAGAGAAAACCAAGTTCAAAGTATCATTTTTAAATTTCGCGCCGAACTTTGTAATTCGTGACGTAAAAGATTTCAAAGAGCATTTAACGTATTTTGGTGCCACTGGCTCGACGAAATTTCCACAAACTCGTTATGTCAAGTCTCTGTCCCCCTCAGAGGACAATGTAATTCGATTTAACCGATTAGGAACTACGTAGGCCCAAGCAGGTGCCGTCAAAGATATGTGACGTCACGGCAAATGGTGCGGGAATTCCAAGGTGGCGTCGCCACCTGTATTTTCTTTTTGCGCGTTTTCTCGCTTATTAAGCGTCTTCTTGCAGCAAGCGTGGTGTTTTTGGCATCGTGGAAGACTACTTTACTAATGCGAAAAAAATCGTTTTGCTCTTTAGTATCCCTTTAAGTATACGTCTTAGTACCGAATTGAACCCTGAAACGACTTGTGATGCGGTTGCGCTTTGTGCCACGCCAGCATACTGTCTCACGAAAGCTTCGGCGAAGAATGGTGCTCACGGGGACATGGTCACAACGAACTGCGATGAGTCGAATCGTCCTTCGTTCCATAGTTGACTTTCCCATGCGATTGCAAAAATTGCAAATATTTTATGTGCTTTCTGCACCAGACTATAGCTACTAGCCACGTAGGCTATTGGTCCGAATATTTTGTACGCATTCTCCGTAATTATGTCTACATAAACCACATTTTGATTTGATTTTATTGCCTTAGTATATTAACAGACTGCCTTTTGTCAGTGAAGTGACATTTGCAGTGGTATACATGGCCTTTTAAAAATTTTCCCCGTGGGGTCGATTGAGCAGGGGATCCAGCCTGGTCAGCTAAAAGACTGTAGGGTGTTTTCAATGCAGTGAAACGAAGAAGCTGCTCGTGGATTTCACGTCCCCAATTCTTGTCGGAAGCAATGACGCACAATTCTGAAAAATGACCCGCATAGCTTTTATATGGTCGGTGGATACGCTCAGTCACTGGAAAGCCGATTAACTCGCCTAGTTTTCCGCTCGATCACGCTTCCATATTGTGTTCACACATGCAGGCAACGCTGCGGTCATTCGGTACATTTGACGCTTTCGACAAATCGAGCTGTAGCCTGTAGTCTGAAAGGAGATGCTGAGAATCGCACTGGAGGTTTTCTGAAATGTAGCATGTATTATGCAGCCTGAACAAAAAATACGGGGTGGCACACTTTTGTGCGCTAGGGTCGGGCATTGTCGTGTTATTGCAACCACTGCGTCGAAACGTAACGATGTAAATTATTCTTTTGAGGAAAACTACTTGCGTTCCGCAACGAACGCCGTTAGTTTGACGGGTCTAAACTAACGGGGCACCAAACTTTTCTTGTGTCAGACTTCAATGCGATGGCCCAGCCGTATGCTGGAAGCACTGCATCAACTCATTTGCGACGTTCGTTCTTTTCGCGGCTTCGACTACCGATGACTCGAGGAGGGCTCTCTCTCCTATCTATCTATCTATCTATCTATCTATCTATCCCGCTCTGCCTTCTTTCACCTATTTCTCCTCCCCAGTGCAGACTAGTAAGCCGGAAACTCACATATCGTTGACCTCCATTCCCTTCCTCTCTCCCTCTCTCTCACACACACTCTCTCTCTATCTCCAGCCACCTCGTTCCATTGTCCCTCCTTTTGCTCTTTCTTACCCCTATACTAAAAGAATAAAGAATCACTAACTCGTCGTGGTTTCTAACTGCGCTCTAATCAGTCACAGCAGTGCACTTTTAACACGAAAGTGTTTTATGCCGGGGTCCACCAAGTACATCCGTCACGGATATTACGTTGATAAAATGGACGCCAACGGGTGAGAAAGAAATACCCCGCTGGGAATCGAACCCACAACGTTGCGGCCGCGCCGGCAAGCGCCCGGCGCCCTACCGACAAAGCTAACTCGGAAGATGCGAAACACGGTGCGAACGCGCCTTATATCTTTCACACATTCTCTTTCGCGGCGGGCGGAGCGCGGCTATGCCGCCGTCTGTGAGATGCGAAAAGAAGTAGTGCTTCACGATCGACACTTACTAGCGCTTACTCCGAGATTGCACGCGATGTCGGAGGACATAGTGACAGCGTCTCGATACCAGAGAGGTAGACTGGCCGCGCTGGCTTCGCCGAGGCACCTTTGACGCAGTTACGTTGGTTAAGGTTTTTCTTTGCCTTTCGCTTCGTGTTAGCGTGCGTCGGCTCATCGGAGTAGTGCAGCTTCCACGTGCACCAACGGGATTTCTCCGCCGCCGACTGCTTCGATTGCGAGAGCACCAACAAAACTGCTGCAATACGCGTTGCAGAAAGGACGCGATTTCGACGGGCGAATGTCGGGCCTTGGTGGAGCGAGAGCAGCGCCTGCGAGGCAGAAACCAGCGGGACGCTACGCTTTTGTGGCTCAGGCTACGACCTCCCGTGTTGCTGAAGCGCAGTGTGTGTTAGTGTAGTATGCATGAGCACAGGCGTCGGTCACCCATTGCTAGAAAGCGCACACCGTGCCGTTTCTCTCCTTAATTGACGACGCTTTGAAGAAGTGCATACCGGGTACCAGTGTTGATTATGAGCTTGTTGATATCATCCTTACGCGGGATTCACGATTCGCTGTGTCCAAATATATGTTCATACCGTCAGCTACCACAACGGTTTAATCATAATCATGGGCGTTAGTCGTCGCCATAGAGACATGCTGTCAACATGGATGCATCCACGTCCAACGGTGCTATAGCTGCCAAACACGAATAGACATTGTACAAGGTCTCATATATCACTACACAATAAGCACTACTTCTGTGAAGACACGTTTCACTTTCGTGTTATACCGATTCCTATGACGGAGGGATCAGCCATGTTTTTTTTTTTTCTGGCATGGATGGTCTAATTTATCCGGTGTCCGGTTTTGCGGGTTACCTGTATATACTTACCTTGCGGAGAAGCCGGACTTAAAGGCATCTGTCGCATTCGTGCGGACAATATGGCCCTTCTTCCCAGGTCGCTACTTACGTTGTTGCATGACGAACCAGGGGCGTAGCCAGAAATTTTTTTCGGGGGGTTTCAACCATACTTTATGTATGTTCGTGCGTGCGTTTGTATGTGTGCGTGTATATATACGCAAGCAAAACTGAAAAATTTCGGGGGCGGGGGGTGTGAACCCTCCCAACCCCCCCCCCCCCCTTGGCTACGCCCCTGTGACGAACCGTACGTAAAGAGGGCGGACGCGATGCGCTATGTGCATAATAAAAAAAAAGAACATTTTGTTCATGTGACTTTTTCTTATGCGTACAACTGGTCTTAGAGACAAACTCTAAGCAGTGTAGTATTCTCCTTGCCTTTTTTTTTCTTTTCTTGCTCTTCATCTTCTATAAGATATCATCTATCATCTTAACGGGCATGTGCCACTGCGTGGCTACCTGAGAACGAGTACAGAGAGAGAGAGAGAAAGAAACAAAGATAGAAACAAACAGAGAGACTAGAGGTGCAGTGGAACAATGAATGCCGCTATGAAATGACTTTTATTGAGTGCAGAGCTTGGAAATTAACTCGAAATGCCATCCAGGCAGAAAAGTCAGATTCTTGGTTTCAGTACCGAAAACTCGCGACTCCGGAAAGAAACATTTTGACGTAACTAAGCTTGTCGGCGTCATTCCCTTTTTAGATGTGAAGCATCTTATAGCGGATTTCAATCCGGTGGTGGTGTGCGGCGTGACCACCCTTAGTGCGCATGCGCATACCCCTTCTCCCCCTCCATTCTCCCTCTCCACTTCTCCTCTACTCCCCCTTTCCACTCTTCCTTTCCCCTTTCTTCCTCTCTCCTTTCCCCTCTCCCCTTTCCTCCTTTCCCCTACCCCTCTGAAACGCGGGCTCTACATGCCGAAACGCTGCTTCGCATCACCTCATGGTCCCCTTTAGCGGGAGATGGTGCAATTTTTTATACTGACTCTGTCTTATGTTAGCAGCCAATCATTCATGTCATGATCGTCAGCCCCGCTGCAAACCGGAGGATCTTGGCGTAGAGAGAGAAATGTTTTAATGAAAAGCTGGAAATGTTAGCCTGGCTATTCGCCTGACATGTTGCTCCAGGTGCTGGGTGATGATTATGACATGTAAACTGATAACCACATAACACACACATACACACTCACTCACACACACACACACACACTCACACTCACACACACACACACACACTCACACTCACACACACACACACACACACAAACTCACACATAACACACACACACTCACACACACACACACACTCACACACACACATAGACTACAGTGGTTGCAAAGTTTCGTTCAGGCTTGTGGCCTGCGAGAAAGTCAGCAGCGCTTTTGTGGCGTACCTAAGAAGTCGCCTGCATGTTTTTGAACTTGTCCCTTGCTTGGTGAGGAATTCGCCAGAGACTTTGAACGTCGCCATTACTGGCATTTTTTTTTGTCTTGCAGCCGTTCGGTTAAAGGATAAAATGAAAACTTAATTTATTTTTTGCAGTGTTCTTTATTGCGTAATTACGAGTAAGTCTATTAGGATAGGCAACCGAACTCTGCAGAACAACCAGATCGAGCACGGAGGCTTTTCACGATGTTAAGCTAGTTGCGACTATTTACGTTTGGCTCCATCGACAGTTTGCAGCCGGGGCTATCACATCTAATGTATACACGCTGTAGGACAGCTTACCGTCCTTCCATGGTCGTCTGTATAGTACTATGAATCGTTTCTGTTATAATCGCGAGCATTGAGCATTACTTGGCTCATCGTGCGACCCTGCTGTCGCCAGAAAGCCGTGACAAAAAAATGGCACATAAATTACATCATCTTCGAGGGCGTGTACGTGGTTGTTCGAAAACCGAACGTTCGGAAAGCGAGCGTGCGCATACCGAACGATGGCAGACGATTGACTACATGGCGCCCAAGCTTCCGACAACGCCAATGTCAGAGGAGCGGCTGCAGAGCGAGCTTGGCGATCTGCCGTGAGGCAGCGTTCTGGCCTATTAAATTTTAACGCTATACCGTTACAGAGCTCGTTTCGCAGAAATTCCGGGGTCAGTGACATTGGCGGTGTCTTTGGTTGTGAGCGAGAAATCAGCATTGTCCGTGAGCGAAAATTCGAGGTAGATGCAAATAAAGATAGGATCCGGATGGCTTCCACACTTTGGCTTTCATTGCGGCACGGTTTATGTTTACACCGAGACGCGAAGGCAGGCTAGCGATTGGGAAGGCGACACGAACACGGTCCAATTATGCTATCGCCTTCTACTACAGAGGCGCTAGCTCTTGGGTTGTTGAACTTTTTAAAATCTATAAACCGTTCACAGGCTTAGCCATTTATCACTATCGATGCGGGTTTTTTTCGTCTATTAATCTGGAGCGTTGCTGGATTTTTGTGGAACTTTAAATGCCGCTATAAAGTATCACTTAGTTATTGTGTGCATATGACGTTTAGCGCAAAGAAAGGGCGCAGGTCGACGGAAAACACGAGTACTGCGGCGTTCTCATGTCTTACAATGTCCCACGTCGTTCCTTCACACTTAACAACACTATGTGCGGTACCAACTAGTGTCCTTAGTTGAACTTAGCGGCGTAGCCAGAAATGGATGTTCGTGCGTGCGTTTGTATGTGCGCGTGTATATATGCGCAATCAAAATTTAAAAACAACCCCCCCCCCCCCTTGGCTACCCTCCTGTTTAACTTGTTTAACTTGTTTGATGAAACACTTATGAGCTAAACAAAAAGAGGTAAGGAGACGACCGAGTGAGAGTTAAGGTCCATTAAGAATATGCGAAACAATTCCAATACGTTAATCGAGAAAAAGAATTCCTAGGTTTTGGTCTTGCGAGCCGCTTTCCCTTTTCTACAGGGCAAAGACATTCAATTGGCCGATATTTTGGCTGTCATTTGGTCAATAAGCGCCGGTCATAATGCTATTTAGCGCAAACGCTAGACAACAGACAAAGGAGAGGATGTGGACGCCTCGTACTTTGTCTGTTGTCTCGTGTTTGCGCTAAATACTATTATGACTGATTTGTTCCAACTCGCCCAACATGCAACGTTGTTCCAATAGCGCCGCTAGCGTTGTTGTTTGGGTAACAGCCAATAGCTTTAATCCTTACAACTAACAACCTTGCCTTTTTATTATTATTATACGTAACAAGAGATCACTCCGTTCAGAGAAAAGTAGGCATGCTAAATAAGACACCGGCAACTTGAGGGCCGGGCCACACAATCAGCGCGTGAGAATGGCCGCTCGGACGCTGTAGATATTGCTCCAATCAACCATTCTATTATTATGCATATACGTGTGCGCACTCGAACGGAGGGGAAAATGGGGTCGTGGATTTCATTTTTCGGCTCGTAACTTAGATTATTTTGCAAACAGCGCATGGAAGCTCATATATATCGGTTTAAATGAACACAAAGAGCCCTCAAACCGTTCTACGCACAACATATAGACTTGCTATCCCTTTGCTAGAATCCCCAACCCTCTTTCGCATCGGAACTCCTGTTTGCTTCACCTGCACCCTTAGAGGCAGTGATCCGCCGAAGGATTTGGGTTGCCAATAAGTGCTTTATACTTCTGTTTTGCCCTTTCTTGAAGCGAATCGCGTAGGATAAACAAAGTGCATATATACCGTACACAGCAAGTGGGAAGCGTATACTTGTCGGTCGCTTTTCGTGAAATTGTTTGACCGTATGTACAACTGTGTTAGATGTCAGCTTAGTGAACCGATTAGCTGTTTTTCCTGGATACAGAATTACCTCCGCGACTGCAGTAACTAATGGTCCCGCTACAGTAACTATTAGGTAATCAAATGTGGGATCCTGCGAACACGCAAGTTGGCACTAAAAAAAAAAAATTTCGTCTAACCTGCAATGTCTCCAGTGGGCCGGGACAGGCGCGTCATTTAACGACTCGGCTGTACGCCCGAAATTGGGAAGGAATCCGCGACTTCCTGACGCTTGATTCATTATACCAGTGCAATTAAGGCGAAGTAACCTTTAGAGATGGAACAGCGCTATACGAGCGAAGTGGGAAAAAAATGTCGGCAAGCACACTCTCCCGCTATGCAGGCAAAATTTTATTGCAGCACACGCAACCACGTGTAGATCGATTAAAAATTGTCGAATGCCATACATTTCTTTTACTGATGTGGTTTGGAGCGATACAGCGAGAGAAAATATGCTGGCAATGTTTTCACGGAGCGCTCGCCCACCGAGGTTGGTTGCGCGACGTAATGCAAGCGGAGTGTTGTGCACGACAGGGAAAGTGCTTGACTTCGACGGCTGCGTCATTACTTGGGACTCCAGAAAACGGTTGGCACTACTCTCCGCAGCATCACAGTAGTGATTCTTCCTCAGTCCAGGGCGATTTCAGAATTTTCGCGTCACTCCTGTGACTGTCTCTAAATAGATGAATCGAAAAGGTTAGTTCGATAAAGCACATTACATGAAAGGTGGACATCGATGACAATTAATCGTTTCGCGCAACACCTTTCATCGATTAATCGATTAATCATCTATCGATATTGCTAACCCTAATTATTGGCTTGGATACCCTGTTCGTGTTCACTTAGGCTGGTTGGAAGTATACGTGTGGCTTAACGTGTATTCATTTAGTCGGTTTTTACTTCCTATCTCTCTGCAGTCTTCGCGTTTTTTTTTTTTTCTTAAAGGAGTTCTGACACGATTTTGAAGTGCAGCAAAACGGACGTTTTCGGTTTCCTTGGCATGTAGTCTTAACGCTCTCCCCACACCGCATCCGGGAAACACGTATAAATAGTTAAGTTTTATTTTAAAGTTTTCATCTCCCAGCATCTGCAAGGCAGCTTCACCGCATGGAGAGCCCTATGACGTTTCAAGTCAGCTCACTTGGTTTGCGAAGTCTGGGTTCTGCATGCAGCCTAAATCACAGAAATCGCTGTCGGAGGCACTGGACGACAGTTCACTCATCATGAACCACGTTCGACTGACAGCAAAGGAGAGCAGGTGCATATTTCGTGGGTTGCAGTCTGCCCATGACGTCACGGGCAGACTTGACACGTCACTATGAAGCCGCCCTCTCGAAACCGAAACCGAAACTGCTGGTTGAAAGAAGCGGTATTAAAAATATATGCAATGCATCCGCAGGTACCACGACACTCTTTTTAGGGTTCTCGACACCCGTGCTTTCATTTAGAGCTAAGTGCGTAAGAACTATATGGCGAGCCCCAGATAGTGAAGCATGGAGTTAACGCGAGCTTGAAATCTAAAGAAGGAAGCAAACAAAACAATTAAAAACAAAAACAGTTAAAACGGCAAAAGTAAACATGAAACAAACAGTATAAATCAGAGTGTCGGAACGGAACGAAAACCGAAAACGAAAAACGAAAAAAAAAACGACATTTTTGACCGGAACGAAAACGTAACGGAAACTTTATCGATTATTTCGTTCCGGAGCGAAACCGAAATTTTTTCAATCGTTTTTCGGTTCACGAGAAAACTTCGCAATCCGGAGCAACTAACCACATGCAATGTGAGCATATCTCTGAATACAGTATTAATGCGTACCTCAGGCAGGAATTCCAAAAGCAAATATACGTTCAAATCGTGCGAAAAACGAAAACAGTGGCAACCAGAGATATTTATATTAACGCAAGTGGGCTTTTGCGCGCCTGTCACGCAGGCCAAAGTGAAGAGGGCGTTGTCGGCGCTGAAGTTTGTTACAGTTAAAGCTGTTATGAGACCACAACAGCTGATTTTGGCGCCATAGTTGTCCGCCGCCGCCAGTGTCCATGACCACTATCGCGTGATATAAGAAAAAATGAAATGAGAAACAAATTTCTAGGATCGGATGGGATTTAAACCCGCGGCCTCTGCTTTGCAGTCGGATCTTCCACCACAGTGCCACGCTGGTGCTTGTAACTCCTTCGCAAAAATACTCTATACAGGCGTCATGTCGGGCAGTGAATCGTGTTAACATATGTAATATAACGTGGCAGAAGAGTAAAATAACAACCAGTCATCACACAATGCTAATAGCGCAAAGAGTGTGTAGTTTAATGCTTGCCGCCAGTGTTGCGGAGTTGTCCCACCAGAATTGGAATGACTCCGGAATCATTCCCCATTTTCGCGACCCCGGGAACGAAATGGGGACAACGCTTGAAGGAATGGAATGGGAATGGAATTACGTCTTTTTCCGATAATAGAGCACGTTTTGGTCTACGTGCTGTTTTTGAAACTTCAAACATTAGTAAGTCAGAGCCTCGAAATTAACAATAACGCAGCATTGCTAAAATGGCTTGGCTGATTACAAGCACGGTACATTTATAAGCAACGCGCCTGCTACAAACCGATGCATAAGTTAGTGTACAAACAAATGCATTATCTCAGCAGATATCGAAGGGAGAAACAAATTACCCCTGCGCGCTGGTTCCCATTGATACCCCCACACGAAAGTGGCGAATACTCTATGCACAGCCTGATCTTTATCTCACGAGCAGTTTAGTACCTCACACACGTAAATAACCTTTGCTACAAGGAAGGCATTGCATACCTGCGCACAGGCTAGCACAGAAAGTTCTCCTCACCCCATCCATGCTTGCGAGGCGCGCTTGACAAGCGTGAGTGCTGACGGGCAGTGCGGCCCAGTGTTCCGTATTCGATGCAAAGGCACAACGTGCCCGAGCGGTGCACTGTTCCAACTAATACCAGCAGATCTACAGGGTTTTGTTCCCCATTAACCAAATCTTAGTTTCTCCATATTCACGACCGCTCTAGACGTGTGACAAAACTGCGTAGTCTTCTTGAATACTACTTTTGTCAGCATAAAAATACGCTATGTCGTCATTTTTTAGCATTAACACATTTAAGCTTAAACAATATTAAAACACCACCATTCGTTCGAACATGCTCACCATGCAAATACTATAAGTAGCGGGAGAACTGTCCCTATGGGAATTAGTAGGATGGATGTACTGCAGGAGATATGCCGCCAACCTACTATCCCTCGACCTTGGTAACGTGTTTTGCGTACTTTTGCAGTTCTTAATGCATCTGATGACATCAGCTCTATGGGGCGTTCATTCTTAACTCGATAAAACTATCAAGATGCCTTTCCTACGTTGAAGAATTGCAGGAATGGAACTGAACTGCCCGGCCATTCCCAGAGTCCGAATGGGCTAAGTTTTTTTTCATTCCGAGGAATTGAAAGGAATGGAATTGCGGCAAGTTCTAATTCCCCGGAATGGAATTGGAATGGAATGGAGGCGCCCATTCCGCAACACTGCTTCCCACCCACTGCAAATTGCTCAGCCATAATTCTTCATCATCATCAGCCACAGCACAAAGTGCACATAATGTCTTACAGATGTGTAGCGGGTACCACGATTCTCCGAAGAATGACGAAAAATGGCCTAGCGGGAACTTCGTTACTTCAGAAAAATTGCGATGATTTATGGCGCAGTGTGTACATTGCATGTGTACTTGTATTAGTTGCCCCAAGAGACTCTACAACGGGCTCTACAAAGTCCGCTCTTCCAGCTTTCGCTGTGACTGTGATGCGTGTTCCGCGCAGGCCTGGCGATCTTTTTATCAGAACAGCGGTCTCGCACATCAGAGAGTACTCTCAATGACGTGCTGCTTCTGAGATCGTGCTCACTCCCTTGACACAAAGCATTGAGCCTACTAAAGAAATTCATGTTCGTCTTTTGAGAAAATAAATACTACGACTTTGAAATTAATACTGGTTTGTGCTGGTTGGTAGGAATTCGTGGTACAGTTACTTCCGCTCCTCTGAACAACGTGTTTCGCCCTTGTCCCACTTTCTAAAAAGGAGGGCAAGTAACTGCATCACAAATCCAATGTTTTTTTTTATGATTACCTTAACTTCAAATTTTTGCATACAAAAAAAAACCGTTACGAACCATTACGGAACATTTTCTTTTTTTTTCGTTCCGGAACAGAAACGGAACGCAACTTTTTGCGGTGGAACGAAACTAAAACCGAAATGAAAAACATTTCGTTCCGACACCCTGGTATAAATACATATAAAAAAATAAAAGTAAAAAATAAACAGACAAGATGCTTACGCACTACGTCACAACTTGCGTGGGAGTCTGCGTACATTGTTTTTTTTTTTTTTTCGCCAGCTAGTACTCGTTTATTTCCCGGTTATGTTGTCGCTGTCTTGGCCTTCCATTCTCCTGCGCGGTTAATGCTGTCTCCTACGCTTCCACGCAGACGCTGGATGCCCGCCAGAGCCTCCGGAGATCGTGAACGGCTACTACAACGTGAGTGGAGAGGATACGTGCTGGCGCACTCCGTCCGAGGGATCCGTGACGCGCTACTACTGCCTCGAAGGGTTCCAACTGCGGGGTCCTCGGGAGCTGGTGTGCCGCAACGGCTCCTGGGTCGTGCCGAGCCCGTCGCTGACGTCCTCAGGGCCGCAGCAGGCTCCCCAAGCGGGAAGGCAATTCAAGAACATAATCTGCGGTAGGCGCCATACTCGTAAACAGGGTAGAGTTAGCGTCTTTTTAAGTTGTTTAAAAGGATGTAAAGCCTAGCCAAGGTGAAAGCCTTAGATGCCTCATCAAGCGCGAAAAGTGGCCGCCGGTGATGGCGGCGTCATCGTCAACACGAGTGATGCAAAAAGTCATCACGTGATAACGCCACCCAAGGTCGCCAAAACATGTGACGTCACTATGGCGTCATCACGCAATATCATCGCTTGTTCAAAGATGGGCCGATCCCGAGATACTGAAAAACCACGTGAGGCAGTGCAAAACCACGTTGGATGCGGAAAGCTTTCGTGGAAGAGAGGAGAAGGAAAAGACGACGGCTTTCGCCTTTCAGTCGTCTTAGGCAAATGAACAAGCGACAAGGGACCGTGTGACAGTCTTCATAGGTAAAAGAAGCTCGAAATGAAAGCGAGAAATAAAACAGAAAACGGTCCTATGTCGTGTTTTATGTCCTTGTTCTTTTTTTTTTCGCCAATATTCAACTCTCAGTGATACGTACGCTGCAGAAAAACTCGTGCTCTTTATCAATGACATCTTCTCCAATAAACATTCGTTTCATGTAAATAATAATGCAACAGCATTTTATGCGCACTTCATCGCCTTCAAGGTATCACGTTCCTCTGACGAACAATTTGTGCCGATCTCGATGGCAGAAGTGCCGTCTCTAACACGGCGTCCCAAAGCACTAACTATCAAGCGGGAGGACCGCAAGAAAACTGGCACATGAAACACGCATTAGACGTTTCAGACATCGACTTTAGCAGGGTAGAAGCACGCGCGCGATCTAAGCCTAATGCTTAGAGCACTGGGCTGTTGTTTGAACGGAATGGAGCTTCCATTCGAACACCGGTCTAAATTCCAATCTTCTTTTAAATAGACTTCTGCCACCTCAATAGCGAGGGCGACAGGGGCATTTGTAAACAAGGAAATAACGTCAGAAGACACCATCACATCGTCAGCATCAAGGTGCGGCTTGCGCACGTCAGTTGTAAAATCAGTTTTTAACTGACGTGGTATTGCCCTCAGTTAACGGCTTCAACAATCCAACCAAAATCATCCACAGGTTGTAAGTGAGTGACCCAACAAACGACACGATAGGAAGGAAAGGACAACCCTCTTTGTGCACCTTGGGTAGCCCATAGATCAGTGGTTCTCAGTTGGGGCTCCGGGAAGCTATTTTGGGGGGCCCGCGAAACCTATGCTCGAAAAAAAAAACGCGTTTTTTTTTTTTGGCGCCACGTTTAGAGGGACACTAAAGAGCAAACTGATTTTTCTCGCTTTAGTAAAGTAGTCTTCCACGATACCAAAAACACCGCGCTTTCTGCGCGAAGACGCTTAATAAGCGAGAAAACTCGCAAAAAGAAAATACAGGTGGCGACGCCACCTTGGAATTCCCGCACCATTTGCCGTGACGTCACATATTTTTGACGGCGCCTGCTTGGGCCTACGTAATTCCTAATCTGTTAAATCGAAGTACATTGTCCTCTGAAGGGGCCAGAGAGACTTGACATAACGAGTTTGTGGAAATTTTGTCGAGCCAGTGGCGCCAAAATACGTTAAATGCTCTTTCAAATCTTTTACGTCACGAATTACAAAGTTCGGCGCGAAATTTAAACATGAAACTTTGAACTTTGTTTTCTCCTCTAATAATAAACCTATGGTGGCGAAATGAACTACACGAGAGTTCTCCGAGCACACTTTATCAATCTAAACCAATTCATTGTTTCTCTTTAGTGTCCCTTTAATATAACACCTTTGCAATGCGGCGGAGCTGACTTGCTCTTGTTTTTTTTTTTTCTCCCTGAAATGGTCGTAAAGCTTGTGTTGCTGCTTTCTATGACATATGCACAGCATGCTATTTCCACGTTTGAATACTTGGAAAGCAAACACACCTAGAAACAGGTTGAATGTGGCTGCAGACCGTACAGCTAATCGGTAAGCTGTTGAGATTGAATTGGCGCGGTACTTTAGTTTGACCATTCTTCGCCAGGTAGAAATCAAAGGCACCTATTTCACAGTTCATGTTGCGTTAATTTATGACCCCCACTTTCTCTTTCTGAAAGTGGTCCCCCATCACCTCCACCGGTCCACAAGGGGTCCCCGAAACATCCATGGCTGAGAACCACTGCCATAGATCATTGAAGTGGCCCCGTCCGAAGAAAATAGCCGGCAGTACAACGTTTGATCTAGGCGTCCTTTGTTTCGTAGTGCCAGCTGTCGTTCTGACTTTACTGTCGGATCACAGTTTAGCTTCAAAAACTGCAAGAGATCGTTTAAGATGCACATTTGCTCCTCGTAATCATTTCGATCTACATCTACACCGCGCCTTTGCCCTTGTCAGCAAAAGGATGACGATGGAATTATCCGACTTGAGGTCCTTGAGCGCCGCGCGTTCCCCAGCGGTAAGGTTCGTACAAGCGTTTTCGGCGTTCGCCAGGACATCTACCGTTTGGCCGCGAGCCAAGTTCGCCCCATTTGTATCCTGAATATGCCGCAACTTCTCCTCAACCTCCGCGATGATGTCCCGTTTTGGCACTCTACCTGGGGCAATCGCGAAGTTCAGTCTTTTTGACAGCATGCAGGCTGATGTGGTCGTCCAATAGATGTCTTGAGGAAAGGTTATGTACCGCTTTGAATTGTCAGGTTCTGGCTGGCGATCACGTAACAATCGTGCAAGTTTCTGGCGATGGACTTCGGTGCATTTGCCCCTTTCCAAATCTTCAGCTTGTTTGCGCGCCCTGATAATGTCATAGAAATCGTTGTTAATAGTTGTTTAGTCGGAGCGAATCTTTTACAATCACAAATTCACCCTGCTTTGGATGAAGTGCTCGACTCTCGATGGAGCCAAACGTGAACGGACGCATCTATCTTAAGCCATCCTGAAAAGCCTAACCTGGCTCGATCTGGCTGTATTGCAGAGTTCGGTTGCCTATCCAAATAGGTTTACTCGTAGTCTACACAATAAAGAGCACTGCAAAAAAAAAAGAAATTTCATTTTCACCCAAACGACAGCAAGATAAAGGAAATACTTGTCATGGTGACGTTTAAAGCCTGCTATAAATTCCTTACCAAACAAAGCGCAAGTTTAATAAAAAGCACACTGATAGCCAAAGCAATTAATTAATTAATTTTAAGGGACGTGAAGGAGCAGGATGTGCATGGCTTCAAGAGCACCCTTGCCCAGGTGACCGGGGAACCAAATTTGCACACCCCCAGGCGTGAGGTCTCACCCGTCTAGCCGGAAGTGGTAAATCGCAGGCTGATGGAGGGCAGTGGCAAAGGGACCCTCTCCTCACTTTTAACGAGATCTGCAAGCACTATCAACTCGCGCAAGTTTCTGGCGTCGCAAGTTTCCGCTTCCACACCCACACCTAAACAGACCACAGGCAATCGTCCTGCGAATGCTGCAGACGGAGACGGATCCGTCTTTATTCATTTATTCAAAATTCCTAGAAGGAATCGACCCGGGCTCTCCGCGCTGTGGCCATCCCAGATGCCCTTTTCAGCACATGCTCTGGCGGCGGCTTGACTTGCGTGGAGGCTCAGGGTCTCCCTCCACGGAGGAATACTGGCTCCGGCATCTCACCAGCTCGCTCCGCCAAGGAAGAGCAGCTCAGAGCTGTCCTGAGAGCCCGCGAAATCGCCGAGAGTCTCAACCTCCCGGCTCCATCGCGGGTGCGGCCTGCAGACGGTACACCCTAACGGGCTCACTCATCATATTTCCAGGAACAAATAAAAGTTATTTGCCTATCTGTATCTACATGGCTTCGAACTAGATGACGACGACGTGTTAGAAAAAGCCTTGTCCCGACGTTGTCTCTGCTGTGTTGCCTCTCGCTGCTCGGCTCTGCTGTTTGAGGACTTTGGAAGTCCGGAACGCCTCCCGACATTTGGTGGAGGTGCTGGGTTCGACGGTGACTAAGGGTGGCCGCCCTCCCTCCCCACCGAGGGGGCACGCCTATGCCCTCCATGACCGATAAAAAGATAAATAACGGCATGAAATACATAGATATCATCTATCACTTTCATGTAATTCTTTATCTTTCACAATGCTATTGGCAAATAACCCGCAGACGGTTAACGATCTCGTTATTCTTTTAAAGAGCTACGAAGAACTGCGCAAACAACGGCTTTATACGCGCCGGGCCTTCGTACCACATGGCGCGATTTCGTCCTTTACCGACTGTTCCTGTGCTGATCCTTCTGATTCTTCGTTCTCCGAACAAATCAAGCAATTTATTCGAGAAGAAGTCGCGCGCCAGCTGTCTCTTCTGCTAACCGCCCAAGCGTCTGAGTCGCACTTATCTCCCGGGTCATCCACGAACAAGTCGCTGACGTCGTACCATTTGCTCAGAAGCCACCTCCACGAATGAATGAATGATTAACAGCTATCATGTATACACGCGCAGTGGTCGAACCGTACGTATACATGCGCCCAAGTGACACGGGCAGACGACTCAAGCCTAAAAAGTACTGCATGTCCATAGGGTTCGTCACATTATCCATCACTTAGACACCACAAGCCATAGCCAAAGTGTGCACGAAATCACAATATTATAAGAGATACGAGGTGCACATACATCCATTTGATGAATGATAGTGCACAAAGAGGACCGTCGGCACATGCACGCGCATAGTTTTCGGTCCGATGGCCTGGCGTACACTTTTTTATATGTCTGTTACCGATCTCTTATACGTTCACTCTTTGAATTTAGATCGCACCTTGGGCTGCGTACAAATGAGCGCGTAGTCTGCGGTACTTTTTAATGATACGACTCCGATCTCTCTGAAGTTATTTTAGTGAAGAAAAGACATGGTCTTAGAAAACGCTGATCTAACACGGAATTTAGGTAAGCTCAGAACTTAATATCATTCCGGATTTCTGCAGGACACCGTTTACGGAAGCACCGTTTGCCTCCAATGGCGAATACTGGCATAGCCAACGGGGCGGTCGGGGTTTAAACCTCTCCCCCTTTCAGCGAATTTTTTTTTCAGTTTTGCATGCGTGTATATACACGTACACATAACGCACGCACGAACACACATAAGGATGGTTCGCTTGTAGAATCATAAGAATCAGAGCCGCTTGTAGCCATGACAGCGAGTGTGGAACACTTTCTTTCTGCCTGTTGGCGTCACCTGCACTGCAATAATTATATGTATACATCCTATAGGATGAATGTTACCAACGACATTGTTACATGACCTCCGCTTGAACCGTGCGCATTTGACGTTCTGTTCGTTTGCGTTGCGTTTGCACTATAGTCTTTAAACAGCGTGCTAGGACGCAACCATGCAGAACTGCGCTTTTCTTTCGTTCTTTTCAGAAATCAACGGCCAAGCCAAAGTAGGATGGAACACATTGCTCACTGCCATCATGACAACACTGCCTGTGCTGATGAGTCTCTACTTCACGCCCTGCTCGACGTAGCACCATCTGTGGCTATTTCTTTGCCGTCACGGCGAAAGGAGTAGCGTTCAAAAGCTGCTCGAATGCACGGCCGCACGAAACCGGAGTAGAGGGATGCGCCTCGGACGTGTCGGCTCCTGGTGCAGCTCGAAAGAAGCCCGTTTCCAAGCGCTTGTTCCTTTCCAAGGAACGTCGCCAGCGTGCAGATTATGTGCACCGTGCCCACTTGTTGTGTGCGCTTATATATAAGAGTTTGCCCTAGCGGACACCACGAAAGATGACTCACCTGTGAACTTCTTCCAGCTTCGTTGCTGGGACTGCATACTGTGCTTCTGTTTGTGTGAGAGAGATGCGGAGCGGATAGCTGCGCATTTCTATGAGCGGTTACATTGAAATGGTGATGGTAAATTGGTAATTAACTGCACAATCGGTTTTGAAACAAGTTCGAAAGGGCCTTGGAACGCAATTAGTTGGTGCCGAAATTTCTCTGTGCTCAGGCTTTCCGTGATTAAATTAGAAAGCTTTAAAGGAGAGCAATCAGAGTCCGTCGGTTCGGAAAGAGGATTTCGTAGTTTGAAATGTGAGGCGTTGAAAGCACAATCACGCCGTTTCTCTTGTCATTTTATTTTTTTTTTTAGGCTTAACGTTTCAAAGCATTAAACATGGGAGAGAAGTTCTATATATAGCTGGAGCGTATACCGGAATGGAGCGCGCATGCGCAATCGAGTGTGTCATCTCGGTTGAGAAGAACAGCCGTGACCTCCCCTGCACGTACTGCATTTATCTTCTCATATAATTCTTTCGTTAGCGGCGTAATCATCAAGAAGTAACTATTCATTTTTAAAGAGATAATCGCGGCATCGCAAGAATGCCGCTAACGCGCATCATACTTCATCCTAGCGCCGCAAAACGTCGCCACAATCGCTATCAATTCCTCTGTGTACCCTTCCCTGGGTAGTCATCCCGCTATAGGTTGGCCTTCTAGTAGCGTCTCCGTTTTATTGCATGCCTGCTATATATGGTATGTGGGCGGTCATGCTGCAGCGCGTGCATTTCTGGCCGTGCTATTTGGCTAGCTATTTATCTTTATTTGTTTTCTTTTACTTTTTCAACAATAGCGCGGGAATTTGACATGAAATAAGAGTAGTTGGGACTCAGACGTGATACGATCAACACACTGCAACGGCTCCCTCGTCTCGACTTGTACGTCAAGAGCAGTGATCCAGTTAAGCAACACAGGCTGGACGCTAAACACCTAGGACGCGAGATGCGCCTTCAAGAATACTTAACCCGTGCTACTCGAACCAAAAAGACAGATGTAATGTGGAGCTTCGATCGCGTTTGCCACAAACTCTGAATGTCACTAAATCATGATGCGGTATTACGACGCTTCTAAAATGATAAGCGCCTTTCTTCGCATAAATTCAGTGAAAATTCTTTGTTAGGACAAGATTTCAGTAAAGTGCACCCTCACGGTATAAGCATAGGCGTATCAGGGAGGGGGGGGGGGGGCGAAGGTTCGTCGCAGCGCCCCCCTCCCAATTATGTCAACATATGGCGCTGACATTGCTCCCCCCCCCAAGTCGCAGCGCCCCCCCCCCCCTCCCTGTTATGTCAATGTGTGGGGCTGACTTCGCGCCCCCTCTCTTAGGTGAATTGGGCGAGCGGCTGCCCCCCCTTCCCCCCCCCCCCTCCCTCCCTGTGCGCACGCCTATGGGTATAAGAACACCTCTTCAATAGTATCGCTCTTGTCTCTTTTTTTTTTCAGCCTATATTCTTACGTGGATAGCAGCTTGTTACCCCTAGAGTAACACGCGCGCGAAAGCGTGGTTTCAGCAAAATGGTGTTCGCCTACGCGACCTGTGCATAGCTGCGTACTGCGATCATATTCGTGCGCAGTGTTCTCCGTTAGTGCGGGAGGAGGGGAGGCAAATTTTCACTGCAGAAGCCCCTTCCCCCCCCCCCCCCCTGTTGTTGTAAGAGTCAGAAAGAAAACAAGCTTTGCAATGCATGCGAAAATGAAAATGAAGCAATGGCGCGCTACTCGCAACGGCATGCCTTCGGTCCCCGGCTTTCCTGGGATAAAGGTGAGAAGTAAACTGTTCTTGGAATGCACTATCAGAAGCCGTCGGCCGCCACTATCGTCAACGACCTGCATTTGCGTAACCATGCGTTTTAATAACGATGACGGGACATGTCCGACTAAGTAAAGACACGGGGCTGACATGTCGCCCCCTCTAGATGAGCGCGCCCCTGTGCGCACGCCTACGGTTGCCTCATTTGTAGCCCTCTTACCTGCTGCTGACGTCCTACGCGACGAGTCTCAATTTCACGCACAACCCAGTCAGTCAACATTGGTGTTCGTCTTACAAGAAGCTGAAGACATCCAGGCCCGACGAAAATCTACGGAGGTCAGCGAAGCACTGAAAACTATAAACAGGCGAACGACATCATTTCGACGACCGTTAAGTCAAGTATACACGTAGTTCAAAGTAGTCCAGAAACATTTTGTACTACTCCCCTGATAGACTAATATGAATTGTGAGTGAGGTACGTTGACCCTCATTGCGTGGTGATCATTAAATACTCACGAGACTTCAGTAATTAAATTAATGGTGTTCATGTGACATGCGCGGTAAGTCATTCAAGCCTCGGCTCGACCACCTAGAGCACGTTGGTCTCCTGAACTGCGCCGATGCCTGACTGGCGGAGGTCGACGCATCGCAGTACCAAGCTTGCTCACGTGCTGTCCGAAGAAAAAGATTGTGCCGCAGTGTCGTCTCTTCAATGCTGTGCGGAAGAACACTAACAAAACTATTAGAATGTAAAGCAAGACAAAGACTGTATTTGTGAACTTATTAATATAGTGACTGTTCCATATTAAATGCCAGTCTTGCACTTGAAAGAGATTTTGAAACCAAGACAGCGTGTCTGGCGGTGTGTGGTGAACAGGCTTGACATTGTCATGGCCTGGGCCAGTGGCGTAGGCCGAAACTTTTTTCGGGGGGGGGGGCACTTCCTTGATCCGACACTGGATCTGGGCAGGTAAGTGGGGTCGAGTGTCATCTGGTGCTCTGTATCCCATGGGGAAAAATTTTCGTGGGGGGGGGGGGGGGGGGCATGGGTTCGGTGTCCCCCCCCCCCCCCGGCTACGCCACTGGCCTGGGCCATAAAGCCAAGCAAGCTCCTTCTCTTTTTCTCTCTATCTCCCTTGCCTTTTTTTAATGCATTTCTCGACAATATCTTCCTTGGACGTCAATGGTACGGAAAATATAGTAAAATTCCTCTTCCAACGCCTACTCGGCATATTCTCTCTTTTTCCTCTCACTTGCATGCTCTCATTCCAATTGCTTGTGATGGTTCTCCGTGGGATTCAAAGATTTACGCATGTCTCGTGCACGCCTTATTCCGTTATTGACTGAACCATTCAGGGACGCTGACCAACCTGCAAGAACAGCTAACGAACTTTTTTTTGGCACCCGGAAAGCCGTAATTACCATGAATATATACCGATATCCCTATCAGTCGCACTCTGGTTTTTGTCTGGGATATCAGCAAGGTACAATTCGTATGAATTTCTCCGGCCTAGTATAACGAACTCAGCTTAATTAAAATCGATACAATTCAAAGCTATTAACGTTGCAAATGAGCAGGATAGTAAATGAAGTGACGCATGTGGGTCGCTTACATACTGCAATTAGTTTGTTATAAGAAGCATTATACAATGCCCCTACGGGGAAAGAACAAAAGCACCTATGTGATGTTTTAGAATGGATATTTAGCGTTTAAGATGTAAAATATTTTTGTCGACTCCAAAGCAGTCTGTGAAGACAGTGTTGACAATGATTGCATAAGAATGGAAGCTTGAGCGAGTTGGTATGCGTTCATCTTTGTGGAACAGCGCTCACGAGACGACGACGAAGAAAGAAGGCACAGCGCCTGTCCTGTGCCTTCTTTCTTCGTCGTCGTCTCGTGAGCGCTGTTCCACAAAGTTGACAATGATGCAGAGTTATCTATGTGCTTAGTCAAAGTGCGCACGAAAATGGCATTGAACTAGGATGGTCAAGGCCAGTTGTCTAGAGAAAAGGTGGCGCAGTCGCACACGAAGTGGTTTCAACCAGCAGGAATACGCCATGAAACTCGATAAAGGACGACCAGTATGGTAAGTTCGAAGTGTACCAGGTAATACGGTACACAATCCAAGCATATGCAGCATGCCGTTTACTTTGTATTATTTACGTATACGCATTGTCGTCTTCTTGAAAGCCTGCGTGTATTTTGATAACCTCTATGTCACCCGTCAGTGATTGGCATAGAAATCCCGTATGAGGGTATAAAAAATAAAAAAATAGTTATGAAAGATAACTTGCCGCCGGTGGCAAGTTATCTTTTCGTCCACTTTACTTTCTTCACATTTATATTCTAATTATTACAAATAACATCTCCTATACTTTCCTTGGCATTATTGTCCGTCAGTTCTCATTACTATTCAAGCAGGTGACAGACCACACAAGCCAACAGTATTCTACCGCATGGCGACTACTGCTCAACCTGTCGCTATCAGACACGTCATCGAGTGCATCATTTTGTGTGTGCTCCTATCGGCAGAGTCAGAGATATCGCACATGATAAAGAATGTAGTTGGTGAACAGGCTTCTAGTTTATCACGTTGGGATCCTGGATATCTTCCTCAGTTTGTCTATTTTTCTATCCACGATTCGATCAGTAGGAGTGGAGAGAAACTGGGGTCTCCTACAGGTTTGACTTTCAATTAAGTCGGAAAATCGAGGCAACGTTGACCATTGAACACTGCGTAGTGTCTGATGTTCATGTACGTCCTACGGTGTGTAATGGTCGTGTAGTTCGTCCCACGAACGAAATACCAGTAAAAACCAAAGGCTGCCAATCGAAATTTAGGGCGCCGTTACTTCATAGCAATTATGTATGCCCATTGAAATGCCAACGAGTGTGGTACACTGTAACGTTTCGCCCACGTACCCTGGGGCATAAGTGTCATTAGTCATAATGTCACATTTACATCATAATACTACAAAATAATATTCCCATACTTTCTTTGTCTTTGTGTCCGTTAGTTCTAATTAATGCTGTGTCTAGCAAGGAAAAACGAGCCCTTGAAACTGCCCTTCCTTCGATCGTTCATTAGTCATAATGAATACATGTGTGAAACTCTCCCATGTCGAACTTCGAAGTGACAGGTGCAAGTAGCCTACGCCGACATGACAACCAACTACGCATGTCTGTTGAGCTGCCGATGATTGTAGGATAGTTGTCTTTCAGGCACACGTTGTTACGTGTTAGTTTAGCTGAAATATTCGAACAGCTAAAAAGAAACATCTGTTTGAACTTTGAATTAGAATATACCCCGAGATCTATAACACCAGCATCTGTAAGGTCTGCCAGACAGACACAGCTGCGCTTAAGCATATGCTCTGGGAATGCGAGGCTAAAGTCAAATGTATTAATTCGGATCATGCTCTCTCGGCGAGGTGGGAAGCCGCTCTGCGCAGCTCCAAGCTCGCCGACCAACTCTGGCAGGCCCGTGAAGCGGCGGAGAGGCAAGGCCTTGACGTCCCGACAAGGGAGACCTCAGCCCGGACCGTTAATCTGTCGGACAAACAATAAAGTTCTTCCATCCATCCATTGAACTTTGAACTGCACGTGTTTTTGAATGTCCCGCCACTTGTGAAGCGACTAAACCGCCACTATCTCCTAAAGGCTTTTGCAGAATTATCTGATTTTTTTCTTACTAGAACCCACTTTTTTATGTTGAGTCTCTTCATAGATTTCGACTAGTTACATTTTTGTCTCGTGGTTGTTTACTAGTCTTGGCTTGGCTTCAAAAGTTCTCTCAGAGTAAAACAAGATATGAAAACGAAAATGCAAAGACGAGAAAATCTTGCCTTGCCTTGCCCTTCGCGCACAGCTGCTTTTGCAGTTGCCGCCAAACGCTCTCGTGCTCAAGTGAGGGTGTGACAATAAGCGCTGAGTGTGTATTTTGTTCTTGCTGTTTTTGCCATTGAGACAAAGCGGAACGCAAAGCGCAGCAGTGGGTCCCGAGCACTGGCCCTCTAGTAATGACGACCTAAACGTTTTAGGCCGGTTTCTTGTGCACTGCGAACATGACAACCGCCGAAGAATCGAAGGTAGTCGACGCGAAAGTCGTTTTGCTTGGAGCGTTAGGTCAGTTTCACTTCGTTTCTCCATTAGCCGCTGTGGCACTCTCAGCTTACACACCTTTGTTTTCATTGTGACGCGGGGTTTTTCCGCTTTGTAAGCGTGCATGCTCACTGATCAATGTTAAGGGCTTCGTTGTTCACTTGCGCGAACATTTTCTTGTGGAGCGTCCGATGGTTCCGTTTACTTACTTGAAGTCAGCAATAGTGTTCAAAGGTAAACTTGTACGCCAGGGCTGCGCGAAACTCCGATTAACTGCATTTATTCATTCCTCAGCAGCACGCTTATAATTAAGCGGTCTACTTTATTGATAGTGTGTGACGATGGATCAAATGGCTCAAGCAGAAAGGACTCCGCTCGCTTAGAATGCGTACACTTGCGGAGCCCTGATTGCTCTCTCTGGCTGTAATGCAGCTGTGTCTAATCAGCTGAAAGGCATCGCAACTGTGTTGAACAACACAGCTCGAAATGTGTGTGCCCTATGCGTAATGATGTTAGCAGTGGTAAAACAAGGAATGAATCTCTGGAGCCAATGTTTCGACAAGGGGACTTGTCTTCCATCAGGGCGCCCTGACGAGGATGATTCCCCTCATTAACTCCACCCAATGTTGCTCCATCATAAAAGCGTGCAATTTTTCACATAGCGGGATCGAGTGGCTTCACAAACGTGTTTGTTCTGGTTTTCAGGTGTCGGTAAAACGAGCCTCATCACAAGATATTCTCAAAAGAAATTTGTCGGCACAACGTCTCCCACAATAGGGGCATCGTTCACAACGCTTAGAGTGTAAGTGTATCCATTGCAAGTATTCTTAGTTACAAGCAGGACACCCCAACTTAAGTTTCATTGGTGTATTGATACACCATACATAAGACTGCAAACTGTTCTGTGTTCATAAGACTGTTCTGTGTAATGGTAGGCAAAACTGCTTGCACTGCCTATGGCACTTAAGTAACATTTTGCTACAGGAAACACACGTTATGCATGGAGATATATCAGAGTGCTTGCCTATCCATTGCTGATGCAGCTCTTAGTTTGCAATATTTTTGGAGTTTAGAGACTGTTTACTTGTGTGGTCTGAGGTGGTTTATCGCTTATATGAACTCGCAAAGCTGCCTTTATAGATGCTATAAGCTTGAGGTTGTTAAATACAAGTTGGTGCCATGGGATTTTCTCGTAACAAATATTGGTTAATTATATTGGGTGTTTCTGCTAACAGTGGCAAAAATGTTTATAGTATATAACCTATGGCAAATGACACAATTCTATGCCTTGACTCGCGTAAGTCGAAGCACACATTACATGCCCAGTCAACCTAATTGCGTAATTGAATAATTACTAAAGCTAATTAGTTAACATCTTAGCTAATTACAGTATGGCCCATTTCGCATTCTTCAAATTGCATTCAGGGGGTCTACAGGGCAGACCCCCTTGAAACAAATACTGAGAATCAAATGAGTCACATTTTTATAAATTCAGATATGTGGTTTCTGTTATTGCCCATTTTGTATTTACAGTCTTGTTTCGGGTGTCTTTTTCTTACACCTATTATTAAAGCTTAACAAATGATGAGCTCGGCCCATCAGTCTATTTATTCTTGTTTTTTTGCAATGTATGGCAAGTGAAGCTCGTGAAGACATCCTTCACTCGTTTTCAATTTTTTTTCTAGATCTCGTTGTTTAGCAGTTCAGAGTATGTTTATTACTCGTGCCTTTCCCTGCGTCTAGTGAAATACGCATAAGTGTGAATGCTTTTTAGCCATCCTTCAACAAACATCTTGTTTCGTCACTATTGGCCCAGCAGATTTTCGAGAAATAACATCGTCTGTAGCTAATGTGTTCCCCAATTTCAACATTAAACACAGGTGATAGGAAAAAGAGGATTGCGTATTCAAGCCTTTTGTCACCTCTCTCAATCTTTCTTTGTATGTCTTCATTCATTCCAGGAATGTGGGTGATGCCAGGGTGAGAATACAGCTGTGGGACACGGCAGGCCAAGAGAGATTCAGAGCAATGGTAACGTTTATTTGTTCTGTTCTTACCTTACAAGATGAAGCAAATTTGATTTTGTGCTGCACTGCACAGTAGCATTGAATTCCGACCAATGATCGCTTGCTATTAGTCAACACCTTCGAAACATGGCACTTAACTCCATTCCCTAACTTCTTTCTGTCTGCTTCTTGATGGCTCTTTTCTTCCTTGCCGTTAACATCTACAACGGGTTTTTAAGCTGCATTGTTTTTCGCTGCATGTAGAATTGAAGGGGCACCAAGGAGGACCACTAAACCAGCTTAGCCTGGCAACACATTCTTTCAAAACTTCATATTTGCAAATTTTGCGGTAAAGGGTGGATTACTAAGAGCAAAAGATAAAACTTCTACTTTCTCTTGTCCCTTTTTTTTTTAATTTGCTCCTGCACTTCCGTGCCAGTACTTCGGACTTGCTAAGTACTGTCTTCAGATCCTCTGAAATACACTAGTTCAGAACGACGGAAAGTTGAGCCAGTCAGTAGGAATTCAAGATTAAAGGAAAGGCCTGCAAACATGGACACAAGAGAAGCAAACAAATCCCATGGTGCTTACTTTGCAGTGGCTTTTTTTTTTTTACCCACCACAGTGGTCCAGTGTTTATGCTGCTCGACTGCAGACCCGCAGGTCACAGGATCGAATCTTGGCCGTGGCGGCTGCATTTTCGATAGAGGCGAAAATACTAGAGGCCCGTGTACTTAAATTTAGGTGCACATTAAAGTACCCCAGGTGGTCAGTATTTCCGGAGCCCTCCACTACAGCGTCTCCTATAATCATATCATGGTTTCTGGATGTTAAACCCCAACAATTATTATTATTATTACTCTGCAATGGTGTCACAGTTATGTTGAAACCTTGTGACAGCATTACCTGTGCATTCACGTGGATTCATGACTAATTTAAATTAAGATAGTTACGTGACAGTGTTCCGAGGGTGAAGGAAAAGACCTCGAAAGCTATTGTTGTGAAAGCTAAGCTGATTTGCTTGCAAGCTGCTATACTCTAACACACTGTGAGCAACATGGAACTGCAAGAAAAGGCAACAAGAAATAAAAGAAAACCCAAATTATCAACTGACCAATTACAGTGCTTTTCAAGCCAGACAATGCTAGTTCATCCATTCTGAAAGCGTGGCGGGCTGCGAGTGTTTCATAGTGAGTGTCAACCTGATTTCTTTATTACATCGGCGCACAATATGACTTACGATTACTGAGACACCTTCCATTCACTGTGGAGCTAAATGGAATCACTACACAGCCTAATCTCTGAACGCAGGTCTGTGATTAAATGAACTCCTACATGGCACGCTGCCACGTCATAACTCTCAACACAGAACTAGACAAAGGGAAGTCCATATCAGGCATATTGCTTAATCCTTTGAAATCTGTAGCAGGAAATGCGCACATCCTGATTCTCTTTCTTTTATATGGCTGTTTATTTTTATTTACTGAAAGTGCCATGTACCTTATTTGTATAGTAGATACTTCCAACCCTCCTCTATCTCTCTCTCTCTCTCTCTCTCTTGCTCTTTATGCATCTCGCAATTAATTGGGATTTGGGAACAAAGCAAGAGAAGTTTGATGTCTAGCAGAGGTGTACTACTTTATATGAAACAAAATGCTCTTTTAATGTTTTTACCATTGTTCTAATGTTCTTGGTGCTAGAGAATGCCATAGGCCAAGGCAACATGCCTTATGATCAATCATGGTTCTGGGATGTACGTGAAACTACCTGCCACGGTGGTCTAGTGGTTATGGTGCTTAGCTGCTGACCCGAAGCTCGCAGGATTGAATCCCGGCCCCGGTGGCCACATTTTCGATGGAGGCGAAAATGCTTGAGGCCCGTGTGTTTAGATTTATGTGCACGTTAAAGAACCCCAGGTGATCGAAATTTCCGGAGCCCTCCACTGCAACGCCTCTCATAATCGTACGATTTTGGGACGTTAAACCCCAGCAGTTAATTATTATGGGATGTGAAACCCCAGAATTGAAATTTTATTGTTGCTTACATGCATAACATAGCCTGCATAAAGGATGAAAATTGAATTGAAGGGACTGTCATCATTCGCTCTTTTAAGGCCACTTAAGTAGATCAGTGGTGTTCGCCGATTAACTCTGCATGTTTGTTGTTCCATCGTTAAAACTTGTAGTTTTATCGGTGCAACAGTGTATGTAGCTGGCATGATGTCCGCCACTTGCAGCATGTTTATGTTTATCAAGTGTTACTGGTTTGTCTGTATTGATGACAAAAGCATTTTCTTTTAGGCTTGCAGTTGATTTGGCTCCTGCTAAAACTTTGCATGGAAATCACATTCCAGCAGTAATGTATTTTATCATCATTTCCCCGTCTCATTTTGTAGAAGAGGGAAATCACTACTGTCTGATGCTGTCTGATCACTACTGTCTGAGGGCGCTCAACTGCTGACCCGAAGATCGCGGGATCGAATCCCGGCCGCGGCGGATGCATTTTCACTGGAGGCGAAAATGTTTGAGGCCCGTGTACTTAGATTTAGGTGCACGTTAAAGAACCCCAGGTGGTCGAAATTTCTGGAGCCCTCCACTACGGCGTCTCTCATAATCATATCGTGGTTTTGGGATGTTAAACCAAAGATATTATTATACACTGAAACCTCGATATAACGAACACGGATATAACGAAATATCGGGTATAACAAAGTAAATGAAGAATACAGTTGAAACCCGCAATAACGAAATCGGCGGGGAAAGCACAAAATTTCGCTCTTGCGGGAATTTCGTTGGTGCGAGAATGCGGCAAAAAAGACATAGAATTTACCAAAAAACACATTTTATTGCCCAAAATCAGTAAGTTTGCTTTGGCGGGTCTTACCATGCAGCAATTTCATGCCTTTCGATCGGGAATCTCGCTTGACACGGCGCAATGTTCTCCCCATGCACTGGTCAGTGACGGCGGCGCCGCGCTGTCACCAGTACCGTCATCAAGTGTGCCTACAGGCGAACCTTCTTCCGGCTCCGCTGGATCAGCGCAGAATCGTGGACAGCGAGCTGCACGCAACGCCAAATTCTTCTCCAGGGTGCTCTGGATTGCTCTGCATCCAGAGCACCCTGGATGCAGAGCAATCCAGGGTGCTCTGAGTCACTTGCTTATGGTTTGATACCATCACCTCAATACACTTAAAGCACTCGGCTTCCACTATCTGAATGTGCAATAGTAAAACTGCACTGAAAACTTCTACTTTGGCTAGAGGTCATTCTGATGTTACCACCACTCTACAGAGCTCACCCTATAAGGGAGCCATATATACTTGAATGGTGAAAAATGTTTGCTCTGTTCTTGTTTACTGACAAAAAAGTGTTTGCCAGAGATGTATGAGTGTTGAATGCATTAACAAACACAAAATGTACTGCATTGTGTGATTTCTGTTGAAAGTATGAGTGATTGAGAAGACAGGAATAAAAAAAAGATTCTCTATTTCTTGGATATATACAGAGTTCTTTGCCACTGAAAACTTGCATCTGCCTGCGGCTTGTATTGCACGTTATGCAATCTTCTTTTTGTTCTTTCAAACATGCAGGCACCTTTGTACTACAGGAAAGCAAATGCCGCCATTGTTGCATACGACATAACTTCTATTAGCAGCTTTGAAGCCATGAAGCAGTGGGTTTTAGGTAAGAGCCCTCCTTTTAAGGACATTATTCCAAAGGTGTTTTACCGTGTTTTCTGCATTACCACTGTACAATTGGACACTGACCAGGAAGCTTTCCATTTGACTGACAAAGAATGCATACCGTAAAAACTAATTGTCATCCACTTTAACAAATGAAGTTTGCATTTCACTGCTTCCCCCCCCTCCCCCCCCTTTTTTTTTTTGGAAAAACATTCTTTATCAAAATGTAAAATGGTGTTTTCTTGTAAGATACCCTAAGCAAAGATTCACTAAAACGATTCTGTATATTGACCTTTTTTTTTACCATAGCTGATCATACACAAGTACTGTACTAGAGAATTTGTTATGTTTTAAACGTACTCACACTCACCATAATTAATATTCAGCACACTAAAGGCAGTTAGTTGCATTTCTTACAGCAGCATTGACTAGGTAAACTTGGTGAAACCCACAGCAAACATTGTGGGGAAACAAATAGCGAAAATGGCATCATGGTTACGGTAACTTGTTTATTCAGATGTTAGATTCTCCTTTTAGAATTCAGTGCCTCTAATTATGTTCTTGAACATTTGTAATAGCCAAGAAGATCCGTCTATTTCCTGTCAATTATTATGCTGTCGAAAATGGTGATATACAACTGTGTTTCCTTTGGAGTTAACAAAGTAAATGCTTTGCTTTAAGCTTGCATTCAAGAAGTTAGGAACATATACAGCAACCCCTGTGGTAGCTTTGTGGCTATAATTTGGGCTTCATGTTTTCGGATAAATCTAAAAAATTCCAATGAACACTCGCCGGTAGAATTTTTGAAAGTTTGGGTTTATCTGATAAACTCCGATTTTAACAACCAGTATGATCCTGTTCTGTTCTTTATCGAAAGGGCATGTTCTAAGCAGTCATTGATACATCGGCCAGTTTGGCCGATATGAACTTTACCTCACATCAACAGTATCTAGTAGACCACACTCATCGCACATTTAACAAGGGGCTTGTCGCGCGCTGAGCGAGAGACATCAACGTATGCAGGTCCCCCGGAAGCGCGAGACGACATCTTTTATACAGTCCCCTGGTGGTCCCCCAGTGTCGAGCCATGGCACTGCAAACGCAACAACCTTAAATGGCAAAACAACATTCCTTTCCTCACTCTGCACCGCAACAAAAAAGGAGCCGAGAAGGAAGGAGGGAAAGGAAACCGGCTCCCCATGAAGGGGTCACACCAAGAAAACTAAATTAGTAGTTGGCGGAAATTAATCTGGAGTCCACCACTACGGCATGCCTCATAATGGTACTATCGAGGTTTTGGCACCTGAAACCTGTAATATTTTTTAAGAACACGTACAACATTGACTTGGCTTTGCCTGGACATCATTCTATATTGAACTGCTGGTGCAAGAAATTGAGATAGAAACATATTCCTTATTCTAACAAGAACATTCTCTCCATAATTGGATATTCTGTTACATGTCTACATATGAGTTTATCAAGAACCTTAGCCTAAAATAAATCGTATTTCAACATTATTATGGGTCGAGTCAAGTACAGACTAAGATTAGCGTTTGTTTAATGTAGTAATTGCACTTAGAGATTGTTTAACGTTCGGTAGAGCATCGAAAGGGATGACAGTCTTCATTATGTCTTGCACCGTGTTTGAGGCTTGCAGTCATTGCACTTGCATGCAGTGCGAAAGGGGCCAGGTAGAGGCACCTCTGCAGGGTCCTACATAGCATCAACTGTTTTATTTGTAGACTGTGAAAGCTTTACTGATCAGCTTCATTACTTTAAAACACGTCTCATCACTAAAGGTGTGAAGAGGGCCAGTTATTGGGTCAGCTTATAGTCTGTCTGGCTGTAAATAATCTAGCCATTCTTGGCAGCCAGCGTAATGATGTGCTATGTAAGTATTGACATACATTATACTTTCCCACACCAAAAGTCCTTTGGTGCTCTGTGCCTAACACAACTGAAAGGTGGTACTCAGCCATGTTGATGTGCGTCTATCGTTTATCTTTTTTAAGAAGCATCATTTGGATGCCACTCCTGGCTACTTTTAAAACTGCATTGTGTGTTCCACAAAGGGTGTTTGGGGCAATCCTGAACACTGCATGTGCTGAAAGAGAGCTTGCTGTTCTCCTGTTGAAACTGAACAGTCAAGGTGTATTAGTACAGAAAGCACTGTTGACACTCTTCAAGAGACACTAAAGTAAAGCAACAGATCGGTTTAGATTGATCAATTGTACTCTGAGAACTCATATGTTGTTAATTTCGCCATCATAGGTTTATTAATAGAGGAGAAAATCAAGGTCAGAGTTTCATTTTTAAATTTCGCGCAAAAATCTCCTCATGTGACGGATTTCAAAGTGCATTTTTCGCATTTTTATGACATTTGCTCAATGAAACTTCCTGAACTTGGTTTGTTATATCTATGGCCCCCTCAGAGGGCAATAAACTTCATTTTTACTGATTAGTAACTACGTAGGACCTAGTAGACGCTGTCAAAATCTAACACAGCATTTCGTGTGGGAATTTCATGGTGGCGTCGCCACGTGCAATTTATTTTTGCACGTTTTCTCGCTTACCAAGCATTTTCTCATGGCAAGCATAGTGATTTTAGAATTGTAAAAGAGTAATTTACTAATATGAGAAAAATAATTTTTCTCTTTAGTGTCCGTTTAACTTGGGTCTCTTGCCTATCTTTGCACAGAACTGAGGAGAAATGTAGAAGAGGCCATCGTCCTGGTTCTGGTGGGGAACAAGTGCGACCTGATGCAGCACCGTGCGGTTGACCGAGATATGGCGGAGAAGTACGCCCGTGATGTAGGAGCGTACTTCTCAGAGTGCTCAGCACTCAGCAACGAAGGTAGGTTGCTGCAGCTAAGAGCTCATCGCAATTCTTTATCGAAGGTATGCCCACAGGATGCTGTATTGGGAGAGCCTGAATGCTGCACATTTCTTTTTATTAGTATTTCCTTAGACCAAGTGAAATTTCATGATCAAGTGCCGGTTTTTCGAAAATTCTTCAGCAGAATTTTATAATGATAGCCATTGCTCTTTACTCTAACTTTCATGATGTTTCGCAGAAGAGGACAACATACCCTCCCCAGTGGTCTAGGGGTTATGGTGCTCGACTGCTGACCTGAAGGTCGCGGATTCTAATTATGGCTGTGGTGGCCACATTTCGATGGAGGCAAAATGCTAGGGGCCCATGTACCGTATTTACTCGAATGGTACGAAAGCTTTTTCCAGATTTGTGCTACCTAAAGTCCACCCGTGCTTTACAATTGAATACCGAAATACTATTGTTTCTTTCTGGACGCAAGGAAAAGTCACCCCTCGCATTACACTCGTGGTCGCGTTACAATCGAGTAAATATGGTATGATTAGAAAAAACAGCGCAAAACCACAGGACACACAGGAAGGGGACGCACACAGCGCTGAACTCTCAACAAATTTATTGTGAAAAACCAAATGCAACGCCTATAAATACACATGAACCACTCGCATAATAGTGCGTCACTGGACATAGCGCAGATAAGCCGCAAATGCACAACCGAGACAGATCACGTCAAACGCCTCCGTAGATACTCCATTTCCTTGGGCAATAATGCGATTGACGAGGTGCTGACACAGTTTTCACCCAACTGCGCAATCTTATACGCTTCAACAACTTCACGTGTTAGGCGATCCCTGTGCTTGCTGACAACAATGCATTTCTCAAAAATAGGTGAGCACGTGCACGACCTACAGTGGATGGCTAACCAGCCATCTTGTCCACGTTTTACATTGTTGTCATGCTCTCTCATTCTATCGTTAGCACAACGACCCGTCTGTCCTACATAATATCTACCACATGTGAGAGGAATCTGGTACACAACATTTTCAATACAATCGATATACAGTAGAACCCCGCTGTTACGTTCCTCACTGCTGCGTTTTCCCGGCTGTTACGTCGTTTTCCGCCGGTCCCGGCATAGTTCCCATAGGATACAATGTATTGGGAACCCCGCTGTTACGTCGTAACTGTCGGACCGTTCCCGTATGATATGTCGCGAAGTGCGCCTGGAGCCGACCGAGTGACTACCAAAGAGAGCGGCCATGGTGCATTTTCACGCAGCTTGGCCTCGTTTGACCGTAATATTAGCTGCATGAGAGGCGCAAGCAACAGAATCTTTCAATTGATGCAAACAAAAGCATGGCCTTCGAGATTCAAATTGCAAAGATGGCGTCTATGACGTAACTGCTCGCGAAAGCAAGGCCTTCGAGATTGGCATTTACTATTGACAAAAGCATAGCCTCTGAGATTTGCATTGCACAAACATGGCGTGTATGACGTAATTGCTTGCGAAAGCAAGGCCTTCGAGATTGGCATTCACTTCTGCCATCGCGTTGGCGTAGACTCATCATCATCGTTATTTGTCGGAGAACGGGAGGAGTTCGAGCTGGTTGGAGCTCGCATGGTCGTGCGTGCGGTTCGCGGTCGGACTCGCCGCGCCGGTCATGATTGCGTGTGCTTAGTTCTTTCATGCCTACAGCTGTTGGTGTTAAAAAAATCACATACGTTGATTACATTTCTGTGGATAAGGCCGTCCTAAGCTCCGCGTTTCCATCCATCGACTAGATCGCGGCTGAGCGCGCCAATTTTCGTGTTGCTCGTAAGAATTGAAATAAAATTCTTTACCACTAAATATTTTGCCGTTTTTCCTGTTTTTCGGCTCTTACGTTTCCCGTCTCTTACGTTTATTTCCTACGGTCCCTTCAAAAACGTATCAGCGGGGTTCTACTGTACCTAGTTCTGTGCTTCTTCTGACAACCTTCTTCCCGGTTCATTGAATTGCATGGCCTTGTCAAACGGCAAATACTGTTTAATTTTGCAGGAGCAGAAAACACCACCTTAATGCTTTTTGCGCGATTCTTTTAGTTATGCGATGTTCTGTGTATATATGGAATGACAGCGACTTTTTCTTTTTTGCCCTTTTCTGGTTCATGATTTTCTTTATTACATGCTCGAAATTTTTTGCGCATGCTCTCTGCGACAGCAACGATTACATGTTCAGGATAGCATGCGACTACCAGTCGCTTCAACTGTTGCGCAAAAAATTTCGAGCATGTAATAAAGAAAATCATGCACCAGAAAAGGGCAAAAAAGAAAAAGTCGCTGTCATTCCATATATACACAGAACATCGCATAACTTGAAAAGAATCGCGCAAAAAGCAAACATTAAGGTGGTGTTTTCTGCTCCCGCAAAATTAAACAGTATTTGCCGTTTGACAAGGCCATGCAATTCAATGAACCGGGAAGAAGGTTGTCAGAAGAAGCACAGAACTAGGTAGGTATATCGATTGTATTGAAAATGTTGTGTACCAGATTCCTCTCACATGTGGTAGATATTATGTAGGACAGACGGGTCGTTGTGCTAACGATAGAATGAGAGAGCATGACAACAATGTAAAACGTGGACAAGATGGCTGGTTAGCCATCCACTGTAGGTCGTGCACGTGCTCACCTATTTTTGAGAAATGTATTGTTGTCAGCAAGCACAGAGATCGCCTAACACGTGAAGTTGTTGAAGCGTATAAGATGGCGCAGTTGGGTGAAAACTGTGTCAGCACCCCGTCAATCGCATTATTGCCCAAGGAAATAAAGTATCTACGGAGGCGTTTGACGTGATCTGTCTCGGTTGTGCTATTCGCGGCTTATCTGCGCTATGTCCAGTGACGCACTATTATGCGAGTGGTTCATGTGTATTTATAGGCGTTGCATTTGGTTTTTCACAATAAATTTGTTGAGAGTTCAGCGCTGTGTGCGTCCCCTTCCTGTATGTCCTGTGGTTTTGCGCTGTTTTTTCTAATCATGTACAACCAACAAGCCCAGCTCTACGCACTTTTAAATATGGTACTGCGGTTTCTCAAGGTAAATCGAGTAAATACGGTACTGAGTACTCAAAATTTCTGGAGCCTTCCACTATGGTGTCCCTCATAATCATATCATGGTTTTGGGACATAAAGCCCCAACAATTACTACGGTCGAACCCCTCAATAACGAAATCACCAGGGAAGCGAGTTTTGTTTGTTATCGTGGGAATTTCGTTCTCGTGAAAATAGAAAAATATGCGCACCATTTATTTCGCACAACCAAATTTACTTGAAGTTGCTTATGTGACTCTCTTTCACGTTGCTTTGAAGGAGCATGACGGCTCGAGCCTCACAGTTTAACAAGCTTGCATAGCTTTGTCATTGCCGTGGGCGCCGAGGAAAGAGCAAGTGATTCGAAAAGCATCATGACCTTCACACGAGCTTACTTGCCTTTCTTACATTTTGTTGCTTTTCTCACTCTCGTCGTCGCTCTCATATTCTTTGCTCACACCTTTGATGATAGCGTCGTCGCTGAACTGGTTGTGCACGATCTGGTCGGCGTCAGCTCACAAAAAGTCGTGCAGTTCAGCAACATCTTGTTGAACTTGTGGCTATCATCATCATCCTCATCACACTCATGGTTATCATCATCATCCGACTGAATGTAAACAGCAATAGTTGCACCGACGCTTGTTGGCGGAAACGTATGTGTAGTATGAGAGCGGTGCTGCAATTTTCAAACTTCTGGATTCCCAACTAGCTCATGGGTTGAAAAAAATGTCGCGGATTACTATACTGAAACTTTCATTATTGCTGGAGTGCTTTTTAAGATCTCTTTCGAGAAGGGGCAAATGCATTGAACTCTATGGACGTTCGCCGGGGAACCCAGATTTCTTCGTTGTCGCGAGAATTTCATTCTTGAGGGCCTTCGTTATTGAGGGGTTCAACTGTATTATTATTTCTCACTTTTGAAGGAGACAGTGCAAACTTCGAAACTGTTACGACCAACGCTGCTAGCAGCTCTTAACTGTGCATCCTGCCTTCTCAGAACAGTTCTGCAACTTTTTTTGGACATAGAAAACACTGCCAATCAGTAGTCAAGGCTGCTGTGAACATGTGCGCCAAACATTACAGCTTTGCACGCAGCACAGAATTTCTCATTTCACTTCGAAGACAACCAAAAGTTGCTCACTCTCCTCTTGGTAAACTACACAGTTCGCAAGAGCGACTACCTAGTCTGTAGGACGGACATGGCCATTGGCTGATTTCATGGTTGCAAGAACATCATCGTGTAATACCTCTATTGTTTGTTTTGAATTCCATAAGTAATAAGTATGTATGACTCTATCTGCAAGGACAGTGAAAAAGTATCTCATCTCTGCTGTTTCGATCTTGAGTCTTGGCCAACAGTCATTGGCCTGGCGTAGCCAGGAGGTGGCGCACTGGACCCGTGCCCCCTCTCTGCCCCCTCCCCAATAATATTTTTTTGTCATGGCATATGCAGCAAAAAATGACAGTCTGGGTGTATTGCACCCGTGCTATTTCACACACTACATGCCCGCATTGGTTACTTGTCTCGTGTTGAGTTCACTACAACAGTACATACCAATGCACATCATTGTTTTCAAAAACACCAGTAAGCTTGCTCTCTTTGTGCACCTCATGAGCTCAATGCCTTGGCAGACGTCACTTGGTGTCTAGCAGACATCATCGATATTTAGCTAATTAAAACCATTTCAAACTTCAAAATGCCCTATCTGGATTTAGCTACTATCTATTGGTCTAGGTGACGCAGGACAAAGCCTGTGTGCACCAGGTTCTCATGGAGTTTGGACAGTTGTGCTTCTTTGCTGTGTCAGTAGCATGGCTGTTGTTGGGTGCCACCAACAGGTAAGACGCTCAGTGCCTCGAACGGGACAATTCAAAGCACGAGCAATGTCCTGCCTAACGAAAGAGCGTTGACTTCCTGTGTCAAGCAGGGAGCGAAATAGCACTTTTTCTGGCACGATAACCCATGCCCTGCTAGTCTGCAGCAGCACGGGCGTGAGACCAGCGCTGCTAGTTGACAGTGAAGTTGCTCGAGATGGGGTTGTGGCAGACCCTGATGCTTGATCTTGTGGTGCCGAGGCGTTGTCGGTACGCTGTGACCGGTTCCTGACGTTGTTGGTGTCACATAGTGAAGTCAAATGCCGTCCAGTGCATTGGTGGCACTGCAGGGATCTGGAGGTTCGGCAATCGTTGGCGAAGTGGTTGCGTTTGGCGCAGCAAAAGCACAGCTTGTCCACCTGAAGCCTCCTTCGTTTCTCTTCCGAAGTGAGGCTTTCGGAGCACTCCTGTATAGTGTGTTCGGGCAAGTTGCACAGCAGGCAGGGGCACGAGTAGGGGGGTCGAACTTCGGCTGATAAAGCCGCAGTGGATGGCAGGGGTGGTTGTGCTGGTTGGAATTCTCGCTGCGGATGCCGCTGGCTTGTGGATGATGTCGCTTCCTCGAGACCGCTTTCCTCCTGTATTTCTATCTGAACTCGAATGAAGTTCATGAGGTCCTTCACTTGTTGTGACTGGGCTCCTTGAGATGCATCAGCATTTTCCACTAGCAGGGCTTCATTTTGCTGCTGACGATACAGGATGCTGAGGTCCGGAGGTAACGCCTTCAAGAGGATGCACCACAGAACCGTGCAATACTCTCCCGGAGACACTTTGAGACCTTCCAGTGCGTTGATGCGAAATGCTGTCTCGTCATAGAGATTCCTTAATTTGGTCACATCGGCTGAGCTTCGAACTGGCATGACAGACAGCAAATTGTCTAGATGATCGTCGATTAGCATTCACGACGGCCGAAACGGTCGGACGAGATCTGAATGGCTATGTCGTAGTTAGCTTCAGCGAGGCAAATACCTTGGATGGTTGCCTTGACTGCCCCAGTCAGGTATGTCATTAGGTATTTGAATTTGTCAATTTTTGGGATCCAGTCGTTGTCATGAATGCTGACGCGGTATTGGTCCCAAAATCCTTGCCATTCACGCCGCTCACTGTCAAAACTTGGGATGTGCAGCTTGGGCAAGGCGATGCGAGATGGCGGCGTTGGAATTGAGAGGCTAGGCGAAGGTGAATTGGCGACCTGCGTCGATTTCGATGCGAGAGGCTCACTGGTAGGAATTGCGGTAACAGGGACGGATGCGGGTGACGTCGGGGACCGTGGCTCGGTTGTGCGGTGAACTCTCGTTTGTGCATAGCTGACTTTCTCCTCGGTACTCGTAGGCGGTAGTCAGGTCTGCTTCCAACTCATCATCGTGAAGTGCGGCGTGAATTTCGCTGTCGAAGTGGATGAGTTGGGCGTTCTTTACCATGATTAGGTCGAGGATCTCCTGGAGCCTGCCAGCTGGGGTGGTCGAATCTGCGAGCAGGGCGTCGAGTGTTGATAGGGCTTCGGTGACGGCGGTTCAGACGAAACAGCGCTTAGTGCGTAGGTGGTCCATGGTGGGATGTCAAGGACCAGACAACCGGGCGGGTTTTGGCACCAGAACGAATGTAACGAATAGACGAAGAGAGAAACAGAACCCGGCCGTCTGGCTGCATTGAAGGAATGGAACCGACTGAGCGTGCCAGCGCCCGTGGCAGTTGCTCGTGAGCCTCGCCCCTTTGTCCTCTTTTATTTGTAACAGTGCCAGCATGGCACTCGTCTGAAATGCTCAAGGCCATGACGCATGCTGACATAGCTTCCTGTTACCTTGTCAACCCTCCCCGTATAGCTTCCATTGCACTCAACAGGATGAAAGAAGGGAGAAAGTACTCAGAGTCTGCAAAAAATCCCTGTAATACTGCTGATATTTGACGAATTCAATACCCGTCATGGTGGTGTAGTGGTTAATATGCTTGGTTGCTTACCCGAAGGTCGTGGGAATGAATTCCAGCCACGGCGGCCACATTTCGAGGGAGGTGTAATGCTAGGACCTCTAGCATTATGCCTCCCTGCTAGAGGTCCGTGTGCTTTGATTTAGGTGCACGTTAAAGAACCCCAGGTGGTCAATACTTCCAGAGCCCTGCACTCCGGCGTCCCTCATAATCATATTGTGGTTTTGGGAAGTAGAACCCGGAAAATTATTATTATTGTTAGATACAGACATTTGCAGCAAGACATTTCGGAGGCAATAATCTGCTATGGTGAGGTCATTTGATTATTACTTGGAAAGATGTTGCAGGGTCCCTTAACCATCCATTTCTAGGACAGAAACAAATACCCATCTTGAATATGTGGCGGAGGCGTGAAATAAGATCAATTGCCATTCAGAGCTCAAAGTTTGATAATAATACACTCATGTTAACAGTTTATGGGACTTGCGTGGCAATAATGCATCAAGGAATAAAAGGAGGCCTCTGTTGGAGCTACTGGTATACGTGTGTTTAGTCACATCAAACAGTCAAGTGTCCACGCTCCTGTACTCACTTATCTGATAAAGTGGAAACCATTTTTATTTTGGAAACGGCAGTTGCCTTGCTGATATCAGCTTGATAAGGGACTATCTGCTTTTCTGGTGTGCTTTGAGTACCTCTTCAGAGTGTTTATCTAAACTCTTTCCACTGGTGCTTATCTAAATTTCTGCAGATGCATAAGTGTCAAAGTTCTTTGTCGTGATAGCCTTGCTTTTCTTTCCGTCTTCTCACATACTCGAGTTCCGGTGGCAAGTCAACGCACCCATCTATGACAGTTTCATGTGTGAACTTCCACCTTATTGCAGTAGGCATCCGTTAATTTTACTCTGGTTATTTCACTCTCAACCAAAGGTTCTGGCCAGCTTCCTTATATTTCCATTGGACCAAACTTTCCGGACCAAACTTTCCACGTTATTTCATTCTCAAAGTTAGCGTTCGCTGTATATATTTTGAACTTGGATGGTCACCTTGCAAGTGCCCTTTGCAATGGTGACTGCATAAATTTTCCAATGGCAGCAGCATCCCACTTCTCGCCAGTTAGCATATAGTTGAATGCATCGAACACACTTTATCTTCAAAGTCAGCTACATTGAACCAGCCCCAGAAAGATTTTAAAGGGCCATTAAACAACCCCGATGTCCAAAAATTGTAATGAAAAGAAATATGCGCACTTTTGCTGTGTGAACATGCTGCCGCAAGAATTTTGCGAGTACGTGCTATAATAAGGAAGTTACAGGGGTTAGAACATCCGTTTCAGCTGGTTTCAAATTTTCGCACGGCTTCACCACCCTTCTCCGCCACATGGAGGAAAAGGCATAGCCCGTCGTCGTGACTCCGCCCACTTCGGCAACGTGACACGACGTCAACAATTGACGTCATGGGCAAGCCCGATCAGTCGCAATGCACTTCCGCTTGCTGTGGCTCCTGGTTGTTTATTGTTTATATTGTCACACGTGCTCCGTAACTTGATGGGCAGTTTTCGGCTCTTCACTATTTTTAAACCTTTGTGACAGTTCACAATGCAGCAGGAATGCGTGCTTGCTTTCCGAGACGTCGAAGGGGCGCGAGAGAAAAGCCTGGAGAACCCTGCTTGCCGCGCAAGTAAGCGCGACCCGTCCGAGCTACTGGAGATTCCCCTCTCCCCGCTCGATTTGCAGCCGGCAACTGAACAACGCTTCGCCTCATGTCGAAGGCGAAGTGCGTGCAGGTGCTATGCAGTGCGAGGAATATACGCGCGACAACTGCGTGGCCGAAACAGCATCATCGCAGGGCCAAAAAACAAGGCGCAGTTTCGTAACGGTGAGTGGGAGCAGGAACGGACGTTAACTTGACAATTGTTTGTTGAGACCTGGTTTAGACCAATCGACGAGCTCAGTGCTACGTCAACTCGGCGATCGCCGAGTTGACGTCACTGCGCGTACGAGGAGGATTGGTCTGGCGTAGGAAAGAAGCACGGGAATTGTTTTTCGAAATGAAGGGTCTGCGCGGTGCGCAGCGCTGTAATATTCGGAAAACGTGATCGCTGCGGTCTACTGTACAGATTAGCGAGCTTGTTTAGCGGGTGTAAAAAAAAAGTCGCAGCCTGTTTACGGGCCCTTTAACTTGAAAATGGTAGCCCAGAATACACTTGAACCTTATTATAACAAAGTTGCATTTGACACGAAATAACTTCGCTATATCCAAAAAGTCGTTATAAGCGTATATTTGAACCACTGTATCTATTACCAAGACTATTCTTCATTTACTTCGTTATAACCGATAATTCGTTATATCCGTGTTCGTTATATCGAGGTTTGAGTGTATGTTATTACAGCATTTATCTGATTCTAATGCATACCTTTCTCTTCCTTTCTTGAAATATTTATCTCAACATTTCTCGGGCTGTGCAATCCGACACGAAACAAAAACGAAACATTATTTGTATCAACCCAGTCAGAGCCAGCTGGGCCAGCAGCCGTCACAAAATGATGTCACAAAATGCTGACCATGGATGGCAAGTTTGCGCAGCGTGACAGTGACACACCGTCTTCACTCTTATCACGAGCATACTTACCAACAATTAGGTATTCTACTTGTTTAGCTAGCAACAAATATTGCCACGCCCACTTCTTGTCTTGTTTTGATGTATTCGGGTTTGACCGGCAGGGACGGTTATCAACGCTCGACGCTGTCCGCGAAGCATTGTTCGAGAAGCTTCACGTCTATAGTAGATCGTTCTGTTAAGATTGCGCCCCGCACGCGAACGTTCCAGCTTTGTCTAGAGATAACGCCGCCACCAGCGATATTGCTGGAAAGTTCGATACCGCCTGTATAAAAGCCGACGCGATTGACCGCTTGTCAGTTGATCGACGGACGACGCCCTGTTCGCCGCTATATTTGTACAGCGTGTATTGCTGTAGTTATAGTTCTCATTTTCCGGCCACAAGTTCGGCCAAATAAACAGTTTCATCCTGCAAACGCCGACTGCTGTCTTCATCGACGTCACGACCACGTGACATCTGGTGGAGGTGCTGCTTCGCTCATGTTCCGGTCGCCCCCGTCAGGCCGTGAACCCAGTCCGGGCCGCAACGAAGACATCGACGCCTACCCCGAACAGCGAGCAAGCCGCAGGACACAAGGACTACCTCCAGAATACCAGCCTTTACCCGACAAGACCAGGAAGACCCCGACCATGACCAACACAACAGCGACAATGACAGCAACCATGCCGCTTGCACCCGTGCTGCTACAGCGCCCAAAGGAACCACCGACCTTTCACGGATCATCTGCTGAAGACCCGGAAAGTTGGCTGGAGAAGTACGACCGCGTCGCCATTTTTAACGAATGGACCGATGAAGACAAGTTAAGACACGTCTACTTCGCCTTGGAGGACTCTGCCCGAACTTGGTTCGAGAACCAAGAGCGAAGCATCACGACATGGGACATTTTTCGCACAAGATTCCTTGCCACATTCACGAGTGTCGTCCGCAAGGAGAGGGCCGAAGCTCTGCTGGAAACCCGTGTGCAGCTTCCAAACGAGAACGTGGTGCTGTACGCGGAAGAGATGAGCAGACTGTTCCAACACGCCGACCCAGCCATGCCCGAGGACAAGAAAGTCCGCTTGCTCATGCGAGGGGTAAAGCAAGAGCTCTTCGCTGGGCTAATGCGGAACCCACCGTCGACAGTCCAAGAGTTCGTCTCAGAGGCGACGACGATTGAGAAGACGTTGGAAATGCGCAACCGGCAGTATAATCGCCGATCGATTCAAGGCAACCCAGTTGTTCATGCTGTCGGCTCCGACGACCTGCGCGAAACGATCCGAGCGATCGTGCGGGAAGAACTACGCAAGCTCTTACCCTCACCACAGCCTGAAGTTGCGTCGATCGCTGACATCGTCCGAGAGGAAATCCAGCAGTCTCTGGGCACCCCCGAGTCAGCGCAGCCGCAGCTGCAAGCAGTGACCTATGCTGCTGCAGCCCGACGCAACGCCCCCCCTCCTCGCCCAAGTCAAGACGCCGCGCCGCCTCAACAGTTCCGCCGCCAGGCACCACCGCCGCCGCCACCGACGTCACACCGCCCGCCAGCCGGCCAACGATACACGCCGAGAAAGACCGACGTTTGGCGCGCCCCCGACCACCGCCCACTCTGTTACCATTGCGGAGAAGCTGGCCACACTTACCGCCGCTGCCAGTACCGACAGATGGGACTGCGTGGATTCGCCATCGACGCGCCGCGTCCACAGCGAGGGGAAAGACCACGTGACATCGCCGACTACCTCGCGGGAACGCAATGGACGCCCCGACAACCTTCCCGTTCGCCGTCGCCAGGCCGCTACGTCTCTCCCCAACGCCGACCATACACTGGCCCAACTCGGGGCCGGTCACCTAGCCCGTATCCGGAAAACTAAGGGCAGCAACCGATGGAGGTGCGGTTGCTGTACGACGAAATACCGAAGATCCTCCGCCGCCGACGACAACGCCGCAACGACATCTAAAGAACACGCCGCAAGCCGAACGAAGCCCTGACGTCGAAACTTCACGGCCCGAAGAAGACCTGACGACACAACGACGAAGCAGCGGGACAAACCGACGTAGCCGTGATCCGACGCCGCGACCAAATCGAAACGGTAGGCCACGAACGAGTGACCTCGACGTTCTCATCGACGGCCACAACGTCACCGCTCTCGTCGATACTGGAGCCGACTATTCCGTCATCAGTGGACCGTTCGCGACGAAGCTGAAGAAAGTCAAGACCGCCTGGGAAGGCCCCGAAATCCGCACAGCGGGAGGTCACCTAGTAACGCCGGCAGGAATCTGCACAGCGAGGGTCTCCATCAACAACCGGATTTATCCCGCAAGCTTTGTAGTCCTTCAGCATTGCTCCCGAGATGTCATCCTTGGTATGGACTTCTTAGGCCTTCATGGTGCAGTCATCAACCTCAGATCGAAGTCGATAACACTATCTACAGAAAAAGCATTACCGCGGTACACGCCGCCAGGGAAGCATGCCTTGAATGTGCTGGAAGACCAAGTCACCATTCCCCCTCGCTCCAGCGTCATCATTTCCGTCGGATCTCAGAAAGTAGCAGACCTGGAAGGTGTCATTGAAGGCGACCAGCACCAGTTGATTAACCGCGAGATTTGCGTCGCAAGAGGAATAGCAGAGTTGCGGGGAGGCAAAGCAACAGTGATGCTCACAAATTTTAGCAACGAGTATAAGCACGTAAACAAAGGCACGACAGTCGCCTACATCGAAGAAATCACGGCTACGTCGATGGCGAAAGCCATCGCCGATTCTTCCGAGCCAACACCGACGAACCAAGCTTCTCAACCAGTTTTCGACGTTAATCCTAGCCTTCCGAAGCATAAACAAGAACAGCTCAAAACCCTGCTCTTGAAATACAGGGACTGCTTTTCGTCATCGTCAAGAATCCGCCAGACCCCAGTCGCAAAACATCGCATCATAACAGAGGAAAATGCCAGGCCACTCCGGCAGAGCCCGTACAGAGTTTCAACGCGAGAACGCGAATCCATAAAGAAACAAGTCGACGAAATGCTACGCGACGACATCATCCAGCCGTCGAAGAGTCCATGGGCGTCACCCGTGGTGTTAGTGAAGAAGAAAGACGGAACCCTACGCTTCTGCGTCGATTATCGCCGCCTGAACAAAATCACGAAGAAGGACGTCTACCCTCTCCCACGGATAGACGACACCCTGGATCGACTCTACAACGCGAGGTACTTTTCGTCGATGGACCTCAAGACCGGCTATTGGCAAATTGAAGTCGACGAGAGAGACCGAGAGAAGACTGCCTTTATAACACCAGACGGCCTCTTCGAGTTCAAGGTTATGCCCTTTGGTCTTTGCTCGGCACCTGCGACGTTCCAGCGCGTTATGGACACCGTGCTGGCTGGACTGAAGTGGCAGACTTGCCTTGTGTACTTGGACGACGTCATTGTGTTTGCCTCAAGCTTCGACGAACACCTCCGGCGCCTTGACACTGTACTACAAGCAATCAAGACTTCTGGCCTCACCTTGAAGCCTGAAAAGTGCCGCTTTGCATACGAGGAGCTGCTGTTTTTGGGTCACGTGATCAGCAAGGGTGGTGTTCGCCCAGACCCGCGGAAAACAGCTGCCATTGCTGCCTTCCCGCCCCCCACCGACACGAAAGCCGTGCGCCGTTTTCTCGGCTTGTGCGCCTACTACAGGCGCTTTGTCAAGGAATTTTCACGAATCGCCGAACCGCTAACTCACCTCACGAAGACCGACGTGCCATTCAAGTGGGAAACGGCGCAAATCGAAGCATTTGAAGAACTGAAACGACGCCTTCAGATACCTCCTATACTAGCACATTTCGACGAATACGCCGATACGGAAATCCACACCGACGCAAGCAGCGTAGGACTCGGCGCCGTCCTTGTGCTGAAGACTGACGGGCAGGAAAGGGTCATCAGTTATGCTAGCCGGTCGCTATCAAAGGCAGAAACGAACTATTCCACAACAGAAAAGGAGTGCCTAGCGATCATCTGGGCTGCATCCAAGTTTCGCCCCTATCTCTACGGCAGGCCCTTCAAAGTTGTGAGCGACCACCACGCATTGTGTTGGCTAGCTAACTTGAAGGACCCTTCAGGTCGCCTCGCACGGTGGAGCCTACGACTTCAAGAATTCGACATTACCGTCGTTTACAAGTCCGGAAGGAAACACTCCGACGCTGACTGCCTGTCTCGCGCCCCCGTCGACCCACCGCCGCAGGACGACAAGGAGGACGACTCCTTCTTGGGAATCATAAGTGCCGACGACTTCGCCGAACGACAGCGAACGGATCCAGAACTCAGGGGCCTTGTGGAATACCTCGAGGGCAGGACCACCGTTGTTCCGAAGGTATTCACGCGGGGACTGCCGTCATTTTTCTTGCGCAACGGCGTTCTCCTAAAGAAGAACTTCTCACCGCTTCGAGCCGATAGCCTTCTCGTGGTACCCTCGACATTGCGGCCAGAGGTCCTCCAGGCTCTGCACGATGACCCGACGGCTGGACACCTGGGTGTTTCTCGCACGCTAGCAAGAATACAGGAGAAGTACTACTGGCCGCGCCTTTCCGCCGACGTCACTCGTTACGTGAAGACCTGCCGGGACTGTCAGCGACGCAAGACACCGCCCACTAGGCCAGCCGGACTTCTGCAGCCTATCGAGCCACCTCGACGGCCGTTCCAGCAAATCGGGATGGACTTACTGGGTCCGTTCCCGACGTCCAATACCGGAAACAAATGGATCGTCGTAGCTACAGACTACCTCACCCGCTACGCCGAGACGAGGGCCCTGCCTAGAGGCAGTGCCGCCGAGGTAGCGAAGTTCTTCGTTGAGAACATCGTCCTGCGTCATGGCGCCCCAGAAGTTCTCATCACCGACAGAGGTACGGCGTTTACTGCTGACCTAACTCAGGCAATACTGAGATACAGCCAAACAAGCCACCGCCGGACCACAGCGTACCACCCACAGACAAATGGCCTGACCGAGCGGCTAAACAAGACCATCGCCGACATGTTGGCCATGTATGTCGACGTCGAACACAAGACGTGGGATGCCATCCTTCCGTATGTGACCTTCGCATACAACACGGCCGTCCAAGAAACGACGCAGATGACTCCGTACAAGTTGGTCTACGGAAGGAGCCCGGCGACGACGCTCGACGCCATGCTACCCAACGTCACCGACGAAGAAAACCTCGATGCCGCCGCTTACTTACAACGTGCCGAAGAAGCTCGACAGCTCGCCCGCCTGCGCATCAAGACCCAGCAGCACACCGACAGCCGTCGCTACAATCTTCGACGACGCTTCGCGGAATACCAGCCCGGCGACCGTGTTTGGGTCTGGACGCCGATACGCCGACGTGGGCTTAGCGAAAAACTCCTTCGGCGATATTTCGGGCCATACAAGGTTCTTCGACGCCTCGGCGCTCTTGACTACGAGGTGATCCCGGACGGCATTACGAACTCCCAGCGACGCCGCGCACGACCTGAAGTCGTCCATGTCGTGCGCCTTAAGCCGTTTTTTGCGCGTTAGCGAACCTGGGGACTCTATTTTTCTTCCTTTGTTATTGTAAGTTATTTTTGTATGCACTTGTTTTTTTTTCTCTCTTCTATGTTCTTTCACAAGCATCGGGACGATGCTTTTTCAGAGGGGGGCAATGCCACGCCCACTTCTTGTCTTGTTTTGATGTATTCGGGTTTGACCGGCAGGGACGGTTATCAACGCTCGACGCTGTCCGCGAAGCATTTTTCGAGAAGCTTCACGTCTATAGTAGATCACTCTGTTAAGATTGCGCCCCGCACGCGAACGTTCCAGCTTTGTCTAGAGATAACGCCGCCACCAGCGATATTGCTGGAAAGTTCGATACCGCCTGTATAAAAGCCGACGCGATTGACCGCTTGTCAGTTGATCGACGGACGACGCCCTGTTCGCCGCTATATTTGTACAGCGTGTATTGCTGTAGTTATAGTTCTCATTTTCCGGCCACAAGTTCGGCCAAATAAACAGTTTCATCCTGCAAACGCCGACTGCTGTCTTCATCGACGTCACGACCACGTGACAATATCATCAAATGTTTCCGGCATTCCAGAGAATCACATGCGTCGCAACATGGACAAATGAAGTGTTCGTTCTAGAATTTCCCCCATGCTGTTCACAATTGTTGAGAAGTCATTTGATATGTACAAACTATTAAGCATGCTATCGACAATGTGGAGGACGACATGCTCTCTTCTTCGTAGCAATAAAGTGCTGCCTAAGAGTGAAAATGATGATGGACATAAAGCGCGTAAGTTATCATTCCATGCACATAAAGTTTGCTGGTTTCTTCTTTACTTTTATTGCTCGAATCTGACATAAGCTGTATGTTTTTTGCTACAAAATCGGGTGTATGTTCAGTTTCCAGGAAATTTAGGTGCTTCCATGTCATTTTTATGTTGATTTTCTACTTAGAACCAAGAAATGTGGGAGCGTGTTCAATTCCAAGACACATTACAAATGGGGAAAGTACCATCGATTGAGTCAGTGATGTATTTTGCTTTTCTCTTGCCTCTTGCTTAATTCATCCCGTCATTAATTCGCCCAGTTTTTCTATGGTTTCTCCAGGATGAATTAACGTAAGTCGTCTCTCTTTTTATTCCCACGTCATTGGTGCTCGGAACTAAATTTTATTTGTGCACCCATCCATATATTCGGCACCATACCCAGGAATTTTTTGGGGGGTCTGTTTGTGTGTAGAACGGCTCACTTTGGGCAACTGGTGGTCGCTGTGAAGGCGTGCAAGTATTTTAGTCACCCAAAAAGTTAAGCGTTAAAAAATTTCGGGTGGTGTCAGAACCCCCTCAAACCCCCTTAGTTACGGCCCTGCATATATTTCTCCTCTTCGTGAAGCTATCATCGTAAAGTCATTGTGATTCTATAACTGTCATCGAGCCACCTCTTCATTCTCGGTTTCTCCTTTGTCATATCCTTATCTAGTGCTGTGTATACATTTGGGAATGTGATTTGTTTCTGCCATTCCTGTTTAGCATTGTATCAGTAGCTACCAGGGTTCCATCTGCTGTGGCTACAGCGAGCAGTAGTTTCATTTTGACCTGCTGTAATGTGCACATATTGTCGCAAGCATGGCGGAAGCTGTTGAGGATGAAAAGCAGTTTTATCGCAGCCCATTCGGCACTTTGAGCGCTAATAAATCTCAAGATTAACCCGTTAAAACTGCTTGAGTGTTTTAGACTAGCACAACACGTCCCAGCCAAAGTGTCGCTGAATTGTTTCGGATGAGCAGAGCTTGTCCTACCAGAATAGATTCACCTCTTGGGTGTTCAGGATGTGAAGCACTCATCTACAGCTTAGATCACTTGTCGCCCACCAGATGGAAGCACTTACCTTAAAGTTTCGCGTATAATCCGTGTTTTTTTTTTCCAAATTTCATGCTGCCAAATTTCTGCCTTGTACTATATATGCGGATCCCAAGAATTTCCAGCCGAAATTCACAGTTTTGGTTTCAGCATTGCGTGGCACTATCACCATCATCAGGCTTATGTAACAGTTGCCATTGCAACCATTTGGAACACTTCACAACGGCCCTGCCATGCAAGGACCGCGAAAGCAGTATTCGGCTGCTTTTAAAAGAAAGGTGATCTCGGCTGCCGAAACCATCGGCAACTGTGCTGCAGAGCGCCAGTTTGGCGTGAACGAGCAAGGCATGTGTGGTCGGAGGAAACTGAAAGAAGCCCTCTTTGTGTGCAGCGGCATAAGAAGTTTCTAGGGGCTGAGAAATGAAGCATTTTCCAGACTTCGTTCAGGAGAAATGAAGTATTGCTGGAGCTCCCACTGATACTCGTGCTCGACGCGTTTCGGTGTCACCTCAGCGACTGCTTCACGCCTCCCGCGCCGATCTCGTCGTCATCCCGGGAGGGATGGTATTCCAGCTGCAGCTGCTGTGCCTAAATAACCATTAAAGGACCACATCAAGCGCCTGTATATATAGTGGGTGTGGTTCGGAGAGTCGTTTCTGCCATCCGGACCACTGCCGGACGGCTGGAATGAGCCTCACCAGCGATACTGTGCACATGGATCTCCGAGGCTTCGGCCTGCATTCTCGAGGTGCTCGTTCGTCGTGCCTTGAAGAAGTGCTCGATTTCAAGCGCCCTTACAGAAGATGAGGTGCTGGAGGAGGACATCTCTGACAAGGGAATTTCGGAATGGAGTGCACCAGACGACAATGAATAAGTGTGTGAATAAATGTCCAATTTCTGTTTTCCTCGGGTTATATTTGGGTGAGAACTCTTTTTCTCATGTTTCCTATCTCCGAAATGCACCTCGGACTATATGCAGGTCCGAGCTATACATGGGTTTTTACGGTACTTGACAATTTCGGTTGCTCCTGCAGCAGGAGCGCAGTTGTTGCAAAGAGACACGGTGTCTGATGGTGGCGATGCATGCATAGCTGGGGCGTCGACCTGAAAAAAAAAAGCTTTTCATCTTCATCGTCTTCCTTCCGATGAAGTTGATTCGAATGCTGTTGTTCATCTTGTGTCCAGATTGAAGAAGACGGCGATGATGTCGAATTTAGCAGTTCTGGTGGTGATGAGGAGATCTCTGAAGTGAACATTGCGAGTGTTCATTGGTGAGTGCAGCTTGATGTCGACAGTCCTTGCTCGAAGACTCCTCAGTCTCCCTAGTGAAATAGCCAAAGGTGGATTAGACTATACAAGTGCAGGACAGTGAGGTGTTTGCGACTGTTTTCTTTATGTGGTTTGTATTTTTTATTACAAACAGCAAGCACTATGCTATAGCAGTAGGACTTCTTTGTGCGGCCCTCTGTAACTTCCTTATAATGGCAGTGGCTATTCTACAGATTGCTAATGGCTCTTCAGGTAATGCCTTTGGTCTGTCATGACAGCATTCTTTAGATAATAAATCTGCATCCTTGACAGAGTTTGACCTTTTGACTTTTGTGGCGATCCATATCATCCAACCATTCACTATACAGTTGAACCTCAATTTAACGAAGTCACCGGGACCCGTAAATTTCTTCGATAAATAGGGAACTTCGTAAAATAAGAGAGAAGTACAAATTTCATTCAAGAGAATAACAAACTTATTGCCTAGTGAAAAAGCTCGTGATTTTCGCCTGGCGTGCTTCATGGGCAGCGGTTGCACAGAATTCTTGTAGCTGGCCAGCGAAATCAAAGCGTCCTCAGCACCCTCTTGTGCCCCGGCAAACTGCCTCAGAAGGTCGATGGCGTCCATCACCTGTCTTGGTGTGGGCACGGGAGCTTCTACGGTATCCTGTTCGTTGGCATCTTCGGGCTCCTCTTGTGCGCCGGAAACAAGCTACACTATCTCATCGTCGTCCAGAACTTCTGTTGTGTCAAGGCCTGCGTCTGCGTCGGTGATCACGAAGTCGTTGAAGTTATGACCTGCGGCCACTTTGTCGCGCCGATGAAGCTCTTCCCAACAACTGGGCGATGCCTCTTCCTGCTCGTTTTGCGAACTTGTGGAGCCCGACGCAGCCTGGCAGCACACTGCTAGGCTGCATCTATAATGTCTCGCAGCGCACTGCCAGACATTCTAGACGGCATAAATTTAGAAAAACCTCTTCTTTTATAAATCTTTTTTCCCGTAATGCCTCGTTAAATCGGATTTGGCGGCGAAGCTCGTTTCGTTATTTCAAGTTGGTAAAAGCATTAAACCTATGGGCAACTGCGGGTGAAATCCAAATTTCTTCGTTAAGTTGGTAAATTCATAAAATCTGGTTTCGTAAAATCAAGTTGCAACTGTACTACAGCAGTTCCATTGCAGTGGTCGAATAGTAGGTTAATTTTTATGCAAAAGTTGTCATATGTGCATCAACAGAAATATACAAGCACTGGAACACTTTATGCTGCAGTGAAAAAGCAGAACCTTAGGAAGCCAACAGATAATGAAGCCAAAGAAAGCATAGGAGGTGTTACTAGTTTTTAATTAAAAGTTCATTAATTATGACATGAATGGGAATGAAATAAAATGGATGAAAAAACAATTTGTTGCTGGGGGGACCGAACCCATAACATTCAAAGGTAGCAGTATCTTGTATCTTAAGATACATGACACATTATTTCATGTAACGGAAATAGAGACACTGATACACATCTTGCTAGACATATCACGATACAGATATAATATACCCAAAGATTATTAAGATAGTATTTAAGATACATGTATCTTCGATAATGCCCAGTACTACTCAGTATGTAGTATCTTTCTGATCCTGCGTTGAACCCTGTCAGCCTGTGACATTTCTGTGAATTGGAAATCTGCAAAAATCCACGAGGAAACCGCATTTGCTATAAAAAGGAAATGGAGGTTATGACAAAAACATCATGTGACCCCTTGGCTTCAATATAGGAGTATACAGGGAAGTAGTCAACACAGTTGGAGTGACCATTCCTTGTTAGGAAGGACAGCAGACTTCACTGCAGCATGGCCTCTCCGCATTTCATTTTGCTTTCATCTCTACAAAATTTGGCAAGCCCTTTTTACAGTTTTCGCAAATGAACACAAATAAATGCTGTTTAAAGGCAAATAACAATTTATGTCAGAGTGAAAGCTCAATGTATGACAACGTCTAAAACGGCAGTATTATCAACAGCAGTTCGCTACTTACCGAGAAATTAAGCTAAATGTATCACACGATGAGCGCCACGAGTGGGACATTTTGGAAGTGATCCCGATGACGTGGGAGAATCTCAATACAATTAATCACTAGTAATCAAACTAGCTGCAATAAAAAAAGAACCTTCCGTGCATCAAGAGACGTAATAAAATGCTGCTTGTTCGTTTCTCTTTGATTCATGGAAAAAAGAACCTCTTTGGCGTTGCCATGGGGAACAGCGGCGCGTGGTTCAAAAGTTCCGTTTTTGCCGCACTGCGCTTCACCCAGCACCCTGCTTCGGTCACGCGGTCCCGTCTCAGAGGTAATTCCGGTATCGCGTACTGCTGCATGTATTTTGCACGCTCGTGAAAGTCGCTGTAATAGAAAGTTTGACAAAATACCGCACGTATGTGATGTTGCCGGATGCCCGAATGGTGCACGCCGCCAGTGCATGCCGCTGCGCAGTAAAGGTGGGCAACATTGGGCATGGCAACAGTGACATGTGAAATACCGCTTTCAGACGGGTGATTTGAAGTGCGCTAACGCGATGCGGACCACTAAAACGTGATTTTATTTCAAAATAAACACTTCCTTGGCATAAAGGTAGCACTACGAGGTTTCTGGACCACTATTTCAACAATCAACATCCACTTAATATTTGCGTTTAGTGTCCCTTTAACAACTTGTGGTTCATAGCCAAATTGTCTATGAAGCCTCGGAAACTGTGGGCATTGTTACATGCAGCATATATTCAGTAACGTCTCTTTATCGTTGCCTCTTTGTCTCTGTTTGGATGCACAAAAATGTGTAGTTCTTTTATGGGTACATTGAGTCAATCACAAAGCCAGTACTTTGATGCATCACAGATACTCAGTTGTCACCTTTGTTTTGCAGGCATCGACGAAATGTTTCGGCACCTGGCGCTTCGGATCGTTGAGTCGGAAGAGAAGGCTGCAGCAAGTAGGCAGAACCATGTGGATCCTGGCAGCATACCCACTGACCCTTCACTTTATGGATCATTGGACACCTTCACATTGTCAAAGACACTCCGGATAGACCGGCTTTCGTCCACTAACGAGGATATCAATCCGTCTTCATCCAGCTGCTCCTGTTGAGGGGCGAATCAAAGGAGGGCACAATAGTACGCTTCCATTTGCTCCTGCAGTAGAGTTACTCAGGCATTACGTTTTCAATGCCGCCCAGCCAGAAACTAACCATTCCTCTGCCTGTATATCTTTTGTACTTACGAGTGCTGTGAACTCAGTGGCTGCAGCTCCAGGTGCTTCCACAGAATGTGCAGTGCTACAAGGACCATGTGTAAACCATTTTTATCCTATTTGACATTTAAGTGTCATTTGGAGCGGGCACCATATGTCACTGTAGTACTTGTACTACATCTCCGAGTGTATTTTTTTACGTTACTGTTGTGTTTTGTCTTGTTGCAATGCAAGCCAGCAGGTGATGTGGCTTGAAAAAAAAATGGACTTGAGAACTTGCTTTTTTAAGAACGAGATCTCTATTTCTTTTATTCTTCATAGTTCATTGTTGGAGGACATTTTTTGATGGCTGATGGAAACCAGAAATAAGGTTTCTCGTCACACATTGACACACAGCTATTACGAAGGGGCTGTGTTTCTTGTTGAATCAGCTGTGAATAAGAATGCTCACACCATCATACCTTGGATGTCAGAATAACAGAACTCGTGTATTGGTGCCTTATTCAATTGTGAAGGGTCTTCACATGAGTTGTAGTCATTGTGTGGTCACATAGTTAGCTCAGGCACTTTCACACCTCTGTAAATTTTTTTGTGGTGTGCATTTTACTTTTTCTGCATATTGATGTCATTGTTTTCATAAACATGATAAACATGGACACTTATTTGCTGTTTCTAAATGCATAACTTCATTCCACCTCATGGTATGTGTGTGTGACATGTCATATTTTGCACAGCTCAAGGTGTCATTGAGGTGGATACAGTCATCGGTATATATTTAGAATTGCAGCGCCCCATGGAATATTGTTCGCTCTTGTTTCAAGATTTCACAGTCTCCCTAGTAAATATATTTTCTGAAGCTTATTGCAAATATTAAGCATAAACACGCAGTTGGCAGTGATAAACCATGCACTTTATACAGTTTATAGATTGAGTCAAAGGAGTGTTAGTTACATTTTAAAAGTCAAAATATTTTTATATGCCCTCTTCCATGGGCGTTTGGCATTCGTTGGAGAAATGGTGTCATACCTGAAGTGTACAGTATGCTGAAGTTTAAGCTGACAATGTTCCCGACATCTCAAGTGCCATTGTGTTATGCCAGCAAGCTTTTGGCAAGTTGTTTTGATGCCATCAGTGTTTTATAATAAAGTTCACGCAGGTACTTTTCAACTGCTGTTTTGCTGTGACTTTACGTGCAAATATGCTTCATCAGCCCCATTTTCTGTCATTGAGATCACATGCTGCACTTGCAGGGTTTCTTTTTTTAAACAATACAGATCTCTCATAAGAATTCTAAGACAGCGAGGCTCCTGTCGTCTTTGCACACGAACTCTACCTCGAGACAGAAATAATTTGCCGTAGCTAAAGTGACGTTGAGGTGACTCGTCAACAGAAGCTTGTCATAGTTTTTAATTATTGACTACAGGGCAGTTGTTTTTGTGGAAAATATGTAGGCCGCCACAGTTTGTCATACCCTATCTTCAGAAATGTCAAAATATGCACGTAATTTGAGATATTCATTGTCTAAGTTTAATGGCGATATCGAAACTCGGAGCGCGGCTGGGCGCGCTCAGTTTCGATATCGCTATTAAATTGTATAATGAATCAAGGTGAGTCGGCGTTGCGGGAGCGTTGGAGCATTAGCAGCTAAAGCACTCGGAATTTTGCAGTTCACATTTCCCGAAACGTGCATGCTTCTCATTTATTTTGAACATGCGCATCGCGACCAAGTGTAGAAGATTCGCACTGATTCCCACGGTGATTGGATATCTGCACGATTTTTATATTTATTTGGTATTGTGAATCTAGCAGCCTTTGCACGATTCTAGGCGCTCTGCGCGAGTTTTTGCCATTATGGTTTTTTTATTCGGACACCGTAATACTACAGTGTTCTAGAATTAGTACACTGTAGTAATACACCGTAAGCGCTTTCAGCGACGTTGCCTCCGTAGCGGGCGCAGTAAACAACTCTTGATCCCGCCCACTTCACCGCCGAAGATTTTTCGAGAATTTACTTTCGGCGTCCCGGCGTTTGTGCCGGCATTTCAGTAAGATGGCTAGCGAAGTTCAAAAAGCGCAGCTGGCAACTGAAACAGACGATACCATCTTTGGCAAAATTGTAAGAGGTGAAATACCTACTGAGTTTATCTACGAAGATGACAAGGTGAGTATATGTGCAAAACTTCTGACTAGAGCCCTTGGCGGTCTCGGTAGTGAGGTTCCGCTATGAGGGCCCTGCAAGCGATAAATGCTTGCGCACAATATTTTGTTGTGCGTGACGCTGGCTAAAAATACACTGGCGCAGACGTGTTCTAAGCTATAGGCCACGTAATCGCCCTGTGTGAGTAGCGGTTGACCATATTTCGGCGTCGTTCAAACTAGGCCTATCGCCAACCTTACTCCCGACTGTTAATAAACAAATTTAAGTATAGCAGTTCATGACCACCGTAATCGTGTAATCGGTTGGATGCTAGTTCCATACCCACGTCCTTAGACGGCTTAAACGGGATTTAAAAAGAAACGGTGCTGTCGAGTCTCAAGTTTGCACGTGCACGCCAATTTGGCGCTCCAATCTTATTCGCTGGGTGAAAAGTAAACATTTTATAAACCCATCGGCGGCTTTTTAGAAGTTATTTGGGTGTTTTAGATGCGGCATCGGGTAAACCAAGTTACTTTCGCCCCCCCCCCCCTCCCCTCCCAGGCGCCACACCCGGCTTGCATTCTTTTGCGTGCTGGTTTAGGTTCCTTTGCACGCCGGGCTTTTTGTTGACTTGCGAGTTTCGCAACTGTTGCATGCTGCAGCAACTTTGACGGCGTCGTTAAACATGGCAATGTTTCATTTTGTTTTGTTTTTTTGTCTCTGTTAAACTGCAAGTGTTTCTACGCTTAGTGGCCACCTGTTTCCGTAATGCCCCATAAATAAACACGCTTAACATGACCATATTTGTCCTGACACTATATATATATATATATATATTTTTTTTTAATTTTCAGTGTGTAGCTTTCCACGACATCAACCCGCAGGCTCCTGTGCACTTTTTGGTGATCCCAAAGAAGGCAATTCCGCAGCTTTCCAAAGCGAAGGAAGACGATAAAGATGTAAGTTACGGCATACTTTGCGCTAGGAAATTCGCTCGATAAACGACACACCTGTTTGCAAAATTAGCGGATGGCCAGGTTCAGTACTTGGAGCACATTTTTTGCAGCAACCTGTGAATCTGTCGGATAGTCTTTACTTGTTATTAGGGTGCATGACAACGGTGTAAACACCGAGAACTGTCAAATGTGCCGTGGAGTGGCGCCTATTCTAAAAAAGCTTTGGGGATGATTGGCTAACTGCCAATTTTTGCACATACTCCCGACTGTTTATTTGCACGCATTAAACAGCAGTTACTTACTGAATTACATCTTGCAGCACTAACTTGGATTTCATCATGCCCTATCATTTGATTTCTCATGCAAATATGCAAAGGCTGTGCAACCAGCGCTGCCGTAAATCAAGTGGTTGTCAGAGGGGGGGGGGGGGTCAAGGCGGGTCCAGACTCCCCTTGTGTTTCAGGCTGTGGGGGGGGGGGGGGGCAGGGGGGGGGAGAGACATGCCATGCATGTTTCCCCCCTTGAGATTAACCTTTCAAACATCATACTTGATTTGCTTGGCAGCTAAGTAATAGCGCATTAAACTTTTTTTAATGCCTGCTAAGTTTTAGAGTGTATCTGTGCTGCATCCCACCCAGCTTTATAGAACTGTGTTAAAGGGACACTAAAGAGCAAAACGATTTTTCTCACATTAGTAAAGTACTCATTCACAATCCCAAAAACACCACGCTTGCTGCGAGAAGACTCTTAGTAAGCAAGAAAACGCGCAAGAACAAAATGTGGGTGGTGACGCCACCTTGAAGTTTCCACACCATTTGCCGTGACATCACATGTTCTGACAGCGTCTACTAAGGACTACGTAGCTCTTAATTGGTAAAAATGAAGTACATTGTCCTCTGAGGGAGACATAGACTTAACGTACCAAATTTTGGGTAATTTTGTTGAGCCAATGGTGCCAAAATACGATAAATACACTTTGAAATCCTTGACCACGCGGGGAGATTTCGGAGCGAAATTTAAAAATGGGACTTTGAATTTGATAATCTATGATGGCGAAATTAACGACATTACAGTTCTCAGAGCATAATTTATCGATCTAAACTGATTCATCGTTTCTCTTCAGTGTCCCTTTAAATTTTCAACTGAACTGCCTTTCAACCGGTTTCAGAGAATTCTCAATAGCACAATACAGTTAGGCGATCTTGGAAGCCATGCTCGTTTTTTAAACTTTATCTTCAAATATTATGTTAATTTTTATATAATTAAAAATAAGACATATTTATAAAAACAACAGGGCCGTCATGGCAAGATATGTGTGTCCCCCCCCCCCCCTGCAATTTTCCTGGATTTATGTCGCTGGCAACTGGCATGCATGCAAGTTTAATTTTGCTCAAGGAAAGTTGTCATTTTGTTTTTTGTTGTTGTTTGTTTTTTTAGTTTTGTAGAAATTGGTGGCTTTCTTCAATTTAGCTCTTGAATTTTCTTGGGGTGCACTTACACTCTGATTAATTCACGCTCGCTTAATTGTGTTTATGCCTATGTGTAAATGCTCTACCTTGTCGACTGCCTTCATTAAGTTTTACAGAATCACTGTGCATTGATGATATGGCCCTCATTCTTATTTATTTTGGCTTGGGTTGTTGGCTTGAAGACTTGGTAAGGTGCCACATTCAAGGTCACATTGAAGGTTGAAGTAGTGAAGCATATTGTTGTAACTTCTTTTTTCCTGTGTGTTCACCTTAAGGGCCAAATTAAAGTAAATTTCTTGTTGGCTGAATTTATTATGGGTGAGTCATAGATACACCTAACTTTTCCAGGCAGCAGGTTTTGTAATGGCATAGTTTTCTTCTTAGTAGCCTCTAAACAGAGGATGCTGGTGCCTGGTGGTTTTCGTTTTGGTGTATGGTACAGGCACACTGCCTCCGAGATGTAATATATGTAATATTGCCTCCGAGAGGCAATACCAAGGAACTGTGTGTTTTAGGGCATACCCTTGTCACATATCCCAGGCAAGAGGTAATTATGAGGGTTTCATTTTCCCATTTCTGTATCCAATGTGCCCATTCTTGCTAGCTTTCTGCGACGCTCCCACTCATTCAAACAATATTTTGCACAAAGGCTCTTTTTTTTTCACCCTTATCTGAAACTAGGCTTCTTATGAAAACTAAAATTCTCTTTAATGCATTAAGCTGGGCTAGTTGGCATTGATTGTATGCTTCCATATTGCTAGCGAACACACACAAAGGACGACATAGAAAGAGAGAGGACAGTTGAAGTCTAGCGGTCGTCCTGTCTCTTTCTATGTCGTCCTTTGTGTGTGTTCGCTAGCAATATAGAAGCATGAAATTCTCTTGCAGTTGGCTTTAAATGCAGAAACTAAGTCAGCCCCGCCATGGTGGTCTAGTGGTTATGGTGCTCAACTGCTGACCTGAAGGTCGCAGGATCGAATCCCGGCTGTGGCGGCCGCATTTTCTGTGGAGGCGGAAATGCTTGAGGCCCGTGTACTTAGACTTAGAACCCCAGGTGGCCAAAATTTCTAGAGCGCTGCACTATGGCGTCCCTCATAATTATATTGTGACTTTCGGATGTTAAACCCCAGATATTATTAGTAAACTATGTCAGAGGTTGAATGTTTGCCCTTTTTTTTTTTTTTTTCTCGGCATTGTTGTTTGTGTGTATTCATGTCCTTTTCCTCGTCCTATCCCCTTTCCAGATTCTAGGCCACATCTTGTACGTGGCACAGCACGTGGCCAAGGAGCAAAAACTGGACAAGGGTTTCCGTATTGTGATCAACGACGGTCCTCAGGGTTGCCAGTCGGTCTATCATGTCCACATTCACGTTCTTGGTGGACGTCAGCTCGGCTGGCCTCCAGGCTAACTAACATCAGTTACCAGCATAAAACCATGCGTAATTTTCAGCCTACTTATGTTTCCTTTGTGTGTTCAACTACTTTACTATAACTTGTGGTGGAAGTCTACATCTGTGTTCAAGGTTTTGGTTGTCAAGATTGAATATCAATAAACTAATCGACTGTTTGGAGACCTCTTGCCACTGTTGGTTATATTTTGCATGCTGGCACAGATGTTGCACATTAAATGCATTGTTTCTTCACATCTACAACAGCAAGCACTTCATTGTTGTTGGAAATAGTTATGCATTCCTATTTCTAAGCACTCAAACATTGTAAAGCATGGCTGTTAAAATGAATGAGAAACTAGCAGATTTTTGTGAGTTGCACCCACACAAAGAAAATGCATAACAAAGCTAAGGGAAGCATGGGGAGACTTTTTTTTTTATGCACTAAAAATATAAAACAAAGTAAGGAAGAAGTTCAGAGTTAACCACCTGTTGTAACTGCCCACACTTGGTTGCAGCAGCGTAAGGTGTTGGTACCTAAAGTTATCAAAAAAGGCTCTGCATGTTTTGTGTATGTGTGTTTAACTGCCGAGTTTTCATTTTTGGGTCTAATTTACATTAAAGGGGCACATGCACTGCTATTAATGCTTTGGATTTTGCAGAACAGTTTAAAAACTATTACTGCAACACCAGCTAACGGCAAACTTCACATTCTTGTTTCAAAATGGGTCAGTGTACATAAAAATATGTGCATTATCATTCACCTATTGTAAGCATTTCGGGATGAACCCTTATGTGGCATGCCCCGAGATGGTATCTCGAGATGCTCTCATTGCAGCATATAGCATAAAATGGGAGCATTTTTAGTAATGAACATAATACTGTAATATATTCCTTAAAAAGATCAACATTCTGCAGTATGAACAAAAGGTCTGTTCAGTGTCAACAAATATTATTTCAAGTAACCTATCTTGAATTGTCTTTTTTTTTTTTTTGCTGAAACAGTGTTGACCAGGGAAGCTTGACTGCCAATTATTCCTTCCAGTGGTATGACATTTCCCTCTGTATCAGATGTACTGCGCTTGATCACGGCTAGCGGTTATGGTGCGTCGGATCAGAGAATAGGAAACAACCAGTTAATAAACCAACGGCACTTTTGGTGAAGGAGTGCCGCAGAGGCACCGCGATTTCGCGCTGAACGAACGAATTTCGAAACTGCAGTTTCACTAGGGACGCCAGCTGCGGATTTCAATTTCTCCTTCGAATGCTGGACAGCGTACTAAAGCCTCCAAGCTCGCGTTCCTTGGAGAGGAGGGTGGATGGGGGTGAAGTCATGCCGTAACTTGACGAGCCGAGGTGGCTCTGTTTGCTTGCCTGTCAAGCGACGGCGGCATCGCGACGCGAAACAAAAAAAAAACATAAACAAAAAAATGACGCGGCGGCGGCAGATGTGAGCTTTACGTCACATCCGCCGGAAACTCCGTGTTCCCTTCGCTTTCCTCTCTCCCGGAGCAACACATCGATCCCGCTTCAAGCCCGCTTGTCAGTTGGGGCCAACATGGCGGTGGACTTCACGGCCATTTTCAAAATCCTCGTCCTGGGAGACAGCAATGTGGGCAAGACGTGCATCGTACACCGATTCTGCGACGAGCGCTTCTACGACACATACATCTCCACAATCGGTGAGTCTCGACCAGTCCGCGTGATACACCGCGCGGGTTTCCCCAATTTTTCTCTCTGCCTGTAAATTGGTCTTCTCCCGAGAGCTTTCGAGTTGGGTGAGAAAGCCCAGAGATAGGGTCGACGACTCGGAACAGCATTTCCGCCTTTCGGCGGGGCGCCTATTTTCGTTCGCGGTGTGGCGGTTTAATTTCGTCCTGAAGCTTTCTGCTGAAGGAGCTACGCAGCGGCTCTAACCGAACCTGTTGAGCTAGACTAGCGTTTTGCATGCAAAACATCTGTGTTCGCGGAGAAAGCTTGAATCTCGGCGTCAGGTGCTGATTAAAGCCGTCGCGGATTAACGGGATGAAGCGGGCACAAGTGGAGAACCGTCGGTTTCTCCCGGCCGGTGTTCGCTGTGTAAAGAATACAATACGGGCGATGAGTCATCCCTGGCCCGGCGCCGTTCGAAGCGGTGTACGTGTGAACCCCGATACAGCGGTGCGCGCGGCCTTTGGGGCCCAAGTCCGGTGCGCATTGGGGAATTCCCCACTCCCCGTTTTGTGGAACCGCATTGATTTCCATCGCACCTTCGCCTTATTCGCGTGGAAGTCGTTTTAATTGTGTCGACGCACGGTTCGTAAGTAACGTATGCGACTGTTCAGCCTGCTTAGCTCACGAGCTGTCCAGCTGTTCCGTCTTGCGGCGCGTGGAGGCGGGTCTTCCAAGGCCGTCGCTATTGTTGACCGTGAAGTTTTTATATCCTCCAATAGAAGTATAAGGCTAGACGACATAGGTCGCGCGGTCGTGCCATTATATTGCTGCTGCGCATGGGAAGAAACCATTATGTTCTGAACAGCGCGCGCGCTTGCGACAGTGACCCGGCCGATGTTTGGGTGAATCGAGCGAGGATGCACAAAGGTTTGTACATAGGCAATAAAGAAAGAAAAAAGAGGATGCACAAAGGTTGCGCAGTTCGCGCCAGATAAACGCATTCACTACTTTATGTGAAAATATTTGTTTGTTTTACTCGGCTGGCAGTTTTTCCGTTGTTCTCGAGTCTGAAAGACGCCATGCGCTTGTATACGTGTGAAGGGACTACATATGTTGTATAAAGGATGACAGATATTTATCTGTGCCAGTGCAGTACAATTAGGTGGCGGCGTGTACTTGTACTTATACATATGTACGCATAGCTATTTACATGGGACGAATGGAATAGTTTTGAACATGCTGGCTACACCGCCATGCAGTTAATTTGACATTTACAATATGCCACTTCAGCAGCTGTGCCTTCCGTTGCGTGCATGTCAAATTAATTGGTTCTACTTTGTACTGTATTGAAAACGCCTGTATTGTATTGTATTTTCAAGCTGGAAGCTCGAACACTTTAAGCACATCGTCGGAAGCAACTAGTTATAGAGTCACGCAGCTGAACTGCGTAGATGAACGATGCAGTCAGTTCACAGCGGCATATATACTGCATTACATGACTTTGGTGTGTTTATCTGTGGATACATGTGTGGGGGTCCCTGGCCTAATTGTCTCTTCGATTCATTGGTGGTGTCCAACACATGAACTAGCTCCTCGTAAAACATTCCCCTTCTTTCTTTCTGTCACTCGATTGATTGATTGATTGATTGATTGATTGATTGATTGATTGATTGATTGATTGATTGATTGATTGATTGATTGATTGATTGATTGATTGATCATTCTGTCCCCCAAGTCTAACATTAACAGACAATTCACCATGGCGGTGGTGCGACTAGACAGGACATCACAGGCATTGGTAATGTCTTGTTGAAACCTCTGTTATATTTTGTCTCGAGCTACCTTCATTTCATCATGGAAATGCACCAACTAGGCAGTGGCATAGCCAGGGGGTGGCACACCGGGGCCGGGCACCGATGTGCCACCCCCCCCCCCTCCCGATTTTTATCTTTATTATTTTTTTTTGCCAGCACGAAATGGCACTCGACCAGATCTGCCTGCCCGGCCCCCACTTCAGATCAAGGAGGTGCCCCCACCCCCGAAAAAAACTTTCTGCCTACGCCCCTGCAACTAGGCCAACTAACCATGCTGCAAACAATCGTCTTCTCACAAATTCAAGAAAAAGAACCCGCATTATATTGAAAGAAAATGAAACCACAGAGGATACTTGCCGCGTGTGAACCGAATGCGACCGCGTAGCGGACTTTATCTAGCGCGCCGCAGCTGCAACATGACCCGTTTGTGTGTGTGTGTGTGTGCGCGCGTGCGTGCGTGTGTGTGTGTGTGTGTGCGTGTGTGTTTGTGTGTGCGTGTGTCTGTGTGTGTCTGTGTGTGTGTTTAGTATATACCTAAAAAAACAAGCAAGTGGCCGAAGTGAAGGCTGAACATACACAAATCGAGCACTATCTCGCTAGCGCAGACAAAACGTGCTTCTGACATCGGAGGCGAACCAAGCAAACAATGCGCTCCTCTGCGAAGTCCCATGACAGCGATGTCGCAGCAGCTGGAAGTCGGATGTCGTGCAGACAGCATTCTGTTTTTGTTGGTACCCTCGCGGTGACTCATATATTTCTCACCTCGATTCTGGTATTTATTTATTTTGTTTCTCCGTGCGTTCCTTTCCTTTCGGTTCCCCGAATGGAGCCTGAGATGTGACATGTCTTAGCGCGTCATTTTTCTTTGACATGCTGTAGTGAAGAAGGGAAAGAATCAGGTTAAATGAATAACAAATCGTTATAGCCTATAGTTTCGTTTCCTCATTTTCCTTTGTTTGTTCACTTTCTTGGGAATGATATCCCGAGGTGGCTGTACATTAATCCAGAAAACCGATAATACAGACATTTATACAAGAAGGAAAAGAACTTGGCGAAAAAATGTCAAGGTAGCTGCCAGTGTCAGGGTTTCCGAACAAACGAGGGCGACTTGAATTGACAGAGCGCGAAGGGTGTCGTGTTGCGTTCATCGCGCACTCTTCGTTTTTTTTTTTATATTTCAAATTCTGTTCCTTTTCATTCAACCCCGCACGCAGAAAGGAGTTCACGCGCGAACAATATCGTCGCTGACACCCACGCCGCGCTTGCACCCACCGCGCTCACCGGCTTTTACTTCGCAGAACCTGTCAGAAACATTGCATTCATGGTAATGTAGAAAGTGCATGTAAAAGAATAAGCTTCCGACCATCGAAGTAGAAGAAAATCGGGCAGAACCAACTCAGATATATATGCGAAAGCGTAATGACGTTGAGATGTCATTAAAACAATATCACTGGTATATAGAACAGCGAATATACTACATTAGCCGACATTAGTCGCCAGCCATTCAATTAGCCAACGTATAGAAACACTAGCTGCCCTTTGCTAGTGGTAAGGCAATACTGGCGATCACTTAGTCATACTTAGACAACATTAGTCATCATTCGGGAGAGTCCCTTCGCGCCTGAACAGCTCGGGGTCACATGACCTGACCTAGGCAGAAACGTCGTGTATGACGTCATTGGTGGAGCGGAGCACGTCGTTGTCGACCATGGCTATGCGAGAAGTGATGCCGGTGATGCTGGCAAAATATTGAGAAAATAGCGAGAATTACTGCCCCCCCACCCCCTCAACCCCAAGTGACACGACCCTTATGCAACAACAGACACATCATTAGTCATTACCTTTCCCTGAAATTGCACGGAGGTGCTATGACGTCATTTCTGCTCAAGTCACGTGATCCTCAGCTGTTAAGGGGCAAGAAGACTCTCCCTCATCATTCAACCAGCACCATAGAGCAAGCCATTATTTCCTAAGATCGGTCAACACTAGATATATTGGTCACCATTTAGCCAACACTAGAACCATGCTAACCGGTGCCGCTAATGTGCGAGTAAATGCGGTAGGCCAGGGAGAGCCACCGCTCGCCGTTCACAAATCGCGGAGCTACACTAAGATATGATCATCGCGGATTAAAAACAAATAAACGTTATCATTCCTATTAAATTTCCTGATGTTCAATATAAGACAATGATGATTCGCTCGCAGGCCCCACCACGGTGGTCTAGTGGTTATGGCGCTCGACTGCTGACCTAAAGGTCGCGGGATCGAATCCCGGCCGCGGCGGCTGCATTTTCGATGGAGGCGAAAATGTTTGAGGCCCGTCTACTTAGATTTAGGTGGACGTTAAAGAACCTCTGGTGGTCGAAATTTCCGGAGCCCTCCACTACGGCGAGCTCTCATAATCATATCGTGGTTTTGGGACTTTAAACCCCAGATATTAAAAAAAGAATTATTCGCTCGCAGAGCGCCTGTTACGTGGGACACGAACGGCAGCCATCGATTGGCCTTTCGCAGAACCTGTTTACGGTTAGCGGAATGGTAACGGAGTGGGCGCGCCTCTGACGACTTGTCGTTTATCGACGGACATGCTATGTAATCGATTTACTGCGAAAAACAAATGCCCTTTAACTTTAGAGGAAGCAGCGAAAAAAAAAAAGCTAAACCTATGTACATGCAGCCGGCCGGCGTCAAGCAGACTTAAGCCAAACAATAAGGACAAATCCATAATGGTTAAGCTTTGGAAAACGAGGGTTGTGAGGAAAAAAAAAAACGATTGTTTTGGGGGTACATTTCTAGAAACGCGCACGGCTAGAAACCTCTAATGATATATTCATAAGAAGCAGAAAAATGCAATGTGTTCTGGTTAAATATGGCGGAGCGTATACGTGCTCTAAAGCCCGAAGTCATGCCTCACTTTTCGCACGCACTCAGACATCGCCTGCACTGTACTGTCGACCGTTATTTATTCGAAATAGCAATGTAATAATAATAATAATAATAATAATAATAATAATAATAATAATAATAATAATAATAATAATAATAATAATAATGATAACATTAATAATAATAAGAAGAATATATATATATATATATATATATATATATATATATATATATATATATATATATATATATATATATATATATATATATATATTCACTACTTACCGGGTATTATACATCAGTGCGCGCAGTTTATTCATCTTGGTATCTTAATATGTTATACTACAAGCGGCGCAAAAAAAAATAATAATAACAAAGAGAAACATAAAGATAAGTATGCATCAAGTCCAGCAGGATGTTGATTATGCCGACAATGTACCATTCATGTTAACTTCCAATACAAAAAAAGCCGGCAGATCCCACGCACTGTGGGAATCGATGTAATGCGAAGCAGCCAGCAAACAGCTGCATACATCGTCTTGTATGTCATTGAGGAAAATGCGTGTCATGGTTTTCATGTTAACTCCTATTATTTATGTTCGTCACACAGTAACGTCGCGCGATACCAACTTCGGGGTCGATCAAGCTAGAGAAACGACCACCAGCGCCCCATGAGCGTGGCACGCAAGTCATGCTGTACATGACATACGTGTCATGACTTTCATGTTAACTCGTGTTACTTATGTTCCTCACACGGTCACGTCGCAAGATACCAATTTTGGTGTATATCAAGCTAGCGAAACGGCCGCCAGCGCCCCATGAGCGTGGAACGTAAGTCATGCTGTGCATAACATGCAGGTCATGATTGTCATGTTAACTCGGGTTTTTATGTTCGTCACACAGTCACGTCACAAGATACCAATTTTGGTGTATATAAATCTAGCGAAACCGCCGCCAGCGCCCCATGAGCGTGGCACGTAAGTCATGCTGTACATGACATGCGTGTCATGATTTTCATGTTAACTCGTGTTATTTGTGTTCTTTACACAGTCACGTCACGCAATACCAATTTAGGGGTAGGTCAAGCTAGCGAAACCGCCGCCAGCGCCCCATGAGCGTGGCACGTAAGTCATGCTGTACATGACATGCCTGTCGTGATTGTCATGTTAACTCGTGTTTTTATGTTCGTCACACAGTCACGTCGCGCAATACCAATTTCGTGGTAGATCAAGCTAGCGAAACGGCCGCCAGCGCTCCATGAGCGTGGCACGTAACTCATGCTGTACATGACATGCGTGTCATGATTTTCATGTTAACTCGTGTTATTTATGTTCATTACACAGTCACGTCACAAGATACCAATTTTAGTGTATATCAAGCTAGCGAAACTGCCGCCAGCGCTCCATGAGCGTGGCACGTAAGTCATGCTGTACATGACATGCGTGTCATGATTTTCATGTTAACTCGAGTTTTTATGTTCGTCATACAGTCACATCGCGCAATACCAATTTCGGGGTAGATCAAGCTAGCGAAACTGCCGCCAGCGCCCCATGAGCGTGCCACGTAAGTCATGCTATACATGACATGCGTGTCATGATTTTCATATCTCGTGTTATTTATGTTCGTTACACGGTCACATCGCAAGATACCAATTTTGGTGTATGTAAAGCTAGCTAAACGGCCGCCAGCGCACCATGAGCGTGGCACGTAAGTCATGCTGTGCATGACATGCGTGTCATGATTGTCATGTTAACTCGTGTTATTTATGTTCGTCACACAGTCACGTCGCAAGATACCAATTTTGGTGTATATCAAACTAGCGCAACGGCCGCCAGCGCACCATGAGCGTAGCATGTAAATCATGCTGTACATGACATGCGTGTCATGATTTTCATGTTGTGACTTGTCACTTATGTTCGTCATACAGTCATGTTACGCCATACCAATTTTGGTGCACATTCGATGAACCAAGCGACCAGGAGAGCACAAAGTCGTAGGCGGCTAGATAGATAGATAGATAGATAGATAGATAGATAGATAGATAGATAGATAGATAGATAGATAGATAGATAGATAGATAGATAGATAGATAGATAGATAGATAGATAGATAGATAGATAGATAGATAGATAGATAGATAGATAGATAGATAGATAGATAGATAGATAGATAGATAGATAGATAGATAGATAGATAGATAGATAGATAGATAGATAGATAGATAGATAGATAGATACGCTCAAAGTCGCAGAAGTTCGCTAAGAAATGCTTCGCATTTAAAAGGACTCTGCAGTATATCAACACAAAGGAAATACTACACGCACAACAAAGGCAGCGCTGTCGTGTATTTGTACGAACATGCCAAGAGAGCGAATCAAGAGAACACAGACGCTGCCGGCGTATGCACTTTTGTGCTGATAAAACGAATCTTCCCCGCGAGCACGGTCCGGAAAATTTCTTTGGTTAGCCCAACTCATTAAAAGAGGTACAGCCAGCATGTGCGCTTCTTTCTTGTCGTATTTAATTCGTTCGTCTTTTCGATTTATTTTGTTCCCTCTTCTCTCTCTCTATTTACTTAGCGTTCGCTTCCCCGAAGCGCGTACCAAAGCCCCTTCGAGTTTAGTTATAAAGCTGTTTACTTATTATGGGCGGATACCGTTGCTCCATTCCTCTTTTCGGGTATAGTACACGCATATAATATGCATATATCATTGAGCGCAATAATCTTCTTTCTTTGCCAGCCTTCTCAATCGCAAGTCGCATTGCTTAAATGCCAGCAAACATGATACCCGTGCTGCGTACTCGATAGGTCTCGTTAATCACGTCCTTTTCCTTACGCCACAACCATTCCTTTTTTTTTCCTAGTTAGTAATTAACGAGAAGTTAACGCCTGCAGACAATAATGAGGTACATGTCTGTTGGGACCGCTGATTCGAATTTTTTCTTACGGAAAACGCGACGTGGCTCATTAAGTTCTAAACTGACGTTTAATTACTCGGTAATTACGAGTACTTGCTAGAAAAGGCATTAGAGATTATTCTACCATCTCGGCTTCCTTTCAGTGATTCTAGGAATGCCTCGGGATAAAAATGATGCGTTTTTTTGACAGATTTTTTTACGGTGCTGCATAATGCGCGACTGAAGGGAAAGCTATCGGTGGAGGCGGGTCAGCCGGTGGGAGACAGCTGTGACGAGCAAGAAAACATTGAATTCGATCCCAGGTCTTCTGACGATAGGGCAAGGTCTACATGTCTATGTTTTTGCAGCTTTTTATTTTATTAAATATTTGTTTGTTTTAAAAAAATGGAACTTGTACAAAGGAAAGAAACACCAAAAGTAGCTCATTTTAGGGATTCTAATGTGTACGATCATTGCGCGTTCTGTTCGTGAGTTTTCATTCTACTCAAGAAAAAAAATTTAATAGCCCTTACCCTATCGCGAAAATGGGGGCAAGCGAAGGTTTGCGCCTGACGTGCTACTTTTCTTTCTTTCTTTCTTTCTTTCTTTCTTTCTTTCTTTCTTTCTTTCTTTCTTTCTTTCTTTCGCATTGCGCAATACTCCCTCCTAATCTCCATGGTGGTGAATCCGCCTTTTTCACGACGCCCCTGCGCATGCGCTCTCCCCTAGCGGGAAAGTCGCGAAACGTCTCTTTATCTCGGAGGCTTTGCTTCTGGCAATACCGATTGTCCCGGCCCCTACCAAACCCCTACCAAAACGGCAGAGGACAGCACCGGAAAATGAAAGAGGCAGACTGGACCTTCATTCGCGTGCTTTGCAGCGCAGCACTTCAGTTACTACAGGCAACAACGACGGTCATGCGTTCATATCCAGGCAACAGTGAAGTGTGGCGACGCGAAATCACAAGTCACCTAGATAAAAGATCGTATTGCCATATCAGAAACGGCCGATCACCGACAAACCCACGACCGAGAGAGCATCGATTCTTGGAAAACGGTGCACATAAATAAGCGTGTGACCGGCACACCTTCGAGGGCCGCATTTCTCCACGCTCTTTGGCGTCGAGTTTTTCGCGTAACGCCGAGATCTGTGAGCTATAAAGGCATCGCTTAAAAAAAAGAAAGAAAAAAAAGGGTGGGGGGGGTACTCGCATTGCACTTTCCTTTCGCGCCCGCTCGAATATACTTCAAAGCCGTGTATACTTCAAAGCTGTTTGCCTAGCACATGTGCTCACTGCTCGCCCCAAAGAGCCTGCATGCGTTCAATTCTCTGATCAGCGCCATACATTCCTACAAAGCCGTTGAAAGCCCTTCGTAATAATGTTGTTGAGCGACCTGCTTGCCTCTCGGGTACGCAGGTAGATCAACACGTGAGCGCTTTTGAAGTGTTCGAAGATTGAATAGGGTGGAATAGGGGGCTGCGTAAATAATATGTGCTTTAAACTTTCCTCGCGGCAAGCGTTACAGCAGACGCTCCAGGAAACGAGCAGGCGCTTCATAAAACAAACAGGGACGTTTTAGAGATTAAATGTATCCGGCATATATATATTGACGCCCAAATAAGATAGAGAATGAGAGAGATAAATATTGGCGGGCTAATGTTGCTACTGGGAATTATATAGCGCGGTTCTGGCACGTGGCGGCACACCGTGGCAACTGATCCAAACACTGCTATTGCTTTACAGGTATTACTATGGTTCTCGCATCATATGTTTGTTTTATTTATTTGCTGATACCGCGGGCAAATGCTTTGGCCGAAGGAGGAGGGGTATTACAGCAAGAAAAAAGAAAGTACAAACATACGGAAATAATGTTGCATAAAAGGAACATAACGCACAAAAAGAAGCAGAGATACGGTTAGTATATCGATGCACACCTCATGTACACGAAGTACCTTGCTAAGAGACGTAACTACACTATGTAGACTCGCCCGTCTAAACTTGGACACCATAAGATTCACTGGCAAAACTTTTGATGACTCCAGCGGTGCAGGGACATTTTACATTTCTAGAACGGAAAAACCCATGGAAAATAAGCGATACTAATTTTAGAACAAATATCTTGCTCGGCTCAGTTTCCCCGTACACCATCAGTCAATGTAATTAATTAACTGTCACGACAAATTACTCAATACCGAACTGACGTGTTCGTGCTCTGTCGTTTATGATGTATGGCGGTGTGCGCGCTTGCTTTCGTTACTGTCAATATCATTGCTCGTTTCTTTGCTCTGTGGGTGTGAGTTTCTTTTCTTTTTTCTTTTGGCAAACCCTGTATGTATTCCGCCCCCCCCCCCCTGCAGTGATGGCGTCGGGGGCTGCGGATATTTTCTAGTAAATAAATGAAATGAATAACACTGTTCTGGTTACGATCGAGCATCGTTTGTACATCTGCAAGTCGACTGTTCGATTTCCGATCGGGACGGCAAGTTACCAAGGTGCTCGTTGAGTATACGAAGACTTATTTATTTATTTTTGCCATACCCGCAGCGCCTCATGGCATTACAGTAAGGGGGGGGGGGGGGAATTAAGGCAAAGCGTACAGCGTGCTGGCAATCACTAACAGCATCTAGGCAACATACATAAATACATATAACATATACAAGAAGCTCATTGATGTAACAAGAAAGTGTACTTTAGTAATCAATTAAAGCATACTTATACGAACAATAATAAAGAATAAAAAGTTACAAGCATACAAGCATACAGCAGTGATCACAAGGAACTAACCTTATACATGTGGTTATGGTTCGCGATATAGGATGGCTGGCCGTCAGAATCGATGGTATCCCTCAGCAACAGCATCTGTATGTGGCTGACGTGGGTATAAACGCTCGGACGCAAAAGCGTGCGGGAGCAATTCGATTTGGTGTAGGTGTCTAGGCAAGCGGTGTTGCAATGAAGTTCACCGAACGAAACTCGCTGTCAGTTTTATTGTTGCTGGCGTGGGTTGCTGACGCGACCGTTTCTACATTCGTTCGTGCTGAATATGATGAAGAAAAAAATGGCGCATGCTACGCCGAAGCTTTCGGCTTCGGCATGTCATATCGCGTGGATGATCGACGCATTCGCAGAATATGTAGATCGCGGTGTACCCGCGTGCTCTGTAGTATTGGCTCGCTGATGTTTTTTTTTTTTACTTTAGATGTAGTAGTTCGACTCAATATACTAATTAACCGTGGTGTACAAGTTTTGTGGGGAAAAATATAACTGAAAGCCATAAGTATTCAAATGTATATTTCCACGTTCGACTCTGGTGCACAGAATACCTTCGCAGCGTATATGCGTAACCGGAGGTGGGCGGGTGTGGAAAACTGGGTATTCGGAGGTATTCAAACATCCGAAATTTTTCATTTTTATCTGTGTATATACACGCATATATAGTATATACCAACATGTACATAAAGTGGGGCCAGACCCTCACCCCCATAAAATAAAATCCTGGCTATGCGCTCTTAGCAGTCATGTAGTACGTCAATAGAGTTCTCATTTCAACTGAACGTCAACCACCAATCGGGTATCGATCTAGCGAAGAGAAAAGAGAAAAAAAGACACAACAGCATTTCTAAATAAATAAGTTGAACAATATGTACGCGTGATATATCGTTTTTATTTTCCTTTTTAGATAACGCAGTAATTGCTCCAGTGAGGAATACATTTTACGTACCGATCATCTCCTGTCACCTTTTGTCACAGCTCTAAGTTTGGCGAAGAAAAAAAGAAAAGGTCGCGTGAGGGATAGAATACTTAATGTTTGCTAGGAGTATACTGTATTTAAACAGACGGTATGCACATAATGTCAGTTGTAGTGCATCACTCGGCAGACAAGTATGCGCGCGGACGCTTTCAACGACAAAACTGCAAGCAGAGACGCGAGGGAAATACGAAATGTAGGGCGTGGTATAACGGCTTTGGAAAATAATGTCTCGGCGCCTTGAGGACAAGCAGGATTTCCTGGAGGCTGCTCGGTTTCCGCGCCGCATACAGCATGGCAACGATTCGTCGAGAAATCCTGGCGCCGTAGACTTTGTCGATGTATTGACGGGACCCAATGGAAACGCGCGCGCAATGCAGTATGTGCCGTACGTATTCGTTAGTTTAGTGAAGACAACTTCTTCTGGCACCTTTTCCACACACACATTGCGTAACAGGTATGATAGTGTGCGATAATTACAGTCTGTGTTCGTGCTGAATTACGGTATCTATTCGCTTGCTATTACCGGCTAACTATTGGATACTGTTGACTAAATGGACGCTAATGTCCGCTAATGTGGACTGGTTTAAATAACGGCTAAACGGCGGCTAGTTTTGGCTAATCTTGACTATTTGATGTCATAGCAATGGCCCCTTCACTCAATCTCAACTCTGTGATTAGGTTGTCTACTAATGAACAAGTTGTGTCCAAACCCACACCCCAGGAGGCGTTTGTGGATGGCACCCAGGGATAACAGCCCCAAGGGTCCGGTTATCCACAGACTTTAAAGGCTATGTATTTGCAGATATACTGCAAACGCCGGGTGAAATTTTAATTTTGGGAACTGGAAAGACGTCATGAACTCTATTTAAAAAAATGAAACGATTACGTGTTACTCTTTTCAACGAGTCCTGACTTCCCTCGTATATGCTATCTTTAAAGAGTCAAAGGACACTTTTTTTTCTTAGAGTGTAGTTCCATAATTTTGAAAGCTTCTTTCTTTCTTTCTTTCTTTCTTTCTTTCTTTCTTTCTTTCTTTCTTTCTTTCTTTCTTTCTTTCTTTCTTTCTTTCTTTCTTTCTTTCTTTCTTTCTTTCTTTCTTTCTTTCTTTCTTTCTTTCTTTCTTTCTTTCTTTCTTTCTTTCTTTCTCCCTCGCTCAGATGGTGACTTCACACGTTCTGTACACAACTACCGGAGTGACGGAGACAGGCGCTCGAACGGGCGTCGGCAGCTGTTTCCATCTCGTCCTTTGATTGCCCTAAAGGCACGCTTAGAATGCTGCGTGACGTTTACCGCCGCGAGCTCCGGCTCGCCGTGTGGCAGCTCCCCCAGTCGCGTATGGACGGAGGGCCTGAATAAAATACGAGCTGAGTGGCGCTTCGCTATTGAGGATCCGTGACGCGAGAACGGAGGCACATATGGCGCGCCGTGAAGAGTCGCGTGTCGGGTGTGTTCGCGGTCTGGCTTAAAACTGTCACGTATACACGCAAAAGAAACGTTCCTATAGGAACGTTTCTTTTGCGTGTATCGGTGGTGCGGGCAGGTAAACTATGAAAGAAAGGCATTGAGTGAGAGGGCGTGCGAAGAATGAGTGGGAAAAGAAAGCGAGAGAGAGATAAACGGAAAAAGTGGAAAGGCGGCCTTACCGGAAGCATCAGTTAGTGCTCACTTTAGTCTCGCATCATTGCATTAAATCAAAGCTTTAGTCCGTTAATAATCCTGTTCTATAACGGGTGAGTTTCTTGCGCTCTGGACGAGGTGTGAGCGATAATTTGCAAATGAATGAGTGAGCGCAGCTTTTAGTGAGGAGTGAGTAGCTGTAGTAGAAACAAATTTACGGTGGACGGGCCGAGCATTTAAGAAAGGGAGAAATTAAGCCTATGAATTTGTGAGCAAGTGTGTACGAGCGAAGAGAGAGTAAGTGTGAATGAACGATTTTTGTGATAGCAGTTTGTCAGCAAATTAATGTGCGCGATAGCGAAGGAATGAATAGCGCAAATTATAAAAGAAAATGACAACAAAAGAAAACGAGTGCTGGGTTTTCTTTCTCGTTATTATTATTATTATTATTATTATTATTATTATTATTATTATAATTATTATTATTATTATTATTGTTATTATTATTATTATTATTATTATTATTATTATTATTATTATTATTATTATTATTATTAATATTATTATTATTATTATTATATCTCACTTGCCTTGTTCAAGATCTGTATTTATGCGATAGCTAGCCAGTGCGAAATTAAGTTGGTAACTTAATGACGTGCTTGAAGAGCACAAGTAATGACTTAACGAACGAGTAATTATGTCATTAATAAATCAAACACTGAGGGCCTGTGACGTTGGATGCGCGTGCGAATGCCTGAACGGGTGAGCGTGTTATACTTGTCTTTGCGAACGTGCGTTGCCCTGCAAGGTGTTGAACAGAGATCGTGCAGTCTGCAGACTGGTTTGTTTAATTTCCAAGACAGACACTAGTGAAAAAAAAGCAAAGTTTAACGAACAAGCGTACCAATTCTTTGATCAGGTGTGACTTCTTAATACTTGGTATCAAGACAGGCTTACCGGAAACATCAGTTAGTGCTCACTTTAGTCTCGCATCATTCCATTAAAGCATCATTCCATTAAAGCATTCCATTAAATCCTGTTCTATAAAGTGTTTGGCAATACTTAGATGCTGCATACAGACCGCATTATTCGGCTAAGTTCTCCATCCACGACTTCGTACTTCGCACATTTTACAACACCAAATTCCACTTGTATTTGCGACCTGTACTTGACAGACAATGTGAGATGAGGTAGTTCTAAAGGGCGTCAGAGGACACCATTGTTTACACGTCCAACGGCACAACTGTGTGGGCTGAGCTCGTAAGTCACACTTTTCTGTATATTTTTTTTTTTCATTCCTGGAACCAGTGAATAGCCAAGGCCTCCGGCCAAAACGTATGCAGATCCATCCTCGGGAAATTTCCTGGGGATTCCGTTCGACCTAGTTTCTCTACTGTCGAGATTGACGCACCAAGGCCAACGCTTTGCACGTCACGGCAAAGAGACGCAGGAGAGGAAGAAAACAGTACGAATTGTGTAGGGAGCACCAGTGGCAAAGGGTGGCGCGTGAGGCTTGTAAGCATTGTTCCCGAATGTTTGACCGCCGTCACTGGCTTCCAATTTCCTGCAGAGAGCCAGGCGGAACACGCACCCTACGAGGCGTTTGTACGACGGCTCGTCTCAGTCTTACTTTCCATTCGTTCCATGACAATAGCAGCTTCGTCGCATCAGTTTCCGCGTGCCGCCACTCGCATGTGAAGCTCGGCTGCGAAAAACTGCGCCTATCCGCATTGAAAAGAAAAAGAAGCAAAGAAAGAACATGCACCGAATAAAGTACTCATTCTTTCGTTAGTTAGTCAGTCAGTCAGTCAGTCAGTTAATTAATTAGTTCACAAGGTAGTGGACACAAAAAGGAAAAGTGGCTCTGATCAAGGCAACTTCTCTACGTAAATTTCTGTGCAACGTGACGTTAAGCGTGCCGTAACTTCCCGCCCGAAGATCTGCCACTGTCCACTGAATCACATTAGCTACAGCCCCAGGTCTCATAGAATTTAATAATATTACACTACATTGAAATGTCGTGCTAGTTTCTATGGAAGCTGCAACGCATGACGCGAATAATGAGTAGTACATTGATTTGCCTAAGCATCGGTATTTCGGCTCCGAATGGCTCCGTGTAGCCTGCACCTGCTTTGTCGCAAGACGAATTTCAGCAAAAGTTCGGCAGTCCCGCTTCCCCACCTCGACCCTTTTAGGCTCACCAATTCAAATGAGCTCACGAGGTTCTCTACGAGTCATTCTTTTATCAAAAAAAAAAAAAAACGCCAAAACAAAACAATAAACAAAGCCACAAGTGCTTTCGAATCCGCACTTTCGAAGACTGTAGGTAAATCCATGTACTACCCATTTACCATCATTCCCAATGTTGCTGAACGATCGCAGCGCCACAGTTCCCTCTAGTAAACCATTGTAGGAAACTCTATGCCAGCCCTGTCCGATTCTCGTCAATAAGTGCTCGCGAACTGCGCTCTTATTGTGCAAGCCGACACGTGTCATCCAAGGTGATTGGCTTTTTCTTCATTCATTTTCTTTACCTTGCAGTTCGAGTCATCATTTCGAGCGGAACGTATAGATTATCCGCGAGCACGCGACGGTGTGACGGAAATAGTCGTAACTGGGTTTCGCGCTTGCCTTCTCTGCTGCCGACTCGACTGGCACGTATACGGTTACAACGGTCTACCTTCTACACTCACGCAATGCTTACGGATAGAGAGATCCAATACGAATAGGTAACTCAAGGCGCATTGTATAGACAAGAGACGAAAGCACAAACGAGACACACAAATCCACAAACAGCAAGGATTCATGAAGGGTAGAACAGAACTAGAAGAATGGTCTGCACAGAGCTGTCCCATTCTGACGAAGTTGGCACGGGCTGCCGGACGCACACGTACGACCTTCGTAATTTACGTTGTGGAGAGAGGGAAATCTCTCAGGGAGAAAGAGAGAAAAAGAGAAAGCCGAGGTGGAGGATAGCTTAGAATGACAGAAAGCTGAGGTAGTTGAATTCAGGATAAAAGACGGTAGGCATGCAAACACGGACACAAGAGAGAAATCAGGACAACACAAACGCAGAACAACACGGCGTTTGTGTTGTCCTGACTTGTCTCTCGTGTCTGTGTTCGCACGTCTACCATCTTTTATCATGGAGGATAGCTCTCGCAAAGCGTAGAAGCCAATCGGAAAGTTACATCGCACAGATGCACAGCTTCGCGTAACGGATAGTAGGAGACTCGTCAGAAAGAAAGAACTATTGTAGAGAGAAAGAAGAGGAAGGCAGGGAGGTTAACCAGATGGTTGTATCCGGTATGCTATCCTGCACTGAGGTGGGAAAATATGAAATTTGAAAGAGACAGAGAGAGATAAAAATATGTAAGAAAAAAAAAGCCACACACAGACACGACAGCGTTCTACTCAGAGTCGTTCAGACGGGTCAGTAGATCACAGGAAGCCCAGCAGCGCTTGTACAGCCTTCTTCGGCGACGTTAAGTCTCGACGGTGACGTAGTATCCTTTCCTCTTACAGAGCCTGGTCGTCTAACTTGTTGAGAGCATTACAAGGAGATTGTCTCTGTCGCACAGGACATGTCGAATTGTAGAAGCCGCTAAAGCACAAAGACTGCAAACCACAAGGGTGAGAAGAATGCGATTGGTGCGTGCCACGCGCCACCGGTGCACCAAGTCGACCGGTTCGCGAGACGAGCGACCGGTCGCCAGTTGTTATGCCCGGCTGATTCTTCGCTGAGCTCTTTCTCCCCGAGAGGCAGCGTGGCGGCGGCACTTGCGTATGCAAGGTTTTCTTTCCCTTTAACGACGCCCGTCTAGTATGCGTACACGCAGAAAGGCTTGGAAGGGTCGTTCTCGTGGCTTGACCGATCGATCAGCGGCGGGCCGTGCAAGGCCGGCCGGCCGGCGACACGGGGCCATAACAAAAGCCCGGCCGGACGAGACGACGCCAACGACCGCCTGTCGCCGGACGACCGCTGGCCAAACCCGCACGGGCACGGACGATGGGTGTTCGCTGGCGCGAGACGGACGACACGGGGGCGCGGACCCCCGGGCTCGAGCCACTTCCTGTTCGGGAAGCGTGTGCTGCAATAACTGTTTGCTTTAATATGCGTGTGTGTTTTTCTCTCTCCAAGTTCTGGATGTTCCGCAATGCTTGAATCATGCGTCTTCGTTACGTAACCAACACAAACTGAGAATTTCTACCGCATTCGTGGTTAAGAAGCTTCTATAAAGGAGACTATAATTGCGCAAAACTTGAAAGGAACACCACAAAAGAAGACACCACAAAAGAAGCTTCTATAAAGGAAGCTATAATTGCGCAAAACTTGAAAGGAACACCACAAAAGAAGACACCCGTAAAGATTAAGGTTAAGAAACTTCTTTCATGCTTTCATGGCCTCCTCTTCCCTCCCCAAGTGCAGAGTGAACAACTAGAGCTGTCCTCTCGCTAACCTTCCTCTCTTTCGTTTACCCCGCCCGCTCTCTCTCTTTCTCTCTCGCTCTCTCTAAGCCTATATATTTATATAAGTCACAAGACCATACCGTGCTAAATAGATCACCTTCGATTTAGGGCTTGTTGTGCATACGCTTTTGCCGTTATCTTTGTATTTGCTACAAGTATTTTATATTCAAACACTTTTGAATGGCGCGAGGTCTGAGCGCACACAGTTGCTGGTGCAAAGCAGCGCGCAACTGCTGCAAGTGTGTCAGCAACATTGCACACTTTTTATACGTTTTTTTTTATTCAAGTACCCTAAAGGCCTGAGCAGGCATTACATAGGGAAATTATACAAGATTGTACAATTTCGTATTTTATATAACTGTGCACCCCCCCCCCCTCAACTTCTTTCTTCTTCTGCTGTTTTTAGATTTCTAAGCTCCTTTCGTTTAGTCCTTTTTTATCTTTTTTCTTTCCTTTTCTTTTTTTTTCTTTTTTGTAAAGCTCTGCACGTTTGCATCGCAAACTCGAACTGCGGTGCTGTGCATATATCGTTCAGTTCCTTCTGTGGGGTTACGCAATTCCTGTTTACGTAATTCGTACCAAAGAACTAAGTTACACCGAACAACATAATTTAAAAAGTGCACTATAAGAAACAAAACAGAGCGCATTTGGTAGGAACCAATGCAGTCTGCAACAGTACCTCTTCGACGTAATTCCGCTTCTCAATGACGTCAACAATAATTTTTAGCCTTCCATTAGCAAACAGTCATCCTATAGCTTTGCGTGAACGCAGTCGCCAATGGCAGCGTACTTGTCGCTGCTGCCTTTCCTCTTTCGGGAAAGGAAACCTGTGATCAACATTAATTCCTGACGAGGTAAAATTATTCGGTAGTTCAAAACGATGCGCTAGATACGACACACATGACAGTAGCGAACCATCGGCAATGCTTCTAAAAGAAAGTCAGACATAAAAATAACTACGTGTAACGATAAAACACTTTCAATGATATATGTGTGGTAGCAGCGCTTCATCTCAGAAGATTAGCCTTAAATTAGCCGGACACCTTGGTGCGCAATACTGCCTTCAGTAATTGACGTCTGTCGCCTTGGAATAATCGCGCCGTGACGTAAAGGCACGGATGTATGTGTACACACAGCAAACAAATTTCACGTATATCTGTCCGTTTACGTCCTTTACAAAAAAACTTACAGCCAATCTGCAGAAATTCTACAGATCACGAGTCACCCCTGATTCGGAATGCGGAGAGAAAAGTGAAAGACTTTCTGTCACCCCTTGTCACCTCCCAGTAGGCAATTGGAACACCCTTTCTGCAGAAAGTCCACAGAGCATTTGTAGCCGCCAGGATGCAGCATGCCGGCAGAATGTCTGGAGAGCGTCTGCAGAATTTCTGCAGCATTTCTGTAGAATGTGTGCGGAGCTTTGTCGCGGATGAAAAAAAATTAATAAGAGCTACCCTTTGCGTTAGCACCAGAGGTCAAGTAACATGCAGCATCCAGGGGTAGAATACCGTACATACACCCACCAACACACGACCACAGCGTACACACAACAACAGCAAAGTAAATACCGCACACTCGCGCTTCACAAGCTAACACCGACCACCCGGTATATGTAGCCATGGTATCTTGACCTGCCATTCAGTGCCGGTGGGAAAATTCCTACGCTTCAAATTTTTAAATATACACGTTCACAGAATGCATGCAAATTTATGCTGAATGTTAGGTAGCCATAAAACACTGTTAATCTACACCCGCCAAATGTGCAACGCTATTTTAATTAGCGCATTCCAATTACCAGCTGGCAGGCTGTCGCATGGTGCTGCAGAAAAGCTGCAGCCTTTCTGCAGAAATTCTTCAGACCATGAACAACCCAGGTGTAGAGCACGTGAAGACAAGTGACAGACTTTCTGTCACCCCCTATCAGTGTGTGACTGAAAGGTGAAATCCATTGAATCATTATTATCAAATGTGTCGTGGTCCAGGATATATAGATACATGCATATATATTATATACATCCACGCGCACGCACTCTCGGCGCACATTATCAGAAAAGTCTTCTCGGGGTCTGCAGAAAATCTGCAGACCAGGTGTGCAGAAAGGTCAAGTCTACACAGGGAGGTGACTGGGTGGTGACTCATAGGTGACAGACAGGTGAAACCAATTTTTGTAAGGGGTCACAGCGCAATTATTCGAAGACGATGCATAACTATACTGGCCCCTACTGCAGCCCTTCTGACTTGTATCACTATGCGATATTAAGCTAGGAAGGACAGGCGAGATAATTCCGTTGCATGGGGTCGGTACGCAAACGCATGTGCCTCCCGTAGTTATCGAATGCGAGACTGAAGATTTAATAAATGCGTCGTGAAGTCGGCGTGATGGAAGACGCAGAAAAGTCAAGTCAAGTTAAGGTTGTATCTTTTCTGAAGTTTGCTGGCTCGTCGAAGTTCTTGAGAATATAACGTGTCATCCGGTATTATTTCGGTACATGACACACCCGGAAGAAAACGTAGCTGTCAGGAGGGCTTACGGCAACCATCAAATTATCAACATTGGTAAAGGCTGTGACCAAAGCGTCGAAGGCGTAATTAAACGTTACAGCTCCACGAAAAGTGCCGAACCAAGCACGGGGACGCGCGCGCGGTCATCACGCTAATAATTTCCGCGTTTGCCACGAGCTACCCGTATAACGCACGATAGCCAAGCTTGCCAGAGGCAAAACTACAAATAACATAGAGAAGGAGAGAGAGAGAGAGAGAACGCATTGCTCTCACATGTGAGTAGGTCTGTGCTCGCAACTTTCCGTGCCAGAAGCGTTGCCCTCAGGCAGCGACAGATGTTGCGCAGCAGTAGAACGCGCGGCCGACACTTCACACATTCAATTAAAATCGCAGTTTTATACTTATTGGTCGAGGCTAGGACTGTGGCAGGCGCTGATGAGAAGCGTTTTCTATAGAAGAGTTAGTCTTCGCCGAAATTGTAACGGTGGGTATGCATGCGGTAATGCGGCAATACGTTTAATTGCACATCTAGGCACTTTGCCTGGAACCAACAAAAGATGAAGCGCCGGAGACATCCTATCCTGTTTGGGAAGATATATATATATATATATATATATATATATATATATATATATATATATATATATATATATATATATATATATATATATATATATATATATATATACTGACAGTCACCTTGCGCACTACAGACAATTTTTGCTTGGTAATTAACTAATTTGTCCATTAGGATTATTTAATTAAATTTCTAAATATTGACTGCAGGCAAGAAGTGCTGCTTGCAAAGTTCGAGAGCGCCTTCGGAAGCCCCAATTCCATTATTTGCGATAAAGAAAGTTTCACGTATACCATTTTTTCCAAGCTGCAAAAAAAGCCCGCGAAATACAAAAAGAACCACGTGACTAGCGCATTCGCCCGCCGCGAGAATGCTGCCCTCAGCCGTGGTTTGAGAGAACGAAATCAGCTGCGGCCACGACTCGCCGGCTCCGTTGCAGCGGTAGGCCGATAAGTCGACGATGGTTTTTTTTGGCCCGCGCTCGCTATAACTTGCACCGTCACGCGCGCCAACTGGCAGTTGTCGGTGGACGTGTATTGTGTGTTCTGCTTGTGACTAGCGCGAAGCCGCGATAAGGCCTTTGCAGACCCACTCTTTGTCGCGATATCACAAAATTCTACTGGGTCACTTGCGTAAGAGACAGCTTGAAACGTGGTCAGTTGCGTAACTAAAGGGAAGTTAAAATGGTAAAAGCCTACAGCTGTCCTCTCTAGCTGAATAATTACGTAACACTTTAATACTTACCACGAAATATCCTCTTACGTGAGCGCAAATATCCTTTTACAGATATCATCTTATCCGCTTACCATGGACAATGGAAACATCCTCTTACATAGACGACGTTTTATTCTCGGTATCATTCCTTGTCAATCTGTTTGGTAACAAAGCACATAGAGTGTACACAAGATGGTTTAGGCATCAGACACGCAATATAATGATGTATTCCAGCTCAAAACGAAGCTACAGAATGCGCTCAGGACTCTCTATATGGATTAGCAACTAGGCAGCATAAACATACTTAGGAACTTCTTTTTTCCCTCGTGCCATTGTGTTCTTATGCAGTCACTTTTCTGTGACATTAATTTTGTTTTTTTTCAGTTATACCTTATCCTCAAATATAAATTACCATTGGCGTTTTCGGCTTTTAACTGAAATGTTTGAACCGTATATGTGTCATACACGAAGAGAGAGAGATAAAAGCGAAGGAAAGGCAGGGAGGTTAACCAGGTTGCACCCGGTTTGCTACCCTACACGGGGGAGGGGGAAGGGGAGAAAAAGAATAGAGAGAGCAAGGAGGAAAGAAGGAACAAGTAATACGCGCACAGTGTTCACCGCGCACACACAGACAGTCACAACCGAGAAATATTTGACATCGCTTCCTCTGCGGTTGTCTAGAAGCGTTAAAAAAGGCTTGCAAGGACTGGCTCCAAGGAATCCAGAACTTGCAGAGCACATTGAGCTGACGGAGTTGTCATTCCGTTGAGGAGAGTGCGCATCGTGGTCATGAGAGACCTCAACACAGCGAGGACTTGTAGGTTTTTGTCGTGGCAATCATCTGTGGACGATGATGTACATTGCGGGCCATTCTGCATCGGCTCTTTATGACTGCGCAGTGGTGGCACTCACTGTCACTGTCACTGTCACTGTCACTGTCACTGTCACCTCACTGTCATACACGAAATTACTTAGTGCTGGTATACTGCTGACGCCTCATTGCCTAACATGTAAGCATATATGTATTTCACGGCAGGCTTTGCTACAACTGTAGCTATCATGTAGAGACGCCTGTAAGACTTGCTTAATCATTCGTCCTTGTCTCCAGAAACTGTTCAGTAAAAATTGTATCTGACATATTTCGTTGACATTGTTCTTGTAGCTCAGTTGCGATCGTGTATAGAAAGCTTTATGAAAACTCGGCTGTTCAAAGTAAATAATCTAATGAAGGGTGTAGCGTATACACCACTCCCTTCATTACATTATTTACTCCGAACAGCCGAGTTATCACAAAGCTTTCTTCGTAGACTCGAGATGTTCGTCTTCGCAAACAGCCTGCGGAAAGCCCTCATGTTCATCAAAGTAATATTGACTATTTTTTGGCATTAATAACAGGAAATATTTTCTATTTTTGTAACGCTTTTGATGCTCACACTTTATGGATGCTTACGCGTATACGCTCTTTGTGAAATCTTATCCACGCTTTCAAAACGTGTCGTCAAACTACATAAGCTCCACAAGCGCAAGATACGTCACATGTCAACTCGTGAGAAAAAAGTCTTCACAAGAACTCACTGCTGCTGTCGCTGCGCGTTACGCATTATTGAGCGCATGCGTACTTATATGAAACGCTAACAGCAGCGCACATATGCTTTTGGAGAGGTTTTTGTGTTACATGCGTAGTTAGGCAGCCAGCCAGTACATGTGCTATACGATCCGACATACATGTCCTCTTAGACCGGTTCAGCTGCCGGCAAAAATTTTGAAATGCGCATAACGTCAAAACAGGCTCGAAAGCTTTGCAGCCTAGGCGTGCAACCCGAACAGTATAAAGAGCTCCGTATGCGTCTCACAGGTGCAGTACGCTTACCTCGATTGCAGATCACGTGTTTAGGCTGCGAACTATGTCATTGTCTACATCTGCCGAAACTTTCCGCGCGCATGTGTACGCATTAGCTAGACGACGCATTTGGGCGCGTTTCATAACTCCAACCAAGGTCATGCCTGACTGCGGGGATGTTTGTTACATAAGAACCGATTTTATTTGGTCAATTTATTTAGTGCGGTACGCTTACAGCGTACGGAAGCAGCTCTGAGACTAGAGAGGGATTAGTATTAACTTTGACCACATGGGACTGTTTACAGCGTAACTCGCACCTAATTATAAAGACACGAGCTTTTCCGCATTGCACTTCAGCTGGAATTCATTCGCGAGCGGCTTGTCGACGCCACCTGCGGAGTGCGGGGCTTCGGCACACCAGGCCGCCTGACTTGCAGCGAGGGATATACGGTCCGAATCATACGACTTCCCTGGACTTCATGGAGGAAACACAATTGCACAACTTTGTGTAGCGTGTATTGATACCGTAGGGCAAACTAACGCAATAAAAAAAAAACGATCGTCGGCGAGTTCGCTTAGCACCTTCGGGACAGCTTACGGCTATCCCATGTAGTAGAGTACATTGTACTCTATATCATCCATATCTTTTTTTCTACAAATGAACCGAACCCGCGACCTTTCGTTTAGAGGCACAGCGCCATAACCAATGAGTCACCGCGGTCGGTACGTTTACTATTTGTATTTCTTATCGATGAAGAAAGAGAGCGAGAGAGTGTGCAGAGCAGAGCAAGGTTGAAATCACGCTCGCTTCTCCTGAATGCTATGTTGCAAGCTGCACGAAATACGTGACACGGGCACCAAGAAATAGATCAACGACGTTTTCTTGGAAGCGAGGCACTTAAAGCGATCGCTCTCAGCAAAGCGCGCCTCGAGCCACACAATTCGCTAAAAAGAGGGCGGAAGGGTATCCCCGATGGCAATGCGAGGAAGCCTCCTCAATCTCTGCTACTGGAATGCTGCGGCGATACCGCGGGATCGTATTGGAAACGAAACTGCATCGTGCGAGCTAGCGCGCGTTTCCTCGTTTCTCCTCTCGAGAAACATCATTCGTTGTTTTTCTTTCTTTTTTTTCTTCCAATCGCGCATAACGGCAGCGAGAAGCCTCTGCCGCGGTGGAACAGTTCCCGTTTCTTCCCGGGGGTAACACGCGAGAGAGCTCTTCTTTATTACGAGTTTCGTTTTGGTGCGTTCCTCCTTCTCATGTCCCCCCTTTAGCGAGATGGAACTTTCGCCGAGTCCGCATCGGGATGTTACGTGACATCCGCCGCCGCAGCCTGCAGTGAGCTGAGGAGTAAAAGGGGCTTTACAAGCGTGCCGGAAGAAGATTGCGTTCGCCCCAACAACGCTCCGTGCATACACCGCGCCGCCTTGTGTTCCCGTCGTTTCCTGCTCCTCTTGCTTCATTCTCTCGTCGTTTGTTTTCTGCCGTCCTTGATTTTCTTATTTTGTAACGGCGGCGTTATTTTATCGACAACGTGCCCGAGTAAAACGGTGTCTTTAGCCGTGGCAGCGCTCTCTTAGAGGGCTTTCCGCTTGTTAACTTTGTTTTGTTGTCGGCGCTTCTCCGTGGCACACCGCGGCGGACCAACGCCAGAGCATTTGAGTGAGATATATGGTGTCGTGACACTTATCACATGCTGTAGGAGTGGAGAACTCCGGATAAATCTTGTTAATGAACAGCGGGTTCGGATAGGTTTTTGTTTGTAAGAGCCTTAGCGTAATGGCCTGAGCTCTCTTTAGTTTACCGTGCGGAGGGGGGAAGACCCTGCGTCCTAGGTAGAAGTGCTTGGTTAGCTCGTTGTAAGAGAGGTGGTGATCCCTGCAGTCAGAAACCTCAGCATCTTCTCGCCTTGTGGCTGCACGGTTGGCAAGTCCTCGTGCAGAAATGTGGGCAGATTCGTTCAGGTTCGCGGGAGCATCGCTGATTTTTCCCATGTGAGCAGGAAACCAGATGATCGTGAGTGGTTTGATTACTTTTCGCTTGAGAATTGCCAGAGCCTGTCTGGAAATAACTCCTTTGGCAAATGCTCGGACGGCTGCCCTAGAATCGCTGTGAATCCTCGATCTATTTGGGTCTAAAAGTGCTAATGCGATGGCTACTTTCTCAGCAATTTCTGAATCTGTGGCATAGCTGGAAGCCGAGTTGATGAGTTCACCTTTGCCGTTCGCGAGTACTACGGTACTACTGTGAAGGCTCGTTTATTGGACATGAAAGCCACGTCGACAAACGAGCGTTCTTCAGCCTGATTATTAGCTTTTTCTAGCAGGGCTTTGGCTCTGGCTTGCCTTCAGCTCACACTATGAATGGGGTGAACATTCCTTGGAACAGGCATGACTGTTATATTCTCCCTCAGATCGTTGGAAATTTCTTTATGATTGTTATCTATCACTGTAATTGGTATACCAATCCGTGTGAGGATGTGCCGTACTGATAGCGTGGTGGAGAGTCTAGTGAACTGGGCTCTTTTTGTGTGTGTGTGTGTGCCTCGGCTATTTCCTCCACTGTATTGTGCATCCCTATAGCTGCATGAGTATTTCAGTTTCGGTGTACATAGGTAGCCCAAGAGCTACCTTGATTACCTTCCTTAACAATGCATTCAATTTGTCTCTTTCGGATCTCTGCCACTCGTGCATGGCTGCTACGTAGGCGAAGTGACATAGCACAAAGGCGCGAACTAGTCCTACGGCGTTGTCTTCTCCAAGCCCTTGTCGGCGGTTAGTCACTCTTTTGATGAGCCTGATTGCGAGGTCCACTTTCTTAGCGATACGTGGAATCGTTTGATTATTGGAACCGTTGGATTCTATCACCAAGCCCAGGACCCGGATGACGCTTTCGCTCATGCATGGTATTGAGTGTTATGTCAATCTCCTCTGGATGAATCCATCCCCTGGGTTTGCGAGTTCTTCTCTTAGGTCTCTACAGCAGGAGTTCCGATTTCTTGGGTGAGCATCGGAGTCTCGTTGGAATGAGGTACTCTTCAGTGACGTTTACGGCTTCTTGTAAGTTTTCTTCTATTCCTCCGTCGCTGCTTCCAGTACACCATATCGTGACGTCGTCCGCGTAAATCGCAAAAATCGAAAGCATAGAGACGACAATGTTCCAATCAATTGTGTTTCTTTTTCTATCATCATCTTGATATCCCCAAACCCTCGCTTAAAAACATACGATTCACGGATGATAGTGGTTGTAAAGGAATTGTTGTGGAGAGGCTTGCGGTCACGTATTTCATCGATATAGCTATCTTTTTGCTTGCTTTTCTTTGGGAACGACCGTGAATGTCACAGTTAGCACTGTTGCTTTTTTTCTTCTTGTTTGTTTGTAGAGTTACAAATGCCATTTCGAGTCGTTGCGTGCGATGCATAAATGTCAGACACCGAAGATGTATTTCGCTTGTCGTCGGGTTTTGTTGTACGCTGTTTTTCATCGGTATCGGTTTCAAAATGTCGGTTGCGTAACGTGCACGGCGCGGCCACCGCCTAACTGTCGAGTCAATACACAGGCTTTAGAGCAGACACTGATATTTGTGTTTCGCGTATCTTCGCTAACCGGGATCCATCATCGGTGCTGCTCCTATTCGCAGTAGTCAGGCACGGAAAAATCCGGTACATAGAGCGTGGTATACGTAGTCTGCAGGGACAACAAAATCCTCTCAGATTAAGTCACGCCTCAGTCGTGTACGTATGAAAGAGACGACAGTTGTGCACGCTGATTTCATGCAACGTGAAGAAAATGGAAAGAACTGGGGAAAAAAAAAAGAAACATGTCTCTCGCATTATCGATTGCGTCTCGTATATCAGCCGTTTCTTTTCTAGGCCCCCGCATACATCCACACGCGCGCGCAGAAGCTTTTACGTTTGATATCTTCTTAAGAGCAAATACCAGGTAATCCTGGCGGTGGACATGTTATTTGCGAAAGTGGCCGGCCAGTGGCAAACATCACTAACGAATGAAAGACTACGTAGTAGCAGTAGTACAAAAATTTAGTTTTCGTTTTGCTTGTGAAGTCCCAGAGAGTGGAGCCCTCAGTCCAGGGCCCCATTTGCTGCCGCTATCCGGCTGGCCCGGTCAATCAGTCTTCGCTGGTCGTCAAGGGCTGTGCTGGAAATAGCGGCTTCTCACTAGGAGTTGGAGGGATTGAGTATTCTAGGTAGGCCGGGCGGTTTGGGGCGTTCCCACGTGGAATGGTACAAGCATCGGTGTCCTCCGCAGAAAGGACATCGGTCAGGATACTGTGTAGGGTAAAACGTGTGGCGGAATGCAAGGTTGGGGAATGTATTAGTTTGGAGCTGGCGCCGAGCAGCAGCATCTGCACGGGTTAGTTTTGTGCGTGATTTCGTTCCCTACAACCTGGTATTAACGCATCGGGTAGTGTTGACACGAGTATGAGAGCGCTTTTATGCTGCGATAGATCGTTTCAGCATAGTGCTTATCTACGGGCGTGTATTCAACCTCTCGGAGGTTCCGCATTGCTAATGGCCTGCTGTAGGCGAGCCCTTACGGAGGCCTTTAGCGAAATATTGCGTACTAGCTTAGCTACGCTAGAGACTGCAATGCCGTCTGGCAGGGGCGTAGCCACGTTAGGGCACACCGGGCACGTGCCCCCCCCCCCCCGAAATTTTTTTTTGCCATAGCATACAGAGCAGAAAATGACACTCGACCACATCTGCCTGCTCGTCCCCACTACAGATCAAGGAGGTGCCCCCCCCCCCCCCGAAAAAAATTTCTGCCTACGCCCCTGCCGTCTGGTATGCGTTAATCAGAGCAATTACACGAATGGCAATGCAGAATTTTATGTTCAGCATCGTTTGTGCAGCCTCCACACAATATTTCAAGCGTCCGCCTCGAGCGATCCGTCACAGCTGACCGCTGCAGACGGTTACCCTCACAATTAGCGACCACTGCTTTTCTCACCACTGTTGTGATGTAGAAAATAGGATACACATATAGTTGAAATCCCAAATTTTTATTTTCCTTCGAGTTCATTGCCGGTTTTTGAAACCGATTCAAGGTTCCCACCAACCTCAGATGCAGGCTCCACGTGTCTGAACGCGTATGGAATGCCCACCCAGAAGCTTGCTTCACCGCAGTAAGTGGCAGTGTGAGGAGAAGCCCTCATTCTGCGCGCGTAGCTGCATGGCATGGGAACACTTGATATTAAGGCGAAAGCCTTAGATACCCCACCAAACGCGAAAATAGGCCATCGACTTCGGCGGCGCCGGCGTCCCGCGGCGTCGGTGTCAACACGAGTGACGAAAAAAAAATCATATCACATGATAACGTCACATCGCCATAATTATGACGTGACGTCGTCATGACGTCACATTACGTGATTCGTCGCTTGGTGAAAGGTGGGCCGAGTATGTAGGCAGTACAAAACCACGTTAGGTGCAGAAAGCTTTCGGGTGGGGGGGGGGGGGGGGGGAGGGGTATGGTGAGTATCAATACATCAACTGAGAAAACAAAAAATAATTAAGAAGTTGGCTTTCGCCTTCGAGTCGTCTTAGACGAATGCATAAGGGACCCTGTGAGTTTTTCTTCTATCGGTCACCGACTAATTTTTAATTTATTAATGTACGCCCAGTTGATTCCCGAATATTAAGGGATGATTGAATGTTCCATTGATATTGTCGCGACTCACATGCACATTCTAGTGTTTCTTGCCTGCAATCTTCTTGAACAAGGAGCCGAATTCACAAAGCGTTCCGTTCATATGTATGTTTGCTTTTCGTCAGCCCTATTAGCTAATGATGTGCCCAACATCGGGGTCGGTTGAACTTTGTTCTTGTGAACACTTGTTGGATAAGTCCTTTTTTTTACGGTTACGGGCGCGGATTACTACTGCCATTAAATTACGTTTGGGCCAGGATGCGCCTACTGCGTTCGAATGTATTTAATGTTGTCGCGGATGAGGAAACACCGTCCGAGGCAACGTACCTCTTGTTTTTTTTAAGGTTTGTCGATGGTTTAATAGCACCCTGCAGTCGCGCAATGGGGTGTTTGACCCTACAGAATTTATACTCTGCGATTGAATACGCTCCGAACAAAAGAAAAAAAAAGGAAATAATAAGACGTCATCAAAAAAACTTCTATATTCAATAACGAAGCGCCTGTACGTAAAACGAACTCAAGAATAAAAAAAAAGTTCTTCATCAGCGTAAGTAACATAAACAACGTCACTTTACGGCCGTTGACGAAATATCCAAATGCGCAAGGTCGAAAGAAACCCTGACGCGCCGGTATAAATTCATTCAGTTCCCCTTTTTACTTTTCTTTTTCTGCCTTTTATTTTTCTCTCTTCCGAGCACAGAGCGTTTTATGGGCCCATATATTCCGGTTGACGACAGTATTTTATGCTTTCGCCATTCGTGGTGGCTCTGAGACAGTGCGTCGCTGTGCGAGCGCAGTCCATGGTTAATGATGAAACGGCGTTTTCAGCAGCACCGTGGCCCTGTTCATTTTTATTGCCTCTGCAAACGGCTTTCTTTTTCTTTTTTTAACTCTTTTTTATTACGATATATACTCTTTCACAAAAGTCCAGAAAGTCCTATAGCAGACGATATTTGAAGATAATTTAAACACTCTAAAAAAAGAACAAAGAAAAAACGATGGATCGCATTTCAATGTTTCATGACAAGGTTGTCCGAGACGGGAATTATTGTTCGACGCAGTACTTATCATAAGAATAACCGATGTGACTTCTAAAATACGCATTCGTAGTTGTCGCTTTCCAGTACGACTGTTTAAGGTCTCAGGCTTCTACTTTTAGGGGAATGCGAGAGATGAATAGCGAATTCAATATTTGCGCAAATCTAACCATTTCAAAAGAATCCAAAGCTATCTCGTGTTCGACATACACGCGCATTAATGAGCCGCTAGGGAGAAACGCTTATTCGTCCTATAAAGTGCACATCTTTGGTATCTCGATCAGCGTGCGAGGTGAAATGTAATTCTTTTATTCGTAGACAACCATAGGTCGGCAAAAAATGTGGAGCTCGCTCAGACTCACTCATGAAATATATTTTGCCCTTGGGACTCACTCGGGCTCAGACTCGCCAGAGTTTTCCTCAACCGGACTCACTCGGACCCAAACTCAGCAAAATATTACTCACCCGGACTCACTCAGACTCACGGCTCGATCTGAGTCTGAGCGAGTCGACTCATGAATTAGTTTGCCGACCTATGTAGACAACCTACTTCTTATATTTTACAGTAATATTCCACTGTAACGTGAACCGTAACGGGCATAACGTGTGTTCTACTACGATTGCGGACTGACTGTCTTTACTACGCTTCGATGTCTTGCAGCCACCGTAGGAGCTGCAGAACAGCTGGCGGCAGAAGCTTAAACAACAGTGAAGTATAGGGGCACACGAAATGGCGCAGGGATCTTCTCACATATTATAACTGCATGTCATAGCATTGCACCTGCACTTTGAAATTCTTGCGGGCTTACTTAAGTAAAGTAAGACGTTACAGACAAATAAAATAATTTTGTAATGCATCTACCTATATATCTTAAAATCTGAAAATTAGGAGCTTCAGAGTTTAACGTTACATACTGTGCCTTTTTTTTTTTTTTTTTTTTGCAGTGGCAAAGCTCAATCTATGTCATGGAATCCGTTTCGACGGCACCTTTTAAAATGCGGCATGAATAAAAGTTATATAATGTGTGGCAAGAACGCGTTGAAATTTCGAATGTACGGTGCAAGTTGGTGCAAGTTTTTGCAAATACGGCGGTGCTTTGGCGTTTCACTCACAAATTTGATACATGATACCTGGGAGACGTCGGCGCCTTTGAACAACACTGGCTATTCCTTAATGAATTAATTGTTTGGGTTGAACGTCCCAAAACCACTATATGATCATGAGAGACGCCGTAGTGGAGGGCTCCGGAAATTTCGACTACCTGGGGTTCTTTAATGTGCGCCTAAATCTAAGTACATGGGTACATGGGCCTCAACCATTTTCGCCTCCATCGAAAATGCGGACGCCACGGCCGAGACACGCTGGTTATTCCTGTTCACATTAAACGAAGGTGTAATGATTAGATTGTAGGCTTGTGCCACAGGAGCGAAGGAAAGACACGCCTGAACCATATTCGATGCCAGCAAGGAACGTGAGCCGTGGCTTCACGTGCCACAGCCTAGCGCCTTCTTTATTTTCTTCTCTCGCCATCGCGCGCTCCCCTGTTTGCGCGCCGCCCGAACGAGGGCGCTACAAGATAACAAGCCTGCGTTAAACAAATTAAGTAAAAAAAATCAAGCTTTAATCTCGTTCTTGTGTAGCGATTGGTGTAGTTCTAAATCCTGCGCTCAATGCAGATACATTACTGTGAAGCGTGAGGAAGCGCGTAGCACGGGCACTGAGCGATTCCCGTTGCGCTGTTGTTAGTCTCTGTCTATGAATGATCTCTCGCAGGAGTTCGTAACACCGGCGCCGGAAAAGCGCCGATGGGAGGAGCATTCGCGCACTTGGCGAGGTGGTGGCGCCCTATCTTGCGCGGCGCGGGTGTCAGCTGCATGCACCCGAAGCGTTTTTAGCTATCATAAGTTAATTATTGCGATTGCTTCTTGGTTATTTCTGTTTATTATTTTAGACCTTCTTCGTTTATTTTAACCCGGTTTTGAGCACTGCTAGCCTTGTTTTAGGCCTGTATTGTCCACGTGATTTTAAGCGCCACATGAGATGTATGGATGGACGACAAGGCGGGACCCTAGAGTGCTGCTCACTTAAAAGCTAAGGAAAATGAGGACGCAATGTGTGATTATCACGTTTTGTCTACCCCTTTTAGGTATTGACTTCAAGCAGAAGATAATCAACCTAGACGGTGTGCCAGTCAAGCTTCAAATATGGTAAGTCAAGCTTTCTTTTTATTTTTTCGGCCACTTAGACGTCGAGTGCAAAACATGCAACATCACAATGACGAGAGACCGCTCAAACTGTCCGTATTCGTGGACAATGCCTTCTATTTATTCTATTTTATTTTCCAAAATTGACTTTAATGATAATTAACGACTACGGGGAACTCCTCGGATATGCGAAATGTCAGGTTCCCTTAGATACGGCATTGTTCAAGTTGTAGCGTGGACATATTGAAGCTGCAACGTTACTATGTGTAATTACATTAGCAAATTAATAAAAAGCAATATTTATCACAACAAACTTGGAGTGACGGTCATATTGCCGGCGCCCGTGGACATGCTATACGCAGGAGGCTAAAATGAGACGTCTGAGGGACAGCTTTTCATGTTTACAAACAACGCGCCTCTAATAAAAAAAAAAGTCACTTGAAGAAAACCTTCTGACACCTTTTTGTCAGTATTACCACGAGTAAGGTTTTCTGAAACGCGCATTGCCTTATTCTTTTTATGACATAGCTTGCCGCTTTGTTTTCGCATGCATTCTCTGTGGAGCGCATTCAGTTTTTCCTAACTGTGGCCGTTGCTTGCTACCACAACACATTTTCTGTTTGTAAAGTTCTCTACTTTGCAGCACACGAACGCTATGCGGAGAAGCAACTGCTGCGGGGGGTTTTGTGGAGGCTGAGGTTCGTGCGTCTATTGAGAGATGGCAGCACGGCACCACGTAAAAGAGAAGCGAGTTTATCCCTGAGGCAGCGGCCTGTCTACGAGGCTCTCCTCGGCGATTCTGAATTTACGTTCTCGTGCCTTCATCGTTGTCTTGTCGGGGGGCTTTAATGCCTGATCAATAATTTCATTGCATCTGAAGTCTGTTATTCAGTGGAGATAAGCATGTTAAACTTGTTTCTTAGACAACGGTTGAATTCGCAAGTCTGTACATTCGTCGGTGATTTTTGCCATTGGGTGGTCGGCTTCGTTAATGAAATGCGTGACGTCAAGATCGGCTTGAGTGTTATCTTACGAACAATTCTAACGCCATACGTTATGTGAATAACAGCTATGTAGTTTGTCACAGCCGTGGCCCCAAGCGCTGGTCACTTACACGCTGCGCGGCACTGTCTGTATATGGCATCTACTTTAATGAATCAATATATTCAGCAAAGGCGATCGTCGAAGCATTAGATAGTCTTTTGGGAACTGGGCGCATTCCACGATGCTCTTCGTTCGTTAAGTGACGTTCTTCATAGACTAGTGAAGGTGAATGGCTCGCCATTCGCTTTCGCTTATGATATGTCTTAGATAAGGATTGGTCGAAATTTTCTCTTACGAACATTTCTGGTGTAAGATTTTTTTCTTTTAATATGGGCCCTGATAGCCACGTCGTCGTATCCATATTACACTGCATATACTTTTCTTCGTGCGGGTGTGACGAGCAAATAATATCGAGCATAGGCGTATCTACCGGGGGGCCAAGGGGGGCGCTAGCCCCCCCACTGAGAATTGTTGGGGGGGGGGGCACTTTCGACAGTGGTTATTGTCGACTGCAGAATGGGAAACTAACAAGTCAGGCAAGGTTTTACTTAAAGTAGCAATAACGTGATTTTGTAATAAAATGATTTTGTAATAAAATTGCTGTGACGACTGCTGTGACGACTGTGACGCACTGTAGGCTACCTGCATTGCGGGCTGCCTATTTCACGCTTGTGCGTCTTGCGCTCGAGCATTGCGGAGGAGGCTATCACTCAGCAGGGGCTCTACAACATTACAGCAATCTGTCATGATTTTAATTTGTTCTGCCTGGCCTGAAATTTCCAGTAGTTTAGAAGTACTGTTTGTATCCTGCAAATCATTTTATCCGCCCGCCATAGTCGGTGTGTGCTACCGCCCACCTGACGCAGACCGGTCGTTTGTTGCTGAATATCATGACGTTTTGAATTCACCTTGTGGCTCTTATCCTGATGCCCTAATTATACTTCTTGGAGACTTCAACTTTCCCGGAATAACCTGGTCTGATTTGTCGTTAACTTTGTCCAAATGTAGCGCGGAAAGTGATTTCGTTAGTTCCTGCCTAACATTCGGACTTTCACAACTCGTTTGCACCCCTACGAGAAAAACTGCTCACTCATCAAGTATCCTCGACCTTTTGCTAACATCGCACCCAGAAACTGTTTTATCCGTCTTGTACTTGGCTGGGCTAAGTGACCACACTATAATAAATGCTACACTACAGTTTCACTCCCCAAGGTCAAAAAGCGTAAAGAAAAAACTAACACTTTACGATAAAGGCAACGCCATTAACGAGGAACTTGCAGCATTCTATAGCTGGAATAACAGAGAGCTGAGCTAGTTGGTGAGTATTCATTCTAAAAAGTTAGAAGTCAGGTGTCCTGACTTCTTCCTTGTGTCCGTGTTTGCACGCCCTGTCTTTTTAGAATTCTATAGCTGGTTTTGTGAAGACTTTTCACAACGCCCAGTCGAAACAAACTGGTGTCTTTTCAAAAACAAATTGCACGATCTCATTCGTTCTTACATCCCCACCGTAACGGTAACAGAGCGACCACAGACACCATGGTTTAGTGTGGCACTAAAGCGCCTAAAAAACAAAAAGAAGCGGCATTACTGGTCTGCTAAGTTATCAAACATAGTGCATGCGTGGGAAAAGTACCGCGTCACTGAAAAACTGTTCGATTCACTTGCCGCAAAATCCAAACGCCACTTTGCTTCAACGTTACCGAACATGCTAAAGACTAACCCCAAGCAGTTCTGGAAATTTATCAACCCAAGCGCATCTAAAACGTTATCACTCTGTGACGAAAATAATCAACCCATTCCACTACATGATACTGCACGCTTGTTGAACAGCGTTTTTTGCTCAGTATTCACCAAAGAGCCTGATAGCGAATTGCCCTACTTGTCCCCGATTGAATATCCGGTAATGCAGGAAATCACCTTTGAGGCTGCTGGTATCGCTGCATTAATCTATAGCCTAAAGATGACTTGTAGTATGCACGTACCTCACAGGAGTACCGCCACTATAGCGTGGGTTCGGACTTAGCGAGCCACAGGGCCGCGTCTGCAGTCGCCATCGCGTTAACTAGCGCGCCGCTGCACACGCACGTTCGAGCGCAAAGGCGCCGAGCGCAGCGCGGCAAGTACACAGTTCTGCTCTCGAGATCCGCAACACTTTATTCCCTGCGGCAACACCACAAAACGCAGTAAAACGCCCGCTCCCAAAGGCGGCGGGAGAAGCAAAAAATCACACCATCTCCCGCTAAAGGGGACCATGAGGCGATGCGAAGCAGCGTGTCGGCATGTAGAGCCCGCGTTTCAGAGGGGGTGTGGAGAGGGGAGGGGAGAGAGGTAAAGAGAATAGGGAGATGGGAAATGAGAGAGGGGAAGGTGGAGGGGAGAGGGAGAGGGAAAGGGGAAGTGGAGAGGGTGATGGGTAAAGGGAGGGAAAATGGGAAGTGAGAGGAGGAGGGGAGAGGGAGAGGAGGTGTGTGGAGAGGGCTTGCGCATGCGCAGTAAGGGTGGTCACGCCGCACACCACCACCACCACCACCACCACCACCGGATTGAACTCCGCTATAAGATGCTTCACATCTAAAACAGGCTTCACCACGCGACGGGCGAAAATACAACACAAAGGGTGCCGCTAGCACGTCTCCGCGGGCAAACGGCTCACGGCGACACGCCTCTGAGGGAAAACGGTCCCTCTCAACTATGCTGCGTACTCTTACGATCTGCGACCACAGGGTCCGATCGCTCGAGTGAGGGCAAACTCCGCTCGCGTTGGCTTCGATAGGTACGGTTTCGGCGTAGTATGACCACGCGCGAATGCACCGCACCGCTCTTCAGCCTAGCGCTCGGAAAAGGACAACGTAAGGTAAGCGCTCGCCGCTGGCGCAAGGCACCGTTAGCGAGCTCCGTCCGAGCGAGCCCAAAAGAGGAGCCGACGGACGGGAGAGAAAATACGGGCTCACCCTACGAGGTCCAGAGAGAGCCTCCCCTTTCCGCCGCGCGAAACGTCTCGCGAGACGCGAAACTCGAGCGAAGCGCCCCCGTCGAGGTCCGACGCCGGGAGAAGGAGGTTAACGTCACTCTCCCGCTCGCCCAGTGCCGTAAGACGGCGGAGGAGGGGAGCGTAATATGATCGGACGTGGGGATGGCAGAAATAGGCGAAAAACCAGCGCAATGGCGACGGGCAAGCCTCAATCCCCACAGACTTCATCAGCTGGCATAGACGGCATCAACACCATAATACTAAAAAAGTACAAAGCAAATCACCAGCGTCATTCTCTATTCCATATTTCAGCAATCACTTTCCACTAGTACCTTACTACAGGACTGGAAGGTGGGAAAGGTCATCCCAGTGCCCAAGAAAGGTAACCCAGCGTCACCGAGAAACTATCGTCCAATCTCACTAACGAGTGTATGTTCAAAATTAATGGAGCACATTCATCATTCACATATTGCGAAGTTTCTTAGCTCTGTTAATTTCTTTCATCCTAATCAGCATGGCTTCCAGAAGGGCTTTTCCTGTGACACTCAACTGGCTCTCTTCATTAATGACATCAGTTCTAGCCTTGATACTAACACCCCCGTTGACGCGCTATTTTAGGGGCGAAGCTCCTTAAGGCGGCACCCGTTCGTCCCTCGTAGTTGTCGTAGTCGTAGTGCGTAACCAGTCGTAACGCTAGTACCAGATCTTGACCTCCAAGGTGGTGCCGGTGGGAGATTTCTCCTGTGCGTTGTTGAACAGTAAAAAATTCGCAGCGTGCGCGTTAACTAAAAGCCGCATTCTTCTGTCTCTCATTCCCCATTAGCAGCCATTGGCATGTTCCAGTAGGAAACGTTAGTAGAAGTAGAAGTGTAAGTGTTAGCTAAAAGCCGACTTCTTCTGTCTCTCATTCCCATTAGCAGCCATTGTTTACCTCCAAGGTAGTGCCTGGTGAGATTTCTCCTGTGCGTGATTAAACAATAAAAATTTTGTTCAAAACGCCGTTGATTGATGAAATAAACCAACGAAAGACGCCAGATGTTTTCTAAAAGCAAAACGAAAGAACGACAGATGTTTCTAAAGCAAAACGAAAAGACGCCAGCTGCTTAACGAAAGACGCCAGATGTTTTCTAAAGCAATGGTTTTCTAAACAATGAAAATTCACAGCGTACATGTAAAATTAAAGTGAGCTGCAAGTCGTCATAACTCTCATCGAACCTTTAGTATAAACGCGCCCGATCTCACGTCGGTGATGATGTACTGGGCAGAATTCACGGAAGATTCACGGTTTACCGATGGACCTCCGCAGCTTCGCCCACTCATCATCATTCACTCCCTGGATATGCTGTGATTTTTTTTGGACTTTGAAAAAGCTGTTGATAAAGTACCCCATAATCGCCTATCCCCAAAGCTGTCTCGCCTAAACCTTCATTATCTTGTTTTTCACTGGATACGTGATTTTCTGCGTAACCGTCAGCAATTCGTCTACGTTAACGAACACTCCTCTTCTCTCACACCTGTTACATCCGGGGTTCCTCAAGGAACAGTCGTCGGACCCCTGCTCTTTCTCATATACATTAGTGATCTTCCAACTAACATTTCTTCCGGGATTCGATTGTTTGTAGATGACTGCGTGCTGTACCGCCCCATTAACAATAATAACGATGTTTTATCCCTAAAATCTGGCCTCGGTCAAATTGAAGATTGGTGCCGCAAGTGGCTCATGTCATTAAACGCGTCAAAAACCTCCCTTCTCACTTTTCATCGAAATAAGTCGTACTCCGCTCGGCGGCTATATAATATGTGGCTCTTTAATATCAGCTGTAAACACCTACAAGTATTTAGTAATTAATCTCACTTCTGACCTATCATGGCACACCCACATAACCAGCATAACAAATTCTGCTAATCGCGTTCTTGGCTTCCTGCGACGTAATATCCGATTAGCACCCCCCACTGTCAAACTTCTAACCTACTGCTCAAGGCCGAAGCTCGAATATGCTTGTGCCCTGTGGGACCCATACCAACATAACCACATTACCATGCTTGAAGCAGTACAGAACCGCGCCGTACGTTTCATTTTTTCGGACTATTCCTACAACTCTAGCTCATCGAAACTCGAATCCCAAGCCAACCTTCCCAGCCTTGTATCACGTCGTCGAGTCACCCGCCTTTGTCTTTTTCATAAGTTCTTTCACAAGTCACCCCAAACCGATCTCATTGCCCCCGCACATCGCCACTCAAGCCGGACCAACCACGAAAAGACCGTATACCCCCCTCAAGCTCACACTGTCTCCCATGCCTCTTCATTCTTCAACCTGACACCAAGGGACGGGAATGACCTTCCCACCACGGCAGTGCTTCATTCCGACCTAGCCATCTTCAAACGCATCATAGAAGAACTGTTTTTGTAGATATGCCCACCCCTCATGTAAAACCCCTTCCTTCAGGGGCCTTTGAGGTATAATAAATAAATAAATAAATAAATAAATAAATAAATAAATAAATAAATAAATAAATAAATAAATAAATAATCAATCGGCGACGCAAACATGGGCGGGAACCAGTAAACGTTTGATAGCCCGATCAAAGGCTCTCCTTTTTAAGGAAATTCAGTTTCTTTCCTAGAAAACGAATAGCATCGCCACTGCTCCACATTCAAGATGCTGTAAGTTGATGAGTGTGCAGAAGTGTCCGGTATTTTAGTTGTGCCTAGCCAGGACAGCTAAAATAGATTCCCCCTTTAGTGTTCGATTAGCCTGCTTCACTTGGCTTATCGTGTGGTAGCCTTCAGCGATCGTGTCGGCTTGTAACAAGGCAGTGCAGTGGACTCGAGCACATTGAGAAGCCCAGCTTTCAAGTTTGCCCCGATACTTGATCTACCTCGTCAGGGAGATAATCAGCGTCCATGGTGTTCTGGACTAAGAAGGCCGCCCACCTCCTGCAAAGGATTGTGTCTGTTCCTAATAATGTTTATTTCTCCGTCTACCTCTTTGTCAGCAACGATGAGTTCACAGAGAGTTGTACACGCAATTTTTGAAAAGCAAGTCATCTGATCAGCTCTATGATTATAAATCATTTCAAATTTCAGATATATATATATATATATATATATATATATATATATATATATATATATATATATATATATATATATATATATATCGACGCCAGCCCCCCCACTCGCGAACGAGTTGGTACGCCACTGATATCGAGCTCCTCCGGTCCTCTTTTCGTTCACTGCGTGGTGTCAGTCGCTATCAGGCTTTCCGAAGAAGCCTACTGTTTGGTGATCGTACTAAAGCATGTCATCACTTTTGTCAATTCGCCTCATTTATTTTTCTGTTTTTCCAGCATGCAGCTTCTCTATGTTCTGAGTATTTTAAACGCGCCGGACTTTCAGCACCGTCTCACAGTGGATTACACCATTATCGCTTCGTTCAAAATTTATAGACGACTTCCGAACTGGCACTTTATGCGTGTAAGGGAACACTTACCCGTATTCTTCATATCGGCGCATCCAAATGCACTCTTTTACGTTTAAATCGCGGGTGTCGATTTATTTATTTATTTATTTATTTATTTATTTATTTATTTATTTATTTATTTATTTATTTATTTATTTACTTACTTATTTATTTATTTATTTATTTATTTATTTGAAAGCGCGATTTTATTCAGAACACGCACGGTTGAGACCGAAGGGAAACCGTCGACGCTATAATCAGCGCCCATCAGTGAAGTAATGGATAACGCTTCATCTTGACGCTTACTGTCTTTCCGTTCAGACTAATACAAACGACAGCTCAGCAGGAATGCTCGTGCGGCACAACGCTTTGTGCCAGCAAGTTAGTATATACGCGGTTAGACGGTTATGCGCCTTTAACAATGCCAAGAAAACAACACTGTCAGCGCGTGCCAGCTATAACAACACCAAATTCAATGTGCACTCATCAGTTGTGACGACAAAACGCTTCACCCACCCCAAAGCAACCGCCCAATAGACATCGCGTTCGACTTCCTGCTCCTTTCAAGACGGAGCGGATGGAACGCGCTCTCAAACTTACGTGTAGTAGAGCCAGCCTTGCGAGGCAATTTCTTCGGTGATGGAGTGCGCACGCTGTCCTGTATATGCACATTAGTGCGGAGTTTACGCTGTATAGCGTCTCGTAACGCGAGGAACTTCTATAGCAAGCAAAGGCCCAAACTCTGCTTGCGTTCTATTGAAAACCGATTCGGGTGCTTTCGCACTCCCGGTGGTTAGCGTACGCTATGTATTGCGTTACGCTGAGATGCCTAGAGTTCCCGACGTTGGCAGCTGCACGGCTTGAGCTCTGAAAATGGGGCAGCGTTTTGAAGCTTTCGTTCGCTGAGTTTTCTGCCATATTTACTCGAATTTGCATTGTCACAGCCATCTATCTATCTATCTATCTATCTATCTATCTATCTATCTATCTATCTATCTATCTATCTATCTATCTATCTATCTATCTATCTATCTATCTATCTATCTATCTATCTATCTATCTATCTATCTATCTATCTATCTATCTATCTATCTATCTATCTATCTATCTATCTATCTATCTATCTATCTATCTATCATCTTGACACCAGGCTTCTTTGTTTTTACTAAACTTAAATGAAGGCTGTTCCTCCATTGTTTATATCTCTTCAATGCATGGTGGCGTAGCAAGAATTTTTTTTTTTTTTTTGGGGGGGGGGGAGTTGTTCAATCATACTCTATGTATGTTCTTGCGTGCGTTTGTATATGTACCTGTATATATGCACATGCAAAACAGAAAAATTACGAGGAGGGGGTTTCAACCTCCTCCCCACCCCACTCAACCTGGCTGCGCCAGCGTGCGGAAATAAAAAAGGACATGTAGAGGACACACGCATAACTAGGCTTTTATTTTATTTTTTGTTTATTCGTGGATGCTTCTCCAAGTGGCGGTCACAGCGGCGCGCTTCTCGCTGCGTGCTCAGGTCTACAGAAACAAAAGTAAAAGTGAGCACATCAGCCCAAGCGCGCACTGCGCCGTAAGCCACTCACGTTCGATGGCCACCGTTTGGCCAGCATGACGTAATTACAGCTGGGACGGGCGGTGCCGCCGTGCCTGCGGTACGCACGCGGCCAGAGTCCCGGGAGACAGCAGCTGTTCCTGCATCAATAACGTTGGTGCGTCTGGCGGGCAGCGACACGATGATCGAATGCTATATGAAACTGCTCCTAAGCATGACCCTCGTGCTCGGCTCGGCGTCCTATATAGTGAGCCCTCTGATGAGCACTCGGGACCTGGAGCCAAATTTACAAAGACATTCGTTCTTAGAGGGTCCCTAAACCACTCCGAGTTCAAAGACGTGGCAGTGGTTTCTTTGTCGCCTTCACTGCCCTTCCTACGGGCGCTATCTCCTCCTCGCCACTTATTTCTTCATAAAACACGGGGACAATCTCAGCACTAAACGTTCAGCCTATCAGGATATAGGGCTTTTCGGCTACGCGCTGTTATCTCCGCTTGCGCAGCCGGAAACGCACAAGGTTAAGGAAATCAGTGGATCGCGCACGATAGTCATGCGAGACAAGGCAGCACGGGCGCGCGACTGCATGGCAAAGCAGTATAGGAGACAATTCCCAACAGATCCCTCGTATACGGACTAATCGAGAGCTTATTTCATCATGACGTCACGTGAACACAGTGCTGGCGTGACTAATTGTGCCGGAAAGACGGGAAACACCAGGAGAGAATAACTCGCTCGTTCTTTGTTGCTGGAATTCGCTCTTGCGGTCAATACTATAGCGAAAGCTCGTTTTGTGCATATTGACCGTGAAACGCTGCTCATAAGTTCGTGGAGCGCAGTGTAGTGAATGCCCAGTCAGTAAGAAGAACAGGCTGCGTGTTTCAGAAAGGGAAGACGCGCCCATTGTGTGCTAGTTACCGGAGCCTAACTACAGCTCTGTACTTTGCTATGGGACAACCGCCTTCGCTAATACGTGCACCATCAGGATTAGTGCGAATGCGTTCTTGTGAACACATTTAGAGCAAGTGCCGAATTCACAAACTTTTTTTTTTTTTGGTCCTAAGTGTTCTTCGTCATCGGTCCACTGCCTTCACTATAATGATGCGCTTAGCATCAGGGTTGGCTGAAATTTCCTCTTAGAAAAAATTCTAGGACCAGTGCCTCGAATAGCATCGCTTGAAATGTAGACAAAAAGAAAGCAAGGGAAAATCCTCAGATTTATGGCGGCATACGGTGCCTTAGCTAGCGAGGAGACATTACAACGCATCTTCTGTGATTCTCCCCAATACAATGTGCAAAGACAAGCACTTGTAGTCGGTTATGTTCGACTTGACCACAGACCAACAACGGCCTTAACCGTATTGGAATGTCGTCCTGAGAAGTCATCGCGGACGAAGGCGATGAAGGCATTGCTCAAATTCTTGAAGATAACAGACTTGCACCGGCGGTTACAGACCAATAACGATATTGTGACCATGAGGAGTGTGACTTTGTGCCTGTGTGTTTCCCCTCTCCCTCTTCTTTTCTCTCTCTCTCTCTCTCTCTTTCAACCTTCCCTATCCCTTTCCCCAGTGGAGGGTAGCATATCAGTACATCTAGACTGGTTAACATCCCTACCTTTCCTTTCTCTCCTGTTCCTATATATTAACTCTTAAACTCATAATCAACTGACGTGACTTTTAATTATTCATTCTTGTCACAAAACAAAACCAAATGCACGAATGATTTTACTTCTTCTCTCCACATGCCTTACAATCCACACTTGTGCCATCTACTCTTCTCTAGACAATGGCTCTAAGAGCCGTGGGAAAGCCGTGCCCAAGTGCGTTGCCGTCCTGGGAGACCGTGCGCCCATGATCCCTGGGACCATTTTCGCGTCACATGACCCTTCGCAATGGAGGTCCCCTGCGCGCTCTGCACGGGAGAACAGTCGAATATATAGCGCCCGTTATATATACGTACAAAAAAGGAAAAATAAAAAAAATGACGATGCGGCCGTGGGTGAGAAGTATAGAGCTCGCATGCTCATTTTTATTGCGGTTCAAAACCTCCTTCCATTTCGCTCGTCCAGTGATGGTCCCTTCGACTGTAGGGGGCTGTAGAATTGCCTCTTTCGCTTAATGGAAAAGCAACGAAGCCATTAGAGCGCATGTACACAGCGGGTGGTGATATAGTGGTGCCGTAATAGGCGAAAACCTCATGCCCACCGCTCTCGACTCACGCCCCGATTCCTTACTCTCTAAATTTTTATCCCCTCTCCATTTTCTCTCCCTCTCGTTTTAGTTCACTCTTTATACTTCACTTTAGCCACCGCGAGTTGTCTAGCTGCTCGCCGCTTTGTTCCCGTCTCATCAGTTTTGATTACCCTCGTGGAGCTAGGGGGCTGGGTGTCATTCTCCTATTCGCTTGTAGTCTTCGCCTTTAACTTGGCTTTCGTCTTTGGCTTTTGTCTTTGGCTTTTGCTTTGCGGCGCCTCGGCTGCCGCCGCCAATACTCCTAAGCATGGCACGGAGGCGGCCACGGCCCTTTCCGTCATGCGGTGTTGCTTCCTCCACCCCTTGAGACGATAATCATTCGCCGGAAGCCCACAACGCTGAACCCTCTCTACTTCTCCCCCCACTCCTCAGCAACGATGCGGCAGCCCACTCGCCTAGGAGACGTCGTTCTGTCTGTTATCCAAATGATGGAAGTGGTGCGGTGACGCCTTCCCTCGCGGAGCCCCCATGCCCAAAGCGGGTTTTCGTTCAGCGCCCCTAATATGTAGGCTCCGATGTTGAAGCCAAGACAAGCCAAGGGCGCGATCACCGCGGCGCTATGCTCGCATTTCCTCTTCTGCATCGCGCGAGGAGACCACGGGGTGCCGGCAGACGGGGTATAATATTAGATCGCGTTAGGCCCCGAATTAAATTGGGACATACGTTATCATTGGGAGCGCTTTGGAAGCACGTTTGTTGGGCGTCCATGAGCGCTATTTCTTTCCCGTCACCGTGAGGCACTTGAGAGTGCTCGTTATAATAACGCGACATCGTTGAACAAGTTAGTGCATGTTCGGGAAACAAAGAGCGCTGAAAACGGGACTAGGCAGAAAAGCGCACCATACGGTGTCATCATGTTTTCAGCGCCGTTTGCTTCCCAGTGTTCATTATTTTTCGCTCCTGGAGACACTGTGTGTTTGCATTATAGCACTCGAATAAAGTCGTTAAGGTGCTTGCTGAAGAGCTATTACCAAATGATTATCCCGAAAGCGCAGACAAAATGACACCGACCTTGCGTAATACATCGCTACCTCTGAAACTGTAGGTTTGGTATTCGTTAAAGAGAACGAAATGGGACATACCTCGATGGACAATGATTATGCTGATTATAGGCATGAAGTCCATTAATCGGAATAAATGTTCAGCCTAAAGAAAGAGCGGTCTCTCCCATATGACCCCCCTAGATTATGGGATTACATTGATTGATTGATTGATTGATTGATTGATTGATTGATTGATTGATTGATTGATTGATTGATTGATTGATTGAAAAAAGGCGGGAGGGAGGAAGGGAGGGAGTGAGCGAGCAGCAACCCACGAGCAAAAGAAGCGCCATAGTAAAAGGATGCGAAATAATTTTGTCAACGTTAGGTTTCTTTCGCATGCACCTAAAATACAGTGCAAAATTCTTCCTCGTTATTATTATTATTATTATTATTATTATTATTATTATATTATTATTATTATTATTATTATTATTATTATTATTATTATTATTATTATTATTATTATTATTATTATTATTATCCAATCAGAGCTGTAATCGAATCAGCTTTCTTGTGCTCAGCAGAACAGTGATATGAGCTGCCTGGGCAGGGCTACAAGACGCGGCCTTCAATGCTGTTGATATATGGAGTTTGAGCGGCCGAATTTCATTTTTCATGAGGGCCCGAGGTCATGAATTCGTGTTCGTAGAAATCGAACGCAGGAAGAAAACAAGAAAATAGGGAAGCCAAGCCAACCGCCTGGCGAAACCGTTACGCCCTCAATACACAAAAACAACTCTTCCTTGCCTCAGCATCTCATAGCGAATTATGCCACGAGTTTACAGGCGATAGGTCCTGCGATTGCGTATGGAAGCCAAAGCGCGCTAAAATGTTGCGAGGAAATCGCATCGAATCCGGAATGAGGATTGTGGAATTCGTTTTCATGCGGCAGCGTGACACTTGCAACACGCCTGTATACGGAATGCTTCATAAAGAGCACGGCTGAGCTTTAGCCTTGCGCAACAGCAGACCGAGACACTGAAGGCTCAAGTTACCAATGCGTTGTTTATGCATTGCGTAGCACAGGACGTCAAAGGTCGGTATGAGCATAAGCCTGTAGGTTTCAGAAGAACTTGAAACTTCCGTGGGCTTTCTAAAGACATGAATAAAGAAAGAAAAATATTGCATTCTCGGCGCGAAATAAAGAATAGTTCTTATCTACATCGCTTCAGGATGAAAATATTGAGTAAGAATTAAATCCAGTTATGTAAACCAGCGCACACGACAATACCCAGGATTCGTTTCGATGTCTAATAATTGTCGGGGTTTTTACGTCCCAAAACGACGATATGATTATGAGGGACGCGGTAGCGGAGGCCTCGGGGAATTTCGACCACCCGGGGTTCTTTAACGTGCACCTACATCTAAGCACACGGCCCTCTAGCATTTTCACCTTTCGTTTCGATGTTCGAGCTGCACAAGCACACAAAATTGTTTCATTGCCTACAATAAGCTATGTCTTATAACTGCCCTATGTTTTTTTTTTTATTTTAAATCGGTGGCATAGTATCAATCAACATTTATTTTGGCAGTAGCCTCCGTGTATATAAATCCTCATGTTAATGCTAAAGAGCGGGTTTCTTTAGAAACGTTCGCAGGTGTGAAGGTTTCTTAATCAACTAATCATTGACCATTTTAATAGAATAAAGGATTTCAATCGAAGCGAAGCAAAGAAACATGTACGGAGAAGAAAAAAGATATAAAAGGAAGGGGATCGATCAGAAAGGGTAAACTGCTGTTCCCTGCAGTTTTACGCAGTCTTCAGTTGAAATTTTCATGCATGCATACCCAACTCACTATAACTTTGTGATGCTTAGCAGAAGGTCGCGGTTTCAATTCCCGGGCGCCACAACCACATTCCGGTGAAGTCGCGATGCAACCAAACGCTCGCATTGTTGCCGTTAGAGCCCATAATCAATTATTAATCAATTTCACTTCATCATTACCGTATGCACTGACAGAATGTGAGAAGGGCTAGGGTGCCCACCTGCACCACTAAAGTATCGCAGGTTCGTATGTACTGACAGCGGATCTCCGTAGAAAAATAATTGCTGTATTATACTCGCATATACTACGAACACGAACGCCATGGCTAGCCCTCTATCGCTCACGCGCTCGGCTGCTGACTCGAAAGTGGCGGGTTCGATACCAGCAGAGGCGGTCGAATTTCGATAGAAGCGAAATGCTAGAGGCCCGTCTACTTAGATTTAGGTACACGTTAGAAAGCCCCAGGTGGCCGAAATTTCTCGAGCCCTCCACTACGGTGTGCCTCATAATCATATGGTCGTTATGTCACGTAAAACCTCCCCAGATATTATATTATCTAACGCTTTTGCGTAAACACAAGTGCGCATACCATAAATACGGTTCACTGGCACGCTTGCTTCCTTGCGCCGCAAGGCTGTACGCTATACCGCCAAACAAACCAAGCGGTCTGGAAATTTAAACGCGCAGGGAACCCCTCGGGGGGTGCATGGCATTTCGGGTTAGATGTAGGGCTTCGCGTATCTGGGTGACAGGGGCCGGGTGTCGCGTTGTGCGCCCCCAACTTCATCGCTATCCGATATACGTGCACGAAGTATAAACAGCCAAGCAGGATCATTTATCGTTGGAGACGAGGACTCAGCGACCGACCGACCTAGCAGTCTTTTTTTTTTTTTTTGCTCAATTTCTCTCCTTGATGAAACAACGCGCTGGCAGGGGCGGCAATCGCTCCCGTATTTCATAATGCGCCCGGTTGCGACGCCCTCGAAACACGACCGTCGTCGCATGCAGTGCCGAACATCGAGTACATCGCAAACGTGCGCCACCCGTACGACACGTCGACGAAGACCCGCATAATGAAGACTCGCACGACTCTAAGTTCGTTCTCTTTTTTTTTTCTTTTCTTTCCTTTCTCACGGTTCTTACCAATGTGTGTACGTGAACCTTTTCAAGCTGAAGGCCTGCGTTTTATGTATACTTTCTTTCTTTCTTTCTCAACTGTTAATCTCATCGATTCAGACCGATCGCACTCGAATAATTTCTTCTCCTTGTCTCTCTCTCTCGATATCTCTCTTACGTTCGTTTCTTCGTTTGTTATACTTTCGCACGAATTCCGAGCACGCTCGCTTCATGGTACGCGGGGAATGCGGTCCTCGCGGGGCCGCTGTGTAAGGTTAACGGTGACCCAGTTGCGGAGCGCGCAGCCGTAAAAGATGTCCTCCATATGTAACTGTGTTGCATAAATAGTTACTCGGGCCCGGAAGCGACGACAGGTTACATCTACTGAAGTGCACCTGGAGTTATATCAACGATACCGCGCCGTATTTTACACTCAAACAACGTTTTTGTTTTGTTTACGAATAGACGCGTAGCGACGCCCATTGCGGATCGTATTACAGTTCGCTGACGGCAAACGGGTGTATAAGTCTCATTCTAACTGACATTAAGAGGAGATATTGCAATGGTAGTTAAAAATATCGTGTGACATGTAGAGCTGACTACCATTCATTTGTTATCTTAACACAGGGTTAGGCAGAGAGAGAGATAGCTCTTTATTGAAAGGCAGAGAATTTAGCCGGCGTGTGTAAATTCGCTCACTTGCTACTCTGCGTGGAGAAGGGGATTGGGTACTGAAAGACAGAAAAAGAGAGAGAGAGAAAGAGGCAAAATGTTAAAATAGGATAAAAATAAATGAATAAAAATCAGGCTGAGTTAATAAAAAGGAAATGCACTCGAGAACAGTAGGAACATATAACGAACTTAAATTTAGATTAGATTAGGTTACATTATGAAGTTTTCAAACACAACGCATAATTGCATAACATACGTGAAATGTGAGTGATTCCTGTGGTGGACAGAGGAAGACGAAATTCGTTGGTGGTCCTTTGAAAGGTAGATATTGATCAAATATGTGTTTGAGGTAACGTACAAATGGTAATAATAGCCCGCTGTTAGGCATAAATGAACCTTTTTTTTTTTTTAGTGTACGGGCACTGATTCATTGCTGCAGTTAACCTGAAATAAGTGATCACGCGTGGTCTAGAGACTTTACAGACGTAATGTATCGTGCAGGTACCCTATATTGATTTGTGAGCACAAACGCAGCTCACATTAAAATGCTTCTTTTTATTCCTTTTAGTACTCCAGGTCTCTGGCAAGCACTTGTAAAAACAACAGTCACGCTGTGAGCACAGTAACTGCTATCGAGCTAAAAAAAGGCCATTGGTGACAAGTGGTGTATATGGATCACTTCTGATCCTTGTCATGAACATTCGCGTTGTTTCCGCAGACGATAAGTATACTGTATGAGGTGGTAAGATCAACGGATGAATGTGCCGTTTAGCGATGACTTCTATTCTGAGCTCACTTGGCGTAATTCCTGCTGTGATCGGCGGCATTACCCGAAGCCGCCATACAACAACAACAATGCAACCTTGGAGCCAGATGTAACGTTGTATCGTTGGCATTTGTTCTGTCATTCGAATGTCACTGTACAATAGCTCTCCTCGTTGCTGTACCCATTAAGCCACCCGCACCGTCTGAACAACTCGTTTGGGAGTGTCACGGTCACAATTGATCGAAATCTCCTTAATCTTTCCTTATTTATTTCGTCTAATCGATGTTGCGAATGCCCACAATGACAGCTGGTAAGCAATACCTCGAAAGAATCCAATAGATGTCCACCTAGTGCTCCTATACGTGCTTTACGAAGAAACGAAGCACGCCTCCCATCGACTACGCCCTGTGATACAGGCGTTGTCCGTTAATTGCGAGCACTTGTCCCCGCGGCTTTCGGGTCTCGTGTGTAACGCGCTTTCCCCGTGTCGCTGCCGTCGCCGCAATTATTGACGCCGTCGCGGCTACGGACCACTTCCGAGTGCTGTACACAGACGCACGCACAAAGGTACGCACGCATACACAAACAATGAGGTCGACGACGCCATGCCGCTTATCGCGCTACTTACTCGCCACCCAAATAAACGGGCGAGGTTGTGCGTGCTGGAGGGAAGAGACACACGGGGAGTGTGATTCCACGAGCTCAGCCGAGGTGCCGGTTTCTGCCGCTTCGTCCGCCCGCCGCGTGCGGCCTACACACACACACACACACACACACACATATATATATATATATATATATATATATATATATATATATATATATATATATATATAATATATATATATATATATATATATATATATATATATATATATATATATGCATGTATACATTCCGGAAGTGTATACACGCAGCGAGGTGCAAGGATTTCCGTAGCTTTGACAGTGCATACTCGTCTATTAGACCGATGCGTGGGGTTCTGCTCCGGATTCCTATAGCGGCACCGCGTTCTCTGCGGATGACCTGGCGCCCGCCGCGCGCCGTCACCTGTCGAGTCTCCTCGCTCAAGCTGTTTTCGCCGGACTATTCAACGCGGCGCTCGGTCCCGATTTCGCGACCATGCAACTTCCGGGCGCCTGGACTGCTTAGGCCGCGCACTTGCAACGCTGGCTTTCTATACACACTGCAGCCCTGCCGGTGCATAGCTATGCGCCAGTCGCGGCTTTTCTGGCGCGCTTGATCTGTGCTCGATCTTGAAAGGCTTCATCCGCTCGTGGCGCCGCTCGCTTGAAGTTCTCCTTTCGAGCCGCGGGCATCGTGAGCGACGCCGCGCCTGCGTCTGTGCAAATGCGCAGCAATTAGGCCGGCGCTTTGGAGAGGCCCGGCACTGTGCGATGTGACCGAGTTAAGGTCGAGGAAAGGATCGTTAAGCTTGAAAGCGAAAGTTATCGAACGACAAGGTAGCGAGTGGTTGCTCCTAATAGCTTGCGCGCGCAGCGGTGAGCTGTTTATTGTTTTTCTTGGTGCGACTTTATATATAGGAGACAACCGTAAGATCTTAACGTACATGTATGCGACACACATGCATGCACGTCCCTGCTCGGCAAGTCGGCAAACGGTACTTCTAGTAACAATAATAATTGTTAGAGTTTTACGTCCGAAAACCGCAATATGATTATGAGAGACACCGTGTAGTCGATGGCTCCGGATATTTCGACCACGTGGGGTTCTTTAACGTGCACCTAAATCGAAGTATACACGGGCCTCTAGCACTTCGCCTTTGCCGAAATTCGGCCGCCGCGGCCGGGATTCGAATCCGCAACTTTCGGATCAGCAGTCGAGCACCATAACCACTATATATATATAGACCGCCGCGGCGGGTTTAGTCGGGACTTCCATTTCTACTACCAGTAAGAAGAAGGACGTATACGTCTGGCAAATACTAAGGCTAGGCTATGAAAGTAGGCAATAAGAAAGAGCTCAGTGATGAGCTGATGCTATTCCTAAAGCAACCCGCCACGGTGGTCTAGTGGTTGTGGTGCTCGACTGCTTGAGGCCCGTATACTTAGATTTAGGTGCACGTGAAAGAACCCCAGGAGGGAGTCGAAATTTCCGCGGAGCCCTCCACTAAGGCATCCCTCATAAACATATCGTGGTTTTGGGACGTTAAATCCCAACAAGTATTATTATATATTCCTAAACAAACGCTATTATGGTTACAGGAAGAGCTGCGTATTCGCAGCGAAAAAAAAAAAACTGAAGAAAAGGGTATTCTGCGTAAATTTTAAAATAATGTACAGATAACAGCCGCTTTTGTGTTATGAGTACATTGTTCTGATATTTTGAGAAAAGTACGCACGGCGCATTGGCTGTTTCTGTCACTATATTTTGGTTCTTCACTCACCTAAATGACATTTTGTTCTTGATAAGCCGATAAAACTATCTCTCTCTCTTGACCACTCCCTGTCGTGTTGGTTGGGCTGTGTTCTTGGGGTTGCATTCCAATGCCTTGCCAATGCGAATCACTAGTCTGTTTATCTATAGCGCGACGCTGGCGTTATGAATCACCACGCATTCGCGCTCTGATTGGGACGACTGAGTAGGTCGGCGTCGGAAAGAGAGAAAACGTTGGCAGGTAATAATCCGCGCAAGTTGACCAGATGTGCGTTCGATTTGCCAGGGGGCAAAGAAGACTAAGAAACGAAAAGCTAAAAAAAAAATGAGACAAAACAGCGAGGGCGCCGCTTCATACAAAGATGCACGCACTTGGAAACAGTCACTCGCACATTTATGCATGTCATGTTCAGGAACTGTGTTATCGTGCGTGTCGCTTTCTTTGGTTACAACGCACGCGGTGACCACGACTCAAGCGCCTGTGTCACAGAGAATGATCCTTAATCCGAGTGGTAATAATAATATCTGGAGTTTTACGTGTCAGAACCACGATATGATTATGAAGCACGCCCTAGTGGAGGGCTCCGGAAATTTCGACCATCTAAGGTTCTTTAACGTGCATCTAAATCTAAGTACACGGGTCTCAAGCATTTTCGCCTCCATCGAAATGCGACCGCCGCGGCCAGGATCGCGCCCGCGACTTTCGGGTCAGCGGCCGAGCACCGTAACCACTGCACCACCGCGGCGCGTATCCGAGTCATCTATAGAAGGCACTGGTCGTCGTTGCTTGGATCGCACCTGCAACCATATTCACTCCTCAAATCCTGCAAATGTGGCACAGAGGCGTGTGTCCAATCCGAATAAAGGTACGAGTGAGTGCGCCGTTGTCGTAAATGGTACACGAAAAGGTCATCACCGCACATGCACAGAAGCGAACTCTATGCCAACATCTGCGTTTGACGTTGATGAGCTCTTCTATACATTCTATGTAATGTTTCTTCTTATTTTTCTAGTTTGTACTCGACACACAGCCCCTTATGCAATCGCTATAGTGTTGAGCTTTATTTCTTTTTTTTCGATTTCATGTCTCTCCACTAACAAGCTGCGTCACTCCAACTTCCTCGCACCAGTGCTTTGTCGTAGCCGTAGATGCATCTGCGAAGGTCTTCCCGCAGCCGGGGACGGCACGTTTCTTTTATTTACGCTATGTGTACGCAATTTTGTGTAACGTACTCAAGGTGTCGGCCTTGACAAAACCTCCGCTCTTTACCGATTCAGCGAGAGAAGTGCTTTCGGCCAAACACAAGAAGATTGGGCTATAGGAAAAACAAATACACCGTTCAATACTTATACATCCTGGCAGTCGTCGTAGCCTCTGAGCGGCACAGAGAGACGTCAAGAGCAGTTGTGTTTGCACGACGAAGGAAGAAAGCCAACCTCACATTCTGCCCGGCAACTCACCACGGCCGTGCGGTACCGACGGCTTGCGCTTTCTTGCGTCTATCGCAAGGCTCGGGCCCAACGGTCTGCGTCGTACTCTTCAAACAAATATTCCTTGGCAGCACTTCTACGCGGAAGGTGTGCCCCGCGAGGCGGTGTTTGGGCCGTTCGCCCGGAGGACCGCCAAATACACTGGCCTGGGGGAATGTCGATCGTGGCCTGAATTTCATTCGTGTTGCGTTGCAAGGGGTTTCTTCTCTCTCTTGTTCTCATTGGTGAGCACACACTACGTGCGCTTTCACCGACACACTTCGGAAGAAGTGAAGTACAATGCAGTGAAAGTTACTTTATCATATAAAGAGAGAAGCTCTATAGGAGTCCTCTTTGTGTGAAGCATTCCATCCGTGATAAATAAACGAAATGCTGAGAAGGCATCGTTTATCTTCGCTAAGATTGCATCGGGACAATAGAGTAGCGACAGTTACTGAGGGGGCGATGGCCCCTAAGGGGTCCCGTCGTGGGAGCGGCCATCGCCTCCTCAGGACCAAATAAAGTTATTCATTCGGTCAGTCAGTTATTATCCGCTTCCCGCCCAGCATAAATCGTGTGGACACATTTCCGGAGACTTCGCATTAGCAGAAAGAGATATGTACCGATGTCTTTGTAGAACACACACACTAACTCGCGCGCGCGCGCCTGTCTATACAGAAACAAAAAGGAAAGTCTGTATGTGATTCACCTCTGATTTGATTATATCAGAGGCTCCTGGTGACGCACAATTTTTCGCCGGTTTGCTTTATTGCTTCATTGGCGTGCACTGACGAAGGATGTTGTTTGTCCCCTTCCCTCAACATTTTTTTTTAATATCAAAAAGAAACGAAAAGCGATGTATAAATAAGTTGAAAGTAATTTCTTAATCTATTAATCATAACGACGCCCACAGCAGTTTTACTTGAGCTCCTCGCCGATATATACGGCTGCTTGGGAAAATGTTTATTTCTCGAGCCTGATCGCTCAACCCACACGGCGTTGCGAAAGCGCACTGATGACAGCTTCGGTGTAGCGAATATATCGACGCTGAGGGTCACCGTGTATATAATGAACGCGCGTGTGATTCAAGGTGCCGAGTGAAGTGGCAAAGTCTGCATGTTTCCACTGATTCTCACATATTCCCGCCGACCCCCGCATGTCGGCGGGAATCAAATGTGTGGCATTTTATCCCATGACCGTTCAGCAGGCCCGTAGCCGGAGGGGGGAGTCTAGGGGCCCGGGCACCCCCCGAAATTTTAGTGAAGTATGTGTTTTTACCAAAAATAAATAATGAAAATAGGTGTTTTTCTCAAATAGTCAAGCTTTTCAGCAAGTGCCCCCCCCCCCCCCCCCCCCCGAAAAAGATTCCCGGGTACGGGCCTGCCGTTCAGTCTCAAATTCATGCGCGTTGATGTGTGGCTTAATTGGAAAGGCTTAAGCAAGGAAATAAAGGAAAGCTTGCGTTGTACCCAGCGAGGCTGAATTTGTGCGCTGTTTCGCTGAAACAGAAAGGAATTTCTAAGGATGCACAGATGGAATCTCCAGAAGCGGTGTCCATATGAGTAGGCATTGACTAACGACAGCTTGGCTATCTTAACCACGAGCGAAAGAAAACCACGGCCCGTTTTTTTTTTTTTTCGTACATCTGCACCTTATCAAGCGGCGCAAGCTTTTTATGACATTACTAGATTACTAACTTTGTGGGGAATAACCTTTGTGCTGCATATCAGAAGCCGAAAGAAGGGGCATTTTTTTCGAGGGGCTTGTTTCTTTGCTGGACAAAACCAAATGAATCGAACAGACAATTAAGCCAAGAAAAGCATATAGGGGGCCTTACTTGTTGCTTTTAACTGCAGCGTAATAATTATGACATAAATTGAAAGGAGTTAAAGTGGACGATAAAGCACCCTTTCAGTCGGATCCCACCGATGGAAAGGATGCTCTTTCATCAACTTTAATTCATTCGTTCGTTTACTTATGTCAGCAGCCGGTCACACTTATTTCTTTTCGGAAGGCAACATGGTCGACTTAATTTTCATCTATAACACACACACACACACACACACACACACACACACACACACACACACACACACACACACACACACACACACACACACACACACACACACACACACACACACACACACACACACACACACACACACACACACACACACACACACACACACACACACACACACACGTGCTTAAATGAATATAAATGGGGCAAGGGGTTGATTAGAGACAGGTTAAAAGCTCTGTTTCGTGAGAAAAGGGTAACGCGCAGGTGGCACGTGAAACTCGCAAGTAATCTAGCGCACTCATTGACCTGATCACATACAAACACCTGTTCGAATAAAGCTAGGCGGCCCTTCGAACGTGATCTCTGGCGTTCTATCTTTGGCCATACGATCACGCGGGTCAACGGGTTCATTCGAGAAGAGGAAACTAAGTGTCACACCGCAGTGGAGGCGCAAAGCGTGCGCGTATACCGAGTCGCACGAAGCCTTCGGGCGTAATTCTGGTCGCACGCACCGAAACGTGCCGTCGTCCCGAAAACGGAAGAGAAAGAAAAACCGCACCTCGCTGACCTCTCGAAGTTCGCTAAGCCTGTACACCTTATGCGCCTGCGCGTCCCGGAGTCAAGAACGTAGACACACACGGGCGGCATTCCTTAAAGCCGCAAGATCGAAAGCGTTCCCAAGCGCGCTTGCATGCGCGAAGTGTGCGTGCCACTTCACGACTCGGTGATTAGACTTCTGTCTCCTGAAAAAAAAAAAAAAAGCAAGATTGTAGCACAAAAAACACAAAGGGAAAGAGTCGTAGGATTGAAAAGCGTTGTCTCTGCCGAGGGCTGCGTAGTTTCTTCGGCAATTGGCGCGATCGCAATCGGACCACAGAAAAGGGGCCACGCGACTTAACACACGACACCGCCAGCGCCGCCGGCGAATTGAACGGAACGTCAAGTACGGCGACGGCTACCTTCCCATCCGTTGCATCGGGCACGCCGCAGCTTTCCGTGGTTCGGTAGGCTCCAAAGCCTTTCGAGCTCTGTATGTGAGAGAGAGGACGGCAAGTTGCCGCGCACTCGGACTTGTCTGAAGCACGTGCGGTCCTCTTCTCCGCGGCTGAGTTGCGCGCCCTAACTACGGCTCGTCGAACACACTGGTTCGGTCCACTAAACTCGGTGGCATTGCATTGCCGATTTTACGGCTCACATTCTGCGGTATACGAAATCTTTTAAGTGGCGCAGAATAGAAGTATACGCGAGGTTAGTTGGATCCCACACGGACGCAGAAGCATGGAGTGCACCTGTACACGACCTGTCACTCGCCGAGGGTTCGGTACAAAAGCAGGTGCACGCCACAAGTATATAATTACAAAAGCGATAGCTTCAGCTACAGCTATAGTCGGATACAGCCTTAAGAAGTCGGGTGAGGCCACACCCAGATGACGGAAGCGCGGCAGCCGATCGCATCCGCGACTAAAGAAATAGTCCTGCTCATGCACTCGGCAATACGCTCTCCGAAGGCGGGGTCGACGGCCGTCCATCTCATGACGTCGGTCTGAACCGCGCGCTCATTGGTGCAGGCTTGCATGCCTTGAGGAGAAAATTCCGTGGACTTCTAAAATTGTGTTCGATTATAGACATCCTCAAGAGGTGAGCAAACCTTAGTGGACACTAACGAACTAAACTAAACAGTTTAAATTGGTAAGTTATTCTTTCTAAGTTGCATTTTTAGCCATTCGGTGCCAAGCTAGCCATTTTAAAATGCCGATCGTCCTGAGAAGTCATCGCAGATGAAGGCGACGAAAGCATTGCTAAAATTCTTGAAGACAATAAGACTTGCACCGGTGGTTATAGACCGTATTGTGGTGAGTGTGACTTTGTGTGTGCGTGCTTCCCCGTCTCCCTCTTTCTCTCTACCTAAAACGGTGAAACTCTCCTATCCATTTCCCCAGTGTAGGAGAGCATACCAATTTTCTAGACTGGTGAACATCCCTGCCGTTCCTATTTTTCCTGTTCCTTCTTGTGCCGTAACTGATCAAGAGAGAGAAATAGAAGAAAAGGAAGAGGCAGGGAGGCTAACCTGGTAGTAATAACCGGTTTGCTACCCTGCACAGGGGTTGGGAAATAAAGGTCGGAAAGAGGACACAAAGAGAGTGAGATAATTTTTTTTTTTTAATGCACACATGCCCACACATGCAGGACGTTCCTATCAGAGCCGTTCTGATAGACCGGTTGAACGCAGAAAGCGCATTAGCGCCTGCACAGCCTTCTTCTGTGACGTTAAGTCCTGTCGGTGGCGCAGGATTCTTTCTTCCGAAAGAGTTCGGTCGTCCAATTTATCAAAAGCGTTGCAAAGCGGCCGTCTCTGCGAACAGTACTGTGGACAGTCGCACAGAATATGTTGAATCGCTTCATCACTTCCGCAGTGGTCACAAGCTGCGGTGTTGGCCATTCCTATGCGGAACGCGTACGCATAGGTAAATGCGACACCCAACCATAACCTGCACAGAAGGATAGCGTCACCTCGGCGAAGTCCTGGAGGCATTCGAAGGCTGAGAGTTGGGTCTAGGGAATATAGTCGTGCGTGCTGGAAGTGTGGCTCGTTCCACTGCGACGTGGCGCGTTGGCGAGCAAGCACACGGAGCTTCCTTGCAGCGTCAGTTCTGGAGAGCGGTATTAATATATTGTTGTTTTGCGGAGTAATAAAGAGGACAGCGCTTCAGGGGCTCTTTGTAAATGTTACGTACTACACCGCTTTAATAATCATACTTTAATAATCATACTTTAATAATCATACCGCTTCAAGGTGCGGTCAAGTACATCCTTCGGCAGCCACCAAATCGATGGGCCATCTTTTGCAACTCCAGGTCAGCCTTACAAACACTACGGTTTGCTTTACGGCACGGATTACACGAACAATCCGTGTACGAGATAAGGCACGACTACCACCAAGCACTCGAGGAAGGACATGATATTATATTTCAATGGTTGCCGAGTCATTGCGGAATTGTCGGCAATGACCACGCGGATGAAGCTGCACGATCGGCTCATGAGCAAGACCTGCGGACACCCATACCACTCTTGAGAACGGACGCCGCGTGGCGACTACAATCACTTGCACGCCGTATCACTATTCTACAATGGAATACGCAGGATTTTTCCAGCGCGCGTCTGTATTCGAGTGACCCAAATTTGCAACTTCGTTTGCCATCCGGGCTCTCCAGACGCGATGCAACTTTACTGTGCCGCATGTGGTTGGGCGTGGCATTTACGAATGCGTATTCGTGTCTCATTGGAATGGCCAGCAGTGCGGCATGCAACATTTGCGCCTGCGAGGAGACGCTTGAACACATTCTATGCCACTGCCCATCATATCAGACTCAACGACGTAGTATGGAGGTCAAGCTCTGTCACCTGGACTCAAGACCACTGACAGAAAAGAGGATCTTGGGACCTTGGCCTACGGTCTCGCATACGCGCAAGGCCACGAAAGCCCTCTTGTGCTTCTTGAGGACCACCGGACTTCACGAGCGCCTGTGAACTAACAGCGCAAGTTCGTGTTGTGCAGTTTCACGCTGTTCATCCATCTCTTTCTTACTCTTCTTCTTTCTTCTCTACCCTTTCCTTTCTATAATTCCCCCTTCCCCCACCCCAAGTTTAGGGTAGCCAACAGAGCCAAAGCTTGGTTAACCTCCCTGCCTTTCCTCTTCGTATCTCTTTCTCTCTCTCTCTCTCTCTCTCTATACTTTGCATGATCTGTACAAAACACGAGCTTAACCCCTTGGATGCGTATAGGGTGTGAGTCTGTCGGCCCAGCGGTTCCTTCTCGTGAATCATGCAACATCGCGACGAATTTCGCCGCTCGTATATCAAACCGCGATGGAAAGTACGTCGGTGAATATGGTTTGCACGCGCAAAGCATGACGATGCGAATTCCGAGAATCGCGCGCACCCCTCATCCGAGGCCAGCAACCTCCGCGGGAAAGTGGCCGCGCATATATGGAAGGGAGCGCCGCTGGCGATCTGCACGCTGTCGCTCTTCATTGTTCAAACATCCCGGAACACTTGTAGCGCCGGGACTGTCTACACTGCACCCTCGTTACGAACGAACGGCGAGGCTGTTTTCAGGACGTGCGTAAGATACGCAGCGTGTACAGTGACTTCATTTGGGAGCAGTGCCGCTATCTTGGGCGACATTAGAACCAGTGTTGTACGGAACGGCGTTCCAAGGAACGACGTTCCAGGAACTAGTTCCTTTTTGGAGGAACGGAGGAACGCCACCGTTCCATTAAGGATCGGTGGAACTGTAACGGTAACTCGTTACGTTTACGTAGGAATGGCATAGGGAACGGCGTTCCTTCTGTAAATATTCCTCGGCATTGAACAGGCGCCCGTACACAGCACATCATGCAGAACAGGGTGGATGGGCGACAACGTGGGGCGCAAGAATCTACCGCTCGCCTGTCATTTGACTATGCTGCATCCTGCTTTTCACTTTAAGGGCGCCCACAGGGGGCGAAGGGAAGCACGCGATGTCAAGACCGACCACGCGCTGGAGGAACAGCGGATTTTCTTTTGTCTGAGCCAGTCTGACAGCAATCACAGGGCCGTTCTTGAGTGTAGACACACTTTGGAGAACTTTTATTTGACATTCCAGAATCATCGAACCCCACTGTAAAGCTCGCACCAGGAAAGGGCACGCATTTTTTTACCCTCAGCGACTTTTTTTGCTCTGCCAACTCGAAAGTAACTTTGTGCGTGGGGAGGGGGGGAGGGGGGCTGCGTATTCGGGCCGGTTTCTGCTGCGCGTCCCCATGGCCTTGTCGGCATAGGGAAAAGTGGGGGATCCGACTTGCCGTAGTCGAGGCGCCTACGAGTGGTTCCGCGGAGTTTCGAACGGCGCGAATCATCGTCGCGAATCTGGTATTTGATGCGCATGGGGACAGAGGAGCCAATCACAACGCCAGAGGCCGCAGAAAATGAGTGAAGCACCGACGTTGCAACTTTATTATAGTTTCAGTTCGACAGCCGCCGCACCGATAACGTCTGTCATGCAATAAACGATACCGTACATCCAGCGCTACATTGTTGTTGCTCCCGCTGAGCCTGCGCTCGCTCCTACGACCACGGGTGACTTGTCCCTATTTGTGTACAACACGGCAGTACCCTCAAGCACTTGATGGAACGGCTCTTCAACATTGTCAACGAAGTGCTGACGAGAAAACAGGTTCCTCAGTCGGATACCAACATCGGGATGCGACTCTTGCTGAGTGCGAACAAGGGATTTACTAAGTTGCGAATATGTATCCTAGACATTATTTCTACTCACACTGCAGTATTGAATCAGCACTCATTAAACCCCTATGTGTTGTTCTTTTCGATGTGGTTTCCTGTGCAAGAAACTTGTTTATATTGGTGCATGTGTGGAAATTTCATTTGAATATCTGAAGCGCAGTATTATGACGGCACATTTTCAGGACGTGCGTAAGATACGCAGCGTGTACAGTGACTTCATTTGGGAGCAGTGCCGCTATCTTGGGCGACATTAGAACGTATCCGTGTGAACTAAACAAACACTGCTACGGTAAACTTATGTGCACGCAACTGCTGGGCTGGTGCGTTCGACGTTTGACGACACTTTTAATTTCATGTAACACCCGCCACGGTGGTCTAGTTAGTGGTAATGGTGCTCGACTGCTGACCCGAAGGTCTCGGGTCGAATCCCGGCTGTGGTGGTCGCATCTCGATGGCGGCGAAATGCTAGGGACCAGTGTACTTAGAATTAGGTGCACGTTAAAGAACACCAGATGCTCAAAATTTCCGGAGCCCTCCACTACGGCGGCCCTCATTATCATATAGTGGTTTTGGGGCGTAAAACCCCAACAATTATTGCGTTATTATTAATTTCATGTCACCACGTACAAAATCAAGAAAAGATTCGTTTGACAGCACAGTATGGCGACGCGCATTAATCGAAAATAAAATTGCGCATATAGTATCGTGCGCTTGTATTTTTCTAGATGATAACCTCCCGAGTTTCGTGTACGTGGCCCGCCGGCACTCCACAACTTTGTCAGGTCTGTCTCGTTGCTAGGCAACGTTATAATACGTCACCTGTGCCTGTGGGCGTCGTATTTGCAAGCACCTGTTGTTTTTCTTCTCGACATGTCTGACGTTGACCCTCGTGCAACATTTCGGGTTTGCGACGAGTCCATCAAGCACATAACATTTGCCAACAGCCGTCTTTTGATGTCGAAATGGGTTTTGTCTCAGCATTATGTTTATTTGATGGAAGATAGCTCACGGGAAATATCATCGCACACCCACGTTGCTTCGGTGTTGTTCTGTCGCCCACTAAAACTTTAGATCCGTGGCTCATATGACTCCGGCACTGTCTTGTTCTTCACCGTCACTGCAAAGTCACATATAGTATAGTAGGAACCTGAAATAGAACACTATTCGCACAGAATTCAACATGAGTTGTGCTAACAGGTCCATGCGGCCGCCTTCGAATGCACTGTAAAACGCTGTTGTGTATGCGAACGCATCATCCCTGCCCAATTTCCTTTTCTTCCCTCTCATAAATTTCAATTACCGTGTTTTACATGAAAAAAACAAAACAAAGAAAAAACGATTCGATTATAAGAGGAATGTCACAGTAGACGACTCATCGCTCAGCGAAATATTGTTGGCAACCATTATGAATTTCCGCGCCATTTTTTATATTCCTACTCAGCGCATGTGCAGTCTAATCCCTTTTAATTCTACATGAAAGACGGCCGCAGGCGAAAATATCAGTCGCATTAAGTAAATACAAAACGTTTACAGGAGAGAGACGTTTTCATTGATGACTGAGATAAGCAATTTTGAAAGGAAGTTATAGTGGTTATGAAAGAGTTTACTTGGCCATAGCTTTATACATAAGAGAGAATTACGTAAAGCGTGAAACGCATCCACGATGCTCAGAATCCGGGAGCCGAGGCCCCATGGAGAAGCTAAACCAGAACCTATACACAGTCCAAGCATATAATATATGCGAAGCTTCAGGATGCACTTTAGTCCAGGTTACACATTTATATGATGAGCATGAAAGTGGCATCAGTTGTTGCATTACTGTAACCTCTAACGTTAACGTTGTCTTCTGGCCTGGCAAGGACACTGCTGACGGCACAAGTGGCTTATCGAGAGATGCGATCTACGAACTCGACCTTACTAAGGATTTGCCTTTGTTATCTTCTTGTGGCCTACCGTTCCCTTAAGTAGACCACCCACAGAGAAAGGCGGAGAGTGTGTTTTCTAGGCTGCAACTATAGGCAGGGAGCGGCCGCATCCGCACGCTCAAAGGTCGAGCGGAGGTCGCGATCCCGCTTCGCTCGTGAGAAAGCACGCAAAAACGGGAGGGATCACCATGCGAGCGCAAGCTGAATCGTTCGGGTAAATTAAGAAGATAAGGAAGCTTCCGGTACACGAATTTTCGCGTGCGTTCAGCACTACTGCGTAGTACTTGCGGTGACATGCAAACAAGACAAATGAATCGCATAAAGACGCCCATAGTGTGGCTCATTAAGTGTATGTGTGCTTCGAGTGTATCCAGTGTACTTGAAGTACCACAGTGTACAAGCGAGACAAATCTCATGAAGAGATTAAACTAAAAGAAAGAAAACGTTATTCACCAGAAAGATGAAAGACGCAACAAAAAGCCTAAAGAAAGGAGTATATGTTACTCTTTTCGGTGAGCCCTGACTTGCCACGTATATGACTCTTTTTATAGAGACGCGCTAACTCTCTTTTTGGGCCCCATGACTCTCCGACGAAAGTATAATGATCTGCAAAGAGAGTTCACGTGTCTCTTTAATGAGAGTCATTTACGTGGCAAGGCAGGACACACACAAAAAAAAGAGTCAAATAACTCTTCTTTGTCTTAAGATGAAGCTAACCCGTGCACTTTTCTAAGAATCAGTGAAACTTCGCATTTGAATAGAAGTTTGTCCTGTCCTGCGGACCGAACCCACGACCGACTCCCTTTTCATGGAAGCCACTGCACCATCTCTAAGATAAGTATGCGGGGGGCTGGCAGACTGTATATTGCCACGAGCATGGGATGAGATTGCACTGTTCCACTGTGTGTATGTGCCTCTGTGAAACAGAGAAAAGGACAAGGAAGTAGAAAAGACGAGGAAGTCGTGTTTCTTGTGATCGGTTCAGCTCGACGTCCTGGTGTTCCGATAGACAGAGGTTCTGTACTATTCGTAACAACTTGACAATATCAAGAAGTACATGTTGCTGGGCTAGTCGGTCCATTTCGAATGAATAAGCCCCAGAAAGTATGGCTGTTTTGCGCAAAGAAATAACGAGGGAAAGGGTCAAGGGGAGCGCAAGACTGTATAAGGAGGCTGATTTTATCGATACCTCGAATTGTAGGGAGATTAGCTATAGGCGGCGTTACCAGCGCTTCGACAGTATTGGTTTGTTTTCGTCAAGACGACATTGTCATGCACACATCTACAGACGTTTTTTTTTTTTTTTTAAACAGTGCCAAAAAGTCCTCATTTCTCAGTTGAAATTGTAGGCTCAAATCGAACAGTGAGGAATGTTCAACAGATAAGCCTGTCTACGTTTATGACACTTGAACGATCTACGAGAGTGTTACATTCTCGATTTTCTTTTGACATGATGATGTAACAATTCTGTTCAATTTCAGCGCGGGGGATAAGGATGGAGTACATGTAGAAAGGGCAAAGAGAAATCCTTAAGATTTTACTGTCCTTAGTGAATAAAGGAGCACAAATTGTCGTTCACATATCATACAGGCGCAGGCGCAAACATTTGCGCCTGCGAGGAGACGCTTGAAGACATTCTATGCCATTGCCCATCATACCAAGCTCAACGACGTAGTATGGAAGTCAAGCTCCGTCACCTGGACTCAAGACCGCTGAGAGAAAAGAAGATCTTGGGACCTTGGCCTACGGTCTCGCATATGCGCAAGGCCACGAAAGCCCTCTTGTGCTTCTTGAGGACCACCGGACTTCACAAGCGCCTGTGAACTAACAGCGCGAGTTCATGTTGTGTAGTTTCAAACTGTTCATCCATCCCTTTGTTACTCGTCTTCTTTCTTCTTTACCCTTTCTTTTCTATTATTTCCCCTTCCCCCACCCCAAGTGCAGGGTAGCCAACCGAGCCAAAGCTTGGTTAATCTCCCTGTATTTCCTCTTTGTATCTCTCTAACCTACCTACCTACCTACCTACCTACCTACCTGCCTACCTACCTACCTCTACCTACCGGGCCCGTAGCCAGGGGGGAGGGGGCAGGGGTCCCACCCCCCCCCCCGAAATTTTGATGACACATAGTGTTTTATCGAAAATAAATCATGAAAATAGGCGTTTATCTCAAATAGTCAAAGCTTTCAGCAAGTGCCCCCCCCCCCCTTCCCCCCCACCCTCCGAAAAAAATTCCTGGCTACGGGCCTGCTACCTACCTACCTGCCTGCCTGCCTGCCTGCCTATCTATCTATCTATCTATCTATCTATCTATCTATCTATCTATCTATCTATCTATCTATCTATCTATCTATCTATCTATCTATCTATCTATCTATCTATCTATCTATCTATCTATCTATCTATCTATCTATCTATCTATCTTATCTATCTATCTATCTATCTATCTGCCGTTAGCTTCATAAGAATACACCGAATATATGTTAAAGCGGGGGATGTCTTACATCCTTCGGAGGCTTCTTAAGTACGCCGATGCACGGCCGCTGCCGCGGCCGATGTATCTAGCGGGTGGTGATGTCTAACAAGCATGATGATAAATGATAAACGCAAGCAATCGCTTGGAACATTATATGCCCTCATTTCGCACAGCGCGAAGAGTAGACTTAACTTTACACCTCTGCTACTTAAAATTATATTGATGTGTCATAATAGCATAATAGAGAAGGAAGGCCATTGAGCCGTCCCACATTAAAAACAGACGCTCGGGCGCGGCAATTGCAGGCTAGATGTGCCGTTTGAAGGCTAGATATGCGCGGGCGGCTATAGCGCTCTTATGCAATCGCAGCCTTGATAGAACGGAGAAAGGCGCATGTTTTTGCAAATATAAATACAAGCGCTGGATGTCCTCGCCTCGTCTCATACGGAAAGAAGGTGCGGTGAGTACAAACGGCCGCAAATGAAAGCAGGTGAGGCGTGACTCATCACCCGAGAATAGCAGGTCGAAGCAGCTGTCGCCGCTTTCGCCTATACTGTTTCTTTCTCTACAATTATCTCGATCTTTCGCTTTGTGTGTCTCTCGAGCACCGAATTTGCTTTTCACGTTCGGTCCCTTACGATCCAACGGTTGACGTTCAGCCTCCTAATTGACGCAGACGTGGCAAAGTGAAACCCACCGAGGAGACCTCCGAAAGAACGGCGCGTAATGGCCTTTACTGGTGTGAAGTGAGAAGTCGAGACGATATATACTTTCCTCTCAAGCGTCGAGTCAGCCAAAAGAAGTCACCTCACTTGGCTTCCGTCTATCAGCTGGAATGCGCGGGGCCTGCAGAGATGCAGTGTATACAGCCGTCCCATGGGCGCCTCGTAATAAAAGGATACAGAACCCCATAAAGCTACCAGGCAGCGCGGAACGCATTCTCCCGAGACATTCATTATTGCCTTCTCCCTTCGGTGGTAAAGTGCTGCCGACTCGCGGACGCCCTCTGACCCAGTGTCAAGAACACATCGGGCGGCAAATTGAGACGGCTGACTCACATCCTTTCAACCATCCTATAATGCTCCCTCTGTGTCTTTATCTTTTTTTCCTCTTACCCACACGCGTGCTCCAAGTATAGACGGAATAAAGTGGCGGCCCGAAAGGGGGAAAGAAGAAGAGAGTGATGGCTCCTTCTTCTTCATTCCTACGCGCTCGAAGGGCGCGTTGACCGGCTGCCCGCGAAGTAAGGTCCCTCTTTCTTTCTTCCTTTGCTAACTCTGCGCAACTCCGGAACAGGATCAAAAAGAACATCACGCGCTCCGATGGACGCTCCGAGCCGCGTTGCACGCAGCTGGCTTTCGGGAGGCGTACAACACGCCGATGTGCACGCGTGAACGACGCAGTCTTCTAGGGAATCGGGCAGGCTTGATGTATGCCACCGCCGAGTTTTGCGCGAAAGAATGACCTCAGAAGTGTATATAAGTGAACCATGGAAAGAGGTGCACAGCATATCGTACATCTTCATCAGTCTTCCCTCCTGAGATTTCTTCGGCGAACACTTCGCACACGCGGCGCGTCGAAGCGTGCGATGAGCACGAAAGTTAGGGTGAACTGGAAACGTGAAATAGTGTGATGGATTCGCGGAATTCACGCTATCCTTCTCTTGATGCAGACTCTTGATCCCTGCTTGGCCCCTGTGCTGAAAAAAAAAATAGTGATGTAAATTCACTCTTTTATTGTCGAATCGTGCATAAGATTGAATAAGTCTTAGTGATCATACTGAACAAAGGTGGTGGCGTATACTACTCTATCATTCTTTTTCTCTCTTTTATTGGAATGGTGAATGGTAGAAATTGGCGCCTTTAGGGCGGCACCGGCTACTTCTTTTCGCTTATCAAACAAAATGAAAGATAGAGAGAGAGAGAGAGAGAGATGTCCCAAAATATGGCACTCAATAGAGTACCGCATGTGTAAGCACTGTAAAGTACAACAGTGCACGAGTCACAGCCCAGGTAAGCAAAACAACCAAATATGCGCTCATATAATGTCCAATATTTTGGATAGCCTATAATACACAGCAAAACGCAGAACACAAGAAAGTCACCGAGTTCCAGTCTTAATTCACTTGACTTCTTTCACTTAAAGCACTTCTTTCTTGAAAGTTATTAGGTAAGTGGCGTTGTTTAACAAGTTGCACAAGAACTACAGGGGCAGATTATTACTGTATCGATCTCTCATTCTTTTTTGAAAAATAGTGGGTTGGTGGGAGAAGGTTATTCTGTCCTTAAAATGACCATAAGTACTAGTTTTCTTGATATGCGCGGCAGATGTCGATAGAGCAGTATTCTGGAGAAGAAAAGGAGGTCACTAGAAGGAATGTAATGACTTTTATCATGACTACCATTCAATATACCGTCTCCTTCCCGTTGTGTTTTACGTACAGGTGTTTCTCAATAGGCCGAGAAAAACTGAAAACACCGGACATACTTCAACGCCCGCATATTCCGCAGCCAAACGAAACCACCGTATTCCCCACAGACGGCACGTCTCTCGCGCTCCCCATAAACAAAGCTTACCGCGACTTACGACATAGTCGTGCGCGCGTTACGGCCATTGTTTTCGACAATTCCTGCATGTAATGCAGGGTCGCGTAAGCGAACGCAACAAAGGAATCGCGGCCTTCTCGAAGAAGCCGTGTGCCGCGTTGCCGGCGCTCACTCGGCCATCTGCTCGTCTCCCGCGGCTGGCAGAACTTAATGGCTACTTCCATTACTGTCGCTCCTGGCAAGAAGCGCAGCCAGAGGAAGGTAGAGGGTGACCACGCGCGTGCCGTCGAGAGGCGGGTTTGCGCGCATGCCGGCAGCCCGCGGTCGTGCGCCGGGCACGCGTGCAGCCTGACTTCTGCCTGGGGCGCGACAGATGTTCGCGCAGCGGCGTGGTGGCTGTCCGTCCTTGAAAGCCGAAGAACGCCTTCGCCCATCGCCGGCCGGTCAGCGGGTGCGGCATGAGATGTCCCCCGCACCCCTCTTTGGCGCTGAGCCGTGCTCCCGCAAGGGCTGTAACAAGGCATAGGGCTATACTCTCCTCCTCCACATCACTTCCTTCCACTGCATGGCTTTCCGCGGTGGTTCCCCTCGCGACCGACTTCTTGTCTTGTGTGAGGCGCAGCGCGTGTGTGTGCACTTTCTAGGGGAGTGCCTCCGAGGAAGCCATCGTGAGAGTCACGAAGTGCGCTCCCAACGGGAGCACGGGTCTACGGCTGCGTTTTCGCGAATTCGCGTGACTTCATAATGTCTGCTGCCGCTCGGAATTTAGAAGAGCCGAAAAAAAAAATAGAGCAGAGAAAGGACAAAGTTGTTTGTGTGTAACGCAACTGGGTTGTGGACGTAATTTCGGTCTGTCCGTCACTGCGTTGTCTCGTAAGTTTCTCCGAAACAGAAGAAAGCTGCTTAGAAACGGGCTTATGTTGGCGAATTTGAATAATCGTGTTTAGAAAAAAAGAAAGAGAAGCGCGATTCAGAGTGAATAGGGCATATGTTCTACTCCGGGAAAGCGGTAAGCTGTCCCAACCGGAACATTGTGGTTCCCGGCAATCATAACAGTACGTCCTGTAACAATGCGCCTGTATGAAGACTGGAAGCGTCGAGAGCGTTACGTTGTTACCTATACCATGTTTACGTGAGCTCATGCATGCAAATTTCCTTGTTTACTCAGCCAAGCACTTTGCCATCGCACTTGACTTTTGGTAGTATTCCTGTTCACGCCAACTGACGCTGGATGCACTCATGAGCCATAAGGCTTTCGCCTTAAGTTTTCTGCCGTGGTAACTATAGTGCGCTGGCTTTGGCCTTCGAGTCGTCTTAGGTGAATACATAAGGGACTCTGTGAGCTTTTGTGTGGGATATTCCAGAGCACTCTCTTCTCTTACACCGAGTTTCTAGAGGTGGAACCATGTACCGCCGGTACACTCCTACAAATCTTTTTTTTTTTTTCTGCATCTTAGCTACTTTAAAATATTTTTGCGAAATCAGTATTGGTCTCATTAGTCGTACCAGAGAAACGCGCAACGGAAGTACAGTGTCCTCATCTGAAGGTTCCTAACGTGTTAACAGACCCGCGTGAAAGACAGCTGACCCCTTGGTCCTCCGAAGAAGCGAATGACCACGCGTGGAAAACCCGAACGCGCTCACAAAAACAAATGACGCGGGCCCGCCGCCCGTACATGCGGGGTCAGCCGTGTCCGATCAGCGGCCGTAGACGCGTCATCCGTCAAGGTGCCTCCGCGAACACCGAACGTGCGGTATAAACCGCGTGGTCGCCGATCTGCTCCACTGGAGTGCACCCGTTATATGTGCACCCGGAGATAACGCGAACGCGCCGCCGTTTTCTCGGAGAGTGTTCCGATGGCTGACCACTGTCCATCCCATGCATTTTTGTGTGCAGGGACACGGCGGGCCAGGAGCGGTTCCGCACCCTGACCACGGCCTACTACCGAGGAGCCATGGTGAGTGATCTCTCTCTCTCCCTCTTTCTGCGCGTGGTTCACGCGTCCGCTCCTGCGGCGCCATTGGGAACTTGCACGTGAGCGGGTGCTCCTACCGGAAGAAGGCAGCGGGGCATATCCTGCACCCATTTAAGGGGCAACCTGACAGCATCTGCATAGGACGTTCGTGCCGTTCTGTTGACACGTGTGTTCAGCCGACTGCTGTCACGGTGTGCGCAGAAACACGCGGTAGATATGTTACGGTGCATGAAGTTTAGTTTCGCGACGGCGAGGAGTGTATTCGGATGGAAACAACTTGATTGTGGGAACAACTTTATTGCGACGAGAAGTGCCAAACGATCCGAATGAGCCTGCGCGTGACACGCGCATTCCGCATGAGAACACCTATAGCGTTTGTACTGCAACAAACGCGCAAACCACTTAAACTGTAATCCCTGACAGCGCCTGCACATTCATAATTAAATGAGAGAAATATTTGTTCAAAGCTGGATGACTTTGCTAAGCTAATCATCTGTATCCTGTTTCATTTTCTCTTTTTCTTTATTGCTGACAAATCATTTTATTTATTTATTTATTTATTTGCAATTATTTCGTTGTAGGGTATTGCTCAATAGTTCTTTAGCTCAATTGCTTGAGGAGATCGCTCAAAGCATGTATTCTCGCCCTCAAAGGAGCGCTGCAACACTTTTCCAAGTAATCATCGAATGGAGCTATTAAACGAGTTTATTGCCTCACGAATTCACTGCCGCAAAAAATGTTTAGAATCGGTCGATTACGAGCGGTGCTTCAGGGATTTGTCCCACTCTTTAGGCGCTTTCTCTCTCCTTTCTTACCAGCGAGCGCGCTGAAAGCTACGCAAACGGGGGGGGGGGGGGTGGGTGGAATGACCAGGGGTGCAAGAAGCTACGTCCGTTCGTCAGCGCGCGTCATGAGCTCGAGCACTTTCTTTTCTTTTTTTTTTTTCTTCGAAAGCGCGGCTTACCTTCAGTGTGATTGCGACGCGCCCGAGCGAGCGCGTCGCGGCATCCCGCGGTCGCGGTAACTATGGGGCTCACGATGCTCAAATAAGCCAATAGCCGTGGACTTCATGTTTATGGCGCGGTCATTTGGGTCTATGGCATCATTTATCGTGAGAAGAGCGATCGATTTCTAGCTGACTGAGAAATAATTGTAAGTTCCATGCCGCGTGCTGCGCTATAACGTTTGGCTCATATGTTCTCGGGAGCTCCGACTATACCGATCGGCTGCGTTTTCTGACCACGCTGAAAAAGTGTTGCAGGGTGTCTTTAAGATGTGGGTGACTACCCAATAGCAGTAAACGGATAAAGAAAGGTCAGGGTCTCCAGACATCCTAGTACAGAGCGTAGGCGTGGTCCTATTATTATTATTATTATTATTATTATTATTATTATTATTATTATTATTATTATTATTATTATTATTATTATTATTATTATTATTATTATTATTATTATTATTATTATTATTATTGGGAGCGGCCCGCTGCGCGTTGAGTCGTGCACCTCAGGACTTACAATAAAGTTTCGCATCCATCCATCCATCCATATGCATGCATAAATACGCAAGGATACAGAGGAAATATGCTGACAACTGCCAAGGGGCACAACGCCCGAGGGAAGGGATAGAGGAAAGAAAGATAACACGAGAGAAAGAGGAAGGAAGATAGGAAATTAAAGAAAAGAAATGACGAAGACTTGGACAAAAATAGGTTAAAAAACTCGAAAGAAAAATTTGTTTGGTCCATAAGAGTCCGCAGAGCTCCATGGGCATGCTCCTAAACAAACCGGTATGAAAATCTGGGGAGGTCAACCAGGCCAATTCCCACATCGGAACGGTCAACACTTCAACGTGCGACTCTTGCGGATCTGAAGAAGCGATCGAACTGTTGAGCACGTGCTGTCATGCACAAGGTCCAGCGCATCTCTTTACTATAGAACTTTTTTCTTAAAGGGAAACGCTTGTATCTTAACTGGTCAAATCTGATCGCTGGCGCAGGAATCTATTCGTGCGCTGATCTGCAGTTTCTGATCAACATCGACCTCAGTGACGGATCTTAAAGTCCTTCCGTGCGTTCTACTGATCGAAGGACTCGGGTCTACGGAGTGCGGAGTAGTGCTGCCTCTCTCTTTCTCTCTTTTATTCTCCATTTCCCTAGCTTAAGGTTGAAAATCATATAGCAGTAAAATAAAAAAAACGACAGCAAAGTAGAAGAGTGCCTCATATATAGAGGTGCCATATATACGCATGGGTGTACTTATGGACTATGTCCGTAACTCTTTGCGAAGCGCAAATCGCTGTTCGCATAATATACGACATGCTGCAAAGAAATATTTACTGAAAGATGTACTGCAAGACAATGCGTAAGGGGAGTCGCAATTCAGTTCCGAATTTCGATTCCGCGGCAAGGTACCGGACGGGGAAGGAGCTCTCAAGTGCCCAATTTTCACTGTGGGAACATTCGTATTGTGAACATTTATGTTCTTTGAACTGTTATATGTATTTTTTTTGTTGTGTTAGCGATTATTTTGTGGTGCTAAGACTACGAATATATACGTAAGTGTCCCTCAGTGTGTTCCTTTCTTAATTGATGTGGTTGTTGACAACACTTCGAGGAAAACTATCATGTAAGATAAAAGCAGTAGCCGGCGAGAGATACATATGCACCAACCTCTCCTTAAGCACACTTGTTTTAAAAACAATGGTGTACAACCACGACTTAGACGATTATTAAGGCGAAAGTTTTATATGGCTTAATAAATATATATTACGTCACGCTGACGCATGGTGCTGACGTCTTCCCACGAAAAAGTGACTTTAATATATGTTCTCTCATTTCACCGATGTCACGACAGGTGTGAACTTATCTAACCCTTTTTGATGTTTTCCGGGAACTGTTCATTTGTGCGCGGAGGCACAGAACTGCACTGGTGTAGTGTTAATTTGCTTCGCGGGATCAAAATCCACCGAATTCCTACATTGGCAAGGCGTGGTTTTTCACATGAGGGTCAGGGGCGTAGCCAGCAATTTTTTTCGTAGGGGCAGTCAATTACCCTTCATGTATGCTCGTGCGTGTGTTTGTACTAGCTGTATGCGTATACATACACATGTAAAATTTAAATATATTGGGGGGAAGGGTTCGACCCTCCCCCTCAACCCCTGGCTAAGCCAATGATGGGGGTCCAGTGAGCTTCCGAGACTCGTGCCCTCGTGAAAAAGAGAGAGAGAGAGAAAGTTTATAGCAGCACTACGCAGCCACGCTCCATCGGTCGCTAGTAAAACTCGTATCCGGTGACTGCAAAAGCTCGTGAATCCGGCTCCGGCATGCACGGAGGCGGTTGGAATGGGAAAGGGGGGTTGTCATATCAAGCACGCGGGCAGTGCGGGTCCACGAAGTCGGCAATGGCGTGTTATCTTCGCGTTCCGCGCTCGCGTGCTATCGGGGAAAATAATAAAAGGGGTCGCGCGAAGTGCCGTTTGCTCGTTGTCCCGAACACGAAACTCTCAACGCCGGAGCGGTCACCCCAGCGACAGGCAAGAAAGCCGCTTATTTGCCGGCTGCATCCTTCTTTGCAGACACACACTCCTCTGCGGCTCGCCTCGCGGATCGTCCGTCAAGCAGGCGTTGATCGCTCGTTGTTTGCCTATACGCCGATGCGTACAAAACTGCGGAACATACAGAGCAGCTTCATGCGGGCGCTATGTGATATATAAACTCTGCGCTGGTCGTGGCTGCAGAAATAAGGCAAGTGGAGATAGGAAACGCCGACGTGACAGTGCCGTCTTATACACAGCCAAATCAATCCAATAGACAATTAGGTCGAGGAAAACGTAGGCGGCATTAATTGTCGTCTTTAACTGTGGTGTAGCAGTTAGGGCGTAAATTAAAATGAGTTAAAGTGAACGAAAAATCACCCCTTTCGGTCGGTGGGATCCGAAATCACAACCTTCGAGAAAGCGCCTTTACCAATTGAGCTATACGTCCGTATATAGCTCAATTGGTAGAGAATCGGACGCGTAATTCGAAGTTTGTTGGTTCGGATCCCATTAACGGAAGGGGATATTTTTCGTCCCCCTTAATTCATTTCAACTTACGTCATAATTCCTACACTACAGTTAAAGATAACAGTTAATGTCCCCCACGCTTTCCTTGACCTTATTGTCTATTCGATTAATTTGGTTGTCACTATCAAAGAAACGAGCTCTTCGAAAAAATATCCTTCTTTCGTGCTGTACAATAGACACTTGCGTTAGTTTTGCCGCATTCGTGAGCCATTCGGTCTGGCAGAATAGAGAAGGTCCAGGGCAGCGCGTTGTACGGTATACGCGAGATGATACGGAAATTTCGCAGCACTATGGAAACCTTCTGTTTGGTACAGGCACGCACTGCAAAGATGCACCTCGTCGGCTTCCAAACGCGTGTCACTCATGCATAGCGGGATAATTTATTAATTTATCCCCACAGTTGCAGGTACGGCAATTAAGGATGATAACTTTCTGGGGTATTTTGTGAATGTGGCGCAGCATGAATGTAGAACATGTGTGCCTTTGCAAACGCCACAGCCATATAAGAATGTCTGCTCAGTTGAAGTAATAATTAAAGGCAAAGTCATGATGCCGCTAAATATAGTAAAGTTGAGGGAGATGCAAAGGTAAGATGGAAAGGAAAGAACGTATACGGAAGTTACCGAGAGGAAATTGACAGGTTTTGCTTGTTGACCATGCTTTTCTTCTTCAGTGGTTATTGAGGAAAGGAAAAAGGCACCTTATTTCTGTCCGCCTTCAGGCGACACGGCGCAGTGCCTTGTAGGGGTGGGGGTAAGGAGGGAATGAAAGAAAAGTAGGAAAAAATAGAGAGAGAAGTGATAGGGCCATCCATCCAACGAAGAGAGAAGAGGACAGGAAAGGTGGGGGAGACGATCACGGGAGTTCAGGGACGGGGCCACGAAACACAGCCAGAGGCACGGTGCACAACATCGACGAAGCGGCGGAGGCCCCTGCGATGAGCGGCGCACGGCATAGCGGGCGAGGCGACCGTCACGGGGCGCCGATCAGCGAGAGGTACGAGGAGTAATCCAGGACATCGCGGCCGGCACGTCCGTCTTGCTTGAAATCCAGCGAGCGATTCCGCTTTTATGTAGATGCATGTGTGCAGTTGTAGTGAAGACGTTCTAACTATTTTGTTTTCGCTTTCGTTTTATAACCAAATCCATTCAGCTCTAATATGATGTCACGCCATTAGTACTGTGAGTCTCTTGCATATTAGTCCATGACGAATTGAAAATGAACATAAAGAGGGAACAGATGACGACGTCGTAAGGAAGCGACAAGGAAGTGAAAAAGGGCCCTGTACGGGACTGAACAAACAGCGAAGCGCTTGCAGCGGAAACAGAAATGCACACGAGCTATGGTGAAACAAACGATCTTCATGCATGGTCGTTGTCATGGCGTTATCCAAGACTGACTGATGGAAAAAGCAGCATAACAGCGACCAGGAGAAATTCAAGCTATTCTCTAGGCGTATGCTATTGATTAATACAAATATCGCATATTTTCCACGATGTTTTAAGAAAGAACAAATTGAAAATGGCCACTTAATTCCTATTCCCAGTTCACCCTATAGGGGTACTCAGTGTTTGAATAAACTCCCTAAAACGTGGCCTGCTAGCACAGTCGGTTAGAGCGTCATGCAAATAACGCGAAGGTCGTAGGTTCGATCCCTGAGCAGGCCAGAAATTTTTTTCCATATCGTTCACGCACTCGCTTGCTGTAGGATGTGCTAATGGCCGATGTAAGGGCCATTTTATCTACGAGTACCGAATGTATACCGTAGGCATGTGCACAATGTTTGAAGCTGAGCTCGCCGCTCCGGCCTGCTAGCTCATTCGATTAGAGCGTCATGCAAATAACGTGAAGGTCGTAGGTTCGATCCCTGCGCAGGCCAGAAATTTTTTTAAATGCGAAGCATTTCTTAGCGAACTTCTGCGAGTTTGAGCGTATCTATCTGTCTATCTATCTAGCCGCCTACGACTTCGTGCTCTCCTGGCCGTTTCGTTAATCGGATGTATACCAAAATTGGTATGAAATAACATGAACGTATTACGAACATAAATGACAGGTCATAACATGAAAATCATGATATGCATGTCATGAACAGCATGATTTACATTCCACGGCCTTGGGGCTCTTGCGGCCGTTTGGTTAATTTCATATATACCAAAACTGGTATGACGTGACAAGAATTCATGGCGAATATAATGACAGGTCCTAATGCGCAAATCATGACACGCATGTCATGTGCGGCATGATTTACATGACATGGTCTCGGGGCGCTCGCGGCCGTTTAAATGAATAGATATATACGAAAACCGGTATGACAAGACATTTCGACATGACGAACATAACTGACAAGTGGTAACATGAAAATCATGACATGCGTGTCATGCACGCCATGATTTACATGCCACGCTCATGACGCACTCGCGGCCGTTTTGCTAGGTTGATATACACCAAAATTGGTATTGCGCGACGAGACTGTATGACAAACGTAAATTAGAGGTAGTAACATGAAAATCATGACATGCGTGTCATGCACGACATAATTTACATACCACGCTCATGACGCACTCGCGGCCGTTTCGCTAGGTTGATATACACCAAAATTGGTATTGCGCGATGTGACTGTATGGAGAACATGAATAACAGGTGGTAACATGAAAACCATGGCATGCATGTCATGTGTGTCATGATTTACATGCCACGCTTATGGTGCATTCGCGGCCGTTTCGCGGGCTTGATATACATCAAAATTGCTATTGCACGACGCGACTGTATGACGAACGTAAATTAGAGGTGGTAACATGAAAATCATGTTACCATGGTAACATGAAAATCATGACATACGTGTCGTGTAGAACATCATTTACATGGCATGCTCATGGTGCGCTCGCGGCCGTTTCGCTAGATTGATATGCCCCGAAATTGGTATCGCGCGATGTGACTGTATCAAGAACATGAATAACAGGTGGTAACATGAAAACCATGACATGCATGTCATGATTTACATGCCACGCTCATGGTGCATTCGCGGACGTTTCATTAGCTTGATATACGCTAAAATTGGTATTGCGCGACGCGCCTGTATGACGTACGTAAATGAGAGGTGGTAACATGAAAATCGTGACAGGCAAGTCATGTGCGACATGATTTACATGCCACGCTCATGATGCGCTCGCGGCCGTTTAGCTCGCTTGATATACACCAAAATTGGTATTGGGCAACGTGACTGTATGACGAACATAAATGACACGTCCTAACATGCGAATTATGTTATGCATGTCATGTATGGTATGATTTACGTGACACTGTTATGGTGCGCTTCCCGCCGTTTAGATAACTGGTTATACACCAAAATTGGTATGGCATGACAGGAGTAGCGTGATGAACATAAATGACCGGTCATGCAGTGTATACACCAGAACATACGCTTCACTGGCCTGGTGTATATCACATTGTGCATGCACGCGTGCATGGCAAACATGCGATATATGTAGAACTAGATGCCATGGCATGAATGATTTCATTTGGCTCAAAAATAAACAAAGCGATGTATGCAGCTCTTTGCTGGCTGCTTCGCATTACATCGATTCCCACAATGCGTGGGATCTGCCGGATTTTTTTTTTTTTATATATCCTTCGCCCAGTCGCTTGGTGTAAGATGTGCTAATGGCAGATGTAAGGGCCATTTTATCTACGGGTACCGAATGTATACCGTAGGCATGTGCACAATGTTTGAAGACGCGCTCGCCACTCTGGCCTGCTAGCTCAGTCGGTTAGAGCGTCGTGCTAATAACGCGAAGGTCGTAGGTTCGATCCCTGCGCAGGCCAGTAATTTCTTTTATATCCTTCACCCAGTCGCTTGATGTACGGTGTCCTAATGGCCGATGTAAGGGCCATTAATTACACCCCACGAATGGTGTGTTGTTTGATGGGTCCCTATCTGTAGATGGGGCTATTTTATCAGTTTAGAAAGTACTCTGCGAAGTCCGTTATTGTGTGATCGACCAGCTTTATTGAGGTATATGGGAGAAGGCAAAGGGAGGGAATGACTTCATGGAGAGTTGACTTGCGAAGGCTGGTTAAGTGACGGCATGCGGCCTTGCTATGTTTACTTCCACTACTGTGATTTCACGCACGCGGATGGCATATGAAAGCCGAAGCCGTAATTGAGGTGGTGACAGCGCATCGTCCACGTGTCTTGATGCTGGGTCGTCCACTGTCCTTAGGTCGCTTCGTTATAAGGCTAAATGAACGTAACGAAAATATGGACGCTTATTTCTCTCTTGTGTCTTCGGGTTGCGTAAGCTTTTACAGCCATCAGGCGTTCTCTAAGTGCTTCATCGTAAGTAAACGGGTGAGGAGAAAGAAGGGTACGGGAAGTGTGGTCACTAGTTCTTGACTCACTATGTCCCTTTACTTGTTTCGGCAGATGTAATCTCAGCAAAGCTAGACGATGACGTTTAGGCGTAGATCCTTAGATCTACTGGCACTTTAAGCGACGCAATGTTAAAAGAACGCTTGTTCTCTTGCACAAGAGCCTGTGGGCAAGAAAACGCTGTGGTGAAAGAAATAAAAAGGGATAGCAAGGTAAAAGGAACGGTTGAAAGAAATAAGAAAAGATGATATGCAAGAAGCGGTACGCATCCGTGTTGGAGGGGGGTGTCGCCTCTTCCTGTGCGACAGTGTGCCACTGTCAGCTGCCGGAACAGTGGGCGGGAGAGGGACATAGCGGTGTGCGGAAACGCAATGGAAAAAGGAAAAAAATGATGACGGAAGAAGACGCACGGCGGCCGCGAGCACTCGACAAGAACGCGAGGGTGTTGAGTTTGGACCGGGTTGAGAGGCGCGGCTGTCTGGTGGGGTGGGGTGCTGCCGTGCGCGCGCCCTCCGCGAGCGTTGTAAAGCGTGCGCTGACTGTAGTGCATCGAATGCAGCAGCAAGGAAACAGCGAAGGGGGGATCCGCTATCCCCGAAGGCGCCGCTGTACACGAAAGGTCATCACACCCGCCGCCGCCACCCTTGTCACGCTTGGTGGAGCAGGTTTCCCTTCGGGAGGGGGAAGCCTCGTCCGTCAGATGCAGGCAAGAGCAGTCGGAGCAGCACTGTTGTGTGGAACACTGAAAGACAGGCAGAAAACAAAACCCCTTCTCACTATGTTCAATTACGAAGGTAAGGCTAACTGATAAGCAGAATGACACGGTCATCGTTAGGCTTCATCTGAATAACGCCACAGCGGTGGTGGTTGTGGCGGTGAAGCTTCATGACCCCAAAGAGGGGGTCCTGAAGGACGCCCGGTTGAAAGCTAGGGGCAGAAGCCACAGTGCTGCTTTCGCATTTCAGCTCCATTGCAGTAATTTCGTGAAGCAAATCGACGACTGGGCTGCAGATCAGGAATTTTTAGGCATTCAAGATGAATCTCCTTTTTTGAATTGTCTAATTGATGCGTAAGCGCATGGTTTTACAGCAGGAATGTCTTTCATTGAGGGTCTTCCCTGGAACGTTGTTTTCTCACCGCATCAGTACGGCCTTTTTCTTCTTGTTATTCAGTGCTCATCAGCGTGTCGAACGGTCTAACGAAAGGCCCATCTCGATATCATCAAAACACGTGTATGGCATTAAATTTTCCTGATATGTTTACGATACTCTATGTTGGACTATAGGGGACAGCTGAAAAACACGTCTTCTTCTTCTTCTTTTTTTTTGTAACGCCGGGACAACGCATTCATATGGTTCAGATGTATTCCCATTCTGCAAGCGTGGTTGTGTAGGCTACTCGTTAAGACACTGGCCTTCAAAGCGTTCGTGACTAGCCCGGTAGGTAAGACACTCGTTTTTGGAGCATATGGTCCTAGGTTCAAAACTCAACGCCGACGAAAAAAGTTTTTAAATATTTTTTAAGCAATTCGTCTTACGTGACAGAGGGACATACACAGTTTTCTCGTTTAGTCGGCATAAAAGTGCTTACGCATTTTAGAAACCCACAGTACTCGACTCTGTTTATATATAGCTTTATCGAAACTACCTTCAAAGCCTGCTAGTTTATCATACTGTAAACAGCACAACTATGCAGGGATTGTACTGAAAAACCTTACCTTGCGGCAAATCCTGCTTATTGTCCGGAGGTTAACGAATCTATGTGATATTGATGACAGTTCCTTTAATCAAGCAAACCTCTCCTTGCCTCCTTTTTCTTGGAGTTTCTGGTATGGTGCGCATGCTTGGTCAGTTTACATGCATTTCAACAGGAGCCTTCCCCTGAAGCGTTCGCTTCACCGCAACAGATGTCGAAAAGCAGTCGAAAAAGTTGGAGCCTTATCACCCATGATAAGGCTCAACTTTTGTCTGACGTCACACCAAATATCGTGTTTTGTATGACCTGCTACTACGTGCGATCCTCAGACAGAACAGCTATATGGCGAAGAGAGAGAGAGAGAGTCGCATTGACAGCGAGCAACTGCGACACCCTCTCCATCAGTCACAAAAAGAAGTTGGCTTCCCAACAATGCAGACCGTGGGAAAATCTATTGCGCCGTTTCTGACACCTGTGGAACGAAAGATATGCATGATGGGTACAGGGTCGACCACATCTAAGCTGAACACCTCATTAGTATTCAAGACCTCATTGAAGCTGTTGTTTAATGCATAATTCGGAAAATCATTACTGTGTTTGTCGACACCATGATTAGACGTTCTAGGCATTGCGCTCGTGAAGTATAAGAAACGTTCTAGTTTTACCGGTTTGAATACTAATGAGATGTTCAGCTTAGATGTGGTCGACCCTGTACATCGTTGCAAGGTGTGACGTCACAAAAAAGTTGTGCCTTATCATAGGTGATAAGGGCCTCAACTTTTTCGACTGCTTTGGACATATGTTGCGGTGAAGCAAACGCATCAGGGGGACGTTCAGCTCGCAATTAAGGTTCTTGTACACATGGTATAGGCACATCGCTGCATGGTGTGACGTCAGTCAAAAGTTGAGCCTTATCATAGGTGATAAGGGCCTCAAAATTTTCGACTGCTTTGGACATATGTTGCGGTGAAGCAACGCATCAGGGGGACGTTCAGCTAGGAATAAAGGTTCTTGTACAAATGGTAGGCACGTCGCTGCATGGTGTGACGTCAGTCAAAAGTTGAGCCTTATCATGGGTGATAAGGGCCTCAACTTTTTCGACTGTTTTGGACATATGTTGCGGCAAAGCAAGCCCTTTAGGGGAACCTTCAGCCCGCAATTAAGGTTCTTATACACATGGTAGGCACATAGCCGCAAGGTGTGACGTCAGACAAAAGTTGAGCCTTATCATGAGTGATAAGGGCCTCAACATTTTCGACTGCTTTTGGACATATGCTGCGGTGATGCAAACGCCATCAGCTCCGAATTAGGGCTCTTATACACATGGTAGGTACATCGCTGCGAGGTGTGACGTCAGACAAAAATTGAGCCTAGTCATGGTTGATAAGGGCCTCAGCTTTTTCGACTGTTTTTTGGCATATGTGGCGGTAAAGCGAGCGCATCAGGGGAAGGCTCCTATTCAAATGCAAATTAGCATGCCGAAATCGAAAAAAATACAAGATTTCCAAAGGATTTATGCTGACAATTCTTGCCTCCACCAGCATATTTATTAAATTGCGATTAAATATTCGTCCGTGCTTTCTTCAAATAAAAGAACTTAAACTATCGGAGCAAGAAAAAAATTTCACCTGCGCAGAGATCGAACCTACGACCTTCGCGTTATTAGCACGACGCGCTAACCGACTGAGCTAGCAGGCCTTTTTTTTTTTTTTTCTTTATTGCTTTTTACAACCACAACCAAAATGATCACATACAGAATATATACATTTTATAAAAGCACTGGCTTAGCTTAGCCAGCGCGTATGCTTTAAAAAGGCTTCACAGAAGCCAATTGATCAAGTAAAGGTAGCCACTCTGGAGGTTCAGGCTGTGCATTGAACAAGTCTCGTGTGTACAACATACTCTCAACAAAATAGTCCCTTGCTGAGTGAGCCTCTATATGAGCATGTCGGATATCCATTCTTGTCTTCCATACGCTATGCATGCAAAGCAACATTAGCATGTCACTCGGCACTTCCCCTGTACCTGCACATGGAAGAAAGCGAATTCCGAATGCGCTAATAGGTAATTCTTTTTTTAGAGTCCGTTGTAGCACATCCCACAAGAATACAGCATCGTGGCAATCGAGGAAAATATGCTCTATCGTTTCTGGTTTCCCGCATATTAAACAGTTCACTGACCAGGGTACAAAGAGCCCTTTACTTTGTAACCATGGCAACACAGGGAGAGTGCCGGTATGCACCTGAAAAAAGAAGGTTTTGACTGAGGGTCTAACCGGCATTCTTTTAACACGCTTTAACACATCGCGCTCAGGACCCAGCCTGTACGGAGCTCGATATAATGGTACTGGCAAAAACACATCCCGAAGATCACGATACAGTTTCTTTTTGGTGACATCAGACAAGTATTCATAAGAAAATCTTTCCTTGAGCAGGCGTGTAGACGAAACAACTTCACGCAAATAAGGACTCAGCGGTCCAGCTCCAAAAGAAAAGGACGACACAACAAAATCAGGTAGGGGATTCTGCAATCGCGCTTGGATCACAGTTCTCAAAAAAATATCAGTTTGATCCCGAACAAAAACGAATCTGCTCACCAGCTGTTTAAGAAAGAGATGCAATAGCCCTAGGCCACCATTTTTCACCTTATGAAATAAATTGCACCGGCTCGTGCGCTCCCACTGCGATCCCCATATATAGGTCGCGAATACTCGGTGCATTTTCTGAACCGAAGTTCGGGTCATGGTTAACACTTGCAGAACATAAAAAACTTTGGCAATCAAAAATACATTGCAAACAGACGCTCTTGCAAACATCGAGAAATTGCGGCCACCCCACTTGTCGGTACAATTTTTGATGCGTTTGTTTTCCTCAGACCAGTACTCAGTAGCATTCCGGTAATGGTCTAAAGGAACGCCGAGGTACTTTCCCGGCGTGATTTTCCAATTCATTTTACAATAAACCTCAGGCGTGCTCTGCCAATTGCCATGCCAAAAGCCAAGGCACTTTGGCCAACTGATTGCACTACCGGTCGTTGCGCAGAAATCTGTAGCTATTCTTACAACTTCTTGCACACTTTCTTTGTCAGTGCAGAACACGGCAATATCGTCAGCATAGGCTAATATTCTGGTTTCACTACTCAAAAAGGAATACCCTCTTACACTAGGGGTTGCAAGCATACGTAAACAAAATGGCTCCAAGTATAGCGCGAAAAGGAGAGGCGACAGAGCACATCCTTGTTTCACGCTCGAGCGCACTGGAATAGAAGCAGTTAATTCTTTATTGATTACTAACTTAGCCGTACACTCATGGTACACCATTTTAACACCTTCGGTAATAACAGATCCAACATTCACATGCTCCAACAATAAAAACAAAACTTCGTGTACAACTTTGTCAAACGCTTTATGCAGATCTAGCTGAATCATGGCCACGCGGTCATGCATTGCGTCACAGCATTCCAGGATACTTCTGGCTATGTGTATGTTCGTGAAGATGGTTCTGCCTTTAATACCACATGTCTGGTGTGGGCCGACTAGGGACGTGATAACACTTTGGAGCCGTGTAGCTAACACCTTCATGTATATTTTATAGTCGGTGTTGGTCAGACTAATGGGCCGATAAGACTCTACTGAAATTAACTTTGCAGGATCATCAGTTTTGGGTATCAATACTACGTGAGCAGTCCTAAATGAGTGAGGTGCCTGTTTCTTCTCATAGCATTCTGTGATAACTCGATGTAATGCTACTGCCATTCCTGTCTTAAAATGTTTGTATATGGCAGCACCCAGGCCGTCCGGCCCCGGTGACTTGCCGTTACTTAGACCGTCTATAGCTGCTTCAATTTCCGCCACCGTAATTTCTGCTTCTATTAACTCCCTCTCAGAGTCTTCCAATCTTGGCATAAGGGCCAGAAAGTCCTCTTTGAAGCGCTTGGGGTCGTTAATTTTATTGCTCAGAAGTTCCGTGTAAAACTCAACAAAGGCAAGATTTATCTCTGCACGATCACGTGTAGTGTGATTGCGATACCGTATTTCAGTTATCTCTTTGTTTGCTGCATGTTTCTTTTCTTCACTGAGCACTCGCTTAGTGGGCGTTTCGCCCATCCACAATCGTTCAGTGCGTGCTCTTATCATTGCTCCGCGGTACTTATCTCCGTCGATAAATTCGAGCTTTGCTTTCACCTCCTTTATTTCTTTTTTGAACTTTCCCGGCGCTTCGTTTTCTACGCTTAACATGTAATCCAGCTCACTTTGTAACTGCTTCTCTTGTTGCCTTTCCTTGTGACGTAATACACAGGCTCTTTCGATGGCAACCATCTTTACGTCACACTTAAACTGCTCCCACACAGACATGAAGTTGTTGGTTTCTAAACGAAGGGCATTTGTAAGACATTCTTTGGTTTTCGTGACAAATACTTCATCTTGCAGTAGCTTTTCATTAAATTTCCATAGAAACCAATTAAACGTCGCAGCCTTTCGTTTTTCGCCAATATTAACCGTGACCATACAATGATCACTAAAACTAAGGTGCTGCGTTTCATAGGATGAGCATAGAGGTACCAACTTCGCCGACAAATATATTCTGTCTAACCTTGCATGCGACTGACCTTGAAAATGCGTGTACCGTACTTGGCCCTCTCGCGTCATTACGTAACCGACATCTTCCAGTTCTCTCTCGGTCACTATTGCGCTCAACAACTCTGCGCTTCTATCACGCACACTGATATTCGTCGTTTTATCTTCAGCTCTACAGACACAATTAAAGTCTCCTAGGAACACAACACTTCTTTCTGTTTTTAAAAACCCCTCAACCGCCGTAAAAATTCTTCCCGTTCGTGCGCTCTGTTCGGTGCATAAATGCACACGGCACGCCAAGGCATTCCAGAAAAAATAAAATCACACACAACCAGCCTACCGCTATCGCAGGTGGACACATTTTCAACAACCGCGATGCTACTACGAATGAAAACGACGCAACCTCCTGACCGCCCCACAGCATGACAAACGCATACATTGTACCTAGGGCGAAAAACTTGAACCATTTGCTCCGTTTGTTCTTCACTTTCCATTTTAGTTTCTTGTACAGCCAAAAGGTCTACGTCGTTTTCCAAAAGAATGCGACTAATCTGGCATTGCCTCCTGCGTGAACACAGTCCCCTTGCATTCAACGTCGCAACGCGCATATTAGGTTTAAAGTTAGTCGCCATTTCGTGATGGTTGCTTGGCCGGGTGTCCTACTCACGTCGCAGCAGTGGGTCCTTGTGCTCCTCTGGAACGTCTCCTCCGCTAAGGCGGAGGCGGCGTTGGGGTCTCCCCACGGTCAGGCGGCAGGTTTGGCCTTGGTTTCAAGGTAGGCCGCCGACCAGTCGCTGTCTTTTTTGGAGGTTCTCCGGTGCCTGACGTGCCCACGTTTCCTGTGCTGTCAGATGCCTCACGAGCCCGCTTTGAAGCGATGGCTCCTGCCGCGGTCATCTCGACGTCCGTTGCACCCGGGCCGACCTCTCGCGCAGCTGCCGATGACTCGCTCGCGGCTTTCGCGTCGTCGTCTCCTGCTTTTTTCTCTGCCTTCGTTCCTGGCGCAACAAGGGGCTTGTCGCTTTCACTGGTCCCTTCCTGTGCGGCTCCTGAAGAAGGTTCAAGGGGCTTTACAGGCATTTCCACATTGTCGTCCTCCCTGCTCGCTTCTTCGGCGTCCGCGGCGTCCATCAGGTGCTCAGAGACTTCATCCGTTCGGCTTGGCCCTGTAACGCTGGCGTATGACCGCACGCAGTGAGAGTCATCGTGGCCATAGCGACGACAAACCCCACAACGCGGCACGCGGCAGTCCCGTCGAATGTGCCCGATGCCCCGGCATCGGAGGCAGAGCGGTGCTCTGCCAGGAATGACGACGAGCGCCATGTCTTCCGCAACACGCAGTTGGTGTGGCAGGTCGTCCACAGTAACGCCCACATGCAGTTTCATTGTAACCGAGCGGGTAGTTGACCCTTTGTCACTGCAACCCTGGACCTTCCACTTGTCTCTGCTTATTTCGGTGACTTTTCCGAAAGGCGACAAGGCAACTCGCACGTCTTCGTCCGGCACCCCATGAAGCAACCAGTATAGCTTTAGCCGCACACCACGGTCACGGGGGTCAATCACCAATGCAGTATCTAGGTTGGTGCGCTCACTACAAATACTCACAACGTGGTCTTGGGAGGCACGGCTTTCCGAGCTGGCACTGGGGAGCCAACTGGTGACCCTAGACCAGGCCCGGCGAGCCGCCGTGGCCAGTGGGGCTCTACAAGAGGGCTCCACCCGGGATTAGCCACGTACTCTAATTCTTCAATAAAGTTTATTCATACAGCGATGGTCCTTGACGTCGAATGACTCCGCCGCCAGCATCTTCTTTTTGCCTTCATCATCCTTGAACGTCACTGCCCACAGGTGATTCATTTGGTATGCCCCAAGGGCGACCACTTCCGGCAGCAGCGAAAGACGAGCAAGGCTGTCTCGGACATGCTCCACTCGATACGGTCTGGCTTTTAAATTGCCATGCAAAAAAACCGTGTGCAAAACAGAATCACCTGAAGGCAAATGAGGCAGAACAACCTGGAAATCTTCGCCTGGCTTTTCGGTACACCTGATACCGCGGCCCACACGAGCCGCTGAAACCGCCCCTACACGGGAGCACATGATGGCACGTCCGTTCACTGTCGTGGCCGGAAGTGGAATCCACTGAGCTAGCAGGCCCGACTGCTTTACCCCTTTTCAATTACCGAACATATGCCTGTGCCATGGATTTGTCATTTTCATTTGTTGATAGGATTGCAATGTCCTTTCTCTCAACCATCAGCGACCCCATATCGAGAACTCGAAAGAGCAAGAAAAAAAGAAAGATTGGCCTGCGCAGGGATCGAACCTACGACCTTCGCGTTATTAGCACGACGCTCTAACCGACTGAGCTAGCAGGCCCGACTACTGTGCCCCATTTCAAATACCGAACATATGCCTGTGCCATGCATTTGTCATTTTCATTTGTTGATAGGATTGCAATGTCCTTTCTCTCAACCATCAGCGACCCCATATCGAGAACTCGAAAGAGCAAGAAAAAAAAAAAGATTGGCCTGCGCAGGGATCGAACCTACGACCTTCGCGTTATTAGCACGACGCTCTAACCGACTGAGCTAGCAGGCCCGACTACTGTGCCCCATTTCAAATACCGAACATATGCCTGTGCCATGCATTTGTCATTTTCATTTGTTGATAGGATTGCAATGTCCTTTCTCTCAACCATCAGCGACCCCATATCGAGAACTCGAAAGAGCAAGAAAAAAAGAAAGATTGGCCTGCGCAGGGATCGAACCTACGACCTTCGCGTTATTAGCACGACGCTCTAACCGACTGAGCTAGCAGGCCTTTTTTTTTTGCTTTATTGCCTGCTTCCAGACATAAACCACATCACAAACACATAGAATAAATAACATCAAATGTTGTCCGTCCTACTGGAGGCCCGACTACTGTGCCCCATTTCAATTACCGAACATATGCCTGTGCCATGCATTTGTCATTTTCATTTGTTGATAGGATTGCAATGTCCTTTCTCTCAACCATCAGCGACCCCATATCGAGAACTCGAAAGAGCAAGAAAAAAAGAAAGATTAGCCTGCGCAGGGATCGAACCTACGACCTTCGCGTTATTAGCACGACGCTCTAACCGACTGAGCTAGCAGGCCCGACTACTGTGCACCATTTCAAATACCGAAAATATGCCTGTGCCATGCATTTGTCATTTTCATTTGTTGATAGGATTGCAATGTCCTTTCTCTCAACCATCAGCGACCCCATATCGAGAACTCGAAAGAGCAAGAAAAAAAGAAAGATTGGCCTGCGCAGGGATCGAACCTACGACCTTCGCGTTATTAGCACGACGCTCTAACCGACTGAGCTAGCAGGCCCGACTACTGTGCCCCATTTCAAATACCGAACATATGCCTGTGCCATGCATTTGTCATTTTCATTTGTTGATAGGATTGCAATGTCCTTTCTCTCAACCATCAGCGACCCCATATCGAGAACTCGAAAGAGCAAGAAAAAAAGAAAGATTGGCCTGCGCAGGGATCGAACCTACGACCTTCGCGTTATTAGCACGACGCTCTAACCGACTGAGCTAGCAGGCCCGACTACTGTGCCCCATTTCAAATACCGAACATATGCCTGTGCCATACATTTATCATTTTCTTTTGTTGATAGGATTGCAACGTCCTTTCTCTCAACCATCAGCGACCCCATATCGAGAACTCGAAAGAGCAAGAAAAAAAAAAAGATTGGCCTGCGCAGGGATCGAACCTACGACCTTCGCGTTATTAGCACGACGCTCTAACCGACTGAGCTAGCAGGCCCGACTACTGTGCCCCATTTCAAATATCGAACATATGCCTGTGCCATGCATTTGTCATTTTCATTTGTTGATAGGATTGCAATGTCCTTTCTCTCAACCATCAGCGACCCCATATCGAGAACTCGAAAGAGCAAGAAAAAAAAAAGATTGGCCTGCGCAGGGATCGAACCTACGACCTTCGCGTTATTAGCACGACGCTCTAACCGACTGAGCTAGCAGGCCCGACTACTGTGCCCCATTTCAAATACCGAACATATGCCTGTGCCATGCATTTGTCATTTTCATTTGTTGATAGGATTGCAATGTCCTTTCTCTCAACCATCAGCGACCCCATATCGAGAACTCGAAAGAGCAAGAAAAAAAGAAAGATTGGCCTGCGCAGGGATCGAACCTACGACCTTCGCGTTATTAGCACGACGCTCTAACCGACTGAGCTAGCAGGCCCGACTACTGTGCCCCATTTCAAATACCGAACATATGCCTGTGCCATGCATTTGTCATTTTCATTTGTTGATAGGATTGCAATGTCCTTTCTCTCAACCATCAGCGACCCCATATCGAGGAACTCGAAAGAGCAAGAAAAAAAGAAAGGTTGGCCTGCGCAGGGATCGAACCTACGACCTTCGCGTTATTAGCACGACGCTCTAACCGACTGAGCTAGCAGGCCCGACTACTGTGCCCCATTTCAAATACCGAACATATGCCTGTGCCATGCATTTGTCATTTTCATTTGTTGATAGGATTGCAATGTCCTTTCTCTCAACCATCAGCGACCCCATATCGAGAACTCGAAAGCGCAAGAAAAAAAGAAAGATTGGCCTGCGCAGGGATCGAACCTACGACCTTCGCGTTATTAGCACGACGCTCTAACCGACTGAGCTAGCAGGCCCGACTACTGTGCCCCATTTCAAATACCGAACATATGCCTGTGCCATGCATTTGTCATTTTCATTTGCTGATAGGATTGCAATCAGCGACCCCATATCGAGAACTCGAAAGAGCAAGAAAAAAAAAGATTGGCCTGCGCAGGGATCGAACCTACGACCTTCGCGTTATTAGCACGACGCTCTAACCGACTGAGCTAGCAGGCCCGACTACTGTGCCCCATTTCAAATACCGAACATATGCCTGTGCCATGCATTTGTCATTTTCATTTCTTGATAGGATTGCAATGTCCTTTCTCTCAACCATCAGCGACCCCATATCGAGAACTCGAAAGAGCAAGAAAAAAAAAAGATTGGCCTGCGCAGGGATCGAACCTACGACCTTCGCTTTATTAGCACGACGCTCTAACCGACTGAGCTAGCAGGCCCGACTACTGTTCAGCGACCCCATATCGAGAACTCGAAAGAGCAAGAAAAAGTTCGCTAAGAAATGCTTCGCATTTAAAAAAGAAAGATTGGCCTGCGCAGGGATCGAACCTACGACCTTCGCGTTATTAGCACGACGCTCTAACCGACTGAGCTAGCAGGCCGACACGGCGGCGCAGTTTCCCAGAACGCTACACGTGCTTGCGCAACGGTTCTATCTGTATAGTATGTGATAACGGACGTCCGAGAGTCTATGCGACGACGAACCGATTAGTGGCTGCTCCGCCTCGCCGCCCATGCGCACGAGGTGCTCGAGAAAACCGGTCCCAGCTCGTGCGTCACGCTGCAAGCCACGCTCGTGGCGGCGTGCCCGTTTTCCAGACCCTGCTCCCTCCTCCACACCACTTCTGCCTTTCGCTTTTTGCTGACGGGCTTCTTGTCTGACTCAACTGAGTCGGTCACTGCTCTCCACCCAAGCCGAGGGTTGCGTCGGGGGTTGTCGAAGTTGTTCTTGCCACAGTAGTACAACACATGGCGCGCAGGAGTGTTCCTGGAAATTTAAGTATTTTCGGTGACGTGCGGGAAGAGGACCAAGATGGACTGGTGCAATGCGACTACAGGAAACCGGCAGATAGTGGAGTCGCAGGAAGCGTAGAAAAACAAAAAGAAAAACAAAAATGAACGGCTGTCTCTTTAAAGCGTTTATGCGGAAACGGCAGAAACACATAAAACAAAAAGGGGGTGAAGAAACAACTTTCCGTAGGTGGAACCGAGTCTTCCGTATTACGTGAGTGATTATCTGTGGACCAATCAGCTACCGCGGTGCCTCTGCTTCCGTCCGTTTTTTTTTTGTTTGTTTATCATTTTTTGGAGGTGGTAGTGGCTATATGATTGTATTTATGGTGTGTGTGTCTGATCTAGCCCTAGAAGTGTTAGCAAACGGCACTCGTAGTCATTGTGACCAATGCATTGTGGATATTGAGACCGATTGTGGCCGTTTTAGCAAAACATGCCTCAATAAAAAAGAACGAGAGAGAGAGAGAGAGCGTCGGGCTTGGCGTGTGTTACAGAACAGCTAAATTTTTAAAATCAAGCTGAACGAGAGAATTGGGAAGAGCATGGTCCGGATATATTAATACCTAAATGCATGCACACAGGTTTCACTGACGCACGAAAGGCGCGTGGTTCACAGTGAGGAGTGCGCTTTTACAGCGAAAGCTGTTATGAGATCATTTCACCGGCCGTTTTTGGCGCCGTAGTTGTCCGCCGCCGCCGCCGCCGGTGTCCGTAACCAGTATCGCTCGAAATAAGAAAAAAAAACTAAATAAGAAAAAAATTCCAGGATGGAACGAGGTTCGAACCTGGGTCCTCTGCGGGGGAGCCCAGTATTCAACCTCTGAGCCATACCGGTGCTTGAAACTGCTTTGCTAAAAGGTCCTATACAGGCTTCATGTCGGGAAGGAACCACATTAGCGTATGCAATATAGCGTGGTAGAAGAGTAAAATAAGCACCAAGCGTAGCACAACCCGAATTCTGTAACCAGGCGTCACACAATGCGAATTGCGCAACGAGCAGGTTGTTGAATGCTTCCAACCCATTACAAAGGACCCTGCCATAATTCTTCATCATCAGGCACAGCATCAACAAAGTGCGCATAATGCCTTACATGGGTTTAGCAGGTACCAACGCTATCCGTAGAATGACAAAAAATGGCAGAGTGCCTGCTGGCCTACTTCTCAAAAATTACAATTTTTATAGCGTAGTGGGTTCCTCGCAAGTGCACTTGGATTGGTTGCCAAGGAAGCCCATAAGCGCATGATACACTTCCTCTGGGTCTCAGTAAAATTACCGTGATTTATAGCGTAGTGGGTTCCTCGCAAGGGCACTTGTATTGGTTGCCAAGGAAGCCCATAAGCGTATGATCCATTTCCTCGGGGTCTCAGTAAAGTTCTTCGCTCCCCCCCCCCCCCCACCCGTCTTTTTCCCACGTCAACGTATGGTATACAGCATGACGGGAGAGGGAAATAGCGACCGGGCGTCACCCAATGCAAATTACATAACTGGTGGGCCGTTTAAAGATTCCAACCCATTACAAAGGGCTGAGCCATAATTCTTCATCGTCATCAGTCGTCGCGTGAACAAAGTGCACATAATGCCTTACAGACGTGTAGCTGGTGCCTCGCTTCTCCGCAGAATGACGAATAATGGCTTAGTAGGTGCTTCCAAACTTCACAAAAATTGTGATTTATGGCGTAGTGGGTACCTTTCTAGTGTACTTGTATTGTAGCCCCAAGAGAGCTTAACGGGCTCTAGAAACGCCGCTCTTCCAGCTTTCGCTGTGACTGTGCTGCGGTTTTAGCGCAGGCCTGGCGTTTTTTTACCTTCGAAAAAAAAACTGAGAAAACAAGCTTCCTAAACTCAGAAAACAATCTTATGGGAAGGAGGAGGATACAACTTTATTGACGCCATGAAATGGGTCAGGTGAGGGGGGGGGGGGGATGGGTGCAGCGAAAAGGTAGCCGATGGGCCCTCGGTCCGCTTTAGGTGGCCGAAAGTCCTTGCGCTTCGGCGACCCCCATGGCCCAGCACACTATCCGGAGTTCGTCGTCCGGTCGTGAGCTGCGCAAGCCAAGGGAAGAAGCATGCTTTTTAGAAGAACTGACATATCGTGCAAAAATTATGAAGCAACACTGTTCCTGCTCATTCCGTGTGATCACAAACCGACGCTCTGCGCTTCGTCAACCTCTCGGAAAACGCATACTCCAACCGAGGTTGCAAGGAAAGTGTCCACGCTTCCACTTGATGAGTGGGCGGTGCGAAAGAGAGGGAAGCGACTCAGCGCCAATACCTACTGATATCACAACGTGGACGCCACGAAGCCACGAAGGAAGATAGGGGCAAATCTCCTGCGTACTAATCAAAATGCAACGCCGTTGTCTTCCAACGTAGCGTTGATAAAGTTTAGTGCTGCTAAAAAAGGTAGTATGCCGGCAGGCCAATAAATATGAAGGAAGGAGCGCCGCCCGTGGAAAAAGTAATGTTCTAAAATATGAAAATTATTCGCATAGGAGTACAATTTGGCAAGCATCTATATATGGTTAACACTATTGATAGATTATTAGTAGAGCCCGGATATTTTAGGCACTAAAAATCTCGTTTTAGGCGCCAAAAATAGGCAGGCGAAACAATGTTTTAGGCTTCCAAAATCGTAAATATAGGCATAATAAATTTTCACATATATGCAAATAATTTCAAACGAAGGGGTGCGTGACCTCTATATACGACAGGAAAACAAAAATGTTATTGCTTAAGATGGCACAAAGGCGCCAACATTTGAACATAGCGTGCGTTGTACCGCACGGTTCGCACTCCCGTGCTCCGCAGAGTGAGTCATGTGTCCACTGTCGAATCAGTGTCTTTCCGGCATGACTGAGAAGTGCAGAGCAGGAGCAGACAGCCAGATTCCTAAATGACCAGAAGAGAGGGATTCCTCCTATTGGCCGGGTCGAATTGCGTAGAGCCAATTTCTCCCCTGGCAGTGAACGACCGGCGTAGCCAGGCGGGAGGGGGGGCACACATAAGTTTGTAAACGCACACATACGTTTTTATGTGTGCGTTTGTACACGCACACATAAAAACGCATGCACGGACATGTATAAAGTATCGCTGTCCCCCCGTCCCTCCCCTGAAAAATACTTCTGGCTACGCTACTGCAGCGAACACCTGAAAAAGTAAATTACAAATAAAAAAAAGCTGCGTGCAGATCACATTTTTTTTTCGTTTCTTTTTTTTTTTTTCTCTTCACTCTCCTTTCCGCTGACGGCTCTCCGCGGTTTCGCATTCGCCAACCGCTCGGGCCATGTCAGCGCGGCGGCGAATGCACGCTGGCCTGGCGTGTCCCGCTTCACTCATGCCAGCGGTTGTTGGTTGGTTGACCTAGAGGACTAGAGTTGGTTCAACTAGAGGACTATAGGTTGAACCCCATAGTTCCCAACAGTCAATCTTACGCAGTAACATGAATAATAGTCTCAAACAGCACCCGGGAGCGAAGCTTGAGGCTAAATAGCGTTTATATAAACGCCAATTTTGAAAATAGGCATTATAGGCATTTATAGGCACCATAAAAACACTATAAAAGACCTTCTTAAATTCTAATTCATGCTCATGTAACAAAATGGCGCGATAGGACCGCAAAGATCAAAATAGGCATTTGCCTATAATCCGGTCTCTAATTATTAGCTGTATAGCTATGTGCGAATACCGGTTCTTGCCAAGGAAGGCATATGAGACGTGCCTGAATGTGCTTGAGGGTAGTAGCACATGTGATTTGCGATTTAGTTCATGCAATTGGGGGACATTTGTTTCTTCAGAGCGTGTTGCTAAGCGCCGTATAGAGCTCATTTGCCCTATTTATTTATTTATTTATTTATTTATTTATTTATTTATTTATTTATTTATTTATTTATTTATTTATTTATTTATCTCGTTACGCCAGTCGGAGGACCGGCCGCAGGCTGCTGATTATACCTGGCTGTTTGGAATAGCACTTAGTCCGGTCTCAAGGGTCTTCTTCGGAAACACATGACCACATATCAATAGGATTGGCGTTGCGTAGAAATTTGAAGTGAATGCACGGTGCCTCCTTTTAGACAGTCCTGTGTTCCTCAGGTAATCTTATCTATGGCCCACAAGCTCGTGTGTGGAAAGCATCCTCTTTGCCTGTTAAAGCCTTCCTTTCGAAGTCCAAGAGCTGTAGCAGAAGCGAATTCAGTGTCCCGTCCCACTATATTTTATTCACATTCTGTACTCAACGGAGGCGAAGCTCGAGCTGTTTCGGACGGCCACACTGAAGTATATGCCGATCGTGCTGGCACATAGTCTACGCGCGAGCAGGGGCCACTTACCGTTATGTCGACACGCATTCAAGAGCGCTCGTGTGAACATCTGGAGCGATGTCACGCCACGGGGAGCCCTCAGTGTCGTCAGCTAGAAATCTTCGGAGCTCGGTCCTCCCTGGAGCGGTGGTTGACACTGGCCTCCGATAGGGGAAGAACCTCCACGGCTCTCCTTGCGTATTGACTCTTGAGTGATATTTACAGAAGACACTGTAAGACAGAGGGGTAGTAAGAAAAGTTTTCAAAGACGGAAAACGATGCAGTGCATATCGCGGTCAGTGATATGCTTCGTGAGAAGAAAAATTCCCTGACCAGGGCGATCTTTTCGTAAAATGGCAAGATTTCTCCCCAAGAAATTCGTCTGTATTCTCCTCGTATCTTCGTGCTTCTTCCTCCAGCCAGCATTTGGAGGTGATTTGCCATATTCCTAATATCTTTCAAACGAATTGATTGCTTCACGTGCGCATCTGCGCGACAGATACGCATCTGACGATCGTAACAGGGCTTCATTGTTAAACACTGAGCGGCTAGACGAGACGCTAGAAGCTGTTTAACTGGCGTCAAGGACTTTGGCTGGCTTCAAGGAGCTCGGAAGCAGGAACTAGCTGCAGCGCGTACCGTATATACAGCGGAGAGGGGTGAAATTTGCGCCGTTCGCACGGTCCCAGAATACGCAAATGCGCTTTTCACGGGGACGTCGAGCGGCAGCTGCAAGTAATGGCATACAAGAAGACGACGCGGCGACGAAAGTGGCACGCATCGGCATCTCGTCATAGAGATAAAATAATAAAAGAAAGTGTCGAACGTGTGTATACTCTCGTGTGCCAAGAACGACTGCCGAGATGAAGGTCGGCGTGTGTATACCGCCGCACATCTGTGCTCGGTTGCACGCGCGTTGTGACATAGCATCTGCGACACAACAACCACACCCTGATACGATGCGGTGTGTTCAACAGCTCGCGGCTTTGAGGCGCTTAAAAAAACAGAGAACGGCACCCAAGTGCTGTTTTCTTCGCAGGCTGTCCGGTCTCGGATGCTATGTCTCCTCACTATTTGTATTAGTCACAATAAAACGCTCTTAGAATGATCGCTGGCTATAGAAGGGGAACAATAGCGGTGTTTTTATGTCTTTTTTTTGCAACGTGAACACAACACACGCACCCGCGCGTACATGTGTGTGCGCGTGCGTGTCTATGTATGTATGTATGTATGTATGTATGTATGTATGTATGTATGTATGTATGTATGTATGTATGTATGTATGTATGTATGTATGTATGTATGTATGTATGTATGTATGTATGTATATGTGCTCGCTCGCTCGCGCACAGACTTGCACACAGCGTAACACTCATACGCTGCCTTTCGTTCAAGCGTTTCCACAGCAACGCATTCCTTCTGTCGCAAAACACCTGCTTCAGAGTGTGTAGCATGTTGCGCGACAGCAGAACGTTGACTCGCTCTAATCTCACCCCTCTGAACAGACACAAAGAGGACAAAAAAAAAAAACAACTAAGAAAACGGAAGGGAGGACGAAAGGAGAAACGCGAAAATCGGCGCCACGGCTTCCATATCATGGAAACCGACAACAACCCTCTCTCTCTCTCTCTCTCTCTCTCTCTCTCTCGCACACACATTCGTGTGGGTGCGCCTGTGCTTCCTTCCTCGCCTGGGGCGCGCCGACTGTACGTCGACGAGGTTCGCTCTCGTTCAGGTGACAATGGACGAGGGGCAGTAACGCCGCTGGCAGCGGCTCCCCGGACCGCGGCCGTCATTTCCGCCGATAAGATTCGCTTTCCTGCTCCGAGCGACGCCACCACGCCCACTCGAGGGCTAACGTCTGCGACGCTTGGACCACGATAACGGTACCACGACGGCGCTATGTATAGACATCGTCCGGCGTCGGCGAGGGAGTTGAGCGGTTTCGCAGAACCGGATACTATATCCCTGATCAGCGGCCATCAAAAAAGATAGAAAAAAAGAGAGAAGACACCAGGAAGATGCCGTACACCGCTGTTACGCGTACGCATTTACGTCTCCACCGTGCACTGTGAACGTATACCTGGCTGTTATCGGGCACATTTAGAGCAGGCGAGGCCTGATCACCGCGACATTCCTGTGCTGGAGACGGCGGCTTGATACGGACCTCCCCGCCGTCGCAAGACCTCGCTAAAATTTGTCTCCTGCAATCTTCTCGCCAATGCAGAACAAGGACTGATCTCAGTGCGCGATGTCTATATATACACATCGTATACCGAGCGAGTTAAGGTTGATTAACAAACTATACAAGTAAAGCGGTGAGATCAGATCGCGTCGCCCGCCTTTCTTTTTTTTTTCTTTCTTTCGTTTTCATTGTCGTGAGGCATATCTTTCCCCCTTCTTTTTTTTTATCTTTTTATGTCGCGACTCGCTCGTCTCGAAAAGAGAGTTGTGTTCGTCTGCAGGTATAGGATCCGGCACATCTTGCCACGTTCCTCGATTGTGACTCTAGGCCCGCCAGCTCACCGCTGCTACTAGCTTCGCAGCAATGAACACAAATACGAGCAGTATACTTCCTATGCAGTAGCCCATACTATTCCTTGACTAGCGCAGGCACTGAGGCAGGAAGTACACACGTTCAAAAGAAAGAAACTAGCGCGTTCGTGCGGTGCTGCGGACGTAATCAGTGCGTCAACGCTCGTCGAAAATAGATCCCCGTGCATAAGGAAATGCAATCCCCGTTTTTTGAAACGACCGCTAACAACGGTACTTGTGCTGATGAAAACTGTACTTCTGGGCAGAGTTCGCCTCTTCTACTCCCACCCCACTTCTTTTTTTTTTTTTTTCGGTGCCGGTTTGAAGAGTCGTACACTCGCCCCGCAAGTATCAATAAACCACCATTCCATTTCCAATGTTCTATTTGGCACCGTTACGTTTTCTCTTTGCGGAAGAGCAAACCAATAGAGAAACGCCGTTGCCGCATTCTGTGCGTTGCGCTGAATGAAAACGATCGGCCATGCAGTGTTCGCCGCATACATGCATTCGATTGTTCCAAAAAGCGTGTCAGTGGTCGGCACAGACCGGGTGCTTCTGTGCGTTTCGCTCAACGGGAAAGCCAACGCGACTGCATGCTGCACTGCAGGTCTCAATGATAATTGTGAAGCCCCTCGTTTTGGACTAAAAATAAAGAACGCTCGCACAATAGTCGCTAACAGAAGTAACACGTAGTGCGGGCGTGGCGTCTCCTTCCACATACGTGTCAGCAGTCCAGCACGGGCAAAACTGAAAATAACTAGTCAGGATCACTTGGCACGCCTCCTCGCCATGTGCTAGCTCTCAAGAATGCCGTGACGTGATCATGACAGACCAACTTTCTAAATGCCGAGATCAAAACTGGTTCGCAACGAAAAGAGCCACTGTATATTTTTCACGCCAATCGCACTATTTTCAGCACGTTTGTTATGCACAGTTTAGGTGGCGTGGACTTCAAATAGGGAAACCAATAAGTGTGAAGTCATAAACATCATTTTGGCGTATGGCCAAGAAATGGTACCTTCTCTTTTTATATATATATCTGTTCATACACATCGTATTTGCACTCACGTTTCGGTGTAAGTGCGCGTATACCTGCGCGTACTCTCTAGTTTCATCTTCCTTTCGTTTCTGATGACAGTGTCACATGGCGGCCCGTCTCGCATCCAGGGGTGCTTCATTTTCAAGTTTGATCCTTACGTGCAAGTGGCACTAATACCGCATACGTAGCCGTGATTGCTATCGATCCTTCATTCTCGTAACGGCTAGAACAAAACAGCACAAAAAGAAACGAAGAGACCGACACGCTATATAGCTTATCTCTATTTCATGAAGAGTAATTCCTTAACAGGTTCCGTGAGTTCTCGAAATGTTATCTCTCACTGGTGAACACGCTGTGGCAGGAATGAGATTTACACTTGCCTAAGACCTTCCTCAGAGAAACTAGACAATTCGATGCTACGTAGAATTTCCCTTGCCACGTGTCGCTGTTGTTCGTTGAGGAGAATGTTCAACTGTATACGTATGATACAGTGTTGTACGGAACGGCGTTCCAAGGAACGACGTTCCAGGAACTAGTTCCTTTTTGGAGGAACGGAGGAACGCCACCGTTCCATTAAGGATCGGTGGAACTGTAACGGTAACTCGTTACGTTTACGTAGGAATGGCATAGGGAACGGCGTTCCTTCTGTAAATATTCCTCGGCATTGAACAGGCGCCCGTACACAGCACATCATGCAGAACAGGGTGGATGGGCGACAACGTGGGGCGCAAGAATCTACCGCTCGCCTGTCATTTGACTATGCTGCATCCTGCTTTTCACTTTAAGGCGCCCACAGGGGGCGAAGGGAAGCACGCGATGTCAAGACCGACCACGCGCTGGAGGAACAGCGGATTTTCTTTTTGTCTGAGCCAGTCTGACAGCAATCACGGGCCGTTCTTGAGTGTAGACACACTTTGGAGAACTTTTATTTGACATTCCAGAATCATCGAACCCCACTGTAAAGCTCGCACCAGGAAAGGGCACGCAATTTTTTTACCTCAGCGACTTTTTTGCTCTGCCAACTCGAAAGTAACTTTTGTGCGTGGGGAGGGGGGGGGGGGGGGGGGGGCTGCGTATTCGGCCGGTTCTGCTGCGCGTCCCCATGGCCTTGTCGGCATAGGGAAAAGTGGGGGATCCGACTTGCCGTAGTCGAGGCGCCTACGAGTGGTTCCGCGGAGTTTCGAACGGCGCGAATCATCGTCGCGAATCTGGTATTTGATGCGCATGGGACAGAGGAGCCAATCACAACGCCAGAGGCCGCAGAAAATGAGTGAAGCACCGACGTGCAACTTTTATTATAGTTCAGTTCGACAGCCGCCGCACCGATAACGTCTGTCATGCAATAAACGATACCGTACATCCAGCGCTACATTGTTGTTGCTCCCGCTGAGCCTGCGCTCGCTCCTACGACCACGGGTGACTTGTCCCTATTTGTGTACAACACGGCAGTACCCTCAAGCACTTGATGGAACGGCTCTTCAACATTGTCAACGAAGTGCTGACGAGAAAACAGGTTCCTCAGTCGGATACCAACATCGTGATGCGACTCTTGCTGAGTGCGAACAAGGGATTTACTAAGTTGCGAATATGTATCCTAGACATTATTTTCTACTCACACTGCAGTATTGAATCAGCACTCATTAAACCCCTATGTGTTGTTCTTTTCGATGTGGTTTCCTGTGCAAGAAACTTGTTTATATTGGTGCATGTGTGGAAATTTCATTTTGAATATCTGAAGCGCAGTATTATGACGGCACATTTGAAAAATGGCGTGGATAGTGCCCCATGTGTTGAACTTGTAATAGACGAGCACGAAAGTTGCAGTTAGACATGTCTGTCGTATGGCCGGTGGTCTATAAAAAATTCGTCTAGGAGCGTTTCTTTAGATTGATTTTATCTACATTGAACCTACTGCCGGCGATGTCAAAATCATAAAATATGTAGCTCGATGTTAGCTTTAAATTGCTCCCCTTATTTCGCCTCGGGGTTATCCGGCACAATATTTTGATTAAAAATTCAAATGTAACGTAAAAGTAACGACACGTTCCAATTTTCGAAAAGTAACTGGAACGCGTTCCTTTCGCACTGAAGGAACTTGTAACGGGAACTCGTTCCAAGATTGGTAGGGAACGAGGAACGAGCCTTCGTTCCTGTTTTAGAGGAACGTGTACAACACTGGTATGATAACAGCGGGTTCTTTGAGGTCAAAAACGCATCCGCGCAGCTTTAACAGCGCTAATCAATTCACCGTATGAGCCTAGACGCCTTACCTGCGTAATCACCGTTATTATCTCGCCCCTGCGAAAATCTCTCTAAGCTAATTTAAATCAATTCCGCTGGTTGTTACGCCTTAAACTACACGCGTGTCAGGGCACATGGTGGGCGCGCGTCGTGCTTGAACTACGTAATGCACTACTTCCCGGCAGTTTTGGTTAACGGCGTCCGCAACAACTTATACAACCGTAATTATTGTTATTTTTTTCTCGGTAAGTTATGGCTGACCACCTCACGTACATGGGGCTCTCTGCACTACAGCCTAGTGAAACCTTCTCACGAACACGTGCGGGGACACTTAAATCGGCAAAAGATACAGGATCATGTGGGTAGGCGTGCACCCAATATGCTCTTAGTAAACGCGGACTCATCGCTCATCGTCAGACGCCGTCGTGCGGAGCGACTCGCACGACAGGGTCGGATAAAAGGTTCCGGCTATATCCGGACTCTCCATAGTATATAAATATACCGTATAAACCATATCGCAAGAAGCGAGAAGCCGTTACGTCCAATTTGTTCCCGACCGTATAGTGGCGGCACGTCTGTGAACACAGTCAGCATACTCAAGCGAGCCGTTTGTTCTGTACAGGCGACGCTTTCACCGCTTCGAGCGTTTACAGTTCCCACGTGCGGCGCTAACCGTGTAATACGTGTGGGTCTCGGAGTAAGTAAGTTGCCGAGGGCGCACAGCGCGTCGATCACCTCCCCGCTTTGTTACGCTCCGTTAGGTAAACACACGATGATGGGACGAGATGAGTTGCAGCGCTTAAAACCGGTGCTAAATGCTTATACGCTCGTTGCTGCGATGGACCCGGAAGGTGGGACGCTCCGATGAGCACGGAAGCGAAGACATTGCGCGCCAAGTCGGCCAAGACTATAATACGCGTGTGTGCGCGCTGGGACATTTAAAAGCTGCGTATAGCCGTATTCAAGAACGGTATATATACCTCCCTGCAAACTGCGCCGACCGTATCTGCTCTGTGTTAACGCGTCTCTAATTGCCCTGGCTGAATAAGCTTCGTCGCCTGTCCGATTCGGGGTCGGTCGCTTTCTTTGATGACGTGGAAAAAGAAGCCGCGCACGCCCCTACTTCGCCTGGCCCTGCGTGCTGACCATTTGCGCGCATTCGAGACCTGCCTCTTGTTTTCCGAGCTAGTGGCTTGCGACGTGCACACCTCTGTACTCAACTTGCTTTGTTTCAAGCGTCGCTCTGAACTTGGGAGCGTAAATAACTCGCAATCTTCTCGCCATGCAGTGATGTTTGTATACGTAGTGCACTGGCCGTGGAGTGCGCTCAAGTGCTCATTCCTTTAAACTGTCCGTTTTTTGTTGAGGGCGAAAAACATTACGCGAGCCGGTGAAAGGCATTTCCGCTTTTTTTTTTTTTTGGTCTTGTACGGAAATTGAGCGTGTACAGTTTCTCTGAAAAGCAGCCTTACAGATGTGTGCTAACGTTTCTTGTCACTTTTGGGACCTGCACTTTTCGGAATAACGTCGGCGTGCTTGAATAAAGTTGTGCACAATTTTACTTAAGCCATAATTAGTTGTGTGCGACTTCGATTCTCAACGCGTAATCTGTCCTTTGCTTCTAAATGGCCCTCCGTTTCTTCAGAATTGGAACTGGCAATGAACTCTTTTCAGTATCTATACAGACTCAGAGTGTAAAAAATGACGTTTTAGAAGTCGTGGACCTAAAACGTAAAGCCGAAGCAATAAATCCGGCTTTTACGAAAGAACTTAAACATATTGTTTAAGTTCGCGCGCGTGCTCACTTCCCCTGAAGACATGTAAATCTCTGTGCGCGCTAAGACACTTTTGCGTTCACTGATCTCGAAACTCCTTAATGGATACGCAATTGGAACCTTTTATGATGCAATGAGTGGCGGAGTGTAAATATGGTAAACAGCATGTGGATCATTAGCGCAATGCTTGTCCTTGCTTGCCTTTTTTTTTTAGTCATATAGCGGTTAATGAAAGCGGCTCTTATCTGTACGACTGCACAGCCACTTACAGTCATTGTGTCTTCCTTTTTCTTTTTTTTATTTCAGGGCATTTTAATCATGTACGACGTCACAAACATGGATTCATTCAACCACCTTTCCTACTGGTTCAGGAATATCGAAGAGGTAAGTCGAAAACTGTCCGATCGGACTTCTTTTCCTTTTTTCTCTTTTTTCTATACTATGTATATAGTTTATTATGGTGTGTCGGCCCCACAGTACATAATATTGTCACTGCAGTATTCTCCCACTAAGCACATTCACTCAGTCAGTCAAAGAACTTTATTGAAAGGCCGTGCGAGTTTGCGAGACGGGCAAAAGGTCCCGCTTGGGTGACGGCCAGGAGTTCTTAGTTTGTTCTTTTTGTTGTTTTATTTTTCGGTATTCACGGAACGCCTCCTAACCTAAAATGTCGTTCATGTTAAACAGTCTCACAGAAGGCAATGCAAGAGACTGTGTGGTAACTGTTCCCAAGAGGGCTCAATATATTTAAGGACGGCGCGGTAAGACGGGACAAAGGTAGATCAGACTGAGCACTCGCGTTGTCCAACCTATTCCTTTCTTCTTTTTTTTTCTCGCTGTATACAAGTATTTTTGTAGATACGCATATAAAATGGTTATTTCATGAGGACCTTCACCAAGAAGCCGTTTCAAACGTCGTGAGCCTTGTAGTTCGTGTTCGCCGTAAGTATAAAACATACGTATAGAGGCCTCGCTAGGATATCATGCGATCAAATACCTTGCAACTTTGTCGAGCCAGTGTCTTATGGAATGTGCCATTCCGCGCCCTAAATTATTTGCTTACAATTCTGTGCTCCAATCAAGCCGTGTTGCTCTGGTCTGATCGAGAATGAGGTGCACATGTACACACATAGTTGTGCGCCGGGTTCTCCATTGGAGGGGGGGGGGGGGGGCTGATTTCACCGCAGCCTCCCTTCCCCCTCTTCCCCCGTTGATCGTGTTCTAAAGAAAACAAGCTTAGCAAAGGATGTAAAAATGCAAATGATGTAAAAATGCAAATGAAGCGATGACGTGTTTCTCACAACGGCCTGCCTTTGGTACCGGCTTTTGAGGGGTGTATAAGATGTAAACAGCTTTTGGAATGCAACGTCAGGAGCCCTCGGCCGTCATTATCTCCAAAAATCTGCGTGGCCATAAGCCTAAACATTAAACAATGACGGTACAGGGATAACAAGGGAAGGGGGAAGGGGGAGCGTTTGCCTTTCCCTTTGCGCACGCCTATGTGCATACACGAAGTTTTATAAATGTGCGCTCTTTTTAACATAGGAACTGCGACAAATCAAGGCGGGAATGTCTTCGCGAAGACGCAATCCTGAAGGCACACCTTATAGAACAGCCGCGACCCTCTGAAAGGCGCCGGGACTGATTGCTGTTGGTCTTCCGCTCGCGCTCTCTTTCTTGTCGCGACGCCTGCGAGCATGCAGCCTTCTTCCTCTGATCTGCACCGCCGCCGCCTAGCCGAGGTTCCTGTCGCGGCCTGGCAATCCTCTTAGCATTACGACGGTCGATCCGCATTCCGGCTCGTGCCTGAGGCTTATAGTCACATTCAGCCTGGGATTTGCTTGACAAACTCCTATACCGCGCCTTCGAATGAATAGCGGGGGAGGCCCATGAAGGCGGCACTCGCGTGGCTTTATGGAAGGCGCTTTCGCTCCAAAGCTGCTTGGACGCGGCATTTCTTTGGGCTCGCGCGCCTCGAAAAGGGACCGAGTGCGAGCACGCAGAGAAAGCTGTTCGGTCAGCCGCTCTTGCGTCACACTGGACGTCAGAAAGCAAAATGGTGACGTCAAGAATTCCACCTCTGTCTATATTAGGGACGATGCAACAGCAGGGGTCCGTCGGTGTCAAGGAACGAAAAATCTTCGATTACCGAGATTTTAGCGAATAAAGCTTTAAAAACAGATAAAAACAAACATTTAGCCTTGCCTGCTGCAATCACCATCTCTGCTGTACACTTATAGACTATAGTGAGCTTAGCGGTAAGGCATCAACTGCATTAGACTGCTTTAACGTTAAGATATACCGCGACTTTGGCCACCCGACAGTCTTTGCTCGCGCGAAACTTACATAGGATGGCGTACCTTGTAGTCCTCCGGAATGACCTATTATATAAGTTGGCAATCCGGCAACTTTACGTGCTCTGTGGTGTCCTGGCGTAAGCAGCAAACATTTGTGCGTAGTTTTCCCATAGTTAAAGGGGAAAGGGTTATATGGTGTAATATATACTGTATTTAGACTATATGGTTATACAGTATATAAAGTGGCAGCGCAGTGTGGTATTTGCGGTGTTCCCTTGTTTAATTCGCTACGTCTGTGGCCCTTTGTTCTTTCCTCAGAACGCGTCACCTGAAGTGGTCAAAGTCCTTGTGGGAAACAAATGTGACGCGACGCATGCGCGCCAAGTGGAGAAGGACCGAGGAGAAAAGGTGAGGAGGACATCCACCCTATGTTTCCCGGATAAGTCGGAATTTGGCCACTGCAAACTCAATGTCCACCAAGCTGTCGTAAACGATTATGAACGAAGTTGATGATATTTGCCGCAGGTGAATCTGTGATGTGCAGCATAGTTAAGCTCACACCAAAAATAAGTACAAGGTTAACCTATAGACTGACATACATTTCTGGAATAGAGATGAGACGGCAGTCTTGCCTTCATGGGTGGTTTCGTACACCAGACGGACGCATAAACAAAATAACGTTTGGTGACGCCTCATTATCGTTCTCGTAATAGCAATAACATGTATTAATATAAAATTAGGTGCCCATTTTGCCCCTCCCCCCCCCTTCCCTGCTGACGCTCATGACGCCCCTGCTCACGCCCACGAAGTTCTTTCTTCAACTAGAAATCTCACTGTCTTTTTTTATTATTGCGAAGCATTTCTTAGCAAACTTCTGCGACTTTGAGCGTATCCATCAATCGAGCCACCTTCGACTTTGTGCTCTCCTGGCCGTTTCGTGAATGGGATGTATACTAAAATTGATATGGCATAACATGACTGCATGGCGAACATAGATGACAGGTCATAACATGAAAATAATGACATGCATGTCATGTACAGCATGATTTACATGTCACGGCCTTAGTGCTCTTGAAGGCGTTTCGTTAACCTGATATATGCCAAAATTGGTATGGCATGACAAGAGTGTATGACAAAAATAAGTGGCAGGTCCTGACGTGGAAATCGTGACACGCATTTCATGTACAGCATAATTTACATGTCTTAGTCTGGGGGCGCTCACGGCCGTTTAATTAAATGGATATTTACCAAAATTGGCATGACGAGACATTTCTGCATGGCGAACATAAATGACAGGTGATAACATGAAAATCATGACATGCATGTCATGTACGGCATGGCTTAAATGTCACGCTCATGGTGCGCTCGCAGCCGTTTCGCTGTCTTGATATACACTAAAACTGGTGTTGCGTGACGTGACTGTATAACGAACCTAAATGACTGGTGGTAACATGAAAATAATCAAGTGCATGTCATGTAGGGCATGATTTACATGCCACGCTCATGGTGCGCACGCGGCCGGTTCGCTAGCTTGATATACACCAAAATTGGTATTGCGCGACGTGACTGTATGACGAACATAAATGACAGATGGTAACATGAAAATCATGACATGCATGTCATGTAGGGTATGATTTACAAGACGCTGTCTTGGTGCGCTTCTGGCCGCTCTTATATACCAAAATTGGTGTGACATGACATGAGTGCGTGAAAAACGTAAATTACAGGTCATGCATTGTATATACCAGAATATACGTTTCATTAGCATGGTATATACCAGATTCTGCATGCATGCATGCATGACAAACATGCGATATATAGTGAACTAGACGCCACGACATCAATGTCTTCATTTGGCTCAATGACAAACAAGGCGACCTATGCACCTCTTTATTTGCTTCTTCGCATTGCATCGATTCCCACAGTGCGTGAGATCTGCCGCAGTCTTCTATGTGATATCCTTATAGATTTTCATTGCAGTTTAGTTCTACAAGTAGTTGGATGACAATTTTTGTCTCGGTAAACCTTCCTTCACCTTGCGGGCTTGCACAGCACCGATTCGCTCATATCTATATAGCAGTCACAAGAAGAAGAAATAGGCATGGGCAGGGCATGCAGCGCGAAGGCTAGATAACCGCTGGTCATTAAGAATAACAGACTGGATTCCAATGGAAGGCAAGCGCGCGAGATGGTGGCAGAAAATTAGGTTGGCAAATGAGATCATTAAGTTTGCGGGGATAACATGGCCGTAGCAAGCACAGGACCGGGTCGGTTGGAGAAACATGAGAGAGGCCTTCGCCCTACAGATGGACGTGGTCTGCCTGATGATGATGATGATGATGATGATGATGATGATACCAGTCTAGACTCAGTGTTTATATTTAACGTTTATTTAATAACAACGGCCGTTTGTCTTTACCCTTTAATGCGCACAGCGACAGTTGCGTTTGATAACCCGCTGAAAGTCGGCTGTACCGACAGGCCGTAACGCAACCGCTTCGTGCCGTCCACGCATGAGCACCGCACGTTGTAACACACGCCGGGGCCCGGCGCTTATGAAACCCACGCGTCGGTGGGAGTCGTTGACACCGGCCGACGCGGATCGATTCGGTGCGGCTAGTTATTTCGAAACCATGACTGTGTACAAAACAACGAGACTCCATGGCAGCCAAAACACGCGTTGACATCAATCGCGCGAGGGCAACGCGATATAGGGGGCGATATGGCCCGTTCGGGAAAATGTCACGCGCCCACGTGTGTTTGCCGCGCTTTTTACGTGCTCGACGCACGCGACCGGCATTCCACGCAGCTCGCTGATACGGCGGGCAAGCACGCACGGCTGGTGATAACGAGGAGCACGTCAGAGAGTTCGGGTCACGAAGGTCTACGAGAAGGACAAAGCAATAAAAGAATGAGCGAGTGTGTATAGACGAGCGCAGTGTATCGCCGTATACTTCTAGGCGACCCTCTATTTCGAGCGACGTGATGCGAATTGAAGAAAACGATCAAGGTCTTTGGTCCTTCCTTTCGTGTTCTCAGGACTCGCAAGTATACATACAAACGTATACTGCTAGCCATCGTCAATTGGTGTCATTCCTTAGCCTTGTTCTCGACTTGTCGCGAGTTCTCGCTTCCTATCTTCGTCATCTTTTTTTTTTTTTTTGTGATGCTTCGAACTCGGGAGCCTGAAAAACAAGCAGACGAAATGGTGATGCGCCTGCACAGACCGCAGCATTTGCAGCATATTTAGATAATCGTAATGTAGGTCCCGATAAACGTGATAAAAAAACAGACAGAGGGCCAGTGGCGCGCGCTTGTGGGGTCGTAAGTGAATTTCCCATTAATATCGAATAAACCTGTTCAAGGAGGAACTGACTTCGCAGAGGGGCGGACGCCTCGTTGTACTGTATGCGCCTTACACGGCACCGACGCTTCTTAGAAGCCTCTGTGCGCAATATCCTGTAAACGTGACACTGGCATGGCCGATTCAAGAGCGCTAAAAGTTTTGAGGCTACGATTCGTATACACACACGTTCGTTCGTTCGTTCGTTCGTTCGATTCGTGCCAGTGTATTGAGTGGCAGCAAAGTCGTTTCCTACAACTCGACGACGGCACTATCCACTTATTTGAACACCGGGGATTATTTAACGCGTGCGTGTAAATCTATGGACGATTTTATATCTTGGGCTGTTAAACGAACGTTTTCTTATTTTTGTACGGCGCGAAGTGAATTAAAAAGGTCATGAAACGTAGGATGCATCAACCGAACCGTTTTCATTTGTTTGCATCTACCGTAGCACTGTTCGTTTTGAGAAGGGCATATTGCGCAAAAACACAGGGGCAAGAAAAGAAAAAAAAAATGAACACGAGTCGAGCGCAGACTATCAACTAGAAATTTTATTCTCGGAAACGCACGTACGCAGGCACGCCACACACACACACACACACACACACACACACGCACACACACACACACACACACACACACACACACACACACACACACACACACACACACACATATATATATATATATATATATATATATATATATATATATATATATATATATATATATATATATATATATATATATATATATATATATATCTTGCAGAGACACATGGTTAAGATTTAAAGGTTGGCGGTTAGATAATCAATTTCCAGTTTATGCAAGCTCACTGACGGCTTAACCAAGAGTGTTCGCACTATATATGTGTGTTATTCCGACAATAAAATTTCTAGTTTATATAGTCTGCGCTTGTCTCGCGTTTTTTTTCTTCCCTTCTTGTCCCTGGTTTTTTTGCGCGAAATGCCCTTCACAATGGATTACCATCTCACCTAACGCTCTGTTCTTTTACTGTTCGTTTAGTTGTTAAAGATACAAAACGGCAAGGCTACAGCCCAATATAGCGGCACCGAAAACCATCCGTGAAAAAGTCTATATTACTGCATGGGACAATTTCGTGCATCGCGCCGGAACGAACGATAATGACGGATACTGTATATACATAGTTCGGGACAGTGCTGTTGATGTATTTTGCTGAAACCGGCCTACATTTCTATATTTAACTCTGCCGTTAGGCCAACTTTCGGAATTAAAAAAAAAAGAAAATATTCTGCAGGGTTAGAGATTTTTTGAAGAGTGAAAGTACTGTATGCGGGCACTAAGCAGCCGGCGCTTTATAATCGCTCGATCTCCATACAAATCACTGTAGGTAAATTCATGCACACAGTGTCTGTATGGCAGCTGCAAAATATGGCGGTATGCGAAGAGCTTGGAAGTGACGCGTGTGGCTGCATGAATTTGTCAAACGACTTTCCGGCCTGGCAAATCGAGCACTTTCAACGAAATATGTTTCTCCCAACTCTGCAAAATGAACCTATTCAGCAAAGATGTCGCTGTATGAATTCAACGATTCGCAGTGACGAATCACATGTGCGGATATTTATCGCGTTCTTGCGTTTGAAAATATTAAACTCCTGCTTCAAAATCATGAAGAGTAACAATAATAAAGTGCAATAAATACGAAGACAGGAACGTCGCAAGCCACATATAGCACTGTGCCCATGAGTTACTTATGGTATCTGAACGATTGCAGAACCAGAGTACCTTCTAGTATTCTTAATAGTGAAACGTGTACCCGCCACTCTCTGTCATGGTTATATAGTTATTAGAAAAGTAACGCCGATGCTTCACGTGTATTCTCTCTCCCTCTCTGTTGCACCTCATCTTCTTCCTCCCCTGACTCAATATGCTATGTGAAAGTTCCTGCGCATGTAGTGCGCAGATCAGATCTGCGCATTTTCAGAAGCTCATTGCAAGTAACCTGCTTCTCTCCCTCGCTCTCTCTCTCCCACTTCCCCTCACCCCGCCAAGGAACAGCATGCTAGAGACACGCTCTCCATGCCCACCTCTCCTTCGTCCTTCCATTCATTGAATATGATCTCCTTCCACTGGCGCAGATGGCTGAGAGCTTCGAGATCCCGTTCTTCGAGTGCAGCTGCAAGCAGAACATCAACATCCAGGAGGCCTTCGTCACGCTCGCCAGGAAAATCCGGGAGCAGAGGGAGCAGAGGGTGATCGTCACTCCGCTAGTACAGAAAACCCTCTTTTGTTTTGCTTTTTACTTATTCTTGGTTTTCCTGCCTCTGTACCTTTTTGTCTTGTTTCGTGCTCCTTCGCCCTTTCTGATTTGTCCGTTCGCTCGTTTTGACGTCTCCCTGTAACGTAATTTGGTGACTTACGAAAGTTCTCCTGCGTCGCGAGCACCGCGTCTGCGTAATTAAATCGATGTAGATAGGCGTCGCGATATTCTTTTGAAGCGAGTAGCCAGCCGATCCTGTTGACGTGAATTGCGTGACGTCACGGCGGAGACGAACTTGTTTGGGTACGGCAGTTTTTCGGGAACTGCGCTTTGGAGGGTGCTGAAGCAGACTGAACATTAGGGCAACGCGGTTTCGTGGGCGTGGGGTGCGTGCTGGATTCTTGCGACAGAAACGGCGACTAAGCAGAGGAGCTCTGGATATATAAAACTAGAAGCAAAGATACCTTAAACATATCTAAAAACCTCGATCATTAGATTAATATTAAATGAAGGCAATGCTGTGGTTACACCAGATATCCAACGCTATATAACCGACATTAGGCAACAGTTAACCAAAATATAGTCAGTGCTGATAGTTTGCGAGTATATGCGGTAGCTAGCTACTAACTCTAGAACAAGCAAACCGCTTCGAAAAATTTGGGAGAAAAAAAAAAAAGCTCTTTACGGTGTTCGAGCCCAGCAAATATATCCCCCTGCAAATATATCCAGCCTCAGAGGTCGGTGTCTGCGCCTAATATGTAATATATTCAGTTACCTGGTCATAATAACGATAATAACGTCGATATGAATCGCAATATTTTAGGAGGAGCGACTGGGTGCCTCGTAATTAATTTCCGTACGTATACTACAAAGCAAATCGTTGAGGAAAGCTAAGCAAATCTATCGCCGGTCAGAGCAAAATATCATGCCGCAACGATCTTTTCGCTTTGCCGGCAATTTTCGTACCGCATCTGCAGTTTCCTCAGGGTCTTCCGAGTTTTCGTTCGAAAGCACCGTCACAGCCCGTCTAATACGTGTGGAAAACCTTCGATATAACATTGATCGCTTTGACGTACGCACCTGTCAAACGAGAACACTGCTGAGCCGTGGCCAAGCAGTCGCGAAGGTTGAGCCATGCAGGGTGGTCCCGACGCTGCTAAAGCGGGCCAAAACGGCCCGTAAGACAAAGAAACCACCTGTAGCACGGTGAAAACAGCCGCTAATAGGTATAGCCAGAAATTCTCGACCAATTATGCGTATGTGTTCTATAACAAAAGGACGCGAGACGGCAAATAGAGTGTAAGACTAATCGAACAGAACGGGAGCGCGCGGCCGGCTTGCGCGGTTCCTCGATTGTTCCCGACAACGGAGGGTAATCACGACGCCGGTGGGTCTAATCAGTGCGTGACCTCGGAGACAACGTGTGTAACCAGCTGGTTTCCAGTGTCGGCAGCGCCCTAATAGCTGTGCACACCGACAGCAACAATTACCGATCAAAGACGGGGCGTGACGGCGAGAAGCCTTGATGCAGCGACTCGGTAGCAATGCCTCGACCGCCACTGCCGCTGCTCGGGGAGTGGGTGGCCTTTTGTTTTGCGAGTATCGTATTTGTTCGTGCGTGTGTCGCTCGATCGCTGCCCCGCGGAGCTGCGCGTGGAACTCGAGGCATTCGCTGCGCGTCGTGCACGCCGGCTGGCTCCTATCAGGGGCACCGCGCGTTTAGCCAAGCTATACCCGAGCCGTCGCTCGGGGCCAATGAGCTGTAATTTGTCCTCTGATTGAAAGGCAATATGCCGCTATACCTACCGCTGTTTTCCCCTTCGAGATGTCCGCGCACATGCATCAACGACTGGAGCTGCGTGCGGAATGTATATCGTTGCAGCAGGGCCGCTGCAGAGAAAGAAATGCGAATTACACAGCCCGTGCTGGTATTGGGATTGAGGCGATTACATCACTCCCCCCCCCCCCTTTTTTTTGCGTTCGGTTTGTTTGTTTGTATTTTCTTTTTATTTTACTGTTTGTTTGTTTGTTGCTCGCCTTTCCAAGCATGTTCGCTGCCTTATGTGCCAGTTTGGGTCGTTCTTAAATAGTGTAAAGTTAAATGCCTTTGCATAAAGAAGTGCTCGAAACTCTCAGAATACTTCAAGATACAGGTCGCTTCGTTGTAATGGTCGCGCAGTCGTCGGCGTAGCCGGGTAGAAGGGTGTTGAACCCCCCCCCCCCCACCGCCCCCTTTCTTTTCCTAATTTTGCATGTGTATATACACACGCGCATACAAACACACGCACGAACATGCATAAAGAGTGATTGAAACCCCTCTCCCCTTCCCCCTGAAAAAAATATTTCTGGTTGCACCTATGCTGGCGGTAGAGTCGGGACGCAAGGCATCCTTATTTATTTATTTATTTATTTATTTATTTATTTATTTATTTATTTATTTATTTATTTATTTATTTATTTGCATTACAAGCACAAGGACACAGAGATAAGAGGGAGAGAGCAAGCTGGCAAATGCCGCCAGGAGGGGCACAACGCCTGCCTGCTCTAGAGTCACTGTATATGCTACCTTTAGGTAGCAGAGTTGTGCATCTGTCTTCCAACGCCGCTAGCAACCATGCATTGCGGAGAAGCTGCCGCTTAGGCCAATTTGTTTATTTCTCGACGCCGCCGCTGCAGCGAACTGAATTAACACTAGCCATCAACAGCCAATGTTTATCGCCCGTCTTCGACACGCCAGACAGGTTAATCGGGGACACGGTAGGCATGTCGCCTGCAAAAACGAAGTGCGACTTCACCGCATAGCTGTGGTTGCTAGCCGGACTTATGCGCAACTCTGCTACCTTGAGGTAGCATATACAGTGACTCTAGCCTGCTCTTTAGTGAGGAAGGAAGAGACAGAGGAAAGAAAATAGGAAAGTAAAGAAAAAATTGACGAAGACTTGGACAAAAATAGGTAAACACACACACACACACACACACACACACACACACACACACACACACACACACACACACACACACACACACACACACACACACACACACACACGCACGCACACACACACACACACACGCACACACACGCACACACACACACACACACACACACACACACACACACACACACACACACACACACACACAACACACACACACACACACGCACACACACACGCACACACACACACAAAGAAACGCTTATAAACGGGTGGCCAGATCTGTTTGGTCCATAAAGGTCAGCAGAGCTCGATGGGCCTGGTCGCGTCGAGATACACAACCTCTCGGAAAGAGGTAGTCGTCCATGGTCGCGCATTTAAATCCGAGGAATTTATATTCCTTAATCAGCAAATCCTTCTTTGCACAGGTCATTTCAATGCAGAGGCGAGAAGGGTGTGACAGAGTGTCTACAAGTTCGAAACAGTGCTCGTCTATTGAGAGCCACTTCGCGCACAAATATATACGTCATCAAGCAAAAGTAAGCAGGCACGAATTCTCGCTGGGCGCGCCAGCAACACTGTCCCGTTGTGGCACATCCCTCGGTACAGGTAGGGTGGCTAGAATGTACAGGTGCGTGCACCTTTCACGTTGTGGCTTCGTGTCCTGCAACTCCACTTTCTTTCTCATCCCCCTTCCCCATCCCAACTAGAGAGGATTGGGAGGAGTACCTGCTCGGCTGCTCCACCTTGGATGCGCAACGCTCCTTGGTGGCACGCGCCCGGGCAGCGGCCATCTCCAATGGCGTCCCGGACTAGGGACTGCCACTCAGGCACACAGCAGTTCTCTTGCGAATTTCTTTAATAAAATGTTTACCACCACCACCAGGTGCGTGCAGCTCGTGATGTCAGTTCCTTTTCCCATGCCAGCAGTTCACCTGACACCTCCGCTTCATATGGTATTATTGTTCGAAGCTTTGGCGGCGAGGACATTCTCGCGGCGCAGTGGCCTCGTGGCCGCCCTTACGTTCAACGCCTGTCTTTGCCGGCTAAAAATATCCCTCAAGAAAACATTACCGCTGCAGGCCAGAGCCTCAACAAAAGCGCTTGCGTGTTCCCAAGGGCTCAGTTTTAACGTGAGCTGCTCGCAGAACAAACAGGCGCGGAACGAGGGAGGAGAACGAAACTCTATTTCTGTTCTCAGACTTCATAATACTGTCACTTCAGGCTTCTGCAGTACATTGGCGGGTGGATGACGGCGCTGTTTCACTACGCAGGAGCCTCGATGCATTGATATATCCGGCAGAATGTATCCCACGTACGTTGCATACGTTATTTCGCGCTTTTCTGTGGCGTTAGGATAGTGTGCACCCATGAGTAGGCTTTTGTTTACTGCTCGACAACTCTCCGTATCGTACGATGTAAAAGTGTCGTTAACAAATATGTCATCGGTGCATGGACAATGTTAATTATTCCTAACTAAATAATAGCGCGTGGTGAAGCGAGCGTGTGTGTAGTTCAGGCGCGCAGGGTTCTCCATTAGGGAGAGGGGCAAGGTTCCCCGCCTCCCCCCCTCTCTTTTACCGGGTCCGAGCGAAAACATGCTTCGCGATGGATGCAAGTGAAAAGATAACCTGCTTCTCACAACGGCGTGCCTTTGGTCCCCGGCTTTCAGGGGATAACGGTAAAAAGTAAACAGTTCTTGGAGTGCAGCATTAGGGCTGGGAATTTCGGATAATATGTTTCTCTGCAGTAGCAATAAGCTACACAGCTGAATTAGCACACTCAGGTCCCGCATATCCGCCAAATTTGCACATTACACACTACTGACTCATCTTGCCGGTCATGTTACGGCAGTGAAAGAAAGGCCGCCTGTGCTGGATGCCCCCCCCCCCCCCCCTCCCCGTGGATGATGCACCCTCCTGCAAAAAGTTCTGCCCTTGCACACGCCTATGGTCGGGTGGCACGGGGAGTGACCCTGAAGAGAACCCTTTTTAGACTTTGCTGCTGTATATATACCACCTTGCCTTACGAATTACACTGAGCTCATCCCGTCCGTCTCTCGTCTCTCGCAGCCGGGCAAGTTCGAAGACAGCGACCGGCTGCAGTGGGAGAAAGCGGACCTGAACCAGAACAGGCAGTCGCCGTCGGCACAGTACCGCTGCAACTGCTGAGTGACGCCGCCGCCTTCCGCGAATCAAGCCGTTCTTCCTTCGTCGCCGCCTCCACCGCCAACGTCACCGATGCCCGACTCGTATTCATTTCTGCGCTCCCGCCGCCTGCCGACAGCTGCATGCTGCTGCATTATCCGCTGTATCACACCACGCGGACCTTGGACTGATGGACGGACTCGACGCCGCTGAGAAAGTGGAGAGCCTCGCTGGCGGATCGGCTCATCGCCCCTCAAGTGCAACGATGCCTCTTTTCGGTTCCCACACTGACGCTTTACTATGTACACGCCGCAAGGACGATACTGTTAAACGGATGAGTTCGTTCGGGCGCTCTTGCGCTACGAATACGCGTTCAGATATGTGTGTGTGTGTGTTTACGCTTAGCATTTCCTTTCAACGTGCTGCGATCGTGGAGAAAGCTGACGCCGACCGTGTTACTGTGTAATTAAAGAGAGTCGCGAACCATCATAACAAAACTCTGAGGTAAGGGCGTTCGAATAGTGAAATTTCCGAATAGGAAACGAATGTTCGGAGAGTACCCTGTTTCGAACGCAAGAGCAAATGTCGACACAAATTTATGTTTCCTAATACAGATAAATAGACTTTAAATTAAAGTATAGACGGCGAAAAGGGAAACTTACATTGGCAACTGATATAATTATATTAAAGTGAAGCTTTACAATCAGCAAAAAATAATTAACTGTCATTATATTTCCTGGTTGGTACAATGATTATTTAAAACAGTTTACACGCGTTCCTTTTTCTTTCTTTTTTTGTGTTAATCACATTTCAGTGACCTCCTCGATGACGGACATAAGATATAACACAGACACACATCATGTTTGAGAGAGTGTGCTGCACATTGATTAAGATATGTTTATTCGACGCCATTGGAGATATTGACAACTTTCATAGCCGGCTATATAGCGCTATATACTCGTCATACGACAGAACGGAAATGACACGAAAGAGACGGAGGAAAGCAATATCGACTTTCCAGCCCTGACAGGACATTGACACGCGTATATGCAACGTGCACAGAAACACAGCGTCTTCACGCAGAGCCAAACAGCAAGACCGGTGAGGTGCTCTGTGGACATTTTGTATACTTCCGGCATAGGCTCGCGTGCTTCCGAGTTCGTGCGTCCATGTAGAGAACATTACGTCACGTTCATCCAGATAAGTCTTTGCGTTCCAGCGTTGAACGGCAAGGCCACTGTTCAGAGTCCTTGGCTTCCTGCCTTAGCCTCCTTCTTTGCACGGACGCGCGTCAAGAAAGGCAGTTGTCCTTGGCGTTGTGTTCGTGAGGAGCGAAATTGCAGTTTGCATTAGGCCGTCGCGTACCTATACAATTATTCGCCTCACTTCACCCCCGGTCACAAATATAGCCTCCTTTGCGGCGCATGCAGTACATGAATCAATGTGGTTTACACGTTCTAGTAAAATAGGTCAGACTGGACTACAATGCACGCGTTGCTCAGTGTTTGTACAAGCACTATGGAGATTACTGTCGCTAAGATTGAATTTATTTATAGTAGATGATGCAAAACATAAATATGACAGTGTATTGAATATGTGTTGACTGCATATGGCGATCATTATCCAGATATGACTTTGTCGCATCTGAGATTCAATGACTTCGCTCTGGCAAGAGCGAAGTCATTGTCAGTGTTTCTAGCAAGACAACAACTTATAATGGTATAATTTCCTGGTCAGCTTTAAAATGATAATAAAAAAGTCTACGTCGTTGCTAATGCGGGTCGGTCAGCTTTGAATTCCTAATCGTCTACATGCTGGCAATTAAGGTGCACGTTAGCAAAGCGATGACGCGCAGAATCACATGAACCGGCAAATCAGATTGCGTTATGACGCAGGGAATTATAAGCCAGCAGCACGCGACAGGGGCCCGGTTGCTTCGAGGACGTGAGGCCGTCTTTATAGACCACACACTTATTTGCAAAGGCTACAGCTACGGCGAAGGTGACACAGACCGTTTTGCGCCAACTTTCACACCCTGTTTTCACTGCAACGTATATTCCCGACCAAAAAATGCATACACTGGATGTCTGCAAGGCGGAAGCTGAGTTGTGACACCGCTCTAGGCGAGCGGCATTGCCGCCTTAAGCGCTTAGCAGGCCCCGATAAGTATCCTTGATAACGTCAAGCGCTCTCTCGGCTCAAGTATGGTCATTCATGTTGTGACGCTCCGCGCAGGTCAAAGTGGACAGTTGTCGCTGCTATAGCGACGCAAGCCGACGACTACTGTATGTATAATGGACGAGCGACTTCGAGATTACCGCAAATAACCAGTGTATAACAACTGCAGCCTCGTCGTGGTTTCGCAGAATAGTTGTTGTTGAAAGCGTTATACTTAAACGGCGGAGCTAGGTGGCGCAGTTGTGCCACGCCATAGATACAACGTGGCGCAGACAATGTGTACCGTATAGTTTGTTATATATGCGTGATCTTGTTTGGTGTGGACCATTTCTTGTACAAAGTGTGATACTTTTTGCGTACAATACGACAAAAGATATATATAATATATAATAATAACCGATTTGTGTTCGCCGAGCCACGAGCCCAGGGGCGGAATCTTGTACACGTACATATGGTTCGGTCTTTGTTCGGTTTCGGCACACGCGCTCGGTCACAAGTCGGCTACCTACATCGAATAGCCGCCTTCTGGCCAATCGCGACAGCTGAAAACGAGCTTTAGAAAGCCGAACAAATACGGAACGTGCACGAGGTTCTCTTTCGAACGCTCGGTCCCTAGCCCGCGCGCTTGGCCAGAAGCCACCTATCGTCGTCGTCGAAAGGCTGGCTTCTGGGCTTCTGGCCAATCGCGTGCGCGAAAAGCGAACGTTCGAAAACCGAGTGTACGAGATTCGTGTTCGAACGTTCGGTTAGGGTGTCTGCAAGTTACCCTGTAGTTCGGTCTTGGCTCGCGCACTTGGCCAGAAGCAAGCTATCTTCGTCGAACATCTGGCTTCTGGCCAAGCGAACGTTCGAAAACCGAACAAACATCGAACGTGTGCATGAGTCCGCCTCCGGATGAGGACTCACAGCGATGGTGTATGGACTCGCTCTTGCGAGCACAGCGGATTCGCTGTGCGCACGGTACATGGTCAAAGACTGTAAATACGCTTTCCAGTTCGTTAACGAGGTTTGCTTGACGAAATGGGCGATTCGTGAGATTTTCCAGCCGCACCGCTGCTTTCTCTATAATGATATTGAAAGTAAAATCAAGCGGAAACTGAGCTGAGCTTTAGCCAAGCTAAAAGTGTTGCTTTCATACTGTGCCAAGATCCCGTACTATGAGTCTATTCCTGGTGGTTGTTCTTCAACAACGAGCATAGGCGTGCGCAGGGTTCCCCATTAGGGGGGGGGGAGGCGAAGGTTCATCGCAGCGTCCCCCCCACCCTACTAAGTCCATGTATGGGGCAGCTTTTGCGTCTCCCCCTGCCGCCCCCCTGCCCCCCTCCCCACTGTGCGCACGCCATGAACTGGCAAGGAGGCAAACGTGAATCTGAAGCCACGCAGGCGGGCCTTTGTATACGGGGTCGAAGCGGTGCTTCGCCCCGTGGCTCGTTGCAGTGAAGCTTGAAAGGAGCAGTTTTAAATAGGAGCTGACTAATATTACGGCCTCTTGAAAAACGCGTAAGCCTTGTAAGTATTTGTATAATGGCGAGTTAAGCCGTAATGTAACTTCTATTCACCTCGCTACATTTGATGGTGTTCACTTTGACACTAGCTAAGCACCTCTCAGCGTGGAGCTTAAAATACAGGTAAAAAGAAGAGGGTGCTAGTGCACTAAGTAAACGCACAGGTTTTTTTTTCTTCTTCTTTCTTTTTCTGCTAGAACAAGTAGTAAACTTGCCGTATAGTACGCGCTGCATGCTGGAAGGCATTGTTAACTGTCAATTTATAATCGCCCTCTTTTTTTAAGAATATCCGCGCACGAAGAAAAAAAAAAATAAAAAGCTCGCCGGATAAAATCTTAACTGTTTATTATGCTACCGACGACGCACGATGTAAGTGTTTGAATACGACGAAAGCGAATGCGTCTTTTCATGTGTATAAAAATGCTGTAGTTCATGCCAAAGCAACTTCCAAAGAAACGGTTAAACTAAAAGAATGTTACTTTACCAAAAAATTGTATACAATTCTATATTGTGGAACACTTTCTATTTGTCACATATGTTACTCGGAATACGCAGGACATACCGTATGTTCCAAGGTATACGTCTTCATCAATTTTGTCGCTAGCGGGTAAGATGTTTTCGGCTATTGCTGCGAATGTAAAACAGGACAGAGTGATAACAGCATTTTTTCTGTCATTTTCTTTGTTTTCTTCCCTGTACACTTTGGTTATTCTGTTTGCAAGTTTTATTACTGGGTGTAGACCAGTGAACTGAAACTCCGTGTGATCGCTCGGTTGAATAAAGAATACAATATGTGAAGCAATCGGCGGTCTAGCGTATTTATTGTTTCCTGTCATATTGGCCGCGAGGATCGAGCGGAGTCGCCGCCTAGCGGCTTCTGGCTGAACCACGCCAAGTGTGGATTGCTCCATGCGTCGTCTGCTAGCCCCGTTGTGTTTGCACGTGCGCGTACGTCATGCAGATCCTCAAAAGGCGGTTTGTTCCGTTGCGTTAGTGCAACTTCAACCACTCGTGCGTATGCCTAACACGATATAAAGAAGCATTTGGCCTTGATCGGCTGTATATGTACTGTAATAACATCAGAGAGTGCACTTGTCGAGAGTGCTGTGTGTGGTCGTCGTACCCTCCATTCATGAGAGTCATATCAGTGTAGGTGCCGCTCTGTGGTTCAAGCGCATTGCAAAGTGCACTTGGCGTAGCCCTAAAGATGAGAAGTATTAAATCTCATGGGAATATAGCCTTTTAGCGGCGCGGTGGTAAAAAAAGGCTCGCATGTACTTGAGCGTTGTTTTTAGGTGTTATCTGTACGTTACGCGACGAGCTTTAGTTGTGTACGGTCCTGGTCTCACTAGAGAGAAATATTTCTGTTAAGTGACGTCTGACACTTCGGTACTTAAATTTTCCCCGAAAAAGAACAGAAAATGAAATGACGCGCAAATCGCAAAAATGAGTTGATTTGCGCAATTTTAACTTGTGGCAAAATTTATATAAAAACACCCGTGTACTTAGATTAAGGTGCGCTTTATAGAGCGCTGATGGTCAAAATAATCCAAACGGCGTAGTTTACGTTTATGTCGTAGTAATTTCACGCAAAGCCACATCTTTTTTTTCTTTACATTATCTTGAGCCATTGTGTTGCGTTGTTTACATTGACAGAAGGCAGCGGACATTATTCGTATAAAAAGCGTACTTTGGTCCCGTGAAATAACCGGACCTTTGTTCCATTAATGTTGTGCAAGTAATCAATCGAAGAAATTTACGTGCGGTACAGTTACCTTTGTGTACTGTTACTGGAATAAAAGCAAGCGTGTGCGTGTTAAACGTCTCCGTAGCGCTAAGGCGCTGTCAGCCACGTAGCTTTCCTCAGTAAACCTATAAACTGTTTTACATTTCATGGAGAACTGAATAAGAAATGCGAATGAATATTTGAGCACGCAGTGCACAATGTGCTATTTCAACTTATCGTGCAGGAATACGGGCTTTCTTTTTGTTGAGGAGCATCCAAATGAACAAGAAGTAAATAGTTCATTCAGTCGCTCGATACAGCAGTGCGTAGTAGGTGGAACACAAGCTAAACATGCAGAAATAAAACAACAAGAAAACGTCACCCATTGCGAAAACGCCGACTGTCGCCGAAGGCGAGCAACCCGTTCGTTGTGAGAATGCGCTTCTCTCACAAGTAATTTTAACGTTCGGCGCGCTTCGTGCATTAATTCGGGAATGAAGAGCGCACATATTACGACAACGCTGCAGTCAACGCATTTTAATTGCCGGAAATCGGGTCACATCACTCACAACGAAGCGCTGTTGTGCAAGTTTGTTTACGCGCCGACAATTGCCTATCCAAACTAGTGCGACGACGGTGCTGCCACCTGTAGCCCGATCTCGCGGCGAATAGTGCCAGATGGTCGCAATGTGTCAGCTGCGTCTGGCTGTCGGAAAGTGCACTGCTCACGCCTGACACAACACACATTCCTGGTGTCAGATATTGCGTGCCTTCACACGCAACAAACAACAATCATTGATGTGACCATTAATGTGATATTTTGTGCCTGATATAAGAAGCAAATTGTCATGTGCGGCAGACTCAGATGTTCAAATTATGCCAATGAATAGCAAGATAACTAGGATTCAATAATTGACTTTTTAAGTGAATTCCTTTAAGGCATAAGTTTCAAATTACGAATTTTAACCGGTGAGTTTGCCAGCAAGGCGAGTGTACACTTTGAACGAATTTCCAGGGTTACAACAGTTTCGAGATACTCATTCCCAATGTGTGCAACAAGATACATAAGTGTTCCAGTTATTCTTGAGCTTCAGTGCACAAAAGCAAAATGACTGGGACAGCACTGCACTTTTAGAGCAAATTTGATGGCACCTATCTCGAAATCTGCGCCACCCTCACGTTTAATTTGACTTAGATTTAGCTTGGCGCTTACTCGACGCGCCATTCTTCTAAGAATACATAGCCAATGACCACGGTGTGGTATGCGCACATATGCTCAAAAGGAGCACTAACGTGCATGCGCACAACGCCCATACCAGAAGCCCCGGCAGAGCTGACTGAACGTGGCTGTGTACAGTCCTGACTTTGTCACTTTTGCAGCCTAACACACTGGCACGCAAACTTTGGAAGAGACCGTACAAAAGAACGCGAAATGCATATAAACGCACGCGAAAGGCACCCAAAAGAACGCAAGGACGGGCGTACGCACGTCGCAAAGACAACTTGGCACATGCGCTTTTTTTTTTAAGACTGTAGGGTGGATCAAATACAAGATACAAGGGGAGTGGTAATGCTGTAGGATGCACTGCCGGGGTAAGAGCAGATACCTGTGATAGCACTCGGGATGCAGAAAGGTGCTCTGTCGAATGCGAGACGGCAGCGTATACGTCTGAGCGTCGCGTGCTTTGTACCTGTGTGGGCGTGTACAGGTATCATTGTGATTTCCGTAGGTGCCTGAACGTAAATAGCGATGTTTTGATGGTAATGCATTCGAGAGCGACAGTCCTTACAAAGACGCGTACGGCAAGTATGGCAGAGAGCATGCGCATACTGACGCGCGCTACGTACGGATAGCGAAGCACTTAACTTCCGTGGCCGTAATAGCTGTTATGAGCCTACTACGGCTTTCGTTCACCTGTTACTACTCGAGTGTGTAATGCCGGTGTCACACGGAGCACTGCTTATCGCGATTAAGCCCGATCGAGATCAAATTTCTCAACAGTGATTGGCTCCCTTTTGCAGTTTGCGTAAAGGAGTCAATCCCCATCAATAAATTCGATCCGCATCAGGCCCGATCACGATCAAAAGTGACCGAGCGACATCGGTATAAATGTTATTTCATCACACTTTCCTCTCGTTGTTACACGAAACATTTCCTTTTTTGAAGCATGTCGGCTAATCTTTTTATCACGCTCGTGTGATGAAGAACAAGGTCATACTTATACATGTTACATGTTTTGTAGGGCTCTAGTCCTCCAACAGAGACCGCCGCCACGCGGCAAGGTGAAGAGCGCTAGGCCGTCACTCATTGACATTTGGTCCTTTAAGATCGAATGCTACAGTATACTGCGCGCCTAAAAGAAAATCACGATAAACATGTTTTTCGGCCCGAACAAAACGTTCGCTCTACACTGCAGCGTAATTCACTAGGATATACGCGTTTGTTGTGTGTTGATTAGTTATATTCTTAATTGCATATCTGGTCTGTTCTTACAACCGGAGCTATAGTGTGCGCGCAATATTGAGTTTGATTACAGTTATGCTTTCCATTAATGAAAAGGTAGCCATGTCAACTTTGACCACTACATGTGCCCATGAGATGTATTTCATCCATGCCTTCATTATTCATTGAGTGAGTGAGTGAGTGAGTGAGTGAGTGAGTGAGTGAGTGAGTGAGTGAGTGAGTGAGTGAGTGAGTGAGTGAGTGAGTGAGTGAGTGAGTGAGTGAGTGAGTGAGTGAGTGAGTGAGTGAGTGAGTGAGTGAGTGAGTGAGTGAGTGAGAGCGATTTATCGAGCGAACGTGTTGAATATAGTAATATCTGAGGTTTTACGCGCCAGAACCACGATATGATTATGAGGCACGCCGTAGTGGAGGGCTCCGCAAATTTCGACCATCTGGTGTTCTTTAACGTGCCATGACATCGCACAGTACACAGGCTGGGCCTCTAGCATTTCTCCGGCTAGCACGGGCTGGGCCTATAGCAGGCCCGTAGCCAGGGTGGAGGGGGGGGGGGGCTGATGGCTCGCACCCCCCCTCCTGAAATTTTGCTTAAGCACGTGTCTTTACCAAAAATAAATAATGAAAATATGTGTTCTTCCCAAATAGTCAAGGTTTTCAGCAAGTGCCCCCCCCCCCCCCCCGCCCCCGAAAAAAATTCCTGGCTACGGGCCTGGCCTATACGCGATGCGCAGCGCCTATAGGGGCGCCACTGAAAGCCGCGTAGCGGCGGCCGTTGGAACCGCTGGCGGGTCGCGTAGCAGACGCCTCTTTTCACTGCAAGCATGACGGAAGTGCGCGCTTGCGATTTGCCCCTTGTGCGCGTCCCAAATAATTACTTTTGCGGCGATTGTGTGCGCAAAGGAGCCGCACTTTATAATAGTGGACATGTGTCCGATGTCACAGCTGTGTTGGACGACAATGTCACCATACGCGCCAAGTGTTTGCCACAGACAAGCGTCAACAAGCTTCCCCACGAAGTGGAGCTCATCGTAAGTACACCGCTTTCTTTATAACGTCCCGATCACTAATGCCTGCATGCGTTGACGCATGAACCAACGTTTTTTTTCTCGACACAGTAGCTTCGTTTACGTGCCATATGTTTATATAGTAGATTTTGAGGGAGCGCTGTCGCACCGGCGCATGGATTTCACGGGCGCGGCCACGCGAATAAGGGTCAGCGTTGGTAAAACTTTGAAACCAGCACGATAAACTTGTGAAAAAATATCTCGGCAGCTTGCGCTAGTGGCGCGGGACTGAGTCACTGCGAAGCTTGTGGTCACAGAGTTGTCATAGCAGCTTGCCATGGCATGTATTTGCTGGGTGTGTTCAGATAAGAACGTCGGTGCATGTCCGTCGACCCCCTGTAATTTCGCTGAAAAAAATACATTCTGTTGTCTATAAGTGAAAGCAGGCGTTCTCTTATTATTTCGACCTTTCTTAAGCGAAGTGAGCTGTTTCTTGTTTATGCTCTTTCTTTTTTTCTTTTTTTAGGGGGCGAGCGCGGTCGGGCTGCAGAAGCGCCGCCACGCAGCATCTGCGTTATCACGTTACCGACGTGCCAATGGGATCCCCTCAGTGGATCCTATCCAGCCACCTCCTTTGTGGGCCGTACGCAGGCACCGGTGATCACATATTCCAGTGCCATCATTAGGTAGAATCAGGGGCGTAGCCAAGAGCGGGGGGTTGGGGGTTCAACCCCCACCCCGAAATTTTTCAGTTTTGCTTGCGTATACATACACGCACACATACAAACGCACGCACGAACATACATAAAGTATGGTTGAAACCCCCCCCCCTTCCGAAAAAAAATTTCTGGCTACGCCCCTGGATAGAATGCAGCCGATTTCGTGCAGCACACTTGTAATTCCACGGCGCTTTTGTAAAGGAGTCGTCACCTGCCCCACATTCTCTGGCATTGCGCTTCGCGCCATTCGTTTTTCAAGAGAGCCTATGCATCGCGTCTTATCAGTAATAACAACCTCATGTGCATTGCGTCTACAATGCAGGCGAGGCGACTAAGTGTAAACGTAGTAGCAGTCGCTGAAGACGTAGCGACATAAATGGAAAAGTGAAAACACGGTAATCGTTTTAACACTGCTGTAAACAAAGCGCGATTGCTGACTTTCTACGTCGTACTGCCGCAATCCACCGCCGCCGTCGCTCTCGCTCATGAAATAGCACAGAAAACCTGTAGAAGCGCGTTCCTGGCGATTTTTTCTGTGTGTTTGAGCAGCCGACAACGCAGCACTTATTTTTCGACATCGCTGAGGCCCGACAGAGTCGTTAAATCACGATGAAAACACATCCATCCGTGCACTGGCGTAGACGCTTGCAGGAACACTGCTCGCCGGGACCCATCAGCGCTTCCGAGCCGTGGCGGCAGATGGCGTCGTCGGCGCTTAAATGCGACCGCGGCGGACGAACATGTTCAGTGAATGATGTGTTTAATGATAGCTGTGCAGTTCAGCGATCTTGACTAAATTCTATTGTGATAGAAATACGTGCTCTCAAATTTTTCAAAATTAGTTTTTCGATATGCCCTAGAAAAATATGGCACCGCAACATCGAAGCAGGCGGGCTATTATACTAAAAAGTTAAGCTGTTATGCAACCTTCAGAAACTTTACCGTGGCAGAAACAACATAATCTGTTAGAATGTAATGACTAACAATGATAAACTGTTTGAGCACATATTGGAATAATAGGTTGACTGTTAAAAAGGCAAAAGCAATTTACATATACATTTTACATATATATACGCATGTAAAATGCAACAAACGTCACTAAAAACAGTAATTTATTCTGGAAAAGCGTATGAATTTGACCCGAATGGGGAAAAAGAGAACGAAGGTGAAGGAAAGAAATTATCGTACAGTACACAGGCTGGGCCTCTAGCATTTCTCCGGCTAGCGCGGGCTGGGCCTAAGCAGGCCCGTAGCCAGGGTGGAGGGGTGGGGGGGGGGGGGGGGGGGCTAAGGGCTCGCTCCCCCCCTCCTGAAATTTTGCTTAAGCACGTGTCTTTACCAAAAATAAATAATGAAAATATGTCTTCTTCCCAAATAGTCAAGGTTTTCAGCAAGTGCCCCCCCCCCCCGCCCTTATCGTCTACATAGCGATGTAGACTCCGAATTTGAATAGAATAGTTTTCGGTAATCGATAAGTATTCGGTACGAGAATTCAATGTTAGAATGACATATGTCGATACATTTGCATATCAGGTTTGTACGATTGTCCATACGACCACTGCCTGCATATCGGGTGGGCGTTCGTCGATATGATGGCTTACCGCGACAGCAATATTTCGCTACAAATTGCGCAACAGTTCGTGTGTGCCTGATATATAGACAGGGAAGTTAACTTGTTCAAATACTTTCAACTTATTCGAGCTGGTCACAAAGGATTTTAAAAAGGCTCGCACATATATTATTGAATATTAAACCCTTTAATTGTGAAGGTAGCTAGCGGCTAATCCACTTGCTCGCTACAAGAAATAAGTTATTTGGTTGATTGAATTAAGGCACAATAATAAGGTAATTTGTCTAGTTCTTCATATAGTCCGATATTCAACTTCGATTCAATTCCGAATATTCAGTTCGACCATACGGACACTTACGAGTTTTATCGCCTACTAATTATTGCATATATAAAATCACTTTGATAATCACCGGCCAAAGATACGTGCCTTACCGCAAAGCTCTAATTCAGCTTCCCTGCACAATTTAAAGCAGAAAATAAGTTATTGTTGACCGGATAGCGCAGTGTTGGAACCACTAATCACAACTTCATCTGTTCCGACTGCTCACAGCTGGTACTTCCCTTTTCGCTACGCTTTCGTTGGGCCGTGTTTCGAAAAAGTGACACATGCCACAGGCGGAACTGGTCCGCACGTTATTTCGCGCAATCGCGCAACTCGAACAGACACCAAACGAGCGCGCACAATAAATTCCATCAGCTGGCGCAAGCATGCTGTCCGACTGGTCGCCCTAGTTTCGGCTTTCCCGCCGTACGCGAGTTTCCCTGGCGGCACATGCCCGAACTAAAGCAGCGCTTTCTTTCCCCGACCTACGATCTCGCCGCTCTCTCCCCGAGCGAGCGCTTTTCCGTCGCGGTCGCTTTTGCCAGCGAGAGCCGGAGTAGCATTCAGAGCGTGCGGCTGCGCCTTTGTTGTTGTTCTCTCGTAACCCGTGTGCAAAGTCCTGCTGGTGTCACTAACGGAGGCTCAGCGTGTGTGATTGTGCCTACCCCGTACTTCTTTCTTCCCCTGGATTAACCTGCGGCTCCAATGAAGGGCAACGTGGATTACGGCCGTCTTTTTCGGATACGTCCGTGAGCTTCCAAGTTGTGCTGCGCTGCTCCGAGGATCAAAAAAACACTTCGTCTTCGCCGCTCGCAAGTAAGTGTGATAGTGACAATAGTAAATAACGACAACTGAGTTGCTGTCCTACCTGAAAAGGTCGTCTAAATGCGAATTTTATAGGAGGTCGTTTCGTTTCGCGGTAACTGCATGGTGAAAGTGTGCGCCGATGGTGCACATCGGACGAAGAAAAGTCTGGGAGCAAAAAGCGCGTGGGCTAGCGCTGACTCGGGCGCCGGAGGCCGGCTTCTAAAATTAGGCATGTATTTCTGATGCGGAACTCGGCCAGACTGTGTCCACAATCTTCGGCCCTGGTCGGGATGTTAAAATAAACGCACAGTTGCGGTCGCCGGCTGCAACACAGACAATTTCTCTCTCTCTCCTTTTTCCAAAATCTCCGATTTTTGGTCGGGTTTTTCGTAAAGATTGTCCGAACGCGTTCACTCAGGAAAGCTCGCGATGCACCTTTTCCTATTGACACGCTTAAAAGTAACGCGTATTCTACGTAACTGCGTGTGTTTATCGGCAATGGGGAAAAAAAACGAAAAAAAAAAAAACAACGCTCAAGCACGTAGAACGACCGATACGCGCTTAGTCCGTGATTGCGCGCAAAGATCGCGCGCGTGGATCGCGCACATTGCCCTTGACTTGTTGAACTCCGTTATCATTCGTATTTTTGCGTTTTACGAGCCTAAAATGGTTTGCTTTTCACTGGAAAACAAGGAAGAAGGGAAAACGGCACCGCCCTTCCCTAACGTGCGATTTGCGCGCGAGAACCGAAACTAACTGCTAGAAGTCGCGACAGCGTTGTACTTTGTTTTCCCTTCTACCCTATAAATATGTATTACATAACTAGAATCTGTAAGTTACGTACATTTTTTTTTTGTGCTCATACTGACGCACAGTAGATCTGAATTAACTTTGCGTCCACGTAGAAAACTCCATACAGATCCTGAACTTTTAGTTAGGTCGCGGATCATATCGCAGTTTATGGGTGTGCGTACCTGATGCCAGTCACATAACGGTAGACGCACGGCGGAAGCCGACGTTTTTTTTTTGCGCTTATGCAAATGCAAGCCGCGCGGCATATTTTCCCGCATGACATGCGTGCGCTCGTAACTGCATCCCCACACCTCTCATTATGCCGACGCAACAACGCGCAGCTAGCCCTTTCCGAAGGCAGCAGCCGCTGCACGAGATCGAACCGGGGATAAAACGCCTGCGGCTGCTCCCATTTTTTCTGTGTCCATGAGACTCGGGCAGTGATCAGGGCAGCGAGCCAAACCAAGGCCGCTTTGATAGATACACCCTTTAGCATCGACTGTTCGCTGCGACTTAAGCCGTCGTGGGTGGAGCAATATCTAGAAAAAACATCGCGAGAAAGGCGAGGCTGCTTTCGTAGCAAGCTTGCGTAATGTGTTCCGCGCGTCGATAACTTTGGTGCGGAAGGTAAGTGAAGATAGTGATTTCAGTGTAACACGTGCGGACGTAAATGTGCTCAAGCGTGCGGCTTGTTAATTCAAGGATGTACCTTTCTTCTAAGGTGATTTTATAACACCGCTCAGTTAGTTATTCTAGTTTTCGTTTAATCGCTGCTCAGTGTCCAAGCCACTATTTCAAACATACATATATGTGCTTTTGTTAGTGTAGATATACCGTATCTTATCAGCATACAACTTTTTTGCAGCGAAAGTTGTTATGAGATCACAACAGCAGCCGATTTTGGTCCGCCACTGTTGTCCGTAACCGCTATTCCGCGCAATGCAAAAAAAAATATATATATATCCAGGATTGAGCGGAATTCGAACCTGGGCCCTCTGCATGGCAAAGTATTCTACCACAGGATTGCGTAACGAGAGGGTGGTTTAAGACTTCCCACCCATCACAAATGGCTCTTAGCCATAGCATCAACAAAGTGCACAAAATGCCTTACAGATGTGTAGTGGGTAGTGGGTACTTTGCTTCTACACAAAATGATGAATAATGGCATAGTGGTTGCTTCCCGACTTTGCAAAATTATGACGATTCATGGCATAGTGGGTACCTTGCAACTGCACTTGCAGTAGTCACCCTGAGAGAGTTTACTACAGGCTCTAGAAAGGACACTCCTCCAGCTTTCGCTGTGACTGTTGCGTGTTCAGTGCAGGCCTGGCATTTTTTTTTTAATGTTAACAAACTGTATGGGTGGCTTTGACGATCACTTTCACTGACCACATATTTGCTAAGAAAGTACTCTTTCCATACAGTCATTTCCCATGTACTTTTGCCTTCACATTGCTATTTCAACATAGTGTATTAAAGAATTGTGTAAATGTTATCGCAGCAAGGTCGACAGTTGGGCTAGTTGGTAAGGCAAGTTGGTAAGCGCTCGTCTGTGAACTTCTTGCCCTTTGTCCCGTCTTTTGCGCTGCTCTAAAATATTATGTTATCGCAGGTCACTGCGCTGATGGGGTTCGCCACAGAGCTCCAAGGCTGGAGCTCCCACGATGCACTCCTCTCTGTGCAAGATGCTGAGCTCAGACTTCTGGAGAACATGCGCCGCTGTATTGTGCACCGTGTGAAATGTGACCGTGAATATTCGTTGGCCCTGAGTGCCTTGTGTGTGCAGGCAGCCAAAGTAGAAACTGGGGATGAACTCGCTGGCAGTCTAGTAGCAAAGGTATGCTTTAAGTTCCTCTCATCACACTGCAAACTTTTCAATAAGGGGGCACTGAACACAAATAACAAATGCTAGAGGCCCGTGTGCCTAGATTTAGGTGCACGCTAAAACACCCTAGGTGGTCAAAATTTGAGTCCTCCACTGTGGCATCTCATAATCATATCATCGTTTTGTGACGTAAAATCTCAACAATTATTATTATTAAACACAATAACAATTTAGGCTGCAGTGATAGATTAATGCTTGAGAACATCTAAAATGTCAATGTTTTGCTTTAGTAATCGAAATATTAAGTAAATTCAGAATATTACTTATAACTTCAGCTCGCCATGGCTATTTCACCATTTCCTGCATGATTTGCTACTGCCAAAGAAAACATTTCTTTCTTTCACAGTGAATGAAGACCTGCCATCATCATTGCTTTTATTAAATTTAAGCTCTCACACAACTTAAAGGCATATTATACTCTAACCTTTATGTAGATTAAAGATATCACTATATTAACACTCCGTATGCACCAAATTCATTTTCTAAGAAAAAAAAAACCTTGCCTAAGAAGCTAAAAAAGCATGCCCAAGAATATGCAAGGCTCGCTTTTAGATGGACATCACATCTAGAATTTGGACTTAATGGGGGTGCCCTGAGGAAAACTGAAAGGAAACCTGCAAACTGTTTGTTTATTACAAGAAGAATGAGCTTAATGCTCTCTGTCTTGAAATGAAGCTGCTGGATTAGACACATTTCCATGGCCCCACTCACATAAGTTAAAACCTATCACTTTCACAGAGTTTTGTTTAAATTAGCTATAAGTCCGTAATACATGATGAAAGGCAATGCTGTGAGTGTATATGCAAATGAATACACCTGACTCACATTACTATTTGTCAGTTCCACTAAACCTTAAAAATATGTCAGGGACACAAATGTAATGATAGTGAGATTAGTGCAAAGCAGCTTTGTTTTTATGAACTCATCTTCTAATTGTTGATTGCTGCACCAGCACATAAAATTTCAAAATGTAATTTTGACTACCATATTTTATGCAAGTCACACATACATAAGTTCTTTTTCTCTCCTATCTATTGGCCACACAAGTCATGTTTTCTGGCAGTTAATCGCACAATGACAACATGCATGAATTAATTACCCAATAGGCTTACTTGCCTGCCACTAAAGCGTCATAAAAAATAGGCAGTCAAAGATATTTCGTGATTTATTTTATTGTGATTGATCCAAACTCAACTTATCATTTTAAAGAGCTGCAAGTTGGTTTCCCTGCACAGCGCAGGTTTCTTTAGCGGCATTTATGGTGAAGCAAGCAAGGCAAACACATAATGCAGCACAGCCGCTATCTAACAGGAGGTGAACACGTGCGTGTTCCTCAAAAACACTCACTGCATAGTTGCTTCCCTTATCTCATAATCTCTGTCATGAGGACACTTTAGATATAGTGTGCCTTCTTCAGAGCAACACAGCTATCAGCAGGAAGTTGAAGCGGGTTATGAAACATCACACAGCACCCAAGTTATGCTTCGTTCTTAAATTTATGTTATGAGGGTTAATGCCCCAAAGCAAGTACCACGTTATGACAGATGCTGCAATAGGTGGCTATCAATACATTTTGACCACCTGGAGTTTTTTAATGTTCATGCAAAGCATGGAATGCAAGCATTTTTACATTCTTCTCATATTAAAATGCTCCTACAGTGGTGCAGAATCAAACCCATGGTGTCTTAGCAGCACTAGACTACAACAATTCTACCAATGTTTTACCCAAGAAAACCTATGAAAAAGTACTATGTGTGCAGTTTTAAAAAAGAGGCTCGCAAAGTTGATGATTGTGAGTACTGTTATATTATGCATTAAAAGATGTACAACTGTTGAGTGTGTTCATTAATTGAATATAAAGCTACGGAGTATGAGGTGTTGCTTTGCAGGAAAGCTATTAAGGGTTTTTGGAAGCGCTAGGTTTGATTTTGGGACAATTACAATACCTATATTAAGACTTGTTATGAGTAACAGAATGAACTGTACATTGTTTTAGGCGTGGAACTCTGTCATTGATACAACGGAAACAATTGGAAGGCTCGTTAAGCAGAATGCTGATCTGGTCGCCACTCACACGTTGGACAAGTTGAGTTGCCTCATCTTGGAAAAAAGGGCTCTCAGGAAAGTGTATCAGGAAGAACATCAAAGGATCCACGGAGAGCTCACAAGGGTACCTCTTCTCTTGAAGTTTTTCTTGGAGGAGTTTGCATTGTTTGAAAAACGTTTCTCAAACATTTCTGCAGTTTGTTTTTTCTATTTATATCTGCTTTCTATAGCGCATGTAAAAACTACAATAGATATGGCACTTTGCCTAATGTGGAAAATGCTTTTAGGAATAAAATATGTGTACTTATTATGAAGTGCATGCCGAAACATTGCAAAATAGCTGGAACGAAATGGTGATAAACGTTAAAGAATACACACTTTAGCAGGAAGCATTCATTTGTATACTACTTCCCAGGGGCGTAGCCAGAAATTTTTTTCGGGGGGGGGGGGGGGGTTCAACCATACTTTATGTATGTTCGTGCGTGCGTTTGTATGTGTGCATGTATATATACGCAAGCAAAACTGTAAAATTTCGGGGGGGGGGGTTGAACCCCCCACCCCCCTGGCTACGCCCCTGCTACTTGCTGATTGGAGTACTAGGAATCAAAGAAAACATGGTGCACTGCTAAACCTAATAAATTTTACAAGAATAAAAAAAGGTCTTGCAGTTATGCAAGTAAGGTGAAAGTATTGGAAGAAGCCAGGATTAGCTTGCATTAAGGATATCTTTTAGTCACTGTAGCCACTTAAATTGCAAAATGTAAAGTTAATTGTACAATGCATGTGTATTACAAATGAAACAATTTATATGCGACTTGTAATTGTTACATATAAATGTTGTGATCCTTTTGTTTGAGCACAGTAATCATTACCGATGCTTTATTTCTTATCGTGACAAACTTAAATTGATTTCATTTTCATGAAAGCTAAGAGACGCTGTCCTCAGGAGCACCTCGGAGTACGAAAAATGCATAGAGAATGCTGCAGCTGCCAAGGAAAAGTATGAAGACCAGTTTATGAAAGGTAACTATAGATCAGCACGTTTGCAAAAAATTATTGCTGCTTCAGTGAAAATGAGGATGTTTCATTTTTTCCTCCCTGTTGTTGATCCAGCAAAAAGAACTTAGTTTTTGTTGAGTATGTCACGAATGGTACGATGAACTGAATTGGATTGGAAAAACTCTCATGCTTTTTTTCAGCATGTGCCAATAGTACTTTCCCATATATTTAGGTTCACATTGAAAAATAAAGTGTATAAGCTCATTATAGGTTTCTTAATGTTCCTTTCCATCATAACAGTTTATATAAACAGCTGCTAATGATCTTTCCCACATTTTTTTTATGAGTCATCAGGTCTACATCTTGCTAGATTTGCATTTTTACATTGCTTTACAACTTCCGTGGTATTAAGACATTGCGATGTAATGGGATGCACACCAACACAATACTCTCACTTTCAGGGCGAGGAAACAAGAAAGTTGAAGAGGCAAAAGAGCGTTACATCAAGGCCACTCGAAAGCTGCACCAAGCTCATAATGACTACATCCTCCTTCTGAATGAAGCGATGAACTATGAGCACCACCTGAGAACAACGCTTCTGCCGGGGCTACTGCAATATCAACAAACTGTACAGCAAGAGGCTGTGGATTGCTGGTACTGTAATCGCACACATTACTCATGAATGTGTGTTAATAGCTGGTCATAAATGGCCATTCTGTTTTGCCAAAGACTTCTTCATGCTACTGCTACTATGATGCGATATCGCTGGCATCATACCAAACTAGTGAGGGATGTGAGCAATTGAACATTAGGCACAGTGGGCTGACAAAAGCTTTTGTGTAGAACAGCCACACAGAGAAGCAGTTTCTTAGAGAGGGAGAAATTAGCTGGTATTGCAGAACTGAGATACATCTAAGTAGCACAAAAAATAAATTAAACGAGACTAAGAAACACACAGTGTTCTAGTGCTGTGTACTGTGCTGCATGATGTCTTTTTTGGCTAAGTAGATTTAGCTCAAGCATTTCCTGTTTTACGTGGGACTTATTTGCAGTAACTGGTAACAATCAGTAGCAATGTGGAATTTAGATCGATGTCTCCTCCTCTGCATGTATCAGTGAACTTATGATAATTTAGGAAAATACAAAGTCAACTGACTGCCGTAGTAGAATGCAGGCAGCCACTATATGGATTCAATTCAGTAATACTAAATATAAAAGCACGCATCAGCAGGCAAATGTAACTAGATTATGTGCTTTACATGTTCAAATGTAATCGCTTGTGTTCATCGAACTACATTTTGCATTATTTGACTTTTACTGGTGCCACACTTAATATTAATGTACTTGTATTTCTTTTGGATTGTGCTTCCACAGGACTACCGGTAAAGTGTCAATCTCTTTACACTCGTTTGCCTCCTAGCTTCAGTTGAGAGCATTCAGTGATTCATATTTTGTTACTTTTCTTTCAGGCAAGCTGTGATGAGAGACTTCTCGCATCGTACAAATTTTTGTTCAGAGGCATTCCAAAAGCTTCACAGCACCCTCATGGAAAGCGTAGAGCAAGTCAACAGTGAAAAAGAATATGAGGACTTTGTTGACAGATACAAGTGAGCAGGAAAAGATTCAGCCTCCTCTTCTGTTAACTCACGTATTCAATAGAGTAGCCATGACCGAGTACAATCACATTGACTTCACGTATTTATGATGAAAGGCGTACTGAATTCAGTGAGGAACTTGCCATATTTTCTCGCATATAAGCCGCCCATGCATATCATCCGCACCCTTAACTTTAACTAAAAAAGAAAAAAACAAAAATAAATGCATATAACCCCTGGATATAACCCACACCTTAACCTTTTAAGTGCAATTTTCGTTTTTTGGTGGGGGTTATATGTGAGAAAATACCGTATATGTATTCACAATCATCAGCCTTATTATTAGTTACATTCCAATTACTGATGTCGCTTGTGTGAAATATGCATCAGTTTTGAAATAGGAGCTATTTTGTATTTTCTGATATGTGCATTCAATCGCTCATTTTAAACGTGTTACAACATCATTACTGTGCACTTTTCCTTCACTTAACATTCGTTGTACATTTTAAGAACACTGGTCTGCTTCGAACATTTTTCATGACCCCATACATTTAACCCCTCAGGTATTGTATAATAAATCACACTTTCTTGCGCAGTTCTGCCAAGAAATTTAATCACTAAAACTTTAAACGTCAATTGTAAAAGATTTTAATTTGGATTTCAGTTGTGAAACATTAAAAGGTTAGTGCCACAAGCTCTAGTAAAGTATACAGTCAGGTTCATGTTCTGTCCTAAAATAATTCGTTGGAGACCTCCATGTGACTGATTTGTAGCTGCAGAAGTTATAGAGTTATAGCTGAATGCTGTAAAGTCACAGGTTGACTCAGTGCATATGATCTTGATGTACAACTTTTTACTTTCAGGTCAAAACCAATTCCCCCAATTGACTTTCATTATGATGAGTCACTGCTAAACAACTATGCTGGAAAACTGAAGCCAGAGCAGATTGCAGTCGATGAATTTACTATCGACTCGGTGAGAGAAAGGTAAGCATACTGCAAGGGTGGAATTGCATGGGATCATGTGCTCAGAAAGACATAAATGTTCTCAGAAGTTATAAACACTTCATTTGTGTATGCACTGGACCAGGATCAATTGTTGTATATCAGTTTTCTAGGAATAGAGCACACTTATCAGAAGGAACTGGAAACCAAGCCCATCTTCTTTATCTTAACATCTGCTGCCGAATAATTTTGTCAGGTCTGTCTCAGAACCTTTTACAGCTGCTGTCCTTGTTATTCTATGATTGCATCATTGAATCAAGAGACCAGCTGCCAACTGCAATCCCTTGTGTGGCTATTCCTTAATGTACTGCATTTGTGCTGTCAAGTCAATTTGTATGCTTCATTTCTGTCACTGTTGCAGGATCACTGAACTGCAAGCAAAGGTCGCCCACGTTCAGGCTGTGATTCTGGAGAAAGAGACACAACTGGCACAATTTCAAGTTGATGTGTCTGAGATAAAGACGACTCCTGACCTTGGATCGGCGTAAGTGCCCTTGCATTTGCACTGAGAGGTTGTGAAAATTTCAGCTCTTGCAGTTACTCTCAGCCACAGATTTCTTGCCGAGTCGCCCACACTTGCCCTTTGCGCAATTGGCTTGCAGTTTGTTTGTGAGATTTGTTTGCCAGCTAGGGAATTCACAGTCATTCAGTGGAGATGGGCATGAAAGGTGGTGCGAGGCACTGAGATGGAGCAACAGCAGTAATCTTTTTTTACCCTTTCATTGTCAGTCAAGGAAAGCTTGTTCTAATAAGGACTGCAGAAGAATGGCCACCTCCTCATAACTATATCAGTTGTAGTGAGCAAACTTGACACTTTCCCATTTCAGGTATATATTGAATAACTAATGCTCAAGTAAATGCAATGTGTTCACCTTATCGCTAACAGAGTTCAAGCACTTTGTAAATATTAGTGCATAGATTTTAAACTTTGTCTGTCATTTTCTTGTTTTTTTTTTACTGTAGCTGTACAAGCACTTTGTAAATGTTAGGGCATAGATTTTAAACTTTGTCATTTTATTAGTCTTTTTTTTTTTTACTGTAGCTATACTTATGGCCTTTCTTTTTCGGACTGGCTGTGTAATCTCGTGTTACACTGCATGCTGTGGTGCCAAGCTTATGTATCAGGTCAGAGGCACACTCAAGCTATGTCACTGTAGCTTCTTGCCTGTCATCCCCTTTACTCCCTCTGAAATATGGAGAAGTATGGAGTAAAGAATGGTTGCATGGAGTAAAGAATGGAGTAATGTTTCATACATTCATTCAAATTCGTAGAGCCATGGTGAAGAAGAGAGCTGTGGACATAATAAAAAGGGAACGTGATGAAGCTAAGTGCCAGGAGGAGCGTTTCAACAGCCAACTGCAGTTGCTTGTACAGGCTGTGTCACAGATGGGAAACGAAGTTCCCAGAGCCTTGGACCTGGATGTCACACTCAATGGCGAGCAGGTTGTCTTTTTCTATCGTTATAACTCGCTTAAGAAAAAGCTTACCTCTCTCTCTACGAACAAAGATCATGAAACTAGATTAGAGCTATTTGTTTTTGTTATAATTCAATCTTGTGCCACACAACTCACAATGGTGGGTGCTAAGTATCAGTGTTTTATATTATGTAAATTGCTTAGTGCAGCTAGGTGCGATTAAAATGTTAAACGTTGCAGTACGTATTGAAATGTTGCAGCATATCACAAAATGTACGTTGTCAAGTTGTAGTAGCAGTGACGAACTCCTAAACCCCTAGGTAAAGATTGCACTCTTTATTGGGCAGACTTGTTCCCAACAAAGCAGAGAACACTCGCAGTACAATTACTGTGGTGAGCACAGTTACTTGTGATTGAAATCTGATCTAAGAGTGGAACACATTGGATGTTTATACATACATCGCCATACACTCCAGCATAATTAATGCTCTTGTATAGTTCGAGAATGTACGCTGCTATTGATTTTGCACGTGTGATTTAGCCGTAACTGGTTATAACATTCAAGAGGCCTTCGGTACATGAAAGGTGCATCTTGCACTGAGCAATAAATTCATAACACCTGCTAGCCAGCGAAAAAACAGTCACTGAAAAAAGAAAGGAACAGCCTATACACGTGTAATGGGAAATGCAACTTTTGCATGTACTGCACTTCATGCTCATTCAGCGAAAAGAAATTCTACTTGGTCGAACTGGCAATGTGTAGATTCAAGTCAACTAAACTAATAAATCTCACTCGCCACTAATTCAATTAAATCAGGCAAGCTCATCTGTATTGGATATTGGATAAGAAAAAAAAAGTAACACTTTTGAACTCATGCCTCATTCAGGTATACTCAGTAACTCACGCTTGAACTATTTGTTTCAGAGCATCAAAGATGACGAGATAATGGATTTTACAACAATCAGCAAAATTGCAGCTAGGCACTTTGTGGACAAGCTAAAGAGCCCTTTCCTCAAAAAGCAGGTGCATAAAATTTCTTTGCTCCTTTTTTACTTTGCCTGATCTTATCGCTGCATTTGTGTTGCATGGCAGAATGTGCACAGTGAAGTGCATGGTTGTTAGCATACTATATTTCTGTTGCACATATTAGTTAAATCGACCGGACACAAACACAATTTGGACAGTCCAATTATTCCTTAACAACACAAATGGTACTTAATTAGTGCAAGATATTTTTGGTATTATGAGCGAAAATGAAACCTACGAGTTAAAACTGTGACACTGACATCAGTCCAACATCGTAGACTAGCTATTTCAAAAAGAGAGGTTAACAAAAGCTATGTTACCAGGCCACATTTTGTAATTTAATTTAAATGTGATTTTATTACGGATAAACAACTAACTAACGAGAATAAGCAGAGGCTGACAAAATATAAAATGCTATAAAGAGCTCGTGTGAAAATTCCAAGGTGGCATTGCTACCTTTGTTTGATATTGCATCTTTTCTGGTCAGCCTCTAGCGGTAGGCTCTATCCACAGTTACAAAAGTTAAACTTTCAAATCTAACAGTACTTAAACCCACAATCTTTAGTTGTTTCCATGCAACGATGAGCAACTAGCCTCATATCACACCCTTTTGCAGCTAAGTTTACAAAACAGGTTTTGTTATTTTGCATCATTCTAAAGTGTTTTATTTTATTGCATGAATGTACCTTAGTGACTAGAAACGGCTAGTCACTTAATAATGAAATGTTTCGCACCAAATGTGGCCCTTATGGCATTAAAAGATAGAGCATGTAGTGGTTGTACTGTGGAAGCATGTGGCTTCATGCACCCGATAGTATTATTTTTAGAGCAAACAAGTGTGTGTACCAAAGTGTTCAGTGTATTCATACCAGGCCAACCGCCCCCAGCAATCCAAGGACTCCGAGGAATGCATCACTTCCAATAACACCTCTGAGGAGACTAACAGCACCCTCAAGCCTTACAGCCGTGTAAGTTTCACGACAGTGTCCCTGCATGCCATAACGCTGTCATAGAATGCTAGTATCTTGTCTTCTGAATGACACTGTTCTCTCATTCGTCTCTTATTTTATTGCTTATAATCCGTAGAATACGAAACAAGTCTCGTCTTTTTAATCGGTTAGCGTAACACATTTGCTCTTAAGTACTATACTTGAAAGAATATACTTTGTTTCTGTAATTGGAAGTTAGGAGCCCGCGGAAGCATGGCACATTGTTTGGTATTGCGCTGCAAAATAGAAGGTCAAAAAATCTGTCCACAGAAATGACGAGTGCTGTAAAAACGGGTCATCATTATATCACACACTTTTCATGGTATCATGGTATGATCTTAGTTTATATGCAATTATGTGCAGTGTATGTTATATTTTAGCTTCTACAACCAAGTTAAGAAGCTCTAAAAACAATTAGAAAAGGGAAATGCAGGTTGTACTCAACTTTCCTTCCTTCCTTCTTCTTTTTTTTGTTTGCTGTTTGTTCACGGCAATTAGCCGAGTATTGCCCTAAAGCTTTACAACGCTGGAAAAAATTGCAATGATTTTTTTTCTGTTCCTCTCCAATTTTTCTCTCAAGTTAAGTGACATCTGAACAACAGCATAATTATTTTTCTATCTCACTTTTCGTTCTTTATCTAGATGACTGTGAATCCTAACATCTCACTGCAAGACGAAGACTGGTTCCACGGTGTTCTACCGAGGGAGGAAGTGGTTCGGCTTCTTGTCAATGATGGTGACTATCTCGTGCGAGAGACGATACGAAATGAAACAAAGCAGGTGGTCCTCTCAGTCTGCTGGCAGGGTCACAAGCACTTCATCGTGCAAACTACAGCTGATGTAAGCTATGTCTCGCTTTTTTGTCCATGCACTTGATCAGTGAGCCATGTAAACCAACTTAACTGGAACATGTTCGGCAGATGGTGCAGCCTTTGAGAATGCCTATTTCAGCTAGAAATTAAACAAGAGGTGTGATCACCAGTTTTTCCAAGTCACTCAAGTGCGCCAAGAACATACACAGGCTGAATGTTATTCACTCTTAAAATGGTTTCAAACTAAGACCTAATCTACTTATGTAAAATAACTGCTTTAAGTGAAACCTCGTACTTCAGTTTGATTTTACAATGTTGTTTTTTGTTTGTCCCTAGACATATGCATACATTGATAAAATTAGGCCTATGAAATTTCATAGTGGTGTTCTACATGCCAAACCAATAGCCTCACAGAGAGATCCTTTGTAGTGAAAGCCTTTAAACTAAATTTATATAATTGTGGTTCTTTAATGTGCATCTGAAACTTGAGCCTTCGTATGTTGTGCACAGGAAGCCTGAATTATGCAGCCTCAACAGCTAATGCCATAATACTAAATTCTCGTATAAGGTCCTGAATAAGCGTGCATGAGCAGTCAGGATTGCATTGCAAGCACTATTCGCAACTTTTCAATGACGCCTTTGTCAGCAGTAATATTTGCTGGGCCTTAAATGTACCATTGACAATCGCTTCCATCTTTTGCCAGAATTTCCCTAGCTCTGGTTGTAATGCTGATTTTACTTTCTAATTTTTCAAAGTCACCATGGAATATGACTGTATGCAGCCAACATTCTGTCTCATTGATTTTGTGCAGGGAAAATACAGGTTTGAAGGGCCAGCCTTCGGCACGGTGCAAGAGTTGATTGTGTATCAGCATCATCTTGGTCTTCCTGTGACAAGCAAATCCGGGGCAATACTGCAGACTCCCATCTTCAGAGAGCGATGGGAGTTGAATAATGACGATGTCGAACTTGTTGAGAAGATCGGAAGGGTAAGTTTCAAGTACAATAGCTGGTGATGCCTATGCTAGAGCTTTCCAAGATAATAGAGTGTAGAACTACTGCAAGCATTTCACAAGAAGGTTTACAGAGTGCTGAAATAGTAGGCCATTCACAGCCGCTGCGACTCTGGAATGACAGAAATTGCGCATTGAGACTGATGTATTTATGTCTGTTCACATCCGGTGCAGTACCATCCACCGATTCTCTTATCAACCTGTGTACTGCACCAAATTGTCAAGCATTAAGTTCTGCCTTAAAACTGTTGGCAGGGGCTGCATTGTCTTCCACACACGTCACACAGTTATAACAATGAAGAGCAAGTCAATTCAGTGTTGTCACTATATAGTTGTCACTTTGTTTAATAATCTACAAGACTGTGATAATTAATAGAAAGAGTCTCCGAAACCTGTGTTTGCCATGTTGCGGCAGCATTTTTTAATGGCATTCTGGAACAGACGTCAGCGAGATTTAACGTTTGCTAAAGGTTGCTTTCTGCAAGGTGATTAGTTCCAAATTACTATAAAACTTTTGCTTTGAAGGGGTTCTTTCATGGCTTAGGGACTTTTGATGAGCCCTTTATTACTCACTTTTCCTTTTTAACAGGGAAACTTTGGAGATGTCTACAGGGCAGTTCTGCATCCACAAAGGCTAGATGTGGCCGTGAAGACGTGCCGTGTGAACCTGCCGGATGAACACAAGAAGAAGTTTCTCCAGGAGGGAAGAATCTTGAAACAGTATGACCATCCAAACATAGTCAAGTTCATTGGAATCTGTGTTCAGAAACAACCCATCATGATTGTCATGGAACTCGTGCCAGGTGCTTACTTTTCTTTCTTCTTCTATGTGCACTGTCAAGTGCAGAGGTTTGCAGAACTGCGATAGCAGCAAAAGGAAAGACATTACCTGGTAGCCTGCAAATGCATTCAGTAAATCAAGGAATGGTCTTGGTACTTCTATTTGCACCTACCGGTATAAAAGTCACATTAAAAGAGGGGGGGGGGGAGTGTTGTGATCAAGTCTAAAGAGTACAGAAACAAACATTTTTTTCATGGCTTTCATGTTCTCATGAACTCAGTGAAGCAGTCTGCTGTTGGCAACGTCCTCAATTCGAGCCAGCTACGTACCTTGATTTCTCGAATAAAAATCTGCCAGAAGGAAGAGTAATACTCTGCACTGAATTGTGTTCGAAATTGTCGCCCATAGCCAGCAGAATGCGTTGCAATGTAGAACTTCATATTAAATCTGCACCTTTGTGGCAGTACAAAGAAAGGACAATAAGCCTCTGCAGTGATTTTTTCCAAGGTTCGCTTGTTTCTTCAATTTTTTTTTGTTTTGCTACCTGGTACCTCAAACATAACCACGCACTGCATCCCCGCCGAATTCACAGATCTTATTGATGCCTTTTATTCCCAGGAGGCTCTCTACTGGCATTTCTGAGAAACCAAGGTCCCAAGTTAAGTCCCAAGGACCTGCTGAACATGTGTACGGATGCAGCTGCTGGGATGGCTTACCTCGAAAGCAAGAACTGCATACATAGGTACAGCACGTTTTTGACTACATTTAGCTTGCAATTCCATTTCAGCAGCCGCATGTGCAAACGTGAACTTTGCAGTCGGTAGGCATGTCGCATCAAGCAGGAAAACAGAGAATTGAGGCACTAGAACTATGTCTCCATTTATGTTTGCATTAAGCCTTTCTGCTTTTTGTTTCTCTCAGCTTGCAGTTTTCACTTGCGAAATAACAACGTTACACACACCATGTATCATATATGCAAAGGCAGTGTAGTGATAAATACGGTTACCCGTAGAGAAACGACAAAGAAGACTGTTGTTGTGGTTGGTGCTTGTGCCGGCACAGTTTGGGAACTGACTGCTGCACCATCTATAAAACATTCACCGTACCTAGACCATTAAATGTATACTATCAATTGGTGGAGGTGCGGGGTAGAGTTCGAGAACGGAGTTCCAGGGTGAAGAAACCATTGAATCTGTAAAATGTTGTCAAGCTATTGGGTCAAAATTAGTGAGATGAATATCCACCTTTTATTTCATTGAGTAAACGGTCATTGTCATTGCTTTAGTAAGAAAATAATTTGGCAGCCCTGAAAATGACTCAATGACTTTAAGGTTGTAGCCAGCTGTTATAATACTGTTGTGTGATCTTGCCTTTTAACTTTTTCATGTGCATAACAATCGGCTGTTCTGTGGTGTAAAATGTTGAACGAGGTGCTGCAAAGTCATATACTCATACGAGCTAACGTACAAGCTAAGATGGCGAGAGAGATGCTTCCTTTTTACTGTTGATGCTACAATAAACTAATGAAAACGCTTCACATTCAAAACAGACTAAAATTCATGTTGCACCAATGCCTTCCATGCAAGACATTGCAATTTTTTATCATAATAATAGCTATCAGTATGAAAGAGCCACCTTACATTCTTGGAAGCAAGAGGCCCTGCTTGGGCACCTTAAGATGCAGCCAGAATGGTACATGATTGCATTTTCTACTTACCGTAGCTCACCTGAACTAAGGCTAGCAGGTAACTCCTTTAGCATTCAACCTGGCATAACTCAACAAAACGCTGGTGTGAGAAAACATAACCACTGTAGCAAGTGAAGCGACTTTTGTGCTGTGTATTGCTTCAATGCAAACCGAGCGGTGAGAACACAGCATGTACAAAGGTATGAGCAGTGTGCTCAACCCTGCTTAGGATAGGGTGCGTGTGATCCTACCCGACCATTTAGAGTATGCATTTCCTGCTGGAACCTTGCAGCCTCGTTTTTGGGACCACTCGTGGACCTTCCACGAGATGGAAGATGGCCAGCGTGTTTCCTCTCCAGTTGTGCCACAACTGTCAGCTGCCCTCGCACGTTTTCACTCGCACATAAAACATACAATGTGCAGGGCAATGCTATCACCCTTGGAACGGAACCTCACAGCAGTGGAAAAAATGCACCTGAAGATTCCATGTAATTGCTATAGCAATAGAACTTTCCAATTTGAATCTACAATGATAGCTACACAACAGTTTTCTTGCATATGTTAGAAATATTAATTATAGTGTGCCACTATTGCACAGATGGTGATATTCATTGTCTTCTCTTGCACCATCAAACATTAAGAAAGGGAAATTGACAATCACCTGCTTGAAGCACGAAGCCAGAATGAGAACCACACGGATTTCTCAGAAGGAAAGCTTCTTAGTAGCTGAAAAATTCGTCCTGGCCCAGGGATTGAGCCCGGGACCAATGCCTTTCTGGGGCGGTTGCTCTACCAATTCAGCTAACCAGGAACCTAGCAATTGGCAGTGCGAGGGCAAATTTATAGACAACTCAAAGCACATACACGTATTACAAATCAGTTCTGCGGAATCCCACAAGGTGGTGGAAGCGTTAAGAATAGGCTTGTGCTTATTCATGCATTAAGGTTCGAAGCGAATAGTGATTTGGTCCAATAATTTTGAGTCGAATTCAAACAGTATATATTACATATTATAAACAAAAATAAGCATATTTGTCATGACCAAACTAACCTGCACAATATATTTTTCATATTGAAACAAGGCATGTGCAAATGTCATTGTTTTTGGTCCAAAAGAATTGGAAGCAACTTTGAATAGTAGCACAATTTGACTTTCAGTAGAATGCTAGTGATAACCTGTAAAATATGTTACGCTTTAAAATTGACTATACTTAAGAGCATATAAGCCGGTATAACAAACTTTTAAACTTCAAAAGAGAAAACCGCGCGAGCAGACAGCGGAAAGGCAAGGTTCTCCCTGCGCAAATATAAGAAGAAGCGAGCGAGCTCGCCGACGCGCTCCTCGCGCCATCTCACTGGTAATGAGAAACGCTTATAAGCGCCTGCTGTCTTCGAGTCCTGCCATCAGTAAAGGGTGTGTATATAACGCTCGCCGTTAGCTGCCTGAAAGATCTGCGCTTTCTGGCGTAGTGGTTAGCGCCACGCGCTGCGGAACGATAGGTCGCTAGTTCGATTTTGCGCTTCGGAAGCATTTTCCTGAATTCTTTTTCTTTGGGACTTTGATATATATATACATACTTATACATATACGGTGCATGACGGCGGCGAAGGCGACGGCAAAATCCAGCCGAGACTGTCCATATAATTGCTATCGCAATAAAATGACGAATCGATGTGAGGGTAATATGTTCATTTAACCTTGAAGTGGGGCTTCGCGGCAGTGCGGATATTTCCTGGAAAGGTGTATTCACGGTACAGCATCCCTCCACTGCAGTGAAACCACCTTTACAGGAGGGTTACATGCGGCCTAATATACACCTATTCGTTATTTCGAATGCTTCGAAATTTCCAATAATTTAAATTAGAATCGAAGCGAATTCGAATACTGTAATATTCGTTTGAATATTGGAAGTGCTCGAATATTCGCACACGCCTAGTTATGAAAGAGAAACTGAAAGAGAAATTCTGCCACCCTGCGGGATTCCGCAGAACTATTTGCAATGATATACACCATTAAACATCATTCATCATCATTGTATTCACCCTCTTTTACATAGCAATATGTATCTTCACATTATTTTAAGTACGTAATCCAATGAAAAATTCTTTTTTTCTTGTGCAGGGACTTAGCTGCAAGGAATTGCCTTGTAGGGAAAAACAATGTTGTCAAGATATCGGACTTTGGCATGTCACGAGAGGAGGAGGAATATATTGTGTCGGACGGCATGAAGCAGATACCCATAAAGTGGACGGCACCAGAGGCTCTTAATTTTGGTATGTGATTCTGCTCCCTTTTTGCAAAGACACAAGCCTGGTTGTAGCGCTTTGCCAATACAGAGATGCACATTATGTACTCTGTAACGCAGCATTTCATAACTTTTCCTAACATCAAACACATTTCTTTCAGTGTTCAGTGTGATAAGTGTTCTCATTAGTCTTGTCATGCATTTGAGAGATATTGAAACAATGGTGCTTATGGTTTTCATATGATGACCACGTATACGTGGTTGTCAAAGATACCTCGTGAATTCTTTATGGCCTATATGCATAGTAAGCAATTTAGCCAAGTCATGTACAAAAGCCTTGCCTGCCAAAAAGTTGGCACACAAGCTCCACTTTTGGTTCTTTCGGACCATACAAAGCAAAAAGGTTTGACAACAAAATCACAAAATGCGCAAATAGAATAGCTTCTTAACATGTTCACTGCGTTGTGGGTCACCGGTGGTTCACGGCCTGTGCTCCACCTATGCGGCTGCAAAGTTACATGCATTTCTCTGCTTGCGGATGCGATAACTTTAGGACACTTGGATGCAGAGGTATGATTTTTGCTGCATGAAGATACACACACCCAAAGGAATACTTCTGTGATGTTAAAGGCTGTGACCCACGACGCATTCAATAAAAATCTTTTTCTGCTGTGTGACCCACCGGTGACCCATGCATGACAGCTCTCAATCTCGTGCTGCCATCTGAAGTTCGAAATTGCAACTAATATATATTGCATATTGCATTGGACGTGAGGTGGCGCAATTGTTTCCAAGGAGCCGCTAAATCTACCCAATAAAATATTTCTGTCACGAAAACTGACTTCATGTGCTTTCTTGTGGTAAGCACTTTGTATTTAAACATAGATTCATGCGAAGAAGGCAGAAAACTGCTTTGCATCTTTCAAATAAACGCGCCAAACACGCGCTGCAAATGTGGCAGCGCCATCCCGCTGGAGCGAAAGAAACAGGCATAGCCGCGTGTCCCACCGGTGGGTCACGATGCACCTGAAGGAATATACCAGATAGCCTACTGGTGGGTCACTATGCACCTAAACCAGACCAAAAAAAAGCGTGTGCAGTGAACATGTTAAAGTACATTACACTTAGGTTTAACAATAAAAGGATTTTGGAGGAATGTCTTCGATCAAACCAAACTAACGCATGTGCGGTTTCTGTGTGCATAGGGAAATACACCTCAGTCTGTGATGTTTGGAGCTATGGTATCTTGGCCTGGGAAATCTACTCACTTGGCGCATCTCCCTACTGTGGCATGTCCAACAGCCGAGCTAGGGAACTGATAGACACAGGTGAGCTGATTAGCCAGTGACGCCAGCTGATTAGCCAGTCATGCTGCCGTCTTAGTACCTATACCCTAGAAACCACTGTAATCTGAAAATAAAATGCTGGGTAGGCAATCGCAAAGATAGAGGTTCATGCTACAGTTCTTAGTGATTGGAAATACTGTGCTTCTTCTGAAGAAAGCTTGTGCAGGCTCAGAGATATTTCATTCATACCTTGTGTAAATGATTCCTTGAAAGACGTGGCGCAAAGTTAGAACCGAGAAGGTTCTAACTCATCTTTCAACTAGCATAGTTGGTTTAATAAGAAATGCTAAACATTTTATGTAAAATCTTGATGCAAGTTTTGCATTCCTATTCTGGTGGATCTTTTTATTTCGACTTTTCCTTACTAAGCGGTCCGAGTGGTACCACGTATTGACACTAGCTAGTGGTAGCAACAAACTTGGAGCTTTTCACTAAACTATACCAAAATGCAGTTGTAAGAATGAGGAGATTGCCATGGAACAAGCAAAATGAATCAGAAGACTGATATTTTTCGTGCAATTTCAGGCGCCTATGTGACCATCTAGGTAGGTCTGTACCAAATAGTAGTATGTAGCAGCTGTCTGAAACTTCTCACCGAGAACCTGACCCAACATAGTACACACGATAGTTAACACTGGTACACACTCAACATGGAGTGTGTACCAGTGTTAACTATTCGAATGCTTCAAATTTCAGGTTACCGGTTACCAGCCCCCGAAAAAGTACCGGACACAGTGTACCAGCTCATGCTCCAGTGCTGGGAATACAACCCGGACAAGAGGCCTACGTTTCAGGAGATCCATCAAACTCTGGTCAGCGTCGGCCGACACGTTTAACACCACACGGACACAAATTACTGGAACATGTAAACATTTATTTTTCACAAATTAGCCATTTAAGCTGTCCACCGCATTTGCTTGTTTTTTCTGGCAGACAGTCCTTTGCCGGAAAAACATTTTGTCTTTTGTGTTGAGTTGTCTCATGTTTGGCAGCAGTTGTGTAAATATGAAATATTTAAGTCTAATAAATTGTGTGAGTCATGAACAAGTACACCTTTGCAGAACCAATCTTTAACAGTGAAATCTTATTATTGTTGTAGAAACGGCAACGCAAGATAGCTTGTATGGGCAGTGTTGCTTGGGAGCTCAGCTGCTATTTATTTTGTGCCATACTTTTCTGTTTTGCTCCTATGTGTGTAACCTCGCAAAGTAATATAAATACGGAAAACTGAAAAGGTCATAAAATGTCTTTAATAAGTGTACAGGGTTGCTAACATGCTTGAAGTGGCTGTCAGAAAACCAAGCGCCAACTGTTTTCTGGAAAAAAAAAACAGCAAGGGAAAAAAAAGCAATAAAACAAGGTTTTTGGTAGAAGTCTGTACCACCGTGTCAATTTTCTTTTCTACCACAGCAGTTTTTGTTTTCATCTGTGCCTATACAAGGAGACTAGAACAGAATGAATACATCACATGCACAAATGTTCACACATTTTCTATCAGATCATCAGTTATATGCTATTTACATAAACACATGATACGAAAGCCGACACCAAAACTGTATGTACTAGTGGACACTAAAAGAAACGGGGCATTCGGGACAGCTGAATGATGGAATTTCACTATACTCGGCGACAACTTATCTTGACAGGGGAGCGAAGGCTACGGAGGCGGGGCTTCCGCACATTCATGTTGCTCTGCAAGTAGTACTGTAGCTTGCAGCTGATTTCGGTTTTGCTCGCTCACATCATTAACGCATTTAGAAAACATATTCACGAAAAATGTGAATGGGAGAGACATTTCGATTGTTCAGTGTACATTTTAGCATCATATTACGAGTATATTTTTCCTGGAGAACTAAACGGCGCGTTTGCGGCTGCACACTCGCCCACTACGTCACGGATGCCATGTTTACTTTGGAAAACGGGCCTGTTGAAAAGGTGGCGCTGTCTAAGAAATGGAAAGAAAAGGAAGGCATTCTTGCAAGGTGAACATTAACTGTATTTTAACTACGACTTGCCGCAACTGTTTGAGTCTCATAATAAATAAAGCAGCATTTATTTCAGCAAGACAAATGAGAAAATTATCAGTAAACATAAGTACTTATTTTTGGCAGCGGTAGCAGGCATGCACTTCAGTACTGTAGCTTCCACAGTGCTGTCAAGAAAAGTTGTCGCTGAGTATAATTTATAATTAACTGAAACCGTATGAAACAACTTGTCAAGTGACATTTTTCAAGGCATATAATGAATAGCACACCAATCACTTATTACGAGGCTACATATAAATAACGGAGGCGTGAGTAGCACAAGAAAACAATAGAGTGCAGCTTTGTTCTGGGACTGTATCTTGAAGAGAAAGAACTCTAGCTAAATGAACTTGACATCCAACAGGTAACCAGGCCACACCGGGAGTACTTGAATGTACCTTTACGGAAATTAATAAGACGTTTTCTGACAATGAGCAGCTTGCTCTGAAGAAAAGGGAAGAATAACCACAAAACTGCTGTCATGACCGTCGAAATCATTAGGTGTTCTTGATCATTCCTACAAACTTATTCAACCTAACTGACATTCAGATGTCCCAGTGCGACAGTGGTGTTACATCCAGACAGTACATTTCCAAGTGAACACACATTCACAATGCATGTCTAATCAACAGTAGAACAACTTGCTAATGGTACAAGAAGAAACATCCGGCCTGTATAATGGTAGATTAAGATTTTGAAAATGCGAAGAATTGTACGTAGCATGTAGAAATGCATGCTTTGTGGTTCACAAGAAATCATTGTCTTGGTTGTCCTTAAAAGAAACATTTACACTGTTGGGGAACTATTCGCGTGAAATGCATCGGGTAAGAGAGGGAATGATTGCACACCGTCATGGCTGGTAATGCTAGTAACTATTAGACCAGTGTTCTGCTACAGAGACAGCCAGCTAGTAACTAACGGCTGCTCACTTACAAACGGTAAATATCCACACAACCTCAGCACGTTATGTAACTTTTTTATAAACCAAACAAGACACAACTGTCAAATGAACTGTACAGACGAAAGAGATGCCTACAACATCAAAGGTGTCCACAAATCACTCAAAAAACTCTCCTTTGGTAATCTGCGCACAAAAATGCGTGCGCCATTGTCACAACACCCGGAACAGCTATCGCTACTCAAACAAGTTGGATAAGTATATTATTATTGCAACAACTCATTTTTTTTCTCTCGCATACACTGTTCAACTATCGAAGAAGAAAAAGAAATGAAAGATTGACTGTCCTAAACATCTCCTGCATCTGGCTTCCAGCCAACTGCGTCTAAGCTCATGACACTTTGAAGTCCAAATCACAGACTCATCACTAAAGGAGGAGCACAACAGTACGTCAGTACAAGTCTTTTGCGCATGACACTTGCTTGCCATTTTAGCTTTTGTTTTATGATTGGCCTATTCCCGTTTCTTGTCCGGGCTAAACTGAAGTTGCCCCCAACTAACAAAATAACTAGAGGATGTTCACAAAACAGCACTTAAAGGGGATGTGTTTCTCCATAGTGCTTTCCTATCGTATAATGTTCAAAGTATTTTTGCATGAGCAAAGAACTAGAAGAGAAAAAAACTTCAACGCTCAATTCAACGGAAGAGAGTAGCGGGCAGCGCTTTGCCGCTGAGCCGATCACGCAGATTAAATGCTGTTCCTGCCGTCTGCGACGCAGACATCCTGCACCTGATATGTTCACCACTGCTCGTGATCGGTGGCCCCGTTTTTGTCACAGTTTGTTGCGCATGCTACTGTTGTTCCATGCTGGCCCACGTGCGGGAAAACGAAGCAAGAAAATAAAGATATATGGAGAGCCTTCAACGGATTCCACGCGATGCTCTCTCAGTTGGCCTTCAGAAGGCTGGCCTTGCACTCCTCCTTAGAAGGTACGCCAACGTTCCAGCCCAGAGTGTTGCGATCAAAGCCGCACGTGAAGAGATTCGCCTTGACATTGGCCTGGTCGGTGTCGAGCCAGGCAGCAGCACACACCATGCGTCGGTGGCCCTGAAAGCAGTGTGCGTGCACCGTCAGCGTGAGAAGTGGAAAGAGAACAGAAAAATGTGGATCGGAGAGGCAGCCCATGTGGTCACCATGTGTTTAAAAATAACTGTGGAACAAAAACTCAATTGCAGTCGGTGTTGAGATTTCAGTCATTCTACACATCAATGTCGATGTTTCTTGAATCCCAGCTCCAAAACCTCTTCATGAATGACCCATATACGAGATATGGGAAAGGCTTCCTTTCAATGGCAACATTACCTGACATCTTGTTCAAGCCCCCACCCCCACTTACTTCAACCTTCTTCATTGCCCCGGCCCTTGTTGGACTCCATTTAGTGACTGAGGCTCACTGGCTGAGGCGAGTTAGAGACTCCTGTTTTAGAATATCTACCATGCTCTACTCTTGTGTAAGAAGTTGGCACTTAGCTGGTATGAAGGTTGGAAAACGCTTGAAATACTTATTAGTTTAAATACTGAAGTTGGTCTCTGAATGCAGCACTTGACATCAGCAAAGTCATTGCTGATGTCAGGATTTAACACACCTTCAAACATCACACAGTCTCAAACAAGTGTTCTCGTTTGCCCATCTACTTGCAGCTGTAGCAGTTCCCAAAAGTCAGCTTCGCTACAATGCATGAGTGTTGTGTGGTGAAGCATATTAGGAATGGAAAGGATCACTGTTCCTTAAGGGGCATTCACACGAGGGAGAAATCCGCGGGGGACACGGGAGGATTGCGGATCACGTGACTGCGATGTCACGGATTAGCGAGTGGGCGCGACTCCGCCCCCTCGCCTCCTCGGAAGAGACGGGGACCTTTTCCCAACAGGACAAACGATCCCTTGGCTGTGGGGGATAAATTTCGGGCTCTTGTTAAGCCACATTGTTGTACTTGTTCCTGCAGAGAGCGACAGTGGGTGCCCAGTCTGCAGCTGGTGAAACGGGCGATACAAGCCACCAGAGTAGTCTGGTAACACTGATCTCCCCCTCCGTTCGCCTCATCCGTGTGAGTGGGGGAATTCTCCTCGTGAGCTGACGTCACCAGGTTCCACCTTTATCCCCCGAGGATTTGTCCCCCGTGTGAATACCGCTTTATGCATGCGTGCATGTCACCATCTCCTCTCCCAGTACAAGCACTGAGAAGACTAACACTGAGACGTACTGACAAGGCTTCAGTGCTAGTATTTCACGCGTGGCTATGTCGATCCGAGACGTTGAGAGCAAGAAAAAGGCATGAATTTTGTTTCTAGGACTCTTTGACGGTACCTGGAAAGTAAGGGAACTTCTGGCCTGCGGGGAACATGCAGCAGAGTCACAGCATAAGATGAAGGAGCAGCCTTCTGAGAGGTCATAGTGAATTCCTTTAGAGTGCCTACTCTAAGTACAGAGCATTGAATGTAGTGTTTGAATGTACACACGTTTATCAAAATATTATGTGCGCCTTGTGATGCGAAAGGTATGTTGCGAAGGATATCCAGCTTGATACTATGGACGCATTGTCCTTTATTAACACAAATAAATCCACATAGGATCATGAAAAGATCGTGGGAAACAAAAGTTATGGCAGCCTGTTCACTGCTATTGAGGCCATCGAAGCACTCGGTGCTAGCCAGAACATACAGACAGCTAGGGCCTGGCTACTAATGATGATGAATTGTGGTACAACACTTTATACTGATTGGGCAGCTTTAAAGCTTCCACCCATTACACAATTCATACGGTATGACACATGTAGTTATACTATGCAAATAAATACAAGGCAACTTTGCTGTGATGCTGCTGCTGATGACAATTATGACGAACTGTGGCTGAGCCTTTTGTAATGGGCACGCCACTTTTGAGGCACCCACATGTCGCACAGTTCATGTGGCATGACACCTGATGCAATACTGTGATCTATCATAAAACGTTTGCAACTATGTATTATAGCACATGTGACCCCTGAAGTCATAAAAGGCCATTGTTGATGCTGCTATTGCTGATAATGATAAGGAATTGTGGCACAGCTGTTTGTAATGGCTGGACAGCTTCAATATGCCAACATGTTACACGACTGACATGACATGACACCTAATGCAAAGATACCAAACTGTTATATGTGCACCTCCATGTAGCTGCACACACTTTGTTGATGCTGTAGCTGAGGATATTAATGAATTATGGTTGATCCCTTTGTAAAGCATGGGCAGTTTTAAACCACCCACCTGTAATGCAATTCACATGGCGTGATGGCTGGCCCAATTCTATTAGTATGCCATGCAACGTTTTCACAGATGCACACGCGACTCCTTTCCTGACATGACATCACTATAGCATCTTTTTTTGAAGCAGCTTCAAACAGTGTCGCGGCTCTGTGGTAGAACAGTAGACTCCCTCACAGAATGCCTGGGTTCAATTCCGGCTTGAACAACAGTGTTTTTTCTCATCATGCGCGACAGCTGTGACGAACAGTGGCAGCGACAGCGAACGACATCGCCACCAAAATCAGCCGTTGCAGCAGGCTCGTGACAGCTTATGCTTTAAACCAGGGCTCAGCAACCTGCGCCCGGCAACATGTGGCCTGCAGGGCAGTGTTATGCAGCCCCCGGCACGACATCGGAACCCCCCTTCCCCTTGTCTCTTCCTACCTGAAGACTGGCATGGCAGTTTTGACCTCCAATGGGGTTAGACAGGAACAAAGAAAGTTTGAAGAAACCAGCAGCAGCCATCATAACAGTGTTTGGCAGTGTACGTCTGCGAACAGACTTTTTCGAGAATGAAGTTCATCAAATCAAACTTGCCTTCCTGAATAACCGATGAATCCCGCCATAACCTTCTGCGTCTACCGGTGAGCAACCCTGATGTAGATATTTGCGAGTTTGCGAAGAATGTTCAGTACCAAAGTTGCATTGAAAGAGGGCGAGAGCAATGATTTTTATTCTGGCAGCTGGCAGATCGATGGGGGGGGGGGGGGGCGATCCTGCCTAGAGGGCAGCCGAAAGCCCTCGCGCTGTGGCAAAAAAAAGGCCTTTTTTTTTCTGCTTGTTACCTAGGTTTTTAAATTGCAACCTTGTGACATTTGTGCTGAAAATAAACATTATTACAGTATTGTACATCATTGTCAATTCACTGAATTATTTCTCTTGGGGGGGGGGGGGTTCTTGCATGCACCCCCCCCCCCCCTTTATTTGCCTCCCGGGCCCCTCTGTGTTGGCTTCGTGCAACTAGGTCCTCCTCCTCAAAAGGTTGCCGACTACTGCTTTAAACAATTGAATGTTGAATGTATTATATGTATGTAGAGAGTGCAAAAGGGACTCCGAAATGAAAATGTCTGTTGACTGTAAGGGCACAGCTCACATCACAGCCTTGACCCCCCCCCCCAAAAGAACCGATGGAAATATACACAAATTCTGGAAAAGCATACCTGTCTGCTGTTACGAGGTAGCCTTGCGAGACGGACGCCAGACATGTCGTACAGCCTGACCTGTCTGTTGTCGTGTGGAATGGCTATGACATTCTGGTTGGAGATGGCAAGCCTAGAATAAAACAAGCAACAATGAAAATAAAAAGTTGACAAAACCTCTATGCAAAAAGATCAGCTGCACTGTTCTCCTTAGAGTACCGCCTAACCATATAGAACAATGTACAGGTCCAAAAACAGTAATAAACCCAGGTGCACGAAGACTCAAACCATAATATATAACACACATGCACATGCACACACACACCGAATTACTGGACACAATGAGATAACGAAATCACAGGCCTTTCTCACCAATATCAACAAGACAAAGGAGCAAGAAGCTATATCAGTGTGCATCATGAACTTGAGTGCACGTCATGAAACGCGTTCACTCTATTCTGGTGCAATACCGTTGCACACAAGTGTTGCTACTGCGTAATTTCAGCACACTACAGTAGAATCTCATTGATGCGATTCTGCATAACATGGTTTTCGGCCTAATACAATTTTCTTTTTGCTCCCGGCCAACGTTACTCACGGTGAACTTCTTTGGTTAATGCGATTTTTGCAAATTATGTTTTATTTTCCGGCTCCCGTGAAAAATGTATCAATGAGATTCCACTGTATACAGGGCGACGCCGGCATGTAAACTCGCTTGTAAACTCTACGTGCTGCGCTAGACTACAAAATTTGGCTGAGCTGCTCGTAGTTGTGTTTGCTGTTCATAAAATGTGTGTTTTCACTAAGCTTGAGGGGTGGTTTGGGACCCCTTTAACCCTTTCAGACGCACCTATGAAGAACTGCCTGTAAACGCGTTAAAATGATACAATGTTATTTCAAAGCACTCGATATTATACTGCAAATAAAATAATGTCGTAATACGTTCATTTATGCGTGTTATAGTAATCTTACCTAATTACTATGTAATTAAATATCTATTTATTCTGAAGCCCTTTATGCTCTCTTTTTGCATAAATAGAATGAAATCTCAGGCTAGAAATATAGTGCAAATTCATTTTCGGTTATGTCCATGTTGAACAAAGAAAAATATACTTTTCAAGTGGGTCGCGGGAAGCGGCCCGTCGAACTACTTGTCGAATATGATAGTGCCTTCAGCGAAGTGATCATATGCAATATTACACTGCAAAATGAAGTTCAATGAAGGCAAATTTATTATGCAGGAAGTTCATTTCATCCAAAGTTCGATGTATCTTGCACTTTTTTATACCCATGTCACACGGGCACCCGTGAACTCCGTTTAACTCCCTCGTCTTTTCCTCGAGGGAAATGGGGTTCATGTCACACGGTCACCATTTCGCTGAGGAAGTTAAATGGAGCTTTTGGTGGAGGAAGTTCGGTTATGCCCATTTCGGCTCGATGGAGTACTCTCATTCCAGCCAGCTACTGCTACGCTGAAAACCGCACTAGCAAAATCGTCCTAATGAGCTCAATTATAATTTTAAAAACTATGCTCTTTTTCGCGTAGCATTTCACGCCCCGTAGTGTACGTTTTAGTTGTATTTTTTCGGACATCAGCGCTTGTATTCTCCACACCAACGCCTCGCCAAGCCGCCGCTGTGAAGCGTCGCGCGATATTTCTGCACGTGTGAGGCGCACGCACAAGCACTGTGACAGCAATGGTGATTCCGAGCACTTCATCAACACACAAAAACACGTTTTTGTTGCTTTAAAGGCGACTGCACAGGCAAAAAATTGGACGTTTCGACGAGCGCAGCAGCGCTGTTTCTGCCCCATGCGGCAACCGTCGAAAGCTTGCACCGAGCCGTGTAGCACGGCCACAACTCCATTCTCGTAATGCTCCATCAGGTAGTTAAATGCCGAACGGAGTGAAATGGAGTTCGGTGGTGGCCGTGTGACAGAGGTATTAGCCCCTAGTCAATACAAATAGCAAATACAAGTGGTGTACACAATTGTGTACATAGCGTCTCAAAGGGTTAATGGGTGAATGTTTTCACACTGGCGACCAGGAATCAAACCTGTGACCTCATAATAGGCAACATCATAGCCACTGTGGCAGGTCTATTTAGCAGTGCATATGCAACACGCAAGGCAATCATACGCTTCACAGGCAGCTTCATTAGTTCCGGTTCTTTTGACAAAGGCTGCGGAAGCCACAACGGCAACGCATTCGATAGAGCCATGTGAAATTAGGTGACTAACAGTAATGAGATGCACACTTGTACCTTATGCAGGAATGAATAAAAGCTAATTTCTGCTGCTCTTGCGGTTGTGATTACCTGTTAACAGGCGAGTCCAGCCTGATTGTCGTCAGTGGTGACCGCATGTTCTTCAAGTCCCAGATCTTAACCGTGCGGTCATCACTTCCGGACACAACTTTGTCTCCTGATGCAAATGCGGCAGAGGTCACAGCCCTGCGGGAGAGAGAGAAAAAAAAAAGATTTCAGGGGCATTTTCATAAAAATTTCACAGTAAATTTGGTGTGCAATGCTTGGGATTTCAAAAGCAACTAATGAAAGCCATAATCCTGACCTTCTTCCACGACACCACAAAAAGCTAAATAAGTGGAACTGCAATATTTATAACTTACTACACATTCTCACTAGTATGTTTTCAGTTTGATTAGATCAGGGGCGTAGGCAGAAATTTGTTTCAGGGGGGGGGGGACCCCTGGCTATGCCACTGGATTAGATAACCCACTCTCTGCCTCCTTCCTGTTGACAACAATGAAAAAAGCCTGCAAAATATGCAAGTTTTTAAAGGTTTCATACTTACCAAAAAAAAGAAAGAAACACGGGTGCTTTAATTGCACAAGGCCAAACTTATCTTGTGCAATTGTGTTTGACCCCCAGGTGGTCAACCCAAGATATTGAAGCTTGAGCAAATCGAGATTCACGATTTATTACATACGTTTAATGAGTGTCAACTCTAATTGTATGCCCATTTGAAGTTCTTATCCCTTTTTCCTTCCTGGCAAGTAGGCAGTCATGTTGTGAACTTCCCAGAAGTTGTCAGCACTTCTCCTTTGCAATTTCACAAATTTAATGTTTCATGGTACGTGCTCAAGCTTTATAACCTCACGAAGTAAAGGAAGTTTTATATCAACTAGTCAATACACAAGAGTTGGTTGTGCGGTACCGTGAAGAGAGGACGGCTCGATGACTGCGCACTGCTGAAAACAGTCATTATTTCCATCCACTTGGCATTATGCAGAGGGCAATGGGAGATACGCAGACAACAAAAGAGCCCCTCTACTAGTTCTTTATACTGGTTGGTTGACGTAACGCGCAGCTCTCGTCGCGCCCTTAAGAGCTGGTGAGACTGGGCATACAGCAAATGCAAGAACGTGTACAAACAAAAGAAAACAAAAAACGAGGGTGAGGAGGAACGTTTAAAAGGTTACTGACACCAATTTTCGAAGGTGAGTTTACTCTGCCATAGAAAACTCCTGTATACACAGACGGCTCTCTGCAAGTGTGAAGCTCAGTAAATAATGATATTTTATTTTGACATTAAAGTCAATTTTTGCATTGCACACCTACTGACATCCAACACTATCAGGATACAGTGCCAATTCTGGTGACATCACGCTCCAGTATGGCTAGTTATGATGATGTCAGGCACCAAAACATTCAATATAGTGGCGTGTGCATCACCAACACAGCCACAGAGCAAAGCGGCCATGGAAAAAACAATATCTTGCATGAGCACATGACAAGAAGCTCATACCATGCTGTGACATCAGGGTACAGCAGGAACCGAAACTAGCTTTTAAAAACATACTGTCATTACTTTTTCAGGGTGCACTCAAGCTTACCAGTACAGTTTCTAGGCTCTTGAGGGCTTGGCCTTTCATTTGATGCAAAAAAACTACCACTGATAATTTTCTTGTGGTATCCCTATAAGAGAGAAGGTGTTGCTCACTCTGTGTGGCCCTGAAACACGCTGACTGAGTGTATCGGCTCCCGGAAGTCCCACAGGCGAAATGTTGTGTCCTTAGAGGACGTCACCACCAGACGCTGCGTCGGATGCGCGCTGGTGTGGGTCAATTCTTGGTCGTGGCCTGCAGAAGAATTGGTAATAGAGAAGAATGCTATATCAACTAATACAGAAGAACACAGAGAGGAAGTCTCGAAACAAATTGAGAAATCAGGAGCTAGTACAGTAAAAGCTCGTTAAATCGACCCTCGTTAATTCGGAAATTGGATAATTCGGACATGTTCCCTGGTCCTGGCCAGCACATGCAGTGTTTAATGGCATCCCAGTTAATTTGGATAGTCCTTGGAGCACACCGGGCGCAAGCAGCCACAAATGTGCAACACAAAGAGTGGAAACAGTGTTGGCAGACAACTAAAACGAGGCAGTGCTGTCTCTATTGCTATCTTTATCAGTTAGCAACCATGCTTTTGTCCACATGCGGATCTGGAACTCATCAGCTTTGTTTTAACTTGATGCAATGCATACAAAATGTCAGAAAACTCAAACGTAGCGGAAGCTGTTGATGATGAAGAGCTTTCAGCTGTGGTCAGCATTCTGGCATAAAACTCAGTTGCTACATCACGATGGGTGAACTATCAGTTGCAGCCATTTTACCTGCGAAAGAGCTATCGTCATGTGTGCGTGGTAGTGGTGGCGTTATGTAATAAGGCAGGGGTGCAGAGCACATTTTGGGCCAATTAAACACGGGAGTCTGGCGCCGTGGTCGCATTGGGAACAAAGTCGCAGGATGACAAAAAATTGTGGCTTTTACACTGTTCTTATGCAAAGCAAGTTCAGGATTTAAGTATTCATCAAGAAAATGAAAGTATATTGATGTAACAGACATTTGTTTGTTGTTTTCGTGATACTCTCAGTTAATTCGGACATTATTTGTGGTCCTGTGAAATATGGATTAACGAGCTTTTACTGTATTTGCAGTCCCAGAAAATCATCACATTTGCATTGAACGCACTTCTGATGTGCCCTGTGCATTATATAGCCCTATCAAAGTGTAAGCAGACTATCTTAAGTGCAAGCATAAACATCGAATGGGAAAAGGTTGACGATGACTGATAGCCCCTAAGAGTGCAACAGCACCTTTAGCCTAAGGGTGGCATGACTGCACTTGAAGGGACAGGAAAGGCAAATTCCATTTTACGTCAGAGTGAAAACTCAATGCTTGAGAACATCTAAAACGTCAATATTATACACAGTATTGCTTTAATAATAGAGAAATTAAGGTAAATGCAGGACACTATTCATGTCACCAGTGGGACTATTCTGTAACAAAAACCCAATGATGTAGTAGGGCCTCAGTGCAATTATTCACTAAGTACTCAAACTACCCTTGACAAAAAGGAATATTTAAATGCATTACAAGACAGAATAGAATGATATATTGGCATTTTGGTTTGACACATGCAAAAAAGAACTTGACGCTGCCCTTGAGAACGACGAGAGCTTCATTTTTGCCGGGCCGTGCTTCCGCTAAAGCCCCTTCCTCCGCTACGCTGCAGCACGGGCATGGCGAATGCTACATAGAAGGCCGTTATCGGAGGCAGGCAGTCTGAATTGCACTAACGGCATGCGGGCAACTAAAACGTGATCTTCTTTCAAGCTAAGCATTTCCTTGGCCTGAAGAAAGAACTGTGAGGTTTTTGGAATGCTATTTCAACAATCCACGTTGACAATATTTGCCTTTAGTGTCCCTTTAAGGTCTCTGCAAGCCTGGAAAGATTAAAACAATGTTTCTTCTTGGCCTTTTCTTTTCACTACCACACAAGCCAGTGTTCTTAACGACCAGTACAATTCTGAAATACTGGTATGAGTATTCTTCTAGCAGACTGATTACCGAGCTCATCACACGCTGCAAGAACTTCTACTTGCTCGTTGCAATTTCATGTGAGTAGAGAATGAGCGTTCGAACACAGCTTATCATAAGCATACCCCCATTACAAAGTAAAGTATCACTGGTCTTGCATATGAGTGATGTCGTAGTGAGAAGCTTCAGATTAATTTTGACTGCCTGGGACTTTTACTGTACACCTAGATCCAAAGAACAAAAGAAGGGGAATTTTTTCGAGGGGCTCATTTCTTTGTTAGACACAAACACATGAATCCAACAGACGGTTAGGCCAAGGAAAGCACAGGGGACATTAACTACTGTCTTAAACTGTGGTGTAATAATTATGACGTAAATTGAAACTAATTAGTGGACCAAAAACCACCCTTTCCATTGGTGGGATCCAAACCCACAACCTCTAAGTTACATGTCCACTGCTCCACCAATTGAGCTACAATGGAAGCTGGGTATCTTCTGTACGTGTAATCCCCGAGAGTTTCAGTCAGCGCCACTTGTAGCCAAGGTGGCGAGTGTGGAACACTCACTACCTTGGCTACGAGTGTCTTTTGTTTTGGTTTAACGGGCTTTTGAGAACAGTGGAATTTACATTTACCCTTTAGCAAAACAGTGAAAAGCTTGCCGGTTACCAGATAAGGTACAGTAAACTCACCAACGAGCTGAATGACAAGCTCTCCCTTCTCAACGTCGTAGACGTTGGCCGTGCGATCCCAGGATGCAGTGATCACCTGGTCCCCACCCGACAGCCAGTCGGACGCTATCACAACACTGCTATGGCCCGTCAGCTCAGTCAGCGGGCTTTTCATCACAAGAACGTTGCTTGCAGAGTCAATATCTGGAAAGAAAGACCCAAACGAGTTACTGCCTGGACGCTGAATGAACACGCGTTTCGTTGACAGCAACATCATTTCCAGAAAGTTATGCTCACCATCTTCTTTCTCTGAAAGGTCAACCTCGTCTTCCGATGAATGTCCTTTCTGTGAAGAGATAAAAGTGAGTCATCAAATTAATCTACGCACACCCGTATCTGTTGAACAAAGGCAGCTATACAGGCATTTCTGGGCTAACTAAACTGCTATAAAGAGAAGAGCAACTACACATAAAACACATACAATTGACGAATGGCATATTTCATTTTGCAAAATGATCTACAGGTTGAAAGAAATAAAATGATAGCTCCTGCATGCTATAAACTTTTGTGCTACAAATGAGATACACCTTGTAAAGAATTAGCAAGAAATAATAAAAACGATTGCCTTATCTTCTCTGAGTGACAACACCATTGCGAACGCGTAAACATTTAGGTTGTTTGCTGCACACTGCATTTTCTGCGTATTTTTCACATTTTAAAGTTTTACGTAACACACACAGCGTGCTGTGCAGCGTGCCATTTTATATGCAGGTAAGATGTAACTCATAATTGTCTGAACTGAATACATGTGACTTCTGGCTGTCTTCTCAGCTGCAGTGCACTTTGATTGTTCACGCTGTGTTTGGCCCAGTTGTGTTCAGTGTTAGCTTTCGTTTGATTTGTACAGAATTTATGTGTTACTGCATAAGAATTGTACAAGAATTTGTACTGCTGTATGATGCAACTATCATTTTCATCGTACCTGCATGATTTTTTAGACTGCAGTACAATATCCTTAATAAATAAAACAGATAAAAAGTACATTTCCATCCAGGCAGGCAAGAGCTAATCAAGGTTATTCCTAAGTTTACTTGATTGCTTCTCCCATCTAGATAACAAGGAAATAACAGTAACAGTATTATCATTATTATTATTATTGTTACTATTATTATTATAATTATTACTATTATTATTATCATCATCATCATCATTATCATGTCATGCTCACAAGGTTCCCTATACTGAAAAAGTGTGTGGAGTAAGGATAGAAGTCTGCCCACTCCCCAGAGCTTTCATACAGTGAGGACACCAACGCACCCTGGTATCCACTGTCAGGGGTGCAACAGGCGAAAGTAGGATTTGGAGCAATTTTTGGAGCAGCAAAATGTTGCCTTTGGAGCACGAAAAATCCAAACTTGGAGCAGGTTGCGAAAAAAAAAAACCTGAATTTTTTAGCCCGAAATCCCAAATTTGGAGCAGTATAACAAAGAAGGCTTACTTTTAGAAAAGAAAACAAAAATATGTAAAAACCATTCAACATCAGCTAATTTGTGCACAGTGCACGTGAACACTGCTATTTCAATAAAAGCAGTGTGTTGAGCCACCCCACAGTGCGAACAATGATTAAGTCCACATTAGCATTTGCAGGACCTGTCAAATAATTCGACAGGCACTGGAAATGCTAATGTGGACCTGCAAACTTGGCAACCTGAAAATTTGGGAGATTCGTAAAGCAGGAGCAAGTGGGGGTAGCGAAAAAAGAAAACTGGCATACACTTTTGTCTATTGTTTCTCAAGGCCGCAGAAACGCCGTACACAGCAGCTCCAAATGATTGCCAATAATTTTTTAGACGTCAGCGATCATACTAGTACTTGTAATTACACGGCGCGTGCACGAATGAGTAATTAAGGAACAAAATGTGCTGTGTCCCTGACAGCTAGTAGCCCCCCCCCCAACCAATAGCCCCTGTAGAAAATACCAAAGTAAAGAAAAGGAGCAGGCCCTTCCTAAGCAGAAACATCTGAAGAAGCCCTGGAGGGAAGTGGGGTCCGAAAGACGAAAACCGCATGCGAGGAGGAAGCCCTCTCCCCAACTCGGACGGGGGCTGGCGGCTGGAAACGGAGGCCTGTTGCGACCCAGAGAATGAGAAAGAGAAGACGTTTTTGTATTGATCCTGTGAATATAGTGAGTTGTTTCCTTGTTACTAAAGCTTTCTCGTGTGACTTTCTGACGAGTTTTCCGTCGACAAAGTGTAACGAACAGAATTTACAACATGGTGCCGAAACCCGGGATGGAGGACATCGTCTGAGAGGTGCGCAATAGCCCGCGAGAAAGAACAAAGGAAAGACGAAATGGAGAAGCTCAAGGCAAAGAGAAGGACCCTGCGGCGACAGAGTACCATCATAATCAAAGATACCACAGCGTTGGAAGGTGCAGACGCCTTGCAACTGTCAGCTCTTCTACATAGACTTGAAGTCAACAACAGCGAACTGCGAAAGGTCAACAACGACTTGGAAAGCTGCCTTCCGGACGACATCTTCGAAGAAGACTACGCCGAATCGGTGCAATATGACGACAGAGTTAACAACATCGTTGGTCTTCTGAAGGCAAGAATTAGAGCTTCTGTCACGACTAGTGGTCCGACAAGCAACGTGCAAACAACGCAGCCAACGCACAGAATGCCTATGCCAGTCCAACAGCATGGGATCAAATTACCCAAGCTGAGCATGGAGACCTTCAGTGGTGAGCTATCCTCTTGGCAATCATTTTGGGAATGTTTCAAGCAGGCAGTGCATGACAACAACGGCCTATCGAAGTCACAGAAATTTCAATACCTAAGGTCGCTTCTCACTGGATCAGCAATGGCCGCCATCAAAGGGCTGCAAGCGACAGAAGCATGCTATGAGGATGCCGTAGACATACTACAGCGTAGATACGGTGACAAAGAAAGGATCCAGCAAGAGCATCTTGGAAAGTTAAGAGCGCCGCCACAAGTATCTTCATCGGCTGACGTAAGGGGACTGCGTCGATTGTATGACCACATACAGATGCATATTCGTGGTCTGCGTGGACTAGGCGTCAGCGCATCAACGTACTCTGCGATGTTGTGTGACATGATCTTATCATCGCTTCCTGAAGACATGTTAGTCGAATTCCATAGACAATCAAGCCGAGCCAGCAAATCTGTGTCTACAGTCCAGTCGGAAGGGCAAGAGTCGTCCTCCCCGAGTGTAATGGCGACCGGCGTCGACGGAAAGCTTTCCGAAATTCTTGGCTTCCTCCTCTTGGAGACAGAAAGCAGGGAGCGATGCAGGGAGGTGGCACATTCCCCGATGGAGAGCAATAAAGCTGAACAAAGATGCCAAGAAAACCAAGAAAGACGCCAGCCACCTCGAAAGCCAAGTGCTGCCGTTCTTCACACTAACCCAGAGCGGGTGAGGAGGTGTTTCTTTTGTGAGTCGGAAGAACATGACACCGAGGCCTGCACGGCTCCCGTCCCTCTGAAAGAAAAGTTAGCGAAGATGGGACGAGCGGGGCGCTGCTTTCGCTGCACAGTTGGAGGGCACCAGTCAAAGCAATGTAAAAGAAAAGTAAACTGTGTTCATTGCAATAAATGACATGCCTCCTCTGTGTGCAACCCCGACTGGAGAGCAAGAGAAGTTGAGGAGGTACTCGCAACAAACGTGCATGCAGCTGCAGCCTCAAAAGGAGGAAAAGACAACGAAGTTGCACTTCAAACGTTCCGTACTTGGACCCTTGGCGAAAGTAGGTGGGGCTACCTCCGAGGCGTCATAGACGGCGGCAGCCAAAGGACTTTTATTCGAGAAGATGTTTCCAGAATACTCAACTTGAAGACATTGGGAACCACCGAATTCCACCTAAACACTTTCGGCAGCACTGAGGCTAACGCTCAAAGTCGCCGTGTTGTCGAACTACATGTCTGGAGTCAGTGCACAGGAAAAGAAACAACTATAGAAGCTGTCGAGGTGCCCTTCATATGTAAGGACGTTCCGCCAGTCCATGTGGAGCATGCCTTTGTACAACAGCTGGAGCAAGGAGGAGCAATAACTGCCGACAAACTACTGTATGCAGGCATGCCAGCTGTTCCTGGAATTGGATTGTTAATTGGAGCTGACCACCTCTGGAAGTTCCTTACCAGAGAAGTTCAACGTTGCGAAGAAAACCAGGGGCTGGCAGCTATCAACACAACATTCGGTTGGACATTCCAAGGCCCTTTCAGCATGAACACCAGCTTTGTTGTGGCATCAAATGTCTGCGTCTTAAAGATCGGCGTAGACACTGCAAATAATGTGGAAACGACGCTACAGAAGTTTTGGGAATTGGACGCCATCGGCATCTCAGATAAAGCCCCAAATACCAAAATTGAGCATAGAGGCAATGCCAAGATAACAAAGAAAGCCGGGCGATATGAGGTAGCGTTGCCGTGGAAGAAAGAAGCAACAGATCTGGCAGACAACCGGAACATGGCGGCGCAAAAAGGCTTAGAAAATTGACAAAGAAATTGTGTCTCAACAAAGAACTCGCTCAGAAATATGACGAAGCAATCCGTGTCTACCTGGAATCGGGGCATGCCGAACACGTGACGGAGTCAGCGACACAGAACCCAGTGTATTACATGCCGCACCAGCCAGTAATTCGGAATGACTCGACTACTATGAAACTACGAGTGGTGTTCGATGCCTCATCACATGAGCCGGGACAATCGTCATTGAACGAGCATCTCGAAAAGGGTCCGAACCTCATCAGTGACTTGGGGCGAATGCTGCTGCGGTTTCGTCTACACAGGGTGGCTCTCGTCGCAGATATAGAAAAGGCATTTCTGCAAATCGAAGTGCAACCTGATGACAGAGATGCACTAAGATTTTTGTGGTACAGTCGCCCACCGCTCAACGCTGACGACTTGCCCGATATTGAAGAATGGAGAATGACTAGGGTACCATTTGGCACAACAGCAAGACCGTACCTACTGACAGCCACCCTTCTCCAACACATCGATAAACAGGCAGGTGAGCTTCAAGATACAGCCGCTATACTGAAAGATTCGTTTTATGTGGATGACTTGGTAACCGGCGCTGGTACAGCAAAAGAAGCACTAAAGATAGCCACAAACGCCAAGGAAATGATGAAAATGCCGGTATGCACCTGCGAAAGTGGTCGTCAAATTCAAGCGTGGTTCGCGAGAAACTTCGGGAGGGCAATTCCCAAGACCAAGATGAAGTATTGAAAGTATTGGGTTTGCCATGGATGCCTACGAGTGACTGCATGACAATATCGATGGGTGCAGTGCTCAATGCTGTCAACACGGGCGTCAGCTCAAAACGGGTAGTGTTACAGGCGTCCGCCCGAGTGTTTGATCCTTTGGGCTTATTCGCCCCGTTCGTGGTTACCGCTAAAGTGCTTTTCCAAAAACTTTGGGAAAGAGGACTGGGATGGGATGAACAGCTTCCAGAAGACCTGGAGAAAATATGGAAAGATTGGTGTATGGACATCCCCAGCCTACGAGAGCTCTGGTTCCCGCGCTGCATTTCACCCAGTCACCCAGCTTCATGGGAGCTGCACATCTTCTGTGATGCAAGCCCGCGAGCCTACGGTGCCTGCGCTTATCTGCGAACAGAGAGTAACACCGAAGGGGTGAGTGCAGACCTCATTTTTGCCAAATCCCATGTGGCTCCCCTGAAGACGATCTCCCTGCCGCGACTTGAGCTGATGGCGGCATTAATTGGGGCTCGAATGGCTGTTTACCTTCAGAGCATAATGGGCCAGCCCGTGCCAGTGTGCCTGTGGTCAGACTCCACCGTAACACTCTTTTGGATAAAGAGCACAGCCAAAGAATGGAAGCCATTCGTAGAGAACCGCGTGAGGGAAGTACAAAGCTTGAGCAGTCCGGAGGAATGGAGGCATTGTCCAGGAAAAGATAACCCCGCTGACTGCCTGACAAGGGGTATGACGGCGAGTTCCCTGCGTGAAAGTAGGCTGTGGTGGAACGGACCAAGCTGGTTGGCCGAAGACGTCAGATGCATGGCCTGTAATGAAGGAGGACAATGCTTGCTTTAATTCACTAATCAATGGAGAAAAGCGGAAGCACGCCGTCGGACTGTTGACAGAAGTAAGCCAAACGACGCCTTTGTTATTGGCAGGCGAGTACAGCAGCTATGCACGACTATTAAGAATAAGTGCATGGATAATGAGGTTCATTAACAACTGTCGGAAACGAACACGTAGCACCGAGGACAATCTCACCGCAGTTGAACTGCACAAAGCCAGAAATTATTGGATACGACACGTTCAGCAGATGGGCTTCGCGCAAGAGATTACTGCCCTTAATCAGGGAAAGAGCTTACCTGCGAACAGCAAAGTCGCTATGTATCAACCTTTTCTCGACATGGAAGGGCTGCTGCGTGTGAAAGGTCGCCTGCAGTTTTCCTCGGAGCTTCACGACACCAGGCACCCTGTGCTACTTCCAAAAGAACATACTGTCATCCAAACTTCTTACACTCGACGCTCACCTTCGGACACTGCATGGAGGTGTGCAGGCGACCATGACGGAGCTTCGAGAACGTTTTTATATACAGAGCTGCCGTCAGCTGGTGAGAAAGGTAATCTCAAGTTGCCGGATATGCCTGCGACACCGACTTAAGCCAGCTACTGCACCGACTGCACCCCTTCCTAGAGAAAGGGTGAATTGCAATCAGCCCTTTGGAGTAGTCGGCATTGATTTTGCCGGCCCTCTATATACAAAGACGAAGAATGACAGCGCCAAGAGCTACATTGCGCTCTTCACCTGTGCCACTACGAGAGCAATTCATTTAGAACTGGTGTCAAGTTTATCTTCGGAATGTTTTCTACTGGCACTCAGGCGCTTCATCGCTCATAGAGGGCTGCCAACAACAATATACAGTGACAATGCCTTGACATTCAAGCGAGCTTCGAGGGACATTCAAAGACTGTGGAACATCCTGCGAAGTCGCGAAGCACAGGACTACTGCAGTCTGCAGAGAATAACCTGGAAATTCATCGTGGAGAAAGCCGCCTGGTGGGGCGGTTGGTGGGAACGGATGGTGAGATCCGTCAAAGTTTCCTTGAGGAAAATTCTTGGCCGCCAAAGCCTCACTTTTGAAGAACTTCTTACAGTACTGGCCGACATAGAAGCTACCATCAACTCGCGCCCACTGACGTACGATGGACAGGAGCCTGGCGAGGAATCAGTTCTGACTCCATCTCACCTCTTGACAGGGAGTCGAGTGACAAGTTTGCCAGAAGCAAGAGCTGCAGCCGTCCCTTCTTCGACGGGAAGTGACCTTGGTCGACGTTGGAGGTACCGTCGATAGCTAACAGATGCCTTCTGGAAGCGGTGGCGTAAAGAATATCTGCTACAGCTGCGATCCGCGCACTGCATTTCATCTAGTGAAACCAACGCGCTCAAGCCTGGCGACCTGGTCATCTTGCAGGAAGACGCTCACCCATCACATATGT